>NC_140297.1:38374185-39574185 GCF_964211825.1 Aythya ferina | reverse complement strand
ATTTGCTAAACAAATAGAGGAGGGATGGCATTCTGGGGAGGGAGGAGGCCTGGGCAGACAGTATTTTCCCCATGAAATAATAATGCAGACTAGAGGAGACTCACAATATCCTGTAGGCTCTTACACATGGCCTTCTGATGCGTGGGCACATGCTGTACATCCTGCCATGTTGTCATGATGCCATCAAAATCAAAAGGCAGCTTCTTGAGAGAATATGGCCTGTGGCATGCATGGAGGCACAGTACTAAGCACAGAGTTAATACAAGTTTTGCCAGAAATAAAAAGAGTGTCATTCCAATGACTTTCATCAGCTAATTCACAATGACACCTTCAGTTTTCTTGGACCTCTTTTGTCACAGTGCTCTATGGAACACGTTTTTGTTCACACAAGTCTCTTTTAAATTTCAGCTGTAAACAAACTCAATTCTTTTTATGTCTCTTACTCACTACCTAATAAAGGATAAAGCCTAAATGTTAGAATGTATAGTGGATTTTCTGTGCCTTGCTGTTCCACTCCCATTTGGTCAGTAACAAATCAAAGCACCGGGGATGTTAGCACAACAGTTTTATATTATATTATATATATGTCAAGGAAAATACTGGCACAGCAATCTGATTGGGCATGGGGAGCTTCCAGTCAAGGGTATATCCACAACACCTGAAAAAAGAGCTGGCAAATGGAAGACACTTTACACTTACCTGTCAATACATCCAATATGGAGAGCACTATAAAAAATAATAGTAATAATAAAATGTGTCATCATATTCACATTCTAGGGCTAGGAGGAAGACTAAAGCACAAGGAAACAGATAATTTCATTGAAGACACAGTCATTCACTGGAACAACAGTGTGAAATCAGCCTGCAGGGAAATGGCTGGGTATGATCTCAGAAAAACAACTAGGTTCAGGGATATTTTCTTAAATTCTGTGCTGTGTTAAAGAATGACTCTTCTGTTCTGACCCAAAGAGATGGTACTTTTGTGGGAGGGATATGTATTTATATTTTTATGCTATCTGCATTTTTCCAACTATCACTGGCTTTAAACCTTTGTTCTGAAGGTTCATCATTGCTCTGAACCATGAAATCAGTTACCTTCATGCAAGCTGCTGTAAAAGCTGATGTGAGAGGTCAGTAAGCAAATGGTAAAAATATGATGATCTAAAATGAACTGGAAGAAAAAAAAATGAACTGGCCATGTCAAGGAATACTGTATTTGAGAAATACACATCTTTATTTTAAAATAAATATATATATATAATTTAAAATAGCTAAATAAAGTTAATATAACTAGAAAAATTACATTTGTCATTTTAGTAATGGGATATCACAATTGGCACTGTATTTTAAAAGATAAAAGACTCTTTAGCTGTTGAATCAATGCAAGGATACCATGTGTAAATTTAATGTTTCACACTTACTATCTTCTAGTTATGCCAGGAATACCATAACTGAATTAACTTGCCTATAGTCACTTCTACTCCAGGTCTCAAAGATACAGTAGAGTACTGGCCCATTGTTCCCTGGAAGCTGAAGTCCTGTTTCTTAGTAGCCTCTGCTTCTGCCTTCTGCTCTCCCAAAATTCAAAGCTTCTAGATTCTCTTTGAAGTGTCTTGGAGAATTTCTATCTTAATAGCTCTCATTTTTGCAAAAGTAAATGTCATTCATGAACATTAGACGAACACTGAAGAGCAAGATCTGAAAAAGTTTCTACATGATTACAACTTTCCTATGGGTAAATATAAAACACAGCTACCCACATTGTTTGGATGCATAAATCTCTTTGACAACAGGTGAATTTGAAAACCTAAAACACTTTTTATAGGATCTGTGATGTTTATTTACATAGATGGCTAAATTGTCACATTTAAAAATGAGTCCAGTACAGTTTAAGCTTCGAGGATCTAAGCACCTAAAGCGCACAGAAAACTAATCATGTTAACCTAGATGTCTCTGAAAATGTTAGCCTATGCTATGTAAAATACTACCTTTTTTTTTTTTTTATTTTTTTTTTTTTATTATTTTTTTTTTTATTTTTTTTTTATTTTTTACATCACATCTTCCCCTGTTCTGTTTGTTTATCTGTAAGCACCATTAACTTCAGTGCTAGCGGATCACACAAAGGCTTCTGCACTGGGATGCAGTGCATGACTGAAAGAAATAGCAATACTGATAAATCCTATCTGAAACTGGTTGAATTCTCAAACACACAGTTAAAGGTTTAACCAGTGCTGAGGGCTTTATGCCCTCCCACACCTACACGTTTATTAAAATTCAGGACCATTTAGGAGTAAATGTGACTATCTGGAGGATGGTTATTACACAGACTGATCTGAAATGTCAGAGGCTGAGTCTGTGTTCCAGACTGAAATTAAGGATAGTACAAAAACCATAATGCTCTTAACCCTGGGATTCCTGAAAGCAGTTGCAAAGCTTTTTGACTGCAGCAGAGGCAATTTTTTTTCTTCAGTGCCTGAGGCCTTTTGCAGTCATGCTGTGTACTGCATTAGGTGTCATTCAACTCTGATTCAGTATTGATATATTGATAAAGGAACTTGGATGAGCCTGAAACATGACTTAGTGGCTGTCTAGTTTCTGTGATCAGCTTCATGCTGGGATGGTGGATAAGTAAAGAGAGTCAAAATAGTCAATGCAATGAAAATGGTAAAATAATTCGGTTCCTTTTACTTGTGGAATGTGAGGCAATAACAAGCTAGGACACTCAAGAGAGCCTGGATAAAAGAGGCACCTTGAAGGTCATGAGATTGTAACTTTGAAAACAACTTGCTGATGAGAAAGATCACAGAAGACTTTCTTTGGTTTAAATAGTTCAGTTGCTTTTTAATAACGGGCTTCACACTATTTACACTGTTAGCACACTGACATTTGTTCTGTTCACAAGACATATTGAATATTTGACACCCATAATGAGAAGAAAGTACATATTAGTATTCATTACATAAATATTGGATACTCATTTACAGGAGACAAGACTTTTTCTTTGAAATCCATGTATTCATGTCTGGTTATACAAGCCAAGATATCACTGCATCTCATCAATGCCTTGGTCTTCCAGAGATGATAGCCATATTTTGTTTGCTTTCATTACCAGTTGATTTTTCTTCTATTTTACTTTATTCATACATTCATCTCTCATGGGAATGAACAGAATCCTTACATATTCCCTTAAAAAGCTAGTATTCATCAAGCTTACTGATGGATCAGTCCATCAGAGTCAATAAACTGAATACAAAATTGAAAGCAGTAGTGCCATAGTAATATATTACGAATAGAGAGGATACACATACTACAGTACACTTTATCTAAGCTAGTCAGAGTTGTATGACACAGTTCTTCAGTCTTTCAGTTTCCTGAAATTTTCATCTTTGGGGATTCTTCAAAGCTTTGATTAAATGTAATGTTATTTCTTATGTTCAGTATAAACAAGTAGGCTATTTCTGAGTAGAAATGCAATAGAAAAAAGGATAAAAATTATAAACCATTTTCTCACTACAAATACCTCCAACATTTGTTAACAACTCCAGCCTTTTGGTTGATGGCTGGCATTTGCCATGGGAACAGTTCTCATTGACACACGTATCAGGTGCAAATTGCTTGATACACAGCAGACAAGTGCAGGTGTTCTTTTGGGGCACACCAAAGTCAGAGGTGATAGCATGTGGGCAAAAACTATTCTTTTATAGCAACCTGTTATAACACCCTTAAAACTGCTTCGTGGCTTGATGGAGAGAGGCAGCATCCACCCAACAACCTTGCAGGTTGCATTCTGCTACTTCCTGACACGTTCTGATGTGGTCATTTTCATTTACTTATATTACCAATTAAAAAAAAAAAAAAATAAATCCAGATTTGAGGAATTCACTTGCATTCCAGTGTAAGTGGTTTAGTTTGAAGGACAATCCTTTCCACTCCCCCTGCTCCCACAGTGTAAATTTTTAGTTTCAAACCTATTTTCAATCTAATCCTTTCCATGACAGTGCCAGTCAAACCATTGGCTGCATCTGTTTTGTTCATCAGAGTAAAACCATGAAGATAAGTTTTGGAGCACCTGAGAAGAAAAGACTAAAACAAATCAAAAAAAAAAAAAAAAGTAATCAAAAATGGCTCGTTTTTTAATTATTGCAGTTGCCTAAGTCCTATCAGCTTGCTGAAATTTAGGTTTTTGTCCAAGAGAGAAGGTTTATTTCTTTCTAATACTGTTTTTTGTAGTTTTGGAAAGGAGATGGAAACAGTTATCACTCCTTTTCCATTTTTTCAAACACTAAAATCTCCACATAGGCAATCAGACAAATATCTTTGCACTTGCTTCCTTCTTTGTATGTACACTGCATTTATTTCTCTCTCATCCCTCTCCTATATCACCCCCCAGCAGGATGAAACACTACAAGGAGTATTAATAAATAAATAAATAAACCACCACCTATGTGTGTATAATACAGGTATATAATATTGTAGACCTTTATTATTTCAGTGGTATAATTTAACCAAGCACATGACTGGGTTTTTGTGCTACCAAATCCTGCACTCAGCCCCTTGCTTTAAATGGTGGTCACTGAAACCAATCTTGTTGGCTGTGCTGCAGTTAAGCCTTCTCCCTATCTGTGTGAGATTCTCTATTCTCCTCTGGGATATATTGCATGGCAAGTGAAGCCTTGGAAGAAAAGCTGGAACTATTTTCATCTCCTTTGCCAAGCTATGAAAAGCAGTAGGAAAAACAGAGACTGGCCTTTCGTATGTTATTGATATCTGCATTCCAGCTAACTGTCAGGAACTTCACAGCTGCAGTAAATATTTTAGAAGCTTTTCTGTTCTGCTTCTTAAGACAGGATGCAGTGGATCACTATTCCATACAACAGACATTTAATCCAGAGTAGTGTGCAAATCATCTACACTATGCTACCAACATACTTAAAACCTAAACTTCAGTTAAGAAAGCCTTGAAGCCTCAGAACCTACCAGGGCCATCTGAAAGTGCTGCTGATGAAGAACACATGTTACACAATGTGGTGCAAACGAACTGGTAGGTGGACATCCAGGTGAGTCCAACAGTTGCATTGCATTAGTGCAAGAAAAGGTAATGATTCCTGGCAATTAAATGTGGGGAATTTCCTTCTGAACCATGTGGGAATGATTCCAGCTCCAGTGAGTGCATTGTAGAAATTGGGAAATTGAGAAGTTTGTCAGCATCATTAAACCTTATGTCTCTAGCCAACATTGCAGTAGAAGACCTCAAACTTGAAGCCAAGTTATTCACCAGGATAGCAAAAAAAAAAAAAATCTTCCTAGGCCTTACAGTTAATCAGCACAAATCCTTCATTAAGTGATAGAATGGATATTTAAATTAATGGGTACTAAGAGTACTGCAGGCATCACCAAAAATTGACCCTGATCCAATCACACTTCAAAAACATTGTAAATTTCAATGATGTTTTTATAAGTTTATAGTAGTAACTTTGACTGATAAATAGTCAATATTATGTCTCTAATTAAAAAAGGGTGGAGTAAGGTGACTGGGGCAATTATATTTTGCTATTTAACCCCCTGATACTCCAATGAATTCTGTGTAAAGGTCAAAGTTATCAATCATGTGGAAAAGGCAGTAGGCTAGGAAACAACTGTATTTTCTCAGAGGTATGTTGAATGAAACAAAATTATCAGTATTAGGGTAAGCCCCTTTATTAGTTAAGTTCTTTATTGTTTATTAATTGCTGCAGGTTAAATTAAGTATTTGAGATAGTGCTTTGTAATAAATAAATGGGTACTATGAAGATTCAGACAACAATTTTAGAAGACTGGCTGAAGTGAAAGCTTTGTGGATTGTAGAATAAAGAAGTGTTATTAGGGGGAGGAGGGAGGGCAGAAGGCTGTTCCCCAGGTGCAATTTTAGTTGGTGCCTGGTTTCACAGGTTTATACAGAGGAAAAAGTGTGTGCTCTTGAAATTTTATGATAATGCACATTAGGGACTATCATCAACATAGAGAAGAATGTGATCTTTTCCAGAAAGAATAGAATGACCCTTAGATCTGGTATAACAGAAAGGAGATGAAATGCAATAAGAAAGAGAGGAACAAATATATATTTAGAAACTAATAACAACTAGTTCTAAGAATTCAATAGTTAAAACAGAAAAAGATAGAACAACCGTGGTGTATTGTCACTCATGGCAATGAGCTACAAATTTGATTCAGTTGTTTTAAAAATGCAAATACCTCAACTGAGGTATTTTCAAAATTTGCATTATGCCACCATGGAATACAGACATATTTTGATAACTTCAGTTAGTCATAATCAAGAGCAATTAAGTCTTTTTAGAAAAGATTTAGAAAAGAGTTGAGGGAAAGCAGAGAACCTGATAAATATGAAAAAAAAATATATATAATAAGATTTATATGGTTAGAATAAGGGAAGGAAGGCAGGGACAGAAAGGGAATCAATTGATTCCTATGCATCCAGGGGTGGAGATCGTGATACCCATCAGGAAGAGAAGAAAGCTATTCAAGGTAAGAAGTTGTTCAAGTATAAACACATGAATAATGGCATATAAACTTGCCAGTGAATATTGGTTGGAAATTAGAAAATGTTTGTAAATGTTAAAACACAGAAGAAGTCAAAAAATTCTCAACTGGCAAAAATTTAGATGCTCCTCAGGTGGACACTGTCCAAGTTATGGATGGAGTTGTGGGCTGCATTTTCTGACAACACAATATTCTCTCCATATGTATACTTAGCATCCCTCCAAATGGTATCAGTGGATACTTCATGATTTGATGAGTCAGGGAGGGAAATATGAGAGGGGCTTGCATTGAACAGGGAAAAGACTTCTGAATCTCACCCAGGGCCTATTTCACCAATCTATTCTCAGTCACTTTAAAATAACAAAAGAACTAACAATATTCAGATGGAAAATTAAGTGTTCCAAATTTGATTCTAGATAGATGTACATGGCAGTGGCTTTTTAGACATTGTATGTCATCTGGAAGAGTCTGTCTTATTCTTGCTGAAATAAGATTCAGTATAGTTTTCCTAGACAATCTAATGTCAAAATATATCGATCATGCTCAATTGTTAAGCATAGTTCATGGTTTTAAAAATTCAGACAGATGAGAGAAAATATTTAACAGTGCTGAAAGGAAAAAAAAAAAGTTCTCTAGTTCACTGAATTTATGAACACAAGCAGAGTTCAGCAACCACGCTATAACACAGCTAAGCCTCTTCAGTGTTGCTTCTTTTGTCTTGGGTGAGGACCCTCTCATTTCAGACTCCTCAATGAGGTTGCTGAATCCTGTGGATTGTGTTCTTCAGTGTATGAGTTCCTATACGTTGTATGATGGTACCAAGTGGTTTAGAACACAATCAGATAAACTGTGGAGTTCCTAAAGATAAGCAATAAAATATTGCAGTTTCATGTTACATGAAGTTACTGGTTACATGATATCTGAGTCTTAGCACTTAGCATTCAATTCAGGCTTTAGGTAATAATTAAGTAAATTGCCACTTGACATCTGCATGTCTTTTATTCTTAAAATGTTTATCATTCCAAAAGTCATGTATTTATCCTATTCAGACTGTATATAGACTTCGTGCTTTGGCACATTACGGCTACTCTTCTACTTTACATTCAGTCCCATATTTTGCTATCAACCAAAAGTGGGTGTGTGTGGGGAACAAAGGAATTTTCAAAAAATAAGAAGAATAAAATCCAAAACCAGAGTTAAAGCTCAGCAGGAAGGTTCAGTACATTATTAGCTGATCTGGAATAGTTTTTCATACAAAGCATGTTCCAAAACATTTTACAGAATTAAAAGCTTTGTGTGACTACAGCACAAAAACATAATCCAAAATGTTTTGGCTAAAAAAAAAGAAGCCTTCTGTTTTCCTTATAACTGAGGCCAAAGCAATTTTAATTTCTGGCTTCTTAATTAATGTTAAATACAGTTTTGACTGAGTTTCTCATCAAACAAATATTGCAACATTTGTAGATTTGCAGTTATTTTGTTCATTGTCTTATTTTTAATTTGAGTATCCTGAGTATGAGGGAGCAGTTAAATTTAAAAGTCTTCATAGATTATGCCATCTGTTAATGGAAATCTGTATTTCAGAGCTATGCAGAGTATAGTTGATAATTCTGTCATTTTGCTATAGCTTGGCCTCTTCTTACTCTATTTATTTGTACTGTATTCATGCCTAAAGGTTCTAACTGTGATCATAAAGTAAGAATTTAATTTTATGATAAAATAGAGAAGTCTTGAAAGTTGCTTTCATTATACCCCAGCATAGACTGAAAAGCTTTTGCAGTTTTTCATGAGAGAAGAAAGAGGTTGGCAGTCTGATACATGGGACTCAAGTTCATCTAATTTTTTTGTCTGGAAACCTGATCTTGTGTTAGGACCTAGGTAAGACTCCAAGGCACTAAAGTAGTTCCCCCCACCCCTTGCTTTGTTATTTGTTATTCTTTGTATCAATAAGCACTTTTTATGTTAGGTCAGTAGGTGCTTTAACTCCTTTATCCACGGTACTGTAAATATCAACACCTCAGCCAGTGACCTCACACTAAATGTAGATTTTGGGACTTGATGTAGCTGGCCTCTTTTAGAAGTCTACAGAAGGACTTCTAGAAGTGCTTATCCTCTCCACAGACTGGAAAGGAAGCACTGGATGTCAGGTGAGAGGTAGTTACCTGTCCTATTTATGTTTACAATTGAAGAAAAATTTAAGAAAACACAAGATGTCAGAAACAGATCCAATCTAAGCAAGTGACTTGATAGTTCAGGATGTTGGACAGCCATGGTGAAGTCCAGCACACTTATGAAACTGAGTCTTCTGTATGTAAAAGGAGCGTAAGAAATCCTTGTTACTAATTTTGATTTTAGTCTTAAAGTGTAATTTATCTTTTGTTGCAGTGAAGGTTTTACTACTGGGAGCCAAGAGTGGCAGGAGGGCCAGCTGGGCAGGGTCCTTACCAAGAAGGAATTTGATCCTACAGTGTGGTTGGCAGAAGTGTTCTGGTGACAGTAACCATCTAAGGTGACAGTCCAGACATTTCCAACCCAGTCTGCAGTGATGAAACAGGAATCAGGCCAGGGTCAGCAAGACAGACTCAGGATGAGCACAGTGCAGTGCCAGGTACAAGCAGACCTACAGCATAGACTGGGCATCCTCCAAGGGAAGAGTTTAAATGTAGCTCCCAAAACAAGAAACAGAGGCCCCAGACAAAGGCATCTTGCAGCTCCTTCTTTCACCTTAGCTGTTCCCTGGCCGGTTACATAGCTGTGCTGTGTCAGAACTGCCACAAAGTTCAGGCAGCCAGTCCCCTGGGAGGGGAAGGAGGAGGCTACAGAACTTACGAGCATGCAGAAGTTACTTGTAATGTCACCATCCCTTTGTAAAGGGTAAAAAAGAAAGTAAAGGAAACATAGGCATTGAGTTTTACATATGATCATGAAGATGGATGGAGCAGAAGTGATTGAGCCCTACTCCTCTTGAACAAGCATCTCAGTGAAATATCAGCATTCACAACATGGGATCATGGTGCTAAATCAAAGCTGAATTCTACAGCAAATGCAGATGTTCACTGGGGACAGGAGAAATATATCTTAAGAGTAAATACTATCTGTTTATAAAAGTTTTCTTAGTACTATGTTTTGCTTACTTCCAATACCATTCAATCCACCTCAGGAAATCTAGTTCACACAATTAGTTAGCCTCTTCAGAAATTCCTGATTTATCTTCACTGCACAGCAATACTCATCAGATGAAAATCTAAAGGTTTCATTTTATAAGGGGGTGGATAGGGATGAGGGAAGGGATTCTTTTACAAATGCTGAGGATGTTTGATTTTAAAGTTCAGAGCCAGCTCCTTAGCTGGTCTAAATCAGGATAGTTTCATTGTTTATCTAGGTCTGTAACAATTGGTGTCTGAGATCTGGCATGTAGTTTGGAACACGAGTATTATTGTCAAACCATAAACAGGGAGATGATCCCTTTTAAAATGGTTATATTACTGTAAATATCTGCTGTCTTACCAGAGAGACCACAGCTGTGAAAATATTCCAGTAGAACTGTTCTTTCCACTTGTTCTCTTCTTTAGTATCGAGCTACTACAGATGAAATACTTCAGTCACTGGGAGAAAAAACAAATAATAAAATAAATTTTAAAAAATACAACACTTTATTTCCCAAACAATGTAGCTGTTAATAGTCTCATGTTTTTCTGACAAACTATAAATAGTTTATCACTATTTTATAGAATCAGTATGTATTTCATGTTTTTTTTCTGGGTATTTCATGTTTTTACTGAGGTATGGTAGATGGGAGCTTCCCCATCCAGAGCCTCCTGGACGTTTACAGCCTAAATATTTTCACAAGACCGAAGTCCAAACTTGTGTGTCCCATGACTGCTGCGCAAGAAACTGTTCTGGTAGCATAAACGTCCTCTTGTTGCTATCAAAGAGCTGAAGTGCTTTCTGTGTGCTCTTGCCTTCACCTTCTGTTACTTTACATATTAAAAAAAAAAAAAAAAAAAAAAAAAAGTTGTGGAAGAAAAAGGAAGGGTATGTTATTGTTTTACAAAACTAATATAATTCAGTGGAAAAATTAGTGGAGACAGAGCAGAAATTGGAGAAATAGGCTTCTTTCAAAAGTTCTCTTTGCAGCCTGGGGAAAGCAGCTGGGAGTTTGTTTTGTATGTTGACCATTCCTGGTGCTGGGCAATTATTCAAGCAAGGCATCTGCTACTAAGTGTGTATTCTGAGGAAGTGCTGTGTTTGGTTTAAGGCAAATAAGACCTTGTCTAAGATCCTATCTAGTGACTGAGCTGTCATGAAACTGCTGAGTAACCACTAGTTACTGGGCTTAAGTAATACTGACTAGCAGGCTCAGCCCAGTATAAATGGTAGTATTGCCCAAATACTATTTCCATAAAAATTACACGAGAAGAAAGTATAATTGTAAAAAGTAAAGAAAGATTCATAATCAAATATTCCCCTTTCCACTGAAGAAATTATCTGAGTCTCTGACTGCTACTAAAACTCCCAACCAGTTTACTATGCCAGTTTTCCCTGACTTGCTCCATCCACTTTCAAAATCAGAGAGGTAAATATATCCTAAATATCTCCCTATATGTACATATCTATGTTGATGACACTACTTGGGATGAATTTCTTTGCTGGTATTGTCCTTGGTCTGGGGAAAGATGTAAGTCAGTCAGGCGAAAAATTTATTTACAGGATATGCTATGTGTAATTAAGAGCCTACATAGAGAGAATTGGCTGAAAATGCAGTATCTGTTCCCAGAAATAAAATATCACCTGGTTCCTGGATACTTACTGGTTCCCAAGCCAGACACTAAACTCTAAAATTTAGATGCTATGTATTAACACCCATGTGGTAGATGTGTGGCCTGGGATGAAGGCCAATTCCCTGTGCAAAATACTTTTCTTCCTCATCCAGTTGACAGGTGCATCAGTAGTTCATCATGCTGCAGAGCAGGAAGCATCTTGCTGGAAGCATGTTGAGTGTTAGGAGGTGCCTTGGGTGCTGGTTTATAAAGCTTATGAATGCAGCTTCTACCTGCTTTGAGTCAGGCATTTTATACTATATTAAGACTACATTCTTTCAAACTGGCATTTTGAAATCTGGAAAAGCGTTAGGCATAGACTACCATTAGGATTCGGTGTCAACACCCTTGTTACCAGGCATGATGCTTTACAGGAGGGAAATGCAGGCACTTGTATGATTCAAGCGATTCTTGAACTAGAGAGGATTTTTCTGGATTAAAGTGTTCAGTTAAGGGTTGCCAAAATTCTGCTCAAACCTCATGACAAATATTTAGCTCCTTTTTTTTTTGGATCCCACTGTTGTGTCCCTTAGCTGCTAAGATCTCCAGAGACTTGGACAGTGGTAGACACAGTGCTCTTCATGAACTATTAAAGAGAAGGGGGGGAGGTGGTGACCATAGTGTAAGAGATCACAAATCTCCTTCCCATGGGGGTTCATAAATGAGCCTAGAGGGGCTGGCATGCATGAATTCATCTCTGCCACTGTAAGTGTGTGCAGGGGCAGGGGGAAGACTAGAGAACTCTTGCTTTAATCCCAGTTGGCTCACAAATCACTTTAATTCAACTAATAAAACCGTTAGCAACATGCAGATTTCAAACAAAGATAAACAAGACAGCAAATGATTTAATACAGAAACAAACTCAAGGAAATGTATGTGTAGTAGCTAGGGAAAGTTAGCCTTGATATTTCCCCATTTATTCAAGAGAATGTGTTTCTGCCCAGTGCTGATCTGTGTTAACCACATCAGATATTGGTGGCAGTCTCCCTGGAAATAATAAATTTCCTTAGTTTCCTTTCCTTGTGATTTATTTTTTGCTGTTCATTCCATGTTCCCCAGTTTAACTGCATTGTGGGAAACTTGCCTAGTTCCACTTGTTTGTGCAAAACGGAGTGGTTCCATTGCTTAAAAACAGATCTGTGCTATCTTGCTTAGATTAGGGAAATCCTGTGGAAGAGAAAGGTGCTTGAATTTTTGGTCAGGTATTTGGTCTGTAGAACAGTCATGTTTTCCTTCTTTCATAGAGTGATGTGTCATTGGTAAGTTTTAAGGGTGCTTTTGATATTAAAAGGCAGTAACTAATTACCTAGACAGATCAGAGCATGCTATGGCCTTCATGGTTATAGTTACAGGCACATGCAGTTATAGTATACAGGCACGTGGTTATAGTTACAGGCACATGCAATTCTTTTCACAGCAGACTTATGAGGCAGCACAACTGCTGCTCTCCTGTAAGGATTCAAGAATGGGAACAGCTCCAAACTGGGACTTCTAGCAGAACATAATTATAATTTATTTCCCCATAAGTATAATCATTGCAGTCTCAAATCCCTCTAAAGATGCCAAAGGCCTATGTATGCTCCATCTTCTGGTATTCAATCGTCAAATTGTAGAATAATTTAGGTTGGACCACTGGAGGTCATCAAGTCCAAACTCAGAGCAGGGCTACCTTCCAAGTTTGGTCAGGTTGTTCAGGGTTTGTTCAACTGTGTTTAAAAAACAAATAAACAAACAAATAAAAAAAACCACCAAAGTTGGAAAGTCCACAGCATCTCTAGGTAGCATGGTTCAGAGCTTAACCATTGTAAGATTTTTTTTATTTTTTTTTAACCTTATGTCTGATTGAAATCTCCAACTACAAGAAGCTATGGCTTTTGCATTTGGTTTTGCTGAACTTCATGATGTAACTGACAATCTATTTCCTCTATCTATGAAAGTCCTTTGGAGAGACTACTTTACCATCCAACTTATCATCACCTCTTCTTTCAGCTTGCAAACTTCATGAAATTACTTTAAGTGCAATTAACCCCGTCACCAACGAAGCTGGTAACCTGTATTTGTCTCAGAATCAGCTTCTTAGGAATACAACTTCTAACAGGCTGTTGATGAGATTTTTGAAACTTTGACTTAGGACATGGCACCACACCCAACTTTTAACCTTGTAGTCCACCTATCTAAACTGTATATGTTCAGTTTGAGTAAAACATCTTATTTAAAAGTGTGTATAAAGCCTCCTTAAAGTCACAGTAAATTAGCTTACCTTGTTCAGAGGCAGTCATTTAATGAGGAAAGATATCCAGGTTGATCAAGTAAAATTTGTCCCAATTTGTTCACTGTCACCTTATTCTTGGGGCTGGGAAGTAGCTTCCATAAGATTCATTCCATAATTTTGTTTGGGGGTTTAGATGAGGTGGTCTGTGGTATGTAATTTATTTGAGACTTCTTTTTTTCTTTCTGTGAAGATGGATGTAACACTCAATTTTGTTTTTCTGATATCAGCCAGGTACCTCACATGCATCCTGTCCTATGGATTACATGGGTCCAATTTACTTAACTTGTCCCTAGCTCTGTCATTTTCCTCTGTCAGTGAAGCACCTCTCTCTGAACAAACTCTACTACTAGGGTAGGAGATCTGCAAGGCCTGAAGGCAGATCTTACAAAGCTGTCATAGATTGATGTGAAGTTTCTTTATTTCCTTTGTTACTGGATTTACCTGTTTCTTTCACCAATGGACCAATATATTCCCTGGTCTTTTATTCTTTTTCTGATATAACTGTAAAAAACGTATATGTTGCCCTTTACATCTTGTGATGACTTTACTCAGCTGGGCAGCTGAGCTCCACCACAACTGCTCTCTCATTCCCCCTCCTCAAAGGGAAAGGGGGAGAAAACATGATGAAAAGGGTTCAAGGGTTGAGATAAGGACAGGGGGATCACTCGACAATTATCATCATGGGCAAAACAGACTCAGCATAGTGAGATTAATAAAATTTACTACCTATTACTAACAGGCTAGAGCAGTAAGAAACAAATTCAACCGAACAAACAAACTAAAAACACATTTTCCCCCATCCATCCTCATCTACCTCCTCTCCCCAAATGGCACAGAGGAACAGGGAAGGGGGGCTGTGGTCAGTCTGTAATGCTTTGTCTCCACCACTCCTTCACAGTCACTCTCTGCCCCAGCTCCACGTGGGGTCCCTCCCACAGGATGCCGTCCTTCCTGAACTGAGCCTGCAGGGCCACGGGAAGCAGCACTTCAAGAACTGCTTTAACATGCATCTGTACCATGGGGTCCATCCCCCAGGAGCAAACTGCTCCAGCACGGGTACCCCATGGGTGGGTGGCAGCTCCCCCCAAACCCCCTGCTCCTGCGTGGGCTCCTCTCCATGGGCTGCAGATCCATCCCAGGGCTAGCTACTGTGGGGGCTCTCCATGGGCTGCATCCTCCTCCAGGCCACATCCACCTGCTCCTCCATGGGCTGCAGTGTGGAGACCTGCTCCATGTGGGACCCATGGGCTGCAGGGGGACAGCCTGCTCCACCAGGGGCCTCTCCACAGACCGCAGGGGAACTGCTGCTGCATGCCTGGAGCACCTCCTGCCCTCCTGCTGCACTGACCTTGGGGTCTGCAGGGTTGCTTCTCACTCCTTGTTCTCCCAGCAGTTCTTGCACAGCACTTTTTTTTTTTTTTTTTTTTAAATACATTCTCACAGAGGCATGAACATCGCTGCTTGGCTCTTGGCAGCGGCAGGTCCCTCTTGGCGATGGCTGGGTGGCTGGAGCTTGTTCTGATCTGACAAGGGGAAGCTTCTAAACTTTTTTCACAGAGGCCACACCTGCAGCCCCCCATTACCAAAACCTTGTCACATAAACGGAATACACATCTCTGCCATTTCAACTCCACCTTTGGCCTTCCCAATTTCACTGTTTCACTCCCTCATGCTTGGTCAATAGTTTTGTAATCTAGGGAGATGCATCCTTGCTTACAGCTCCTTCACAGATAAACTATTTTATGCTTTTTGTAGATCCTTAGCTGCTGAATATCAGGTACTGTACATCATGCAGATAGATGGTGGAAATCTGTTTTCAGACTCAGGAAATCACTGACTAGTATCTCCTCGCAAGCAGAGATAGCACTTCCATGTGTCCTTTTTATTTCTGGCTTAGAAACTTTGGCTTGATTTTGTTCTGACACACACAAGACCCTCCCCACCTACCTCATCCCCTCACTCCCTCTCACCTCCCCATTTTACTTTCTTGAAAATAAACTGTCAGAAAAATGTAGAGACTATAATGAACTAATTTGGAAACACATCTATGTCAGCATATAAAGATTTTTTTCTGTGACAGAATGCACACAAGTGAATCAGAAGTTACTCATTGAGGCAGAATATGATTTGTCTAACTGGTAGCATCTATTTAGGAAAAGCTGCCACCATTTAATTGTGAGATTTTATTAGTATGTAAAATGACTGCTTTTAAATGTTTAGTCTGGAGTTAATTTCACAGTGACTGCTGGAAGGTGCTTCACATATGACTGCATGTCACAACCATGCTATGAAATAAATGTACGCAATGGTGAGCAGCAAGAATCCGAGACTACAGTTAGTATGTCACTAATGTGGCCATTAAGTTTTCATGTTAAGATTTATTATGCTGTCATTATAGCACTTTTCTTTTTGATGTATCAAACCACTACTACAGAGCATATTTGTTGACATCTCATCTGTTTTAGGAAGGCAAATGATTACAAGTTACCAAGGAAACTAATAAGCAGTATGCAAGGAATGGGCTGCACAATTCGTTTTGTTAGATAGCAAGTCACTGCTGTTTTAATTTCAATTAAATTACACCTACTTCTCACGTCGATAACATAAAAACAAACCGTGTACCATTTCAAGAAGAATTCAGATAGCTATATTCATTTAGTAAATGGAAACTAACATTGTTTTGTAGCCTGTGCAGACAGAGGGTTGTAATTTCTTGATGGTTTTGTGTGCTTTACATATGAAGTGCTGTATGAGTTTGTAGAAAACCTTCTGTTTCACTGTGTAAGTCCACAAGACTACTCAACCACAGACCTTAGCATCTGAAGGAGTTTTAAAAACTGGATAAATTAAATTTGTTTTCAAACTGCAAGCCTGCCGTTTGATACAAAAACTCTTATTAGGAAATAAGAGCTCCGTGGAAAGAGAAGTTTTAAGTAGAGCAAATCAGGGGGGTTGAAACTAATTTAAGCTAGAGGTTTGCATAAAACAGGTCACCCGTCCCTAACTACTGAGTCGGTTATACTGATGATCTACACAAAGTGGTGAGTGAAAATCAAATTTTTTGGAAGCAGGAGGAGATCTTCAGGGCATTGAGTTTTTTAGAGCTCTAATATCTGTTTTTGAGAATTGTTGGTACTTACTGTGGAATGAAAAATTAGGCATCGTCTGTCACCCTGAAGAGCATCAGGGTGGTGAACTTTGGACAAAGGGCTATTAATTTTTAAAGCAATGTTGAAAAATCTTTATTATTATTCTTTGCTCTATTCTGAGCCTGATGTTTTCTGGATGTTTTGCTTTGAGTTGTACCACTTCCCCCACCTTTACTGTAAGCTTCCACTTTCTGTAAGTCTAGAACATCTGCAAGACAGCTGGAGAATACAGCAAATGCTGCTGCTACTCACGCACACTGAGGATGATCAGCAGACATGGCAGGCTAGGAGGGCATGCTTTGAGTCCCTGGGGAGACAGGGAGTCAAGCAGGACATGCCTACAGCTGACAGCATGGAGAATAGGGGAAAAGGACAGGGATTTGAAGAGAGAATATTGTGGAACATTGCTACCATGATGATTTCTGTGGTGGAAGTTTTTTCTCACTTGTTGGGTTTACTCCCAGTAACAGTCGGACTGCTTTCACTATACCGTTTGCTCATTACAGTTTATGCAGAACAGACACATGTGTGCTATAACTAAGACCAGACCATTCCACGTTATTTTCCTTGTGTATGCCATAAAAAGCCTATTCTTAACTATTCGTATCAGTAAGGCCAAAATGAATGCAAAGCATGAGTGTTACTTGATACCAATAAGCTTCCAAAATGCTGTGTTAACTAGATAGCATATCTAGTGCAGGCCAGGCAAGATGGTTTAAGATTCCTTTTTGCTTTAGAATCTCTGGAGATGTGAGGGGATCTGCTGTAAGCCTTTTTTAGCTTCTTTCTATTTTTGGACAGCATTTCTCCAGAACAATTTTTGGCAGCAGGGTTGGGGAATGGGTTGACCAGTTTTATAATGAAGTCTAATAACTGCCTGTGGCAAAATTAGATTGACAAGCTCTATAAACTGTTGGTGGAAGCTATGAGTTATCCAGTTCTTATCAGCAACTATTGCATGTTTTTTGTGTAATAATTGCTGATAGAAATACACCATGGTAATTCAAACTACAGCTTTCAGTTAATATTTTTTTTCCCTATCTTTCTGGTTGTCTGCTTAAATTAACTCCTGGTGATCATACTGCAAGCAGCACAATAACAAATGCACACACAAGTGCATCCCATGGTTGTGTGCCCAGGCAAATAATCAAAAAGCGTAGCTCAATAAACCAAAGCAGTAATTGAAACAGAGTAACGCTGAAATGTTACCTTTGGAATATGAATGTTTGGGGTGAAATATGTATATATATATATATACATACACATGAGAATATGAAAATCTGCTATGATACAGCAAGTCTCATGTGCTAGAATGGGTGTGGCAATGTGCATGACTATCAGTGGATACCTGGATAAGCAGTGACTAAAGCAGATAAGAACAGATAGGTGGAAAGGAGAAGGTGGGAATGGCATGCAGAAAACTGTACCGATGCAATTCTTTCATGATTTTCTGAACTTCAGTTCTACCTGGCCAAGTCATGTGATTTAAATAATGCTTTAAGTTATCCTGTCTAGAGTCCTCTTCTGCAGGTTTGTCCTGAACACGTGTCTTGCACCAGTCCTCAAAGCTGCATGGGAAATAGCAGAGGAGAAAGCTTCATGGGTACTGTTTCTAACATACTTCCCTCAGGAGTTGTAAATATGCTAAAAATTGGTTGCAGAGAAAAATGAGAAAATCCCTTTTTCAAGTGGGTATCCAATACAACAATAATTATTTTATGGGTGTATACAGAATACAACCATATATACAGAATACAACCATATACAACCATGAAACCTTTATTTCACTTTACCACGTTTGTGAAGGTTGAAAATTTAAATATGTGCTGAATTGTTCATCAAATATTTCATGTTTGGATTACAAGATTACAACCACATAGATCAGTGTGGTGTATTAGTTAGTATAGTGTACAGATGGACTAGTAATGTAGTCCTGAGCTGAAGAAAAGAACGAGACAGCTAACCTTGAGTTAGCAAAACCAAAGGAGATAAGGGATGAAATGATTAATGAGGAAAGCAGCTGAAAAAAAAGATTCAAGACTGACCCATACTAACCTTTTTCTCATTAAAAGTGATTAGCATAATAAAAAAAAAAAAAATCAAAATGGAAATGTGTAGAAACTCAGGATTTGGTGTCCTCACCACCCCTCACTGTTCCGCTGTAACACATTTGCTCAACAGAAAATAAGTTAGGCGAGCCAGAACAACCAATTAGAAGTAGCTAGAGAGATTGTTTCACAAGCTGACCATGTGTAAATAACAACACTCCAAGTCAGAGGCATGCTCGCTTTGCAAAAGATCACCAAGCACCTGATTCTGCATAGAATTAACTAGAAGGCCTTTTTGTGGATTCTGACTGTGCGCTTATTGGCTAGGCACACTGGGCAGGAGCCTAGGGATGTGAAACAGAAATGTGGCAGTACATACTGCATGATTCACAAACATTTGCATAAATGTGAAAATCAGAAAAGTGTTTTCTGCTGAGGAAAATACATCATCATAAAAGAAAAGTTGTTGCAACAAATACAATTGTTGGGTGTTTAAAGAATTACAGATGAAGTTAAAGTAGATGAGACTGCAAACAAAAAATCATTCTGTAGCATCTTGTTTAAAAAAAAAAGATTAAAATCATCATAGTATATTCAGAATACATATAAAAAAAAAAAAAAAAAAAGGAAATACATTCTCTAAAAGTATTAAGCAAAGACAATAGTTACAGGATGACTTTAAGCCAGTCAATCAAACTTTAGACAAAGGAAGAGAGTAGCATTAAGTTTAGATTCAAATTAAAGAGTTCAATTATATAGTAACTCAGGCAACTATTTCTGGGTTTGTATAAGTAGAAGCCAGTCCATAATTTTCC
Organism: Aythya ferina; assembly: GCF_964211825.1. Classification (NCBI taxonomy): domain Eukaryota; kingdom Metazoa; phylum Chordata; class Aves; order Anseriformes; family Anatidae; genus Aythya; species Aythya ferina. The sequence continues at coordinate 39,554,544 of NC_140297.1, read as the reverse complement.
CCTGTGGAATAAAGATGAGAATTTCAAAGGATTTCTCCCGGCTAAATGCATTTTACATAAATGCATAATGCAAAAGTATAAGCTGCAGGGAGAAACATTCCGGTTATATACAAAGTTAAATTATGTGACATTTAAAGTATAGCTCAGATATGCATATATGGAACTAAGTGTTTATTTCTTGGACTCGGATCAACAACAAATTGCTTTTGTGGCAGCTGCTTCACAGAAGTGCCTTAAAAGTCAAGGAGGTGAGGGGTACAGCTTGGTAGATATGAACTATTCTCTGTCTGTCAAAACAACACACCAGTCAATTAGGGAGGAAAAAAAGTACAGGGGCAATGAAATGGAAATGGAAATTGTGATCAGAGGCATGAGACTCTTCAGTATGCAAGGAGAATGGGAATGGGTCATTAAGACCTTGTATTATGTTGGCTGGATTGGACAGTACATGGAGTAGAACTTGCGATCTGCTCCACATGAGTTTCTACTGTACTTCCAGAAAAGTGATAAGGGCATGCTGAGGAGAATAAATGAAATATTCATGTTTTCCTAATGAGCATCAAGGGGTCCCTCTATTTTCTGTTTGATATTATTCTGTCCAGGCTACTTGAAATTGAATCATAGGTGTGAAAGCCATGGGGAATAACGCAATGGTGAAGATAAGGTGGTATCACAGACTGTCAGGAGCCTGTGAGAAATAGCAGGGAAGCTAGGGACTGGCAGGCTAGCTACCAATGGCAGATCATGTTATTAATGTTCACTCATGCCAGTCTAGAGCACAGGATCAAAAGAGATACCAAAATTAGAAACCTAGTCTAGGGGTAGGACTGAAGGGTTTTTAGCAGTTGGTGGTTATGGTGGTAGAAAATGATACAATCAGGGATGCTAAAGGATGAGGTAGAAAAGACAGCAAAGTCAGTTTGCTTCTCGTCCTTGAAGCTGAGGAAACTGCTTCTCAAGGCTCACAGAAAATATAAACTTTCAGGAAAAATGAATAAATATGACATTAGACACTTAGAGCTAAAGGTAAAGGTAAAAAATGCAGCTACGCTGAACTGAAAAGTCCCTGGTGGCCTGAGAGAGATAACTCTGTGTAAACAGAGCTTCAGGTGAACTACTCCAGACTCCTAAAGCAACACCATCCTGCACATGGTTTCCCATCTTCCTGGGATGGGCAAGAGCAAAGGCCCTCTAAACCAAAGAAATAAAGCCCTCTTTCTACTGTTGTAGGTACAACATTGTTGCTTATAGCTGCTGTTTTTGCTCTGAATGTCCATGCGCAGAGACTTGGGAAAATGCTTGGTATACCAGAATTCAAGTGCTAAGGCTATTTATTTAGGCAAAGTAGGGGAGGATAGTCTGCTCCGTGACTCTGCATGAGACGTGCGCTGAGGCAGCTGTTACACTGTAATTTGCTACAGATATGGTGTACCTAGAGTCAGAGCTGTTTTCCTGATGTTCTGCTCTGCAGTCACTAACTCATGCAGTCATATGAGCTGGTTCTGTGGCTTTAGCCCTTAGAAGAAGCTTTGCTGACCTCCTTTCAGCTTTGGTAGCTGTAATAAGGAATCACAAAGAAGTCTTCATTAGCCATTTTGCATTAGCTCTTAAGGGAAGGAACATAGAGAAAGTCTTCAAGTTTGGTTATTGAAAAATGGTATGGGAAGTGGAATTTTGAAGTCTAATCTGGGAATGTCAGGATCTAATTTTCTGCAGAGTTTAAGATTTTTTTTTATTATTTTTTTTTTGAGTTAAGAAACATTTAACAGGCTCAGTAGTACAAATGCATGTTGCCGTATAAATGAACAAAATAAGGAGCAGAGGGCAGAAAACTTTGTTTCCTGTACCATCAAATAAACTAAGAATAAACCCAAAGCTACTTTCTGGAAATGCTGTGAAATAGCTGTGATCTTTTACTCTGACTTGGAAGAAAAGTGTAAACTGAAACTTGGGTGGGCTCCTTAGGGGTAGATGCAACCAAATTTTAATAGTCATTCCACATGTCCTGCTATTCATATCCAACAGCAAACACTTGCAGAATTAAAAACTTGTATTTCAACAGCAATCCAACCAAGCATCAACTGCAGCAAATACAAATGACTAGAACAAAATCCCTTATGAAATATTACCTTGTCATGAAATTATCCTTTATTTCCTTTAAACACTGTTAGTTTTACACTGTTGTTTTATGGAATTAAGACTTCCAGCCAAATTCATTGGCATGTATTTGTGTGGCAAACTATTCTTAAATGATGAAAAACTAGAGATAAATCACAATTTTTAGTGCAGAAGGTGAACTTTGGTATGGGACCAAGCACTTGATCCACACACAGTACAAAATTAATAATCTCTCAGAGTTTTCTATACTCAGCTTCATTAATCTAGACAAGGTCTAGATACCACAGTGGCAGAATGAATAATTTGAAATCAAATCCCTGAAAGAGAAGGAAAAGGATCAGTGCACAAGCTGGCTCTCATTCACCCTTGAAAAAATATATTCAGTTAAAAATACACTTTGGTTTGAATTTCAATGCTTGTAAAAGGTTGAGATATACAGATTGAGACACTGACCTTTCCTTTTCCTCCTTAGGTGAAATAGAACACAAGCAATGTCCGTGCAATCACCCAGAGACATGAAAAAAAGGTGAAGAATACAAGTGTTTCAGTGATGTAAGGATAAAAGTCAGTCTTGCAATTTTCTGAAAAGAGAAGAGGTCATGTTTGGGACTTTGGTCAAACCACCCTGAGAGTTTTCTAAAAGACCCTGAATTACTCTTTTTGACAAAGTAATTAAAATATGAAAAGCAGAGGAAGTCACACAGTACATACTGAAATTTATAGAGAATAGAAGGCACTTTGACCCTGTCAATATGATTGAGAACTGAACAAAATCCTCCCAAAAGGACCTGCAGCAGAAAGGATAAAAGAGTTCAAAATGACATTTAATGAGGAGCTTCCAATACAGTACAGCACTAGTCCAGTACTGAGACTTCAAGTTGCTACTGCAGTTCTGGCAGCAAGAATAAAACCCCAGGTCATCCCTACAGCTTGCTGCTCTGCCCACAGTGATGCCTTCCTCTGTCCACAGTGATGCCTTTCTCTGTCCAAGTTAATCTTTCACCAGGGGAGCAAGGAAGGCCTCTGGCCTGTTGACTCAAGTATTTAAGTGACAGGTTTGCACCTCATTAGCCCACAGGATCTGCCTTCCCTCTCCTGGCTAGTGCTCCAAGGGTAAGCTATTATAAAGAGCTGAGTGGTAAGAAATCATAACCCAGATGTGTTTTACCAGGTTATAGATAAGAGTGTCGTTACTGGGATTATGTTTGGTTATGCCAGCATGCGTTATGTGTCATCTGCAAATGTTTGCTGGACTAAGCCCCTGGGCACTAAGCAGGAGAACATGCAGGTTCTGGATCATGATTAATCCTGTGGGAGATCTTTGGATCTCCAAACGCTGTTTGGAGAAAAATGCCTCCCATAACCAGAAACTGAGCTGTGGCTCTGGAGACCTTCTGGAGCCATGTCGAGATGCCTCTGCAGAAAAAACACAGCTGAATCAGGACTGCTTAGGGATCACAATACACACGTTAGACTGTACACGTAAGTATGTTAGCCAAACTCAGCTTCAGCACAACTGAATAGCTGATGTACATAATTGAATAGCTTTATAATGGATCAAGGCATGTGAGCTGAACTATGACCTTCTTGGTCATAATCAGTTATGACCAGGCAGGCAGTTCCTGGTTGTTCACACAGTGCCTTTAGCACCAGAGAACCCAGACCACTTGGTCGCATGGCTGGGAAGAAACCTATGGAAGATGTTTGCAACGCTGCTTAGGCAGGGACTGAGAGTAAGAGTCTCCACTTAAAGTGTCCCCCAAGAAAGGTATGTGAGGGGGCATCCCTTGTTGGGGTTGCCTCTAGCATTCCTTGTTACAGCTTTCTTTAAGGCCTCTGGTTATGCAGTTTGGATGCTGGCCCCAAGCGCAGGTGGCTGAAGCCTAAAGGCATGGGGGTATGGGGACATGGTGGTGTCCTGTTCATCCCCCCACTACAGCATGGCCAGACACAGCTTTGCAACTGAGAAGCATAATTTGTTGTCCGTGTGTGTGTGTATGTGTATATCCTTATGCGTGTGTGTGTGGCATGTAGAGTGAAAAATATGCCTCCTTTTCTGCTGCTGAGCACAACTGATGCTTCAGAAAGAAACAAAATCTTAGGCAGTCTAACTGCACACAGATTACATGGCTGGAAAATTATATAGCAAATAATTGTGGCTTAGAATTCAACAAACTATTAATTAGGACAGTTCAGGACAGGTTAGACCAGGATCAGCCAACTTCAGAGCTTTTAAAAGGCCTGTGGAGTGCTAGATGGCCACACAAACACAGTTATGCAGGAGCACTGGCAGCTGCATGGACTCCACGAACTTTTCCAGTCCCCCGTGTGGTGCAAGCATGGCTCAGCCATGCTGTGGAGGAGCCAGCAGGTGTTTGTGGATGGGGAGGAGGCAGTCTCAGTGGCAAGGTTCTTCATGGCCACCTTTTGGGTTTTGTTGGGCTCAGTGCAATGAGATGCACGTGTTTCTCATTAAATTAATAACACACAGAGGTGCCTCAATTGGTTTTCAGATTTTTCATGAGTAAGAGCTGTATAAATTTAATCAGGGACCACAATGGAATCTGATATTAGCTGAAGTCACTCAGTATCAGTAAACCTGATATCTCAAATGCAAATTTGATACTTAAAAAAAAAAAAAAAGTGTGTCATAAAAACATAGATAAAGGAGCCAAACTGCCTTTGATCAAGAGAATTGGATCCGAGATTTGCTGTCTTCTTGACAACCAGCAGAAGAATGTAGGTTTAGTTTTGAGTCTGTCCTGACAAGGGGGTTCCTGACAAATGATTCTCTTGCGAGACTTATGACATGTAATTTAGACCATCCCTACAGCACGTACACTGCACTCTGATGTACTGTATCCTGGTAAGTGGGTTTGGAGGAAAAAAACAGCTGCTGGAAGAGAAGTAGGTGTCATTCCCACAGCTGGAATAAAAGGTGATTGAAAGAGTAATCTGACTGATGAGGTATAACAGCTTACATACTTTCATTACAGAAGAAGGACAGGAGAATTCTGCTTAAATCAGTCACAGGGAAGTACTTTCCCCCAAAAGAGAAAAAGCTCTTTAAGCTATAGCTTAGGCTGAAAGTGTTCAGTATGAAGCAAGAAGGACTTTTATGGGGTTTGAAACAAATCTTGATTACCGAATAAAGTATGACAATCACTTAATTGGGAGATGAATGCTCTGAGGATCTAAATGTGGTCCTGAGTACTGTAGATTACGATGCCTGGGTGTTGCTATGCACTATACTGGAGGAATTAGACTGATTGTCTAACTTGGAGTGTTAGAGAAGTATATGAAGCTCTGGTTTGTATCAGTTAGACCCAGTCTGTGCTTTATTCAAAGTTAGAAGTCAGATACAACACAGACACTGAAGCAGACCTCTGTCAGATGGTCTGAGTGATTCTGAATAACACAGGAGCTGCCAAAGGAGTGTATACAAATCTTCTTTTTCTTCTGCAGATCACTCCCTCAATAATGCCACTATCACAGGAATCCTTTCCTCAGGATTCTCCCCCAAACTAAAAAGCTTAACAGTTGCTCTCTCCTAGAAAGCTACAGAAGTAAAACAACAAAGGGAGGAGAAAGGGATTTATTTATCTCATATGTTCCAAGTAGTTCCCAGTGTGGTTTGAATAAGTTTTGTACAACGGGAAGGCCTTTCACTTACTATATATGCATTAAAGTGATGAACTGTGTTAATCCAGGGCAGGTTGTGGTGCCTTACATCCAAAAACATTAAACACAAGGTGAGTTGTCCTGAAAACAACCTAACTTACACACCAATAATGGTAAACAAACACCAGGGACTAAACTAGTCACATCACGTATGCCTTTTCCTTCTTTCTGAATATACTCTATCTGTTTGCAAGAGCTTTCTACAGAGTCCTGCCCAAGGGCTTTGTTCTGGGCTTTACATATCAATTCCTGTATTGATACAGTTAGACTACAAGCAAATGGCTTCAAGACTTTTGTAAAAAATAAAATAATATTAATAATAAATCCTAGCAAGCCTGCACATCCTCTATCTGTGCTCATCAAGTGTTCTTTAGGCATATTAATAGGAGTTGCTGGCCTTTGTATATTTTGGTCTAAAATACTGTTTATCATCTATTTGTTTTCTGGTGAATTTTGCAAGCAAGCTAAAACTCAGGCATTTCTCTGTTCATTAAAAAAAAAAAAAAAAGTCATTAAGAAATACTTGGCCAAAGATATAACAAGCCTGACCCTACAGATGTTCCCCTAATATTTTTTTCCTTTTACATTTCCTCCTGTTTCATAAGTGGAAATTAAGCATAAATATTTTAAAAATAATCTTCCATGGTGTTTTCTTTTTGTATAATGCCAGATGTTTGGATGTTCAGAATCTAAGTTTTTTTGTTGGTGGTGGTTGCTTGCTTACTTATTTCTGGGTTCAGTTGGTATGTAGTTACCTATTAGAACAGTTGTAGAAAAGGTGGGGATCTGAGCAGTGAGCACAAACTGGAGCCAGAAATTGAGGAGAATATAGGGCAGGGACTTGCCAAATTTTCTGCTTCCCCACTGGGAAAAGCTGTACTTCCCAGGACTCTGGCATCCAGAAGGGAGTTTTCTGGCTCTTTAGAGCATATATAAAGATGAATAATAGGATGCTTATTTTCCCTTCCATTTCTCCTCCATCTAAAATGGAAATGAAATCAGATTCCACCTTTCTCTGAAACTGCAGTACTGTATTAAAAGAGAAGACAATGTTTGTAGAATTTAATGGAAACTTATGCTAAAGAAAACAGCAGTGACTGTAAAGCCACAACCCAACAAAACAAAACTCCAGCTGCATCCTGCAGTTCTGAGCATCTTTTCACACACACACACATATATATATATAAAAAAAAAAAGGGGGGGGTGGTTAAGTGCTTCAGAGCTCTATTGTATTGTCTCATGCATTATCTAGTTTACTTTTAACTCCAGATAAGTACCAGAGTAATTTAAAATTCATTCCTTTCCAAAATTTCATTTCTTTGCAAGCATTTGGTATCTCCTCTCAGATAAACAGATCTCTCTTAAGTTGATAGTATGGGAGAAGTTATCCTGCTTCACTTTTCTTTTGCATTTCACTGAACTCCATTAATAACAAATGTCAAACACTACTCATATTAGTTGCATTTGAGAGAAGAATTCAAGGAAAGCTGGTGAAAAATTGTGCATCTGATCAGATGTTTGAGAATCTCTGAAGATTGAATTATGAAGAGTTGCAGTGGAATCTGTCATCTGAGTAAGGGATAATGGAAAATCATCCATCCCTTTGAGCATGTCATGGGAAGGACCTTGGGGAGCATTGTAGAGCAAAACCTAATTGATAGTCTAATCCATGTTTTCTGTTTATTTGTTTGTTTTTTCTGATGGATTCTTATGGAATCTTTTTCATGGAAATTGACTTTGGTGTGCACGTATCATATGCACACACTGAATAACACAATCATGGTCACAGAAATTAATCTGAGTTATATATTTGAATTTATGTAACGGGAAATGAATCTGAGTTCATGCTGTTCTTCTCATTGAGCTGAGCTGATGAGAGCAGTGTTTTTGAATATTGTGTTAAGAGGCCCATTAGTTTTACTTATCTTGTATAGAACTTCAGTTCTGTGAAGCCTAAACAAGGGCATTACAAGTGTTAGTTAATCTCCCTACACCCTCTACCTCTTCCCCCAACCACCAATTATCCAGGGGGTTTATATAATTATTATTAACTGGATCAATGCTGTTGTAAGAAGGAACTGAAGAATCTTATAGTGCTAACTAAAATATAGGGAAAATATGCTCTTTTGATGTCACATAGTTCTTTTCTCTATGTGTCACCATAAGATCTGGAACAGAGGAAATACATGGTGTAAAAGTCTGGAGAGCAAAAAAGCTGACTTTCCGGAATAGATCTATGCTGAAAAGGGGCAAAACCAATGATTCCAAAGAGAGTGTGTCCTGGGGATGAAGTCCAGAAGAAATTCTTGTGTATGAAATAAATAAATAAATAAATAAACAAATAAATCAAATAAATACATTTACATCATTTAGTGTTTTTTTTCTTTTTCTTTTTCTTTTTCTTTTTCTTTTTTTTTTTTTTTTTGGGGGGGGTGGGGAGGGGGGAAAGGAGGGAAAACAAATTTGTGCCCTACTCTGCAGCAAACAGTTTGTGGTACACGAGATATTTTCACATGGACTTTATTCTCACAGATGCTCACCGGCAAAACGATGAAAGAGGTAGTATCCCTGAAGGAATCTTTGTTAATGTCTCATCTCACAAATCATTACAAAGCAAAGCTGCCTGGATGGAAAATGCCAGATTATTTCAGTAAAAGCTGACAGAATATTGATAGCTTTCTCAAGGAGGAATCATGGTAAAGCAGACTGTCATTGGTGACTGGAATTTGGGAACTGCAGGTATATTAGTAGGGAAACTTAGGCAAACCAGAAAGTCATTAAGAAAATTACACTGACAGTTGGTGGATTTTATTAATTGCATTTAGTGAAGATGTTAAAAATGGAAGTGAAGGAAGCAGTAACAGTGATATCAGCAAATCTTTTGACCCACCCACAGAGCACAGAGAAGAGAAAAACAGATTAAAAGCAATGCTGGCATAATGGCCGGATGATGAAACAGATTTTCTCACAAGTAAAAGCAGCAGCTTTTGTTTGGAAGACTGAAACCCAGGGAAAAGGTTTGCAATGCATCCCAATGTTGATTATAGGCAGGAGTAGTAGAAGTAGCATCTTCAAATTCGTTGATATGCTGGATATTTTGTATTCATACTCAGATGATTGATTCACCTGCTACAGAGGTGAGAACTAATAGAATTCTTCTTACTTCTAATGTTGCTCTATCATTCAGCTTGAAAAAAACTTTTTTTTTGATAACAGTTTACCAAGCTTATATTGGCCTTTTGAGGATCTCTGTAAACTAGAAAAGATAGAGCTCTGCAGAGATCACCAGCTTTCTTCAGGATTAAGATCTAGTCACAGTAGATTTGGGGGACAGAGATTCAATTTAGATATGTGGTTGATAAATTTTTATACCTTAATCTATATTGAATTAGAATTTTAAATGACACATTAGATTCTCTAGCATTCTGAAGGAAATATAATAATACCGATGTTGTGAATAGCCTGCTTGTTACCAAAAGGAAATCATGATTATTACAGATATCTATTATTAGTGGGTAGTAAATGCTGAGGAGAAAAACTCTTCCTCTCTTGTGAAAGTGTCTGTATAATATAAATATAAAATAAAACCAAAGGAAAAAAAAAAGTATTGTGCAGCAGACCTTAGGCAGGGAACACTTGCCTTGAACTGATGAGAAATAACATAAGCTTGAGTCCAAAATGACCCCATTCATACTTTCAGCCAATTTTAGACATGAAAAGAGATCAGAATCTGTAAGGACAAGAAAAGCTATTACCACCTCAGATTGAGTTAGGTTTGGACCTGCCTTCTGTCTGAATGCTGGCCATATGCTTCATGGACTTGGGCCCTCTCCCCCAAACTAGATACTGTAGAAAAGGTTTCATGTTATTGAAGGATAGATTTTACTGTTGTTCACTAGTTCTAACCTTCATCAGTGAGTCCCATAATCCACCTCTATTCTTAAAATATCACTTATTTAGGGTTATTTTGTCTCCAGAAATCATCTTTAAAGTCTAGCATAAAAAGATATTTTTAAAAGCTATCAGACCTGAACAAATTTAGCCCCAAACCATGGAAAAAGAAATCTGTAGTAAAATCTCTATAAACATACTTAAAACAAAGTCACTGCTGCCGTAAATATATTGTCTAAGGACCAGCTGGAGAAAACTGTAGGTACAAGCAGTAAAAGGGAACAAGAGAATCAGTGTTTGCTTGCTGTGATAGGTGGTGTTCTCAGACTATTAATTGCTAGGCTTAGCATTCACCAATACTTGTGTAAATGTTGTAAGGAGAGACATTTTTAAGGACTGAAAGGTGAAATTTTCTGAAGTGTGTACAGGTAGTTCCTCCTGCACTTTAGGAGAAGCCTAGAAGTAGCTCAAAGCTGTTAGTGTGAAAACTTGGTAAGCAAACAAGACAGACTTGTGGAGGAATAGAAGCATAGGTTGATCTTTGATAGTGAAAGGTTCAGGTTGGAAATTAGGAGAAATTTCTTCTCAGAAAGAGTAGTCAGGCATTGGAATTGGTTGCTCAGGGAGGTGGTGGAGTCACTGTCCCTGGTGGTGTTTAACGAAAGGTTGTTTGTACTTAGGGACGTGGTTTAGTGGGTTATAATGGTGGTAGGGGGACTGTTGGACCAGATGATCTTGAAGGTTTTTTCCAACCTTAGTGATTCTATGGGATACAATAAACATGAAGACTGGTGGAATGGAGGAGAGGCATGAAGAAAAACTCAAAGGGAGTAAGTCGCAATCAAATCTCAAAATTTGTGCACATCCAAAATTACCTCGTGTCATTCATCCAAAATATATGTGGAGCATGCATTTAGACTTTGGATGTCCTGGATCCTACAGTACTGTCATAGTTAGTGAGATTCTTCCAAGTAAAAATATCCTCTGTGATCACAACGGCAGAGGGCCAGTTTGAAGGCCTGTGAGAGAAGGAAAATGATCTTTGATGCACTGTTTTGAACAGGTATGGGCAGAGTGAGGTTTAAGAGAAACATGTTTTTAATATGAGATAAGATCCTAGATATAGAGAGATCAAAAGACCCAGTGTCTTAGAGATATATGGAAGAAAGATACCTTTCTAGATGTAAAGACCTAGGAAAAGATCTGAATTGAAGATGATGTTCAGGCTGTAAGCCTGAAGGAACGACGAAGAAGGTGAAGTCATTGGCACCAAAGAGTGGGGAAAAGAAAAAGGAAGGGGTGGGGGGTGGGGAGTGGAGGGGTGGAAGAGAAGAGACAGAAAAAGAAAAACTGAGTATATAGCTGGTAAGAAAAAAATTATAAAGAAAACCTCATGAAAACATGACAACTGATTGTCCCACAAGGACCAGGCTTTGGAGAGCTCTCTCTAGAACCCAGCCAGCACTTTAACACTTCCTAGCAAGCTCTAAGCAATAAATTTTTCTGTTTTCTGATAGTTTGCCCTCCTAATTTCAGTGTGGTTGGCCTCTGAACAAGGCACTGTTCATGATGTGTAATATTTGGATTTGGAAATATTTTATCTATCTGTTCCTTTTTTTTTTTTTCCAGACACGTTTGAAGTAGATTTTGTAGCACAAGAAGCAAGAAATTATGAACAAAGGAACATACTATTCCAATTGTGTGGGAGGATGTAAGAATAGGCAGGCGATTAGGTAAATATAAATGTTTATAAAACACTCTTCAGCAATATTAGATGGCAGGATTTCTTTGAATAGGAAAGCAAGACCAAATATAAAGTTCAGCTTTAAATATTTCCACTGATATATTTTCAGTTGTCTTTTTTTTTTTTTTCATAGTACCTTTTACTGCTTTTAATTAAGACCTCAAGGGAAGGAAGCATATTATAATTTATGGTAATGACTTTCAGTCCCTGGCTTCGTTTCCTCTCTTCTGGTGTCACAGTAGCAAGAGCTATTTTACTGGGTTAGGAAGAACAGGAGAACTCCCACTAAAACTGCTGTGACAGGTAGAAACAACAACAACAAAAAGAAACAAATTTTTTACAAGTGGTGAAATGTCTGATGAGATAGTAAGTGGTTTCCCTATGCCTAAGACCTAAGGTCGATGTCTATTAGAGGAACCAGAACTCTTCAAATAATCTGAAAGTTTTGATTCGAAAACAAGGTGGAATGCCCTGTAATGTGACCCCTAGTCCTGCACTGCCACAGTGGAGGGACACCATGTGTCTAGATCCCATTGTAGTGAATGCACACACATGTGCACACAGATTCTGGGAAGTTCTGGGTCCAATGGGAATCCTTCCAGCTGGAAAACCTCAGGAATCATGTCTCTGTCCTTGAATATTGCAGATACGGGTTCAAGGCAAGTGCAGAGGTCAGGCTTGTCCCCTTGTCATAAAATGAACGGAAGGAAGTGTCAGGATATCTTTTTTAAATGAGAAATGTTAATGAGCATTTTTTAACAAAGGTATTGCCCAAATAGATTCAATTCAAGGGGCAAAGGGGCGGTTGGAATTGATGGAATGTTGTTTGTGAGTAGGAATGAAAAAATTATTACTTGAAAAAAGCTTTTATTTCCCTTAAGACTTGTGGAGTTAAGGGTACATTTATGTAGATTTTTTGTTCTTCTTCTTACTGCTGAAATTAATTAGTCTAATTTCTTATGATCTATATTCAATAGTGGTTTTCAAACTGCAGCTCATAAACCTGGAGTGTCCATTGACTACTTCTGAGTGTGTTGTGAAAGTTAAATGAAGTACAACAAAAAAATTCTTAGAATTACAGTAATTTTCTATTTACTATATAAATTCTGCCCCATACTAGAATTATTCTAAGTCTGTTCATTAAAAAAATAAAATTAAAATTAAAAAATGTTGAAAATTTCATCTCTCTAGTGAAAAACAAGAGTAGATGTCAATTTGTATTTGTTAGCTTTTAATTTTTCGTGCTTTACAACTTGAGCATCAAGAAGAGAATAATTTATTGCTAGACAGTAACGTATCATAATATTTCAAGGTTAAAACTTTCCAACGTATAAAACAATAATCTGCATACTGTTACAGGCATTACAAACTGATGCTGCAGTCTTAGGACAAAAGCTATAGCAAGAATGAGGAAAAGGATTATGCTGATTTTTCCTTTATGTAGTAAATATTAGGAAAAAAGTTGTTTGTTTGTTTTTGTTTGATTTTTTTTTTTTTGTATGTGGTTTTTATAAAATATTATTTTACCTCTCCTCTGACACTCTCTTGAAAACCGTTTTGAGCTTTCTACACATCAAACAAGTATGTCAATAACAGAATACCATGACTTTCATGGTGAAATAAAAAATAAATTTTGTGTTAACACTCAGAAATCTAGTTAGGATTCAGTTCTGGAAATAAACTCAAGGCATGTGCAAACAGTTACAAAGGTAAAGAATTTATCTACTAAAATATTCATTGCTGAAACTTACTTCTTTCGTGTTACATTTAGGTCTGAGTCCATGGTCAGTATTATAAATACAATTTTAAAAGTCTGTTTGTGACTTCAAACATGTTTAATTCAGTTGTCTAATATGGCCAAGTCAGGAGATTATTCACTTTGATGATTAAGAGGAAATGTGTTTCTACCTTTTTAATCCTGTATTTATCAAATTTGTAACAGTTTCCTCTGCCCAGTGCCACTTACAAACATGTAGTCTTGATCTGATTTGTGCCTTTTGTTATGGTGCTTTTTGTTCTCATATTCTAGAGCCATAAATTTCATTTTAATATTTAATTAAAAAACCTGCTACGTCAACTGATTAGTAAGTAGATACGTTTGTACTAGTAAAAGTATTGAATATGCTATACCATTGATCTCCTATGTCTTCTCCTTTTATCAAACCTAAGCAGTGAAGATGAGTTACTTACTTCATATCTGGCTATGGTGGATGAAAATTACTTAGCTACAAGCCAGTTCAGATAAAACATATTATGGTTTCTTCTTCACAAATATATTATTGTTATTATTATTTTACTTTTTGTGAAGAAGAAACTATAATGAACAGTGGTATGTACCTGATGTGTTACCTTGTGTTCACCACTGTTCACAAACTAGACCCAAATTTGAATCTTTGCCTGGTTTTAAATAAATACATGTGAACATTTCTAATATCACACAAGGCTATTTTTATAAATATTTAGTATACATCTCTCTCTTGCAACTTGCTTTGCTTCTAGCTATTGACTCCATGACCTTTGTGACTTGCACTTCTGTCATTTTCAGGCAGTAGTATTTGAGCACTCCGCAGGGAACAACACATGAAAGCCAGGGTCTGTAGAGGCATTTCCTGTCCTCTTGCAATGTGCACCAGCTCTGTGGCATGCACTGCTAGTTGTACTACTTCCCAAGGAAGTCTAAGGTTTGATGTTAGCTCTGTGAAGTCCTACATGTCCTCAGCAGTTACAATCAGTCCTCTGGGAAGAACAGAATGCCCAGGGAGAATTTTTTTTTTTATTATTATTTTATTTTATTTTATTTTTTACAGAATTTGTCTGGCAGTTTCTGACAGAGCTATTTAGTTGACTTGATGGTCTACGGTTAATGTGGGTCTCACAAAATCTTCATGAGGTACTGGGCAGGTGCTTATTGAAAATGTGCTTGAAACTGTGCAAATTGAATTTCCATACATATTACCAGGGTACAATCAAAGCTACATTGGCTGAAATAATTTGAGTTAGTTTAAGACTAGAAGGTAAAATCTTTCTGGATTGGATGCTTAGAAGCAGAGGGATTTGCTAATCAGATTTAATTGTGTCAGCATGTGGTGCCTGATAAAATTCAAATCACATACTTTGTTGGAATGATAAGCTACGTAAAGCAGTGCCAAACTTAAATAAATAAATAAATAAATAAATAAATAAATAATAATTTAAAAAAGAAACAGATCTTCAGACACTCTACTTCTAGCTAGAGGTACTGCCTGCCCAGTGTTAAGTCCACTTTTTGGGTAGGGACTTTATTCTCTGTCTCCATTTATCTCTATTGTTACACCCTCATTTTACTCCAAGTAGCTTCACAGCAGACTGCTACTGCTCCTTGGTGTGCCTGTCTCAAAGAGGATGACTGTTCCTGCAAGGAACAATGTTCCTGGCTCTACATGGTTGGAATCAGATGAAGGAAAGCTGGCAAGAGATGATGACAAGAGAAATGTGCCTGAAGCAGGCATGTATTTGAGCTGAAGAGAGGGCAGATACTAACGACTGTTAGGAACATAGGTGATTTATTTATTTATTTATTTTTGTGGTTAAAAAAATAGGTTGATCATTTAAATTGCCTCAAGCTGAGAAAGTAGTTTTCATTAGAAAGGAAGAATAAAAGCTGGTGACAAGAAAATGACAGTATGGAGTGATAAAGTGAACTCTTGATGCAAAGGAAGGTATTGTGCATAATGTGTACCCCTTCCAAAATATCAGCATTGCCGGTGATTGCTATAACACTGCTGGATTGCTATAACACCTGCCTGTTGCAGGGAGGTGAGGTAATGTGAGGAGTCCAATTAAATTACGTACCTGACAAAGAATATGAGTGTAGTGCTCATGACTATTCTAGTGTATTACCAAAGCAGGTGCTAAACTGTTTATGCCTGAGAAGGACAATGAACCCTCTGTTTCCCTGACATGATTTCCTGCCTAGGAAATGATGCTGGCCTCTGTGCTGTAACACACACCTATTAATTATGAGCTTCTTCTTCACATGAGCTCTGTCTGTAAGTAGTCCTGAGCCAGGATACTGGGGAGCTGGGATGCTCCTCTGACTGTGCTGTAAACATAGAGCTTGGCTTTGGGCACTTTACTAGCCTGCACTTATTCCTTCATCAGCTTCTTCTGAAAATACCCCAGGGCGCAGGTGATCCTCTCATGTTTCTAGGGAGTTTGGCACAATGTGTGTGGACTTGGCTGGGGCTTTGAAGCTCTACTATATTCAGCATATGTTATGTTTTTATTTTTTTGCTGGGTTTTGGTTGAGAAGTCATGGGATTTGGGACTAAGGCATACGTTTGATGTGCTTATCTCATCCCTCTAAGGACAGAATCAAGAGTCGAGTATATGCCTTTCAGAGTATATCTAGGAGAAGAGAAAGGTACAAAGGAGACCTGGAGTTGGATGGGTATGACATTCTGAGATCATGTGACTTTGCCAGATATTTTGTGTTATTGTGGCTGTATGTGTGTGTGTCCTTGTCTACCAGGGACAGGCAGCTGGGCAAAACTTTTTAGCTTCAAGCCTCTTTCAGCATGGTAACGCAGTTGTGCATCTTAGCCACTTGCTGTTTTTCAATTATAGCTTTTTTTTTTTTTTTTCTCTCTCCTCTTTTAGAAGAAAACAAAACAAAATATCCCAGGATTTCCTGCTGGCATGCATATTCTATAAATGAACCACCCTTTCCACTGGCCTGCTTGGTACTGGAATTACTCTCAGCAAAAACATTTAGTATTTATGTGTTGGCAATCTGTGTTAAGGAGAGATGAGAAAAGGATCATCAAGATGCAAATTTGCCCCATCAAGGGCAAATCTGAGGAGGTAAGGAGAATATGCTGTGAGAGACAGAATGAGAAGTGAGACTGCTGAAAGAAAGATCTGGAAAAAAATTCTTGTTAGGAAAGAGGATGAGGAAATAGAGATCTTAGAGAAAGGAAACTACTGAGAGTGAGAGAGGCTGAGAGGCTGTAGTACTTGGTAGAGAACGGAGACAAAGGCTGAAGAATGGAAAACAAAATTGCCCATGTGTTGTGGTATGGATAAAAATGATTTTCGCCCTGATTTTCCAATAGCAGAAGATAGGAATGTGAAAAGCACAATGCAGGTTATTATCAGCAGAAGGGACTCCAATTCCAAGGTCTGATGCTTGTAACAGATTGCCTATAATTTTCAGAAGAGCATAAGGGATCACTCTAGTCTCCTGTACTAATAATTATGTAGTTATGGCACAAAACATTTCTGGGCTTCTTTGCAAAACCTGCACTCTATATTGCTGCAGCTAGACAGCTATTAATGCCTGAGCTGGCGAATGGAAAGCTGCCTTACTATTTTGAGAGCAAGGTAGACACAGTCTTTCATGGAATTTATGATATGTCAACTTTTTTTTTTTTTTTTTTTTTTTTTCTTTTCCAAGAAAATGAATGTAAACTTCTAAGTAATTTAAGTGTCTTGAAAAACCTACTCTTTATCTCAGTGCTCTGAAACTATTAGTGGGAAGATGCTTATGAGGTTATATTGGGTAAAGCCTTTGGCACTGTTCACTACAGCAGTAAAAATTCAATAAGGAAGTGTTGAAATTGTGTCAGAGGAAATTGTTCCAGCAGGGAACTTGAGGCTATAAAAATAAATATATATTGCTGTCTTGTGAAATGTTAATAGACGATTTGAAAAAAAGACCTTGGGCCTTGTAGTCCAGATGTTAGTATATATATAAAAAAATAAATTGTGAATGTCATTTGAAGTTTTCCTTGTGATACTCTCAAGGTTGGGGCAAAAAAGTTGGGATCCATTCAGTCTCACTAAGTTTAAAATGACTGGATTCAGTCTCTTTGTAGAGGGATAGAGTTCACTTTTGAAGCCCCTTGTTTCAATTTAATAAACACATAAGATATTAAAATATGGAAGAGAGACCACATGAAAGTCCTACACTTAGCATCACTCACAAAAGCAGTGCTAAAAGGAGCTCAACATATATATTATTTTTAAATATATGTGATAAAACAGAAGACTCTCTATAGAGTCTAGTGGTAAACTCGCTCAGACTCATTTTCCAGACCTTGAAAAAATGAGTCATTTTTACACAACATAGAGTTGTTCCAGGAACCAGTTATATTTTTTTTCTCAAACAGTGTGTCAAAAGTGTGCTGCAAAATCAGAAAAGGTGAAGCATAGTCTACTACAAATGTTTCCTTTCACTTGCTTCATTTTGATGGTAATTGTGTAGACCTGCAGCTCTCTTTGGGAGAAATTTCTCTCTCTGCAGAGCAGAAACACTTAAGTTACAATTAAAACACAATTTTCAATGCTCAAGTGGGACTTCCATGGTGCAGGGACCCTATGTTGCAGTAATTTTCATGTTATTGCTTTTTCAGTACTTTCTGTCTGCAGTAGGTTGTACTATGTTCTCAGCAAGTATTTATGTGTGGAACATGGCTTAAGGCAGCATATAATTTTCAAAGAAGACAGAGGTACGAGAAAAGGATACTGAGATTTTCATGTGATTATTGTGACTGTTCAAACTTGCTATCTAGTTCACTGACAAGGCATTGCACAAACACATTCTACTAATGAAAAACACATTTGTATTTACTTTTTTTTTTTTTTTTTTTCAGTCTGACCTTCTTTCAAGTAAGAACAAGGGCAGTGTAGTGAGTTTTTGTGCATCAAAAGGGTTAATCTGGAATTGTTCTGGATAATCTTTTGTGTTGCCTGCTGTTTTCTTTAAATACTTCCAGCTGCCTAACTACTGTAATAGCTATCCTAATTTTCAGCCAATGGCCAAGACAACATGAAACTTCACTCCAGGCCAGTTTGATTCTTACTTTTGCATTTGACTTCAGTGGAAGCAAAAGCACACATTTAAAATTCTAGTAGAACACATAGCTTTCTGATAAACCGAACTAATATTAATGTATAATCACTATTGTATATTTTCTGTGTTTTTCTGTTAAGTCCCACCTGTGAACATACCATTTCTTAAAAATCATTTTAATTTTCACATGTATGACAAGAAAGAAAGGGAAAAAGTCTTTTGAAATGATATTATGATTTGGTGTGAAAAATCACACCACAGTTGCTGACAAGCTAAACATCACATATCTGGTTCAAGGAGTGCATTCATGTTGAAATTAAGTTTATATTCTTAGTCAGTATGGGAGAGGACAAAAAGGAAACCACCTCACTCTTCCTCAGTGAGGGTGATGTAATGGATATACCACAACCAATTCCACTGAGACTAATGGAGTGAGGCTGCCCACATCATTACTCTGCAAATGTTCCTTTTGCCTGCTCCTCCTGCTGCTTACAGGATCTGATTTTGGTGGTTCATTCCTTCTGTCACTTCTCTGGAAAGATGACTTTGCAAAAATACAGTTTCTTTCCAGGCATGCTGTAGCAAAGTTTCCTTTCAGCGT
This sequence comes from Aythya ferina, assembly GCF_964211825.1. NCBI lineage: Eukaryota > Metazoa > Chordata > Aves > Anseriformes > Anatidae > Aythya > Aythya ferina. The sequence continues at coordinate 39,535,677 of NC_140297.1, read as the reverse complement.
GTTGGAGGGTACTACTGAAAAACAGAGGTTCATAAATAAATAAATAAATAAATTATTTTATTTTATTTTTTCATTTCCTGGGAGCTAAAATTATGCTTACAGCAGTGTTCAATGGCCTAGGAACTAGGTGTCCCAAGCTCTGCTCTTATCTTTAACATGGCTCGTCTGCTTTTTTTTTTTTGCCTTTTTTTTTTTTTTTTTTTTCCTACTTTTTGGCTGCTGTGTTTATTTGGACTCAAAGTCCAAATAAAGAGCACTAAGTGTTTGTGCAATGCATGGTATGTACAGTGCAAAGAGGCCATCAACTTGTCTGGTGCTTGGAAGCCCTAAGGTTGAAGGATGTTATTGTGATGACCTGCATGGGCAGAATTCTGCATCTCATCATGCTACACCTAGTTTAATAGCTATGGATTTTACCAAAAGGTATATGTTCAGTCTTTCATTGCTTACAGTCTTAGGTGCAAAAGGAGATGAAGGAAATGACTAGCATAAGTGATGATGAAGTTACAGGCCTAGCTTCCCTACTGGGGGTCCTGCTAAGCGCCTACTTACACTGGCATGGCTCTCTCCAGAACATGTCATCTGCCTTTACACTGTCCTATTCAGGCTGCAAAGTGTTCCCCTGAGATACTCTTCCATGTGGAGCTAGGACAGTGGAAAATCTGCAAGTACTGTCTGCCTTGGCACACACTATGAGTTTTATGGTACAGGTAAGGGTTTGTAACTGTGCCTACACCCTGATAGTCCATAGTCTGAATGTTGACTATATTTGTACTGTTAAGTGCCTTGGGGACAGCAGCCCAATTTTGGTACCTTATCATAAGTGGAGAGAGAGAATATGTTTTTTAGAAAACTCCAGAAAAGGCACAAAGAAGTATTTGGGACAAATGAATGTCAAAGGCCATCTCCAGCTAGTGCAATGCAGCCAGCGTGGGTATTCCAAAGTGGCTAGTTTATCTCAAAATACCCACACTGGTTGCATGGGATTTATTCAATTCACTACTTTTTGGCTTTTTTTTTTTTTTTTCCTTTCACTAAAGAATTGATCTAATTACCTATTACTAAAGGTGACTGTAAATCCAAAATTATATATTTGGTAAAGTGACTTAAACATGGTCAGGGAGTTTATAATTGAGGTTTAATTAGAAACAGAACAAGATGTCATAAGTGTAAAAATTTTAATGCATGGTTACTGTCAGAAGCCTTTAAAGATGTAAAAAAAGAGAATTCAATTATTTTAAGTTCTAATAGTCACTCAAGGAAAAATATGTCTTTTACCAGGCAGAAGTATTTAGGTTCCAAAGAGGCTGATAGTTAAATTGTCTTTTTTGGTTTCTGTTACTTTTAGTGTGTGGATTCAACACCATGTATTTTAAATTGTTAATTAATACAGATGGGTAAGAAGGAGAGGATGGCTTCTTCCTGTGTACATAGCTCTGTCATAGGCCTTATATGTTTTTAGTTTCTATTTAATTCTCTCACAAAATACATGATGCAGTCCAAGAAGTCAGAAACAACCAGGAGCAGCCCAACAGGACACCATTAAAGACCCAAAAAGTCTTCTCACAGGATGAACAAAAAACAACTAAAATAAATAATTAGTCATATTGAACTTTGTATTATAAAACTTCATATGCCATAGTCAGCCAGTGGTCATCTATGAATTAATTATATATAATTCTTATTTCGTCATAAGAAATGACGAAATTGAAGCCTTTATGTTTCTGTAGTTCTTCAGCAGTTAAGAAGTGGTGAAGAACAAATTCATTGCATACAGGACATCATGAACGTAAGCTGATGAACTCTCTGCATTTTTTCTGGCTTCATGAGGGAAGGTGAAAAAACTAATAGTTGTAGTATGTAATGTTCCAGTTTTCTCAGTGCTTAATCCAAGAATACTGAGTACAACTGGTCTAGACTGTGGAAAACCTTGAGCATAATTTTGCCTTCCTCCTCTTTTACCACAGCTCTCACCCACTAGAGTTGTACATTTAAAGTAAGTGAGATATTGGGTTCTGACTGCAGTGTTGTGAGCAGATGATATGAACTGTTTCAGATGGAGATCACCTGAAATCATGTTGCTAACCCTGGGGGTCTGAGACAGAATCATTCCTGGAGTCAGATATTTTTAGCACCATTGTTATAGATGTAGGACCCAAAATCTTGGCTGTGTGTGATCTAAATTTCAAGATAAAGACTGACAGTGAATTTAAATTGCCTATAAGTAAAGAAGTCTATGTGTTCACAAGACTGTCTTCTAACACCCTGTACTAAGAGGCTGGTATTCTGTTCACAGGCTATGAGTAGGCTCAGATTCTATTCTATTCTAAAACAAGAACAATCCATATTAAAGAAGTCATTAAAGCCTTTCTATGTTTTTGTTAGCAGCATGTTGTTTTGGAGATTTCTGGCTTCTGTGCCTTCAATCACTGAAGCAACACAAACTCTAGTCTGCTTCTGGACCTTTCCTTAAGGGGGAAAAACCTATAAGGGGGGTTTTGGGAGTAGAAGGAGAGCAATTCTTAACAGAAGAACAGAAAATGGAGCAATAAGGAAAGCTAAGCCACTTTCTTTGTTTGATTTCTTTTGTGAAACGAGACAAAAGAAAGAGACAGAAAAAGATATTGAGCAATCTGGACTGGGAGAGTGAATAGTCTGACATACTTCACATTTTCATTTCATTCTGGTGGAAAGAGGTTTTTTGCTGCTACCATTTTTTCTGCTTTATAAAATATACGTTTGCTCTTTGTCATCAGTTTGGGATGTTCTCATGTTCACCACTTTTGACTAAAATGAAGCAGCCTAAAGAAATATATGAAAATGTGCATTCTATGAATTGAGTAACTTCTGCCTCCTCACTGGCAGCTCTGTTGCTTAACTTTATTTCCCTTCATCTTCAGATTTTCAGAATTGACTAAGTTTCTTCTTTCTCTGACAGCTCTTACAGTACATAGAGTACACAGCACAGAATAATATTCACTAGATAGATACACTATATAGAAGTAAGAAAAGAGAGAATTCCAGAAAGAGTCAAGCTTATGGACTTGTGTTCTGTTCTGTTTTATCAGAGACTTCAGGGACCACATAAATCTATCTTAACTGTTTCTGGATTTTATGAAAGTAGGGATGATGGTATTTCCCCACTTTTCAGAGATGAGGCTAAACAAGTGTATGTTGTGTTCAACACTTTGAGAACAGGAGTTATATAAGTATTTGGGATAAGCATATTTATCACATGGCTCTGATTGCTTTTCTTGAATAACCTATCTCACCACTTCTCTGATATCAAACAGCTTTTAACATCTATCACAGTAAATACAAAGCCCAAGCAATATGGAAATGTTTTCTTTGAGACATTTTTGAAAAACATAACTTCCATATGCCAAATTTAGGGTAAATCAAAATGTAGTGTTTTATCATAAACAAAAATTGGATGGACCCAACATAGGAATATACGGTCTTGATACTGCAACAATAAATATTAACATTCTACAGTTTATAGATCAGCATTCTATAGCCTACAGATCAAAATGTGGCAAAATGACAGTCCTCTCTGTTCTAATCCGGCAGATTGGTAGAAATGTATTACTGGGCTTCATGGACTACCATGGCTATAAATTACTATTGATTGTGCCCAGTTATTGTGGGCTGCAGTCTATAGCAAGGGTGTCAAAAATATTAGGTCCAAGCAAGGCAGGGCTGAGAACAATTTCTTATGCTTAATATAGAAAGGTCAACAAAACATGTCATCTGCCTTTGGAAAGCACCGTCTTACTCTAGTCTAGCAGTTTGCCTGCTCAGCTTATCATTATTTTCTAAGACTTTCCGTTATCAGGCAAGCTTAGCACTATATTTTCAATTTACTGACTGCTGCACTAACAAACAGCTTTGTTTACCCTTTAAAAATGGTCTTGTAATTTCTTTTCATTTGCATCCTATTGTACACAAGCACAGATGTAATGTACACAATGCACTTTAATTAACAGAGAAAAGTCTGAGGAAGGCTGATCACATTCTTATTACCTAAATCCATCCTGACTGCCTGTAAAAGGAAATGTGGGCAGTGGTATGCCCTATGGGAAAAACTTTTCTTTGATTAGCCTTATTGGTCACTCAAGGTCATTTTTTCTTCTAATGAAAAACAGCTGCAGGTGCCTTTTTATCTCTATACAAATAAGGAGTTTGTGAATACTGAAAACTCCTGAGGGACTGTTCAGTGCTTCTCTTTGATACCTGAAGCAATAGTAAATAATTCCTTACATACTGTGTGCAGGAATAGGACAGAATGTCTGAACTCACTGAATATATCTGACATAAATTTCCACGCTGAAAATGTTTCTTTGCATAGATTTCTTTAACATGGGATAGTTCCATTCATGATCAAAACTTTGCACTTTTATTTATTTATTTATTTATTTGTGTAATATAAGTCCCAATAGTATTTTTTTTTCTAGATTTTTTTCATGAAAATCAGGGGTGCTCAATTTTGAACTGCTGACTAAATATTATAAAGTGTTTCTGGAGGCTTCAGATTCAACAATTGGAAATAACCACTTTTCCTATTTTTATGCCTTTTATCTCCAACAAAACTAAGTTGATTCACTTGAAACTTTACATGCTGTTTTTTATTGTTGTTGTGGTGATTTTCTTTGGTTTATTTTTCTGAAGAGTTTCAGAAAAAGTATATAAGGTATTCATGGACAGGATGAATTTAACTCCTTTCTCCATTGGAAAAAACTAGTGATCTTTGGGCTCTTATTTCCACAGTGGATCTCTTTTTAACAGAAATAACTTGGTATTCCAGTAAATCAAACTTTACTGCTTAATTACTAAACACAATTGATTCATAACTTTTCTTTGAGATAAAAGAGAAATTTGGAGTGAGCATATTTAGTATGAACACACAAAGTCAGGTAATGCTGAAGTCCTTCCTTAAAATACAATGTAGTATTTTCAGTCAGGTATGGATAGACTCCTTATGGTAGGGGGACATTCAATACAATTTCTTATAATCTTCCAAATTAACCAGATCATCTGAATCACTGTACACCATACCAGACAGACCCACTTGTCCACCCAACTGGCCCCATCCAAAATGGCAGCTACTATATGTCTAATTGTAAATGTGACTTGAGCTCTATCTATTTCAATAACAGTTAAATATGGGTCTGACATTTAGCTTGTCCACAGCTTTCCTGAACTAAGTTAATGTCATTATGTTATGTTATGTTATGTTATGTTATGTTATGTTATGTTATGTTATGTTATGTTATGTTATGTTATGTCATGTCATGTCATGTTATGTTATGAAATAGACTGTGCATGAGGAAACCCATGGAAAAAAAAAAAAAAAAAAAAAAAGAAAAAAAAAGTTTTCTTTGCCCTGAGTCTTCTGATTTAGTCTCTTTTAAGTCAGCCAGAAGTAATAAAGATGCCACTTCAAAACCAGCCATATCTTTACGCCTAAGAAGGCAATTGAAAATGTCTTGGACAAGTTGAACTTCATCAGCAACAAACACTGTCACCTTTAACGTGAGTCTACTTTGAGAAATGGCTGTTTAAATGGCACTTTCAAGTGAACAACTCTGTTCCTGTGTACTTTCAAGTCATAAGGGACAAAGATAAATCAACAGCTGTTTATTCCAGTTAGTGTTGCAGAGCTGATGCAGCCAAGAGTAGTGAGAGCTGATCCATTTTTCTTCCCACACATAGTGAAAAGAACTTTTTACATTGCTGTGGATAGATGCAAAGACATGACCCTTTACCCTTTTGGGTGCCAGGGACAGACTAAAGGCTTAATTTAGGCTGCAGAGTATTTCTTAGGTGCAAGGAGAAGAAGAGAAATTACATTACAGCTTTAAAAATATTATTTTGGGGGTAATTCTCCATAATAACAAAAGGAAGGCAACAGTTTACTGTAATCCAATAAGGAATTTATAGTGTCAGTTAAAATGCCTGAGTTTTGGTAGTGTGCATGAACATTTGATATAAAAGGCTTCAGATTGAAAGCTCAAATGTGTTAGTGTAACAATAACCAGTGCATAAAACAGGCAGTTGAATGAAGTGAGATTATTTTGTCATTTGCTAGAATATTCACAAAACTAAGAAACCAAGTGTAAAAAGTTGCATCTCAACCCCTTACTTACAAAGTAGAATATGAAACAATTGATTCATCTACTTTCTGCCCGTATGTGTGATGGCCAAGGGCATTTTTACTAGGTTTCCATAAAATTTGTGCACAGCTGTATTTGGAGATGACTGAATTTGACAGGTTTAGTTTTATTCAAAAGTTTGTTAATTCCAATTTTCACAGAATCACAGAATCACAGAATTTTCTAGGTTGGAAGAGACCTCAAGGTCATCGAGTCCAACCTCTGACCTAACGCTAACAGTCCCCACTAAACCATTTCCCTAAGCTCTACATCTAAACGTCTTTTAAAGACCTCCAGGGATGGTGACTCCACCACTTCCCTGGGCAGCCTGTTCCAGTGCCTCACAACCCTTTCAGTGAAGAAGTTCTTCCTAACATCTAACCTAAAACTCCCCTGGCTCAACTTAAGCCCATTCCCCCTCGTCCTGTCACCAGGCACGTGGGAGAACAGGCCAACCCCCACCTCGCTACAGCCTCCCTTGAGGTACCTATAAAGAGCGATAAGGTCGCCCCTGAGCCTCCTCTTCTCCAGGCTGAACAAGCCCAGCTCCCTCAGCCGCTCCTCGTAGGACTTGTTCTCCAGGCCCCTCACCAGCTTTGTCGCCCTTCTCTGCACCCGCTCAAGCACCTCGATGTCCTTCTTGTAGCGAGGGGCCCAAAACTGAACACAGTACTCGAGGTGCGGCCTCACCAGAGCTGAGTACAGGGGGACGATCACCTCCCTAGCCCTGCTGGTCACACCGTTCCTGATACAAGCCAGGATGCTGTTGGCCTTCTTGGCCACCTGAGCACACTGCTGGCTCATATTCAGCCGACTATCCACCATCACTCCCAGGTCCTTCTCTGCCTGGCAGCTCTCCAACCACTCATCTCCCAGCCTGTAGCTCTGCTTGGGGTTATTGCGCCCCAGGTGCAGGACCCGGCACTTGGCCTTGTTGAACTTCATGCAGTTGACCTCAGCCCATCGGTGCAGCCTATCCAGATCCTTCTGCAGAGCTTTCCTACCCTCAAGCAGATCGACACACGCACCTAACTTGGTGTCATCTGCGAACTTACTGAGGGTGCACTCGATGCCCTCGTCCAGATCATCGATGAAGATATTAAAGAGGACCGGCCCCAGCACCGAGCCCTGGGGGACGCCACTAGTGACTGGCCTCCAACTGGACTTGGCTCCATTCACCACGACTCTTTGGGCCCGGCTATCCAGCCAGTTTCTAACCCAATGAAGTGTGCGCCAGTCCAAGCCAAGAGCAGCCAGTTTCTTGAGGAGAATGCTGTGGGAGACGGTGTCAAAAGCCTTGCTGAAGTCAAGGTAGACCACATCCACAGCCTTTCCCTCATCCACCCAGCACGTCACTCTGTCATAGAAGGAGATCAGGTTCGTCAGGCATGACCTGCCTTTCATAAAGCCATGCTGACTGGGCCTGATCGCCTGCTTCCCCTGCAAGTGCTGCATGATGACTCTTAGAAGGATCTGCTCCATGAGCTTCCCTGGCACTGAGGTCAAACTGACAGGCCTGTAGTTTTCCGGGTCTGCCCTCCGGCCCTTCTTGTAGATGGGCGTCACGTTTGCTAGCCGCCAGTCGACTGGGACCTCCCCCGATAGCCAGGACTGCTGATAAATGATGGATAGTGGCTTGGCCAGCTCCTCTGCCAGTTCCCTCAGTACCCTTGGGTGGATCCCATCCGGCCCCATCGACTTGTGCACATCTAAGTGCCGTAGCAGGTCACCAACCAGTTCTTCATGGATAATGAGGGCCACATCCTGCTCCCCATCCCCTTCCACCAGCTCAGGGTACTGAGTATCCAGAGTACATCCGGTATTGCCGCTAAAGACTGAGGCAAAGAAGGCATTGAGCACCTCCGCCTTTTCCTCATCTCTTGTAACTAAGTTTCCCCCCGCATCCAGTAAAGGATGGAGATTCTCCTTAGTCCTCCTTTTTGTGTTGATGTATTTATAGAAACGTTTTTTGTTATCTTTAACGGCAGTAGCCAGATTGAGCTCCAGATGAGCTTTTTGTGATTAAATAAAACCAAAAAGAGATTAATTTTGTGATTAATATTTGGAATATTACAAGGCAAGAAGGAAGATATGATTGGCATTCAGGCTAGAAAGACTTCTGCCTTTGAAATGCAAACTCTGGCAAGAGGCAGTCACAACAGGGGGATTAGCAGTAGGATTAATGTTTTAGCCACCATTTATTCATTTGATCCTATTGTATTCTGATTACAAGAGATGATGGGAAGGGCCAGTTCTTTGTGTGTAGGTCCATAACTAAATTAAGAAGATATAAGAGAATTTTCTTCTATTTGATTGTGAAAGTTCCTGGTAATTTCCTCAAGAAGAAAACAAATGAAGTTGTGTATCTTGAGAAACACTAGAGTAGACAGAATGCTCCATGCTGGATTTCAGCTTGTTTAGGGTCCAGATAGTCTCAGGACAAGGAAAGCTACTCTGTGAAGGACTGAAACTGAAGCAAAACCTGGAAGAGTACAGAACCTCTGTGTGCTGACATTTTCAAGGGTTCTAGCAGTTACCACCCTTCCTAGGTGGAAGCTTCATTGAGTATTTTTAACCCAACCCATTCAAATGCTAAACTAAGCCATAACAGGTCTAAATAAGAATTCCCATTCATTCTTTTTGCCCAGTTCTAAAAAAATACAGGACTGTACAGTGATCCAATGTGTTTTAAAGTTAACTAATAAGAGTCTAAATAAGATTCTAAATTAGGCTGTAGATGCTTTCAGATAGGGCTGGTTCTCTTTTGCCTGGCCTGAAATCTCGGTATCTTGAGATCTTGGTATTTGATGTTAAATTTTTATTATTTTTTTTTTTCAAGCTCTGGTGCTTCTTAAATGAATGATAATTAAGATTCATTCAGGCTTCACTTTTCCCATACTTCTGCCATTTTGCAAAAGGCATACTAAGCTATGATTTCAATTTTTGTTTAAGAACCTTTACGATACTGCATTTAGCAAGGCCCAAATTCAAGAAAGTTCTTTATAAAGTTAAAGAAAATAATTGAATAATTATGGAACTGAGTTGCTAAGAGTCATATATGTGATTTAATCATGCTTCGTGTAAAGACAGTGTGGGCTGGTACTACCTAGGAAACCTTATTTTATTTCTAGAAAAGGCAGAGTGCAGCACTAAATGTTTTGGTATTCAAAAGCTTTTAAATGTAGAACATAATTCTCATGCTAATCTAAGAAAAGCCTTTCAAGAAACATACTTTTCCTTTTTGTATAGCTCCTAAGTTTTGGTTAGATGTTATTAATTTCACAGAAGAGAAGACCTGAAGATTTCATCTATTTAATCCTTCTATTCCAAGGCAGCATCAGCTATATCTACTCTTTACTTGATAGATGTTCACCAAACCCATTCTTAGTGTCCTAAAATAATGAAGTCACCACACTTCTCCGAGGCAGTGTCTTTTAGGATTTCACTGTCCCTTACCATTTAGAAAGTCTTTGATAATGACTAACCTGGACTTTCCTCAGTGCAATTTAAGTCCATTACTTCTTTTTTATCCATAAAGAACAGATTATTACCAGCTCCATGCAGGAGCTTTTAAAGCATTTGAAGTCTGCTCACTGAGTCTTCTCTTTTCTAAACTAAACACTCTCAATTAAGGAGGCTGAAATGGAATAGCACTAAAATCAACTGTCAAAAATAATAATCCACTAAGAACCTAAAAAACTATTTATAAAACTGCCTCATGTCATAAAAAGAACTGATTACAGGCTATTTAAAAAGAATAATAATAATAAAAATCTTTTGATGTTTTGGCTGGCATGAGAGCCAGTCAGGAATAATCGGATTAAACGTCTTTTTTATTCTTCACTTAAAACTTTTCTTCCAAAATGTGTCTAGTTTGGTAATTTTTGAAAAGGAGTTACAGCCTCAGTGAGAAAATATCATTTATCTCTGAAGAGTGAACAGTATAATTCTGAACTATCAACGTGTGTATTATTCAACTGAGGTCAAGACCTTTTCTGTGAATGGTTTGGGATGTGAACTTTAGCACCTCGTGCTACAGGTGAGTTTGACCGAGATTGAATTGGATACTATCTCAGGTGTTTCTTTTTTTTTTTCTTTTTTTTTTCCAAAAAATTAGTATTGTGATAACTGCCCTTTGAAAGAAGTAACCAAAGAATTGTTCCATATAGCCACAGAACATCACTGTTGTCATCACCATCCTTCTCATTTTGTTTGCAGGGGTGTAATGTGTGACTGTATGCTAAATCCATAGGTAATAGTATTCATATCTGAATACCACTTCAAGGGCAGCTGATATGACATAATTCAAGAATTTTCCACACAGAACAGACTATCACTTTCTGGTTAGCAAGTGGTATAATGAGGACTCTTGAAAGGTAATACAGCTGTGATTCAGATTAGCTGACAGTCCACAGTATGAGAGAGTGTACAAGAATTTCTGCTTCAATTCTTGAAGGTGAACAGACACTTCACAGCCAGCCATATTCACGGGCAATTTGTAAGAAGAAAAATTCTGAGTCTCTGCTGAAAACACACTTTTTGAAAGGACAAGATTTTTGAGTCATCTTTTAGAGCTGTCAATTGTTTAGCTGCCTTGCCTAAGACTGTCTTCTTTTCTTCCCTTCATAATATAATGAATTTCTGGTGCAATCCAAGCAGTTTTTTGTTTGTTTGCTTGTTTGTTTCTTTCAGTAAAAGTGAACCACAACAAGTAGTGGAGAAGGAAGCCATACATGTATATCAATACGTTTGTCTCTCTTCTGAGTCCAAAATAAAATTAATCTTTGTAATTTCAAGGCAGAAAAAATCTGTTTTTCACTTACGAAAATATAACATATTCCTTATTTTTCTACTTCATTTATGGTGCTACATATAGTATGTGTGTATACATATATAGAGATATAGATATAAAAATTCTTGTCATTAAGTCAATTATCATCTGCATTGTAAATAATGCTTTTGTAAATATAGTACCACAACAATACAATAACCTTATTTCTAAGTCAGATTCAATACAAAACAAAACAAAACAAAACAAACAAACAAAAAAAGATAAGGTTCACCTGCCATTTTCCACGATAGAAAAAAAGGATCATGTGTTTTTCACAAGGTGTTATACAAGGTAGACTGCTAAAAAAAAAAAATGCCTCTTTAGCAAAAGCAAAATTTTGTCATTCCATATCACTACACTAAACCTATTCTAGTATTATACTGTGCCTCCAGCAATGACCTGTGTTAGACTGGAAAAATAAACAAGAAACCTTGTCAGTTCTGTGGCTTACCACACAAGATTCCATAAGGATTATTTTTTGTTTGTTTGTTTCCTGCAAGAATCAGCTGATACACTGTTGCTGATACTCGATTGCAGTTTGTGATCTTGCAGTCTGTGTTCAAGACAAAACCCCATTCTACCTGTTCTCCTGTTCAAATCCTTATGAGAACCTAACCAAATTATTTTATGGGTTGTTTTTATGTGTAATATAACACTTAGTTTGTCTCATGGAAGTGTTGTCATCTACTATAAGAAAATTATATATTTAGTGCATGGGTGCTTCACTGCTAGAACTAATTGTCTTATTTTTTAACCTTTTCAGTTGTTTTATGGAAATGAGGGACAAATAGAAGAAAGATTACAGCTGAAAACTGACAAGAGTCTGATGCAAAAGTGATCCAAGTAAAATAACATGGTTCACAGTTACTGTGATGGAATTTGGCTCTGCCATATTTTTAGGGTAGTTTCTATACGTGTTTCCACACATTTTTAAAGCTGTATATGTTTGTCCCTGAGAATTTGTCCTTGAATGCTACCTTAACTGTACTATTCAATGTCATTGCAAAGAATTTGATAAGAAAAAGAATATAGCAGCTAAAATATAACCTGGAATTCCTTTTTACCACATGCGCTTGCTGTTAGTTGTAAGTGGAAGACATCAGAAATGACACAAACAGCAGTTTTCTGTTCTTCCTGTAAGGGCACTTCTTCTTCTTAACTGGTGGAAAAAGTAAGATGAGTCCCAGCAACTCTGTTGAAAACCTAGTCTAAGCAAAAAAAAAAAAAAAAAAAGAGTCTTATAATAAAGGCACAGTTTTCTTTCTTACATTGGTTTAAAAATCTAGTGTAAAGCCCGAACCTCTATAGATTTTCCTGCATTTGAAGACAGAGTCATTGAGTCCAGTTCTGTACTTGACATTGGCACAGTACTAATAATACCCAGTAGAAGAGCAGACTTCAGCCATCAGCTGATGATGATTTTATTTCTCTTTCTCAGAACTTTTATCATGAGCTACATGATTTGCCTTTAAAGATTTTTTTCCCCAGTGAAACCCTATTTCTCTGAAGTGTACAAGACACTTTTTGTAAGTATATTAATAAGTTTCCAACTATATAAGAGATCACTTGGAAATGAAAATCAGAGAGCAAAAAGAATAAAGGTTACACATTTATCTTCATGTTCAATTTACTGTAAGGTCCCCATTGAAATTTCTTGTCCCTGTTATACTTTTTTTTTTTTCTTTTCCCAACATAAAATATTAGTATAATAAGTGAAAATATTGCAAATTAATTTTGGTTATACAACTTCCTTGATTTATGGAAAAGACAGGGTTCTATGCCAATAGTCTAATGTGCATCAGGACTTATTTTTTGTTGAGTTTTACCCTCTATACATGTATTCTTATCCTTACTGAATATAGAAACAAGTATTTGGCAAAGAAAAATAAATGGTCATATTAAAACAAAATCCTTTAGTGATTTATGGTTCTTGGCTCTGACTTGGAGCTGTCATCACCGCACCTCGAGTACTGTGTTCAGTTTTGGGCCCCTCGCTACAAGAAGGACATCGAGGTGCTTGAGCGGGTGCAGAGAAGGGCGACGAAGCTGGTGAGGGGCCTGGAGAACAAGTCCTACGAGGAGCGGCTGAGGGAGCTGGGCTTGTTCAGCCTGGAGAAGAGGAGGCTCAGGGGTGACCTTATCGCTCTTTTTAGGTACCTCAAGGGAGGCTGTAGCGAGGTGGGGGTTGGCCTGTTCTCCCACGTGCCTGGTGACAGGACGAGGGGGAATGGGTTTAAGTTGAGCCAGGGGAGTTTTAGGCTAGATGTTAGGAAGAACTTCTTCACTGAAAGGGTTGTGAGGCACTGGAACAGGCTGCCCAGGGAAGTGGTGGAGTCACCATCCTTGGAAGTCTTCAAAAGACGTTTAGATGTAGAGCTTAGGGATATGGTTTAGTGGAGGGCTGTTAGCGTTAGGTTGGAGGTTGGACTCGATGACCTTGAGGTCTCTTCCAACCTAGAAAATTCTGTGATTCTGTGATTCTGTGATTCTGTGATCACTACAAGTACTTTTGTTAGAAAGACGAGATATAAACTGCTGGGTCTGATCAAAGACTTTAAAACTAATAAACAGGTTTCTAGGTAGATTTCCAAACCTCTGGAAATAACTTCCATTAGATCTTTCAGGGGAAAAGAATGGAAAAGAGGTGATACAATGATAGTGACTGATGTGTTTGCAGAGATATGGTAGGGATGAAACACAAAGAGAACGGGACTTGCTGTATTTTTATGTTTTGATTCTCTAAAGATCTCTGAGTATAAGCCATAGAGAACACAGCTGTTCTCTACTGTTGTAACTTCAGGCTTCCTATTCATAGAACGTATCATTGTGTTGTACAGACCTACTATCAGAAATAAAACTTCCCCTAAATAGGGGAAGCTTGAGTAATTTCTTGAAGAGATGTGGTTTTACTTTAGATGGAATGTTTACATTTACTCCATCTCAAGACCACATAAAGTTTTCTGGTATTCTCTCTCCCTTCACTTCCTCTGGAGTAAATGTATAAAAGTTCTCAAAAAAAGCATTGCGATATTACTACATTTTGTGTAAAATCAGCTGAATAAGCAACATGCTTTTGCACAAATTATTGAAGGACTGATTCTTGCAGAGCTCTCAATTATTTTCAGAAGTCTTCATTTTCATTTCTGTTCAATAGAAAAAATGCACTCTTACTAAGTGTAATGGTTATGCAGAAACCTGTCAAAAGTTGCTAAAAATATCTGGCAGTGTTTGCAAAGACTCTGAAATGGTGAGTCTGGGTGCAAACTACTGCAATGGTTCCAAGACACCAGTGATGCTGCTTTAAATATTTACACTATTGTGACAAATTTGAAGCTGCCTGTAAATATTTTATGAATGCTGTGGCTTAACAGGATTGTTGTGGTGTTTACTGCATGAATATATAGAACATGTTTGTCAGGAAATTGGCTCTGAAAACAGTGTACACTATAATCCTGATATTAGCTTCTTAGAAACATTTCAGAATATTGCAGCTCCATCAGTCTTGAAGTGAACTTGTGACATTCTTGCAAGCTGACTCAGTTGGTTTAAGCAGGAACAGAAAACAAAGCAGAGAACAGAAAACTTGGATTAAAATAAAAGGAGAAGCTTTCAATGACAGAGGCTAAAGGGCAAGTTTGGGGATGTAGAATGGAATCCAGACTACAGAGATAAGCTAGAACTGTAACTTTGGGACTCATTTAATGTAATGTAGACATTTACAGTGATGGTATCTGTAGGTTAAAGAGTTACACTTGACTACTTTTCTTCCAGTATAATCAATCAAGAGTTAAAAGGCAGTCTTAGTATGCAATACATAATGACCTATGCTAGACTTCTGTTTTGATTTGAAACTGTGTTCTAAACTTCTTGTAATAATGAAAATATCCTGGATAGATTATCTCTGATGTAAACAATGTGCACATTCATAGGTCTTTAACTGAATCTCACCCATACACATTGTTACAGTTCACCAAAACTATTTTTTTTTGCTCTGCCTTCTTCCTACCATTAAAATTAAGCAATATTTTGCTTCAAAGATACTTTTTGGATCCTGAATTTACCATTACTCACAACTCCCAAAAGGAAGATCTTCAGGTACTAATTATGGTCAGGCCTGCTGCGTGATTAAAGCTTGTAATCAGGCACTTGGAATAAGATTAAGCAAATTACAACTTTCTTGCTGAGAGAGGTGAAGACATCAGAAGTAACACATTGTGATCCAGAAGACCAGATAGGAAAGTCTTCAAAGAAACAACATTTTTTGCAGCCATGACAATCATTTAACTATTTTATTTCTCACTAACCCCCTGCAGGTGCCTGTATTAATTCACAGAATCACAGAATAATTCAGGTGGGAGTGGACCATCCCCTTCTCAGAACCATGTCAGCTTGGCGCAGGGCCTTGTCCAGTTTGATTTTGAATATTCCCAGGTAAAGTAATTTTGCCTGCTTTCTGGTCAACATTTAAAATAGTTTATTATCTTTGTGGTGGAAAGATAAATTGTTACACTAATCAGATTTTACATTTTTGCAGCTGTATTGTTGCCTTTTATCCCAACACAGTGACAATCTCAGGTAATCTGACTGCTAACTCTCACATTATGTGGAGAGAGCAATAAGATTACACCATAACCTTCTGCTCTTGAGGCTGAGGACAGTATGTCCTCTTAGCTTCTTCTCATATGACATATCTGGCTGAATATGAGAGGGCGCTTCTATACTGTGAGGGTGACAGAGCACTGGAACAGATTGCCCAGAGAGGCTGTGGAGTCTCCTTCTCTGGAGAGAGGCAAAAGCCGTCTGGATATCATCCTGCACAATGTGCTCTAGGTGATCCTGCTCAGCAGGAGGTTTGGACTAGATGATCTTCATAGGTCCCTTCCAACCTTGGACATTCTGTGATTCTGTGGTATGCCGTAGTCCCCAGATCATACAGGTCTGCAGCTAACTTCTTCCAGTATTTCAATGTCTTTATTTTTTTGAAGAGTTGAAAAGTAGACCCAGTACCCCAGATGTGGTCCGACATATAGATGCTTTGTGATATATAGAGGGGAAGAATTACTTCCCAGGACCTGACAGAAACATTCTTACTGATGCAGCCTAGGATGTAATCGGCCTTCACTCCTGCAGGGGCACATTGCTGTGCCATGTTCAGCTTGCTGTCCATCAGAACCACCAAGGTCATTTTCTGCAAAGCTGCTTACCCAGCACCTTACTGCAGTGGTATGAGCTGGTCAGCCCATACCACTGCAGTGAGGTTTTCCATCCCAGGTGAAGGACATGGCATTTTTTTTTGCTGAGCTTCATGAGCTTCCTGTCAGCCTGTATTTCCAGCTTGTAAAGTCCCTCAATGGCCCTGTACTCCAAGAGATCAACCTTTCCCACTCATTTGGTATTGACCACAAATTTGCTAAGAGTTCACTCTGTCCTGCCATGCAGGTCACTAATGAAGACATCAAATATTATTGGTGCCAGTATTGACCCTTGATGAGCGCCATGAGGAACCAGGTCCCAGATGAGCTTTGTAGAGCCCTTGTGTTGCCACATATACATCTAATATATATTCCACTTATCCAAACCATATCTTTTCAGTTTGGCTTGACAATGTTGAAAGGTGTTACAAAATCCAGGTAGCTATAGCAGGAGCCTGTTAAGATGTCATTTGTCACCTCTGATCCTTGTCCATAAGTTCTTGACTGGCACATCACCAGTTCCCAAGCAATTTTCCATGCATTTAAGTAGTTTTTTGTTTGTTGTGTTGTTTGTTTGTTGTGTTTGTTGTTGTTGTTGTTGTTGTTTGTTTGTTTACAACAATTCTGGTGCACAAGCAGTCCCACCACATCTGTGAAGCTGCTTTCACAGGACAACTGTGAGGACCTCCACCATAACGCTGCCTATCATGCACCTCCTCATTTCAACCCATGTGTCACTTCTTACCAGTCTGTGGTTACCATCTCCATCTTAACCTCATCACTAGATTAAGAAAAGTTAGTAGAGATGCTCTTGCACCACTTTGTCAGGTGATCCTGCCTCTTGCCATCTGACCTTACCTTAATTAGAGGGGCATAAATTATGAAGATGCTCACTGGATTTTCTGAAGTAACAGGTGAAAAAACTTAATTTATAATGGGGGGAACTGGAAACATATGAGTAGGTGAATACTTATTAAGACATGACTAGATCTTATTTTCCTGAAATGACTGAGTTACTTATAATTTAGGAGATGCTTGCCTAAGATAAGTTAGTACAAGGAACTAGTATTCTCAGAAATCTTGAAGAGCTGTATTCCATGCCATTCTGTTTCCCATCTTCTGCCACTTTTCATGGTTGACTTTTCTCTATCTCTTCCTCAAATAAATGTAGCAGACAAACTATATCTAAGCCTAATAGGATTTGAAAACTGTCCAATATGTGTACTTCTGATTCAAAATGAGATCACTACAGGAACCGAGAGTGTTTTGTGGATAAGTGCTATGCTGAAATAAATCAATATACAAGCTTCCTTCCTGTCTTATCAAATACCCAACTATCTGGTGACATAGATTAGTTCTGTGAAAAGAAGATTTTTATCCTCCATTCTGTTAGTCTAGAGCATAGCTGTCCAGAATGGCTTTTTTTTTTTTTTTTTTTTAATCTATTAGAAGCTTTTTGTATATCAAGTGAAACTACTAAATGTAAATGTCTTCACCAAACTAGGGAAAATTGAGAGATCTGTGCCTGGATCTCTCTCCTTCTGCAGAAAACAACGTTCTGTGGAAATTGTGCTCATCTCCACCAATTAGACTGGGAGGGTAGACATCTTTTTCACAGGAACTGCTGTTTCTTCTCTTTCTGTTGACTTTTGGGATGAATCATCAGCAAATGCTGGAATTTGGGCAGAATGACTGCAACATTTTATAAAGTCTGACACATATTTGGTATTACAGAGACTGGATGATTATTACACAACTTCAGGCAACCAAGGGTTTGTATATGTATATCTGTCTCATGAGACAGTTGTTTTCCTGTTCACTTCTTAGAAACAGGATGATAAAAGTGCCAGACCAGTAATGAAAAGACAACCATGTGAGTAAGTAGACCAGTCCCACTCAGCTTTGCTTTTTCTCAGCTTTTCTCTCCAAGGTAAGGTAATATCTCTCTGTTTTGCTGCCATTGAGCAGTTGCCAAATAATTCTAGCTGTGAGCACAGTATACAGGAAATAAGTAGAAATGAAGATGAAGAAGCAGTTAAACGACCCTCTTTGCTATATTCTGTTCTCCTAAAACCATCTAGTATACCTAGCATCTAAGACAGAAGAGAGCAGAACAGTCACCATGCCATGAGAGGCTGGTAAAGCACGTTGCTTAGAACACATGATGCTGATTTGTTCTTAAAACAGTGGTAAATAAAAATTGTGTATGGGAAGAAAATCTCATTGACCAAGTCCTAGTTAGAATTCATGAGCTGTTTTAAAGATAATAAAATAAAAATAAAAAAAGTGAAGTGTCCCTGCGTTTTACTGAAATATATCTCTCTAACATTTTTCACAAAAATCCTATCCCAGATTACATGGTTTAGTATTGAATTATATTTAACTGGAAGATTGTTCCTAGAAGTTTACTTGTAGTCCCTCAAAATAAATGAGATAATAGGAAATGATGTACTTATATTTCTCTCTGTTATGGTAAATCAAACTCTGTTCAGCTTGATAGTATATGAAGAAAGCAATTGAGCAGTCCTAAACTCTAAAACTGTTTTGATATTTGTTGTTCTGTATCAAAAAGGATCATGTTGTCATTATTTTTTTTCTCTCTCTTATTTTGTCCAGAATAGATGGATCTAGATACACAGAAACCAGAGGAAATCAATGGGGAGTTGAAGAGCAATTTGATTGCTGAGACCAGAGTGAATACAGCTTAAGACTGATCTCCAAAAATATTTTAGGAGGAGTTGGCTAGTAGAAGTATTATTTCTGAGTGTTTCTGTCACTCTCATCATCTGTTATGAATCTGTTGCATTCTGTGAGGACCTTAAGGTGGGATCTTACTTTTTATGTCAGGCATAACAGAGCTGGTATTTGACTGTGTCCTTCAGATGCTAGAACAAGAAAAAATGTTGTCCTACTTCTTCATGGTTGTTTGCGTTTAGAAAACAATGATATAAGGGGAAATGAAAAAAGCTTTTCTGAATTTTCTCCAAGAAAGTACGCCTAACTACAGAGGGATCTTGATACAGTCTGTTTTCTGATATGACCTATTCTAGGCTTTTTTGCTTGTACAAATTAAAAATGTAATGGCTAGAAGAATGCATTGTTTTTTTGCCTTTTTTTTTTTTCTGTTGTTTTTCAGATGTCTGCCTAATTGAGCACAGCTGTGCAGTGGCGCAAAACTAACCAGGAAATGAGCATTTTGATAATTTCACATTTCTAAAGCACCTCTTAAACATTTCATGTGAAAATAGCAGCCGCAATACCTTTAGAGATCAACAACATTGAACCAGATTTATCATACTGAGCTGTCTCCTGCAGGCATTTAGAAAAATCCACTTTCAAGACAAATCCGTAAAGGTTCCCTCAACTGTAACTGTCTTGTAACATAAACAAAATGTGTGTGGAATAGAGACAAACTTTTCCAAGCTGCTCCAAGAATGAATTCTTGTCTTTTCAGTAGTCTACTGCCAATGAAGACTTCATATTTTTTTATTTTATAACAATCATCTCTACATCAGTTTTCCATTTGGGACTATAGCCAGTGGAAAAGTGTATAGACTTATGAAATACTCTGAAGTAATTCATAATGTGTTGCTTTTTGTGAACATCCTGTTTGTGATTTCAGTCTTCATCTTTACAAGTTAAAAAGCTGATTCCTCATTGAGCCATATTCTCAGAGGACATAAAATAGTCTAAGTGCAGTGATACAAGTCTGTTGAGTCACCCTTTTCTAAAAAAAGGATTAATTTAGAGATTGCTTTTCTTTTTTGATTCCGATTCAAAACTAGAATGGAGGTCATGAATTCCTGAATGTGAGTTTTAAGCAGGGTCAGAAATCTGACCAGAATAGCTCATGTGTGCCCAAACTTTGACATTCTTGATTCTTGGCTGAACTTAATCCTAAACTGAACCCCAGATATCTAGTACAGAAACACAGTTCTTTTGAATTTAATCGTGATATGAACAGATCTACTCCAAACGTTCTATACTAATTCTGTAGTTCAGTAGTGTTTCTCACACACCACTAATCTTCTGTTCCAGAAAGTGGACAATAGAGCAAAAAGAGAGATCTTCATGTTTTCATCCGTGGTCAAATATCTTTTTCTGAAGTCTGCTTTTCTTTATTTCTGTGAGTATAGTCAAGTTTCATTAAAAGAAACTTTAAATATAGTCAGGCTTTCATAACTGGAGCTTGTAGACTTCTGTGGAGATCTAAGTCACAATATACATGTATGTACATTTCACTAGTTTATTATGCTTTTGTATATCCTGTTTACTTTGTGTGCATTTTTGGTAATAAAAATGTAGTCATATAGGCATTCGGAACTGATTCTGAGATATAAAAATAAATCAGACCAAGAGATCCTTGAGCTACCCCCTGACACAAGTTCTAGGTAGACCACTAAATGCACTTTTACCTTTTTAATCTGTGTATTCTGAAATGAATACAGCTCTCAAATTTGATTGTACTTTTTCATGTACAACATGCAAGAAACAATAATGTCACTGGTGAGAAAGGAATGTACTTTCAATACAATCTTTTATCCTCTATGCCACACTACAATTGCTGTGTTTTGAATAGTCTTTGTGTTTCGTTTTGTTTGTTTTGTCTTGTTTTGTTTTGATTAAGAAAAATATGATACAATTATAGGAGACTAGATTTTCAAAGCCTTTCAGTTATTCAAACTTCATTGGAATGGCTTGGTCTGTAACATTTTAAACTAATATTAAGGGTCTGGAGATGCCTACACGTATCAATTTCTTGGGGTGGGTATGGGATACACTCATTTCTTCTTTTAACAAAAAGTAGAAAGGCTAGGCAGAAGATAACCTGTGAATGTAAAGTAAACATTTACAACTGTTTTCCCCAGGTATGACAAGAATTTTATCTCATGACCTCATATCCCAATAACTCTTAGGAGGTTTGTGACAGTCATATAGAAAATTTTGTTAATCTTTTCCCTTCTTTCAGTTTATTTTTCTTTTTTTCTCAGTCTAATTTCTAAGAACCAAAACAAAATCACAGTTCATAAATAAATAGATAGGATCATGTAAGAATTTCAAAATTAAAAAAAATAAAAAGCCATTACCAAAGTGGATGTTTCTCAAGGAAAACATATTTTCTCGTTCTTTCATTCTTTTGTTCTTTCTTTCTTTCGTTCTTTCTCTCACTCTTTCTCTCTCTTTCTCTCTTTCTCTCTTTCTTTCTCTCTTTCTCTCTTTCTCTCTTTCTCTCTTTCTCTCTTTCTCTCTTGCTTTTAATAAACCTTATTTTCTTATGATAAAATTTCAGTTACATATAGTGGCAACTAAAAATTATAGTATTATAACTTTTACTTCTTTTACAAACTCAAAATGAAGGCTTAATTTTTTCAGTAGGAAAAAATGAATAAGATTCTCAGTAAGTACATCTATATTTTAAGCACTGCATCCCTCCTAACTCACTGAGACTATTAGGCTTTTCATTATGATCATCCTTAGGCTCATTTTAGATTGAATTGGGAAATAACTTTCACTGTTGCATGACCTTGTTAGCAACATTTACTGCCTGATCAGGAACTAACAGAATCTTCCTCTGGATATTTCAAGACTCATAAGATGTTCCAACTTTAATTAAAAAATTTAATTAATATATGGCAGTTTGATTTTTTTTTTCTGTTTCCTGTAATCTTGTGCATGAGCTATCTTAAAACTTGTTGCATAGACCTGATAGAGCTCCCCTGCAGAGTACTATAGGGCCAACTGAACAAATTGTGGTCATGGCAGGTTCTCAAGGCCAAATTGAAATTAATTATGATCTTTTAATAGTTTCTTTTCTGCTGTGAATATTTTATAATACTTTATAATACATTCAGTCATGTCGCATGATACGTATACAGTCCAGGGACTGGAAAACATCCTTACTTTCTCCCTCTCTCTCTCTCTTTCTTTCTTTTTCATGTAGATTTTTTTATTAATCTAAATATTATTAGTCTTTTTATTTGTAGCTAAACCAGCACATGCCATCTTGCCATCTTCATTTTTTTTTTGTCAGTTTTAAACAACACTTCTTACCTCAGAACTGCCCCCTCCTTCTGCTACAGCATATTGATATAAATGTTACAATAAAGATTTCTCATGTTTTTAACTTTGTGCTTGTTATATATTGCGTTGACCGCCAAACAGAAATATATATATATATATATAGTAGGATAATAAAATGAAATTTTAAAGTTTTGTTTTGGTTTGGTTTTGTTTTGAGCATAGTATAAGGAGTTGTGGGATTACAAGATATTAGAGCAGGAAAGTCAGATTATGAAATTATTTTGAATTATTAAAGAGTTTGTGATTATGGCTGTGAAATAATAAAGCAAGTCAGAGGACGGGTAGCAGTTGGATTGTTGCTTAACATCAGTATAGAACTTCAAAGCTCTTTAAAAAAATGAATTAATTGAGTTCACTGTGTAACTCTCATTTCCTCAGCATGTGCAGTCTTTCCTTTCTGTTCTCAGACCATCCATAAGCAACATTTATTTCTTTTAATGCATTTATTGCTCATACTCTCATGATAAGTCTTGTACCTTTGGTGTTAAAATATAATTATCTATCAAATGCCCTGGAACAGACATTAAGTGGTGTTATAATGCGGTAGTGTCTCTTTTCCACAACTGATAGATGCAGGTAAACTTTGAAGAAATTGTTTCAGTGTTTAATCTGAGAGGAAGAAATAACACATAAGTAGGACTAAATTTTTGTAAAACCAGGAGGTTTTATTTCTGGTTTCTGTGGTTCCCCTCATTGACCTATTCCTCTTCTTTCCCATATGATGAGTTTTCACAGTCATTAGTTCTGATTTGTGTGTTGCTTGTTGATCAGGAGGTATGTTTATTTTGATCAAATCACACTTAGGCTTTTGATGCCATTTTGAATAGAAGGTAGAAAATTAATGCATGACTGTTAATTTGTAGTGGGCATGCTGCCCGGATTCCCAGGCTGTCCTGTGCCCAGCCCTCTGCTCTTTTTTTCCCAGCACAACCTGAGATACCAGTCACATGACTTTGCAGACATGACTGCTGTGTTGCTCTGATATAATTTTATTTTTTTGTTGTTGTTAATAATGTATTTGTTTTTTTAAGTCATCTACTACCTCAGCTAACAGCCTATGTGTTTGTGCCTCTCCCCCAGGTCATCCTTCCATTAGGGCTGAAAGAGCAGTAGGTAATAATTGTCTCCTTAGGGCAGCTGTAGTGATATAGCAGGATGCACAAGTGCCCACATTAGGACTTCTGGAGCCCGGAGGGAATTTGTAGATACAACACAAACAACACAAGGTCAGAAGCAGAATGAGGGAGAAGAAGGTGTAAAAAAAGTTGCCTGCATTGCTAGCAAATCTAGGTGATGAGTGAGTCCTCACAGTAATTCTTACAGATCGTAGCATCATAGAATGGCTTGGTTTGGAAAGGACCTTAAAGATCATCTAACTTCAACCCCCCTGCCATGGGCAGGGATGCCACTCACTATATCAGGTTGGCCAAGGTCCCATCCAGCCTGGCCTTGAACACCTCCAGGGATGGAGCATCCACAACTTCTCTGGGTAGCCTGTTCCAATTCCTCACTACACTTACAATGCAGAATTTCTTCCTAATATCTAGTCTATATCTATCCTCTTTTAGTTTAAGACCATTCTGCCTTGTCCTATCATTATCTACCCAAGTAAAGAGTCCTTCTCCATCTTTTTTTATAAGAACCATTTAAGTACTAAAAGGTCACAATGAGGTCTCTCCAGAGCCTTCACTTCCCCAGGTCAAATATCCCCAACTCTTACAGCCTTTCCTAATATCTAAGCGAGCAGTCTCTCTGCTGTTGCAAATATGACAGGATCACCGACAAACAGAAATTCATCTAGGGGATATAATGTTTATAGAGATCTGTATTAAGAAGTGAACTCAATAGGTGATTCTTTTGGGCTTACATGTCTTTAACTCATGCTAGTTTCAGTTTGCTTTCTTAATGCAAAGAAGACTAGAAATGTCACCTTGGTGTCTGATGAAAGACACCAAGAAACCTGAAGTTTTCTTAGCTTGCAGCACTTACAGCAGAGCAGGATCAGGCCAAAGAAAAGAAAGGGATATCAAAGTATCATTCATAACTGGTTGCTGCAGTATGGAGCACAAATTGTTGGCAATAGATATAAAGCTAAGTGCTATGAAGGCTGCTCTGTGCTGAGACAGAGTGATACTTGGTCATGTTTGGGGCAAGGGAAATGAAAGCCTCTTTGAATCATTCCTAACAGTTATCCTTCAGGCTGTTTCATCACTGCTGTGCTGGGTCAGAGTATTCCTGTTTGAATGATCAGCCCAAGGTCATACAAAGTGTCAAAAGCAAACACTTTAATGGAAACAGCGGAGGTCTTCATTCTGTTGCACAGGTTAAAAAATCTAGTTTGTTGGTAAAGAGTACTGCTGCTAAACTACTCCTTGTACTGCTCTCCTTTAAACAGTCCTAGTGCTAGGAGGGGAGCAGAGTTAGCAGTTCATAATATACAGAGTTTCAAAACACTAGTTGTGGAAGTGACTGTGACAACCCTTAGATGTGGCACAAAAGTCTCAGCCCTGGCAACAGAGTTCTGTGATGGAGCATCAGAAGGTTTCATAGAGAAAAATTCAAAATAATGGGGTGTGGGGATAGTGATGGAATCTGTGGAAAATATCAGGATTGTATTTATCTTAAGGGTAGATGAATCTGTTAACCATTTAAGGTGTTGTGTAAATTCCTACCCCACCATATTTTTTACAAATAAAGCTAAGACTGAAAATTCACTGAATATCTTTCAAAAAAACATACCTCTCCTTTTAGTTTGTATGCTCTAATGATGAATTATTTACAGGGCTGGGGCCTCTTAATTTGTCCCGTACCCACAGTTGCAAGGACTCTGTTACCATCTTGTGCCTATGCTCTACACGACATTATTATTATGAGGTCACAGATAGTCCTTTGTGCACTGAATAACTACTGTTTTTTACTGAATATTACTTACAAAAATATATCAGAATTATCATAGCAATAGACATTGCAGCACACAATCATACAAAACTAAACAAAATCTAAAGAAATTGGTAGTAGTTACCTAGTAACTAGAAAATTGCTGTTAGCTAAACAAACTAGAACAAAGATCCAGCAAGACAAATCAGGACTGACAAATCCTACTTCTGAGAATTTGCAGCATAAATACACAGCTTGTGGCCTGTCAGTGGTGATGGCAATAACATGTTACTTGGATCATGAGGCTACAACAAACAAACACGTGTATAAATATGCAGATGCAAACACACCCACATACATTTATGCCTCAAATAAGTGAAGTCATGAAGTCTTATAGTTCCTGTTGCCAGAGAACTGAAATCAGTAAATAAAGCACAAGAATTTTCTTCCAGTCAGAATATTCTGCTGGAAAAATTTACACTCATTTCTTTTGGTTGTATATGTTCAGATTGTAATGAAAAAAATGCCTGTAGTTTTATGGATCACAGTCTCCTGTGTCCAACAGGTATTGTGCTGGAGCAAAATAACCCTTTTTAAATCAGATGCAACTCAAGTTAAACTCAAAATATTTTCACATAAAAAGGATTTTTTTAATCATTTTTAACACACATGACTAAGTGGTTATTTTCTGGTACACCTAAAACCAAATCACAAGCCTGATACTAAGGAGCTTGGATAGATACACAATTATATATTTAAGAGGAAGAATTAAACCTCATCTTAATTTTTTAATGTCTGTGGATTACATTACATATAGAAAAAATGACCATAATGTGGATTTATCATAAAACAAATGTTATTGTATCTAAACAGGGAATATGAAAGTGGGAAATGCTCTAGTTTTGAATATGGAATGATGATATGTAGGGTAAAGAATCTTGATTACGTATGAAGATTATATTTTGTAATAAAAATATAATAAAAATAATAAGTAACTCAGAAAATTGTCAGAAATGGTGAATAATCAAATTAGCTTAACTCCAAAATATGCTGGAGAGATGAATGTTTTGGGGCTGTAAGAAAGGTAACATAAGGATTCTTCTATAAATCTACATAAATTTTGGATTTATGATCACTTAAGTCATATCGAGACAGAGTGAAGTAGCAAGATTTTTGTTGTTGTTGTTGTTTTGTTTTGTGTTTGTTTTTTTTTTTCTTTATTTATATGTTGGTATGACCCTTGCTGGAGTCATCTTGATCAGCAGAATAATAAGAAATGGGAGATAATTCAGAAAAGAACTAGACTGATACGAGTGTTAAGAATACCATAAAAGGTAGATAAACCAATACAAAGTTTAAGCTAGCTAGTATGATTAAAATAAACTAGTTTTAAATAGACCAAGATAGAAACAAAGGTTCTTATTTTCAGTGTCTTTTCTCAAGTCAGAGTACTGACTGATAGATAAATAGGAGAGGCTGTGATGCTACTAAGAGTAATGAATTGTAAAAATTTTGGGGTGCCAGATTCTTTCCTCTTTTTGCATCCTTTACATCATCAACTCAATATATTTACAAACAATAATTTTGAAAGTGATCTAACCAGAAGCTCAAAGCCACAAAATCTTCTAAATGAAATGTTTGTCCTTACCATTTCACAAACTTAATACATTTGTTAGGTTTCCATTACTTACTATTCCTGACACGTTTTCCTCCAGAGCAGTATACTGAAAAATTAGCAGAGAAGAGTTGGTCCAAACAATAGATGTGATATTTCTATATGCTTTGCATATACTGCCTTTATATATTTTCTACTGAAATGTCTCCAAAATATGTATACAATCATTTGTACCCTATTGCTTTGGTTCCATTGGCTCTGATGTAATCCCAGAAATACCTGTAACTTCACATTAATTTCAGGCTAAATTTCTGGAAGTTTTCTATGGACATATGCCAGACAGGACTAATTGGGGTGATAGAGAGCAGCTTTCTGAGGAAATTTATTTATAGTAAGAAATAATGTCTGGATCAAGGTCAGGAAATCTAGATCTCCACAGGAATAGCTGTGTGCAGACAGCTGAGGAAATACTTATATCTGAAAAAAAAAAAAAAAAAAAGGTCAGTAATTATTTAAATTCTTTAGCCCTAGAGAATTATTAAAGGCCCAGATAATGCTGAAGGCTCATTCAAGGCCTAAAGGATTTCAGTCCCATTTGAATTTCTGTTTGAAAATAACAACAGTGGTGTTGTAACAAATATGCGCTGGTGTTCACCGTTCTTTAAAACTAGATCCAGAAATGTTATAACTCTGTGGGCAGAAAGGTAAAAAATGTCAGTAACACAGATAGGAATAAGGGGACCAACTTTCAGAGGTTTCCTAGGAAGCTGAAGGAGACCGTGGAGTGGTAACATATGGTTTTAGTAGGTGTGGAACACAGAAAGAGTTCCATTTATGGATGCACACATACATGTACACACACACACACACACACAATGCATTTACTACCAGGCTTGCTAAGGAGAGAAGAAGGGCTTTGCAGGAGGCCCAGCACCTTCAAGAGAAAGTCTCCTGTCACTGCCTCCACAATTGCAAACCAACCAACAAAATCTCAAACCAAACCCTAGGAGGATTTGAGCTGGAAACTTTTTCTGAGCCCTAAAATAAAGAAATTGACATGTAGCCAGTAAAAGTACAACTCTAATCTGTAAAGGAAACAACCAGTACAAATGAAGATAAAAAGAAATACCATCAAAAAGCAGGCAAGCATGAAAAAAATGAAAATTCCTGAAATATCTTCGTTTGGGTCTCATGCTATTTTACTTATTAGAGACAATTAAAGAGATTTGTGTGTTGCTATGAGCCCCTAAATTAGATTAGAAAATGAAAAAATCTTAATGTGTTGACCCTTTCCTGTCTTTCCTGTCTTTTTTTTTTTTTTTTTTTTTTTTTTGGGGGGGGGGGGAGAGAAAGTAGGACTGTTAATGATGAGTACAATCATACAATCTCCAAAAAGTTTTATATTAGCTGTTTACTCTCTGCCTACTCCCCCTACTTTACCTTTCTCTTTTCTCCACTATGCTTGCATCTGTACCTGTACAATTTCATCTGATAAACTGACAATAACTCTATGAAAAATCATGAATTCTCATGAGATTTTCATTGTTTTCTGCCAATATTCAGTAACAGGAGGAATAACTACGTAGTTTGAAAAGGAAGTAGAAATGAGGCCCTTTTAACAGCCACTAAATCATATTGACCATCCTAGTTGTTAGGGATCACATCACTAAGTGCTCTCTAAGGTTATAATCTGCAATGATAAAGATGGAAAGAAGACTTCTGGCTTGATGAATTGAAGTGGCCTCAACTTTTGTCAATATTTTCTTGTCAATGTGTTAAATTAAAAATATGCATCAAAGATATATGCAGCTGTCCTGCATTTGTGTCACAAAGCAAAATTTCCTGCAGGGATATTCAGTGAAGAGACTAAGGTTTTGTGAACACCCGGTATTAACATTTGCAGAAAATGTTGCCTAAAGAACAAGCTACCAGTTGTTGGTTATCATTTCTGTCAGAAGCTGATGCCAGGATTCTGCAACTCAGGGAAAGGAGAGATTTATGGAAAAGGAGGGTCCAAGAATTGTCATATCTGTGAATTAAATGAAAGGTCTTCCTAATGTAACAAGAACACCTTGAAGCTAATATGAGTTCAGATTAACAACCAGCAGTGTAACAGAGCCAGGTCTGGAGTTATGAACTGTAGCTATTCAATGCCAGCAGAGATCAGGCAGGGGAATTTTGCATCAGCTGTTAATTGTGCATACAGAGTTATTAGTGAGAAATGAATCTCTGCAGTAGTTTAGCCAGAACAAAGCAAGGGATAGGGAGGACCTCTGTATCAGCGGAATTGTGATGTTCTTTTACAATGTTACTAAATTAAAGCACAGAAAAGAAGAAGATAAAGAAGTAACTATGATGTATTAAAACAACCCTGAATCTTAAGAATAATGAAGTCTTGTCTACTCCCACTCCACATCCTACTGTGAGGATTATCTGGAAAGCCATTTATTGCTTAATTGTACTATATTATCTTAGTACAGCAATGGTCACCAAGGCTGCTGGTCTCACTGCTGTGATAACATCACCAACAGAGTTTAGCATTGTTGTCTGAGCAGCAGGGAGTTGTCCTTCTGACCCCATCCCACCCCTCAGTAGTGCGTGGCAGAGGTTGGCTGGACTTTGGCCCTTGGCAGGTTTTCTCTTTAGGCTCCAGAGATCAGTGAGGCATTGGGCTTGGCTGAATTAAATCACCTGCAGCAGGAGAGAAATTTCTGTGTATTTACCCCAGATATTCTCAACATAGCCTGGGTTGCATAGGAAAATAGAAAAAAAAAAAAAAAAAAAGAAAGAAAAAAAAAAGAAAGGAAAAGGAAAAGGAAAAGGAAAAGGAAAAGGAAAAGGAAAAGGAAAAGGAAAAGGAAAAGGAAAAGGAAAAGGAAAAGGAAAAGGAAAAGGAAAAGGAAAAGGAAAAGGAAAAGGAAAAGGAAAAGGAAAAGGAAAAGGAAAGGAAAGGAAAGGAAAGGAAAGGAAAGGAAAGGAAAGGAAAGGAAAGGAAAGGAAAGGAAAGGAAAGGAAAGGAAAGGAAAGGAAAGGAAAGGAAAGGAAAGGAAAGGAAAGGAAAGGAAAGGAAAGGAAAGGAAAGGAAAGGAAAGGAAAGGAAAGGAAAGGAAAGGAAAGGAAAGGAAAGGAAAGGAAAGGAAAGGAAAGGAAAGGAAAGGAAAGAAAAGAAAAGAAAAGAAAAGAAAAGAAAAGAAAAGAAAAGAAAAGAAAAGAAAAGAAAAGAAAAGAAAAGAAAAGAAAAGAAAAGAAAAGAAAAGAAAAGAAAAGAAAAAAGAGAAGAGAAGAGAAGAGAAGAGAAGAGAAGAGAAGAGAAGAGAAGAGAAAAGAAAAGAAAAGAAAAGAAAAGAAAAGAAAAGAAAAGAAAAGAAAAGAAAAGAAAAGAAAAGAAAAGAAAAGAAAAGAAAAGAAAAGAAAAGAAAAGAAAAGAAAAGAAAAGAAAAGAAAAGGAAAGAAAAGAAAAAAAGACTTTTTACTGTTTTGTACTTAGCTACTGCTAATATAGGTTCAGCCTTGGCTGGTCATCTCTCAGCTTCCAAAAGCACAAATTCCATCCAGTTACTGTACAAAAGTTTTCACAGATAGCAGAGTGGCATCAGTATGTTGGTCTTTAAAAAGCTCTGCTAGAGCAGGATTTCAGTAAAGCAAACAGAAATAGCTTTACATTCTTTGTATTCATGCCAGAAGATACAGAATTGACTTTTTCTCTTTTGAAAACATGTAGTACTTTTGTTCAGATATCTATAACAAAAAAACAGATTTTCCTTTTCTTTTTTTTTTTTTTTTAAATAGACACATCAAAATAAACATCATTCCTTGATGTTCTCTAAAGCACATACTCAAGATGAAACTATCTATTGTTTGGGATTTTGCACTTCAGGTTTACTCTTGGTCTGCCTGGGTCCACTCTGCCGGTCAGGTTTTTTGAGAGCTGAAACTGACTCATGCATCTCTTATGGCTTCCAATTTGAAATATGAATAAAATGTTGAGAAACTTTTCTTTCATTAGATATCAACATGTTCATAGGAGGGAGAGATAAAATATACAGTCCGAGAAAAACAAAATTGATATTTTCAGCTGAAGGACTGTGTCCCAGCCCCTATCTTGTCTGTTATGCCCTTGTCTGTTGGCACAAAACAACAGAAGAAATAGCAGAACATCTAGTTGCCAAGGATATCCTCAATTATAACCTTCAGATGCATTAAGCAGGAGCATGTCATACATATTTTCTCATCCCTCCTCTAGTCCCAGGCTTTGGCAGGTGGGGTACAATAACTTCAGCTGCTCCTGCTCTCTGGAGAACTCTTGACAGCTAGCATCACCTTTAAGTGTCATTTCAAATTGAACAAAGCTTTATGTATGTGACAATTTACACCTTAGTTGCCAACATGTAAGGAAAGTTAAAAGATGGTGACAATCTCACAGAATTAGGCCTCCAATTGCATATGGAGTTTTAATTCCCTCTGCTATTACTGTGCATTTCTGATTCTTTGTGAAGTTGCAAAGGAGATTATTCCAATGCACATTTCAACCCTCTTACAGAAACAGTTTTAGCAACAGGAATAATGTATAGGAAAAACATGTACCAAGAAACACCATATCTAAACAAAAATAGATGAAAATTCTGTTTTAGCTTCCATGGACTTGACAGTGTGTATTGGACAGCTGTGCATACTTCCGTACATAATGGCCAACTGAATCTAATCTAATACAGCAATAAGTCTAGTTATAGAACAAATCCTGCTGTCCTAATAACATACAGAGATACTAATAGAGTTTCCACTTGTGAAATTGCTTTCTCAAAAAGCGTATGGTTCAATTTGGCTCTACAGCTTTTATTTCTTTAAGTGTCAGCAATTTGCTGAAAATATTATTATTAGTTATAATTTATTTATTACCTACCTCAAAAATTCCTAACAATATTTTTTGAACTCTGCCATTACATTTAGAAACATTATTGAGCCCAGCAATTGACAAAACTGTGTCATAATAAGGTGGATGTATGTTGCCTGTGGTTTTAACATAACAGCAATATCATTATTTTGTCTTACAACTTTAAGGGAAAATTGGCCTCTTTGCTAAGTAACAAAGCATATATAGTTATGCAGAGAATACATTTTGTGCAATAATACATATAGAAATTATATTATTAAAGTGTCCAATTTTCAGTGTCAAGTTGGCAAATGTTAGGAACTGCCAAAATTAAGCTCTCCAAATGAAGCAATGTTTGGCACAGAAGGTCTCCAGATCTAGTCTGATGCTTACACACCTGAAAGAAAATGATCATTTCTTTTCTTGTAGCTTTCTGCTCTGCTTCCTCTGCACCCTGGCTACTTTTTATGGTCACATTGTTAAAGACTGAATAATAATTCAAAATTCAGGGAAATAATATTGCTCATAATAACAGTTTTTAATCTAGTATTTCCAAACTTTTGTGTTACTTGCCAAAACCGAGTCATTTTCTTTTTAGGAAAAAGAGCTTCCTGTGCTAAAATTCTTAGACCCACAACAGATGTAGTAACCCACTGAATGGAAAGACTAATTAATAATAGTAGGGGCTGACTACTTTCAGTGTGTGAGTCTCTGTGGACTGGTACAGAGTCCTGAGTACTTCCGTTGAGTCTGCAGGCTGACCAAAAGCCAGCTTGCTTTCCTCCAGCAACGCTACAGCTGTGTGGGAGTACTGCTAAGCCCCCTTTTGCTTGGCTGTCCAGACCAGTTCAAAAGCTTCCAGGACACACCGGTGCAACATTGTGCCTCCTGGGTAGTTTCTGACCTTTGTGAAGGAGGTTACCTGTGTGTCTGGGCAGTGAGGTACACCGCCACAACAGAGGCAGATGATGAATTTGGGAAATTAGGCATTTTGTGTTCAAGTTTTAGCTTTGATGGAAGCAATTTGAGAATTTCACTGGCAGCCAAATCATGCATGTTTCTCTGGCATAAAGTGTAATTATGGTCTAGCCCCACTTATGGAAATAGTGGAATTGTTAAGCAGAAATGGAATGGTGAAGCAGAAAAGTCATGAGTCTCTCATATCTGTGTTTTGTATATCATCTGCATTTGGAAGAAAGCAGGCTGATGTATT
Source organism: Aythya ferina (assembly GCF_964211825.1). Taxonomy (NCBI): domain Eukaryota; kingdom Metazoa; phylum Chordata; class Aves; order Anseriformes; family Anatidae; genus Aythya; species Aythya ferina. Next base: position 39,502,846 of record NC_140297.1, on the reverse strand, counting down.
TGAACTATAGCAAATTCCTGGTCCCTCCCAACACCCAGATATCCCAGCACTTTAAAAAGACTGCAACAAAAGGGGAATCTAACCTTGTCAGCCACGGAGAAGATTGAGGAGGCGGAAGGCAGCTAGTCCTCATTGGAAAAGTACCAAAATACTCCTTTGCCTCACCAACTAAAAGCTCTCGTTAAAAAAAAAAAAGGTAGAGTTTTACATCTTTTGCAAATCAATCATAATTATAGTGTGTGAAGAAAACAGAGCTGCTATACGCTGAATGTGATCTCAGTGTGACTTGAGGCTGGGAAAGAGCCCGCTGCAGCTGTTCCACTGCATTAGAACCATCAGCTTCACCTCATTAGGAGAAGCATTCACCTTCCTATGAGATCCCTGCTGCATAACCTCCTGCCCCACCACTGAGACAGACATGGTGGAGCAGTGTCACTTAACCCCTTACATTCCCAGCTGCACTCACATGCAGGGTGCAGAAAGCCATAGGAACAGCTCTTGCCAGTACTGGCGTCTGGATACAAGAAAAATATAACATTAGATACAAAAATATTTGTAATGCCACCGTGACCTTCTCTGTCTGACAGACCAGCATCTGCTGGAGCACCATGTGGTGCACCAGCAAACACTGAACAGTCACCCCGGTGGAGACAATGTATTAGGAAAAGAAAGAACAAAATTAACTATTTAGTCACCTTAGAGCAATCTGCTGTAGCTAAATGTTCTGGTCAGACAGACATTCACTTTTGCAGGGGAAGAGAAGGTATCATACCTCTTTACACTGATTTATATACTTTTTAGTCGGTCATATTTAATTTTCTTTATTGTACAGAGTTTTTGTTTGTTAGCAATTTTCCTTTCCAAAATAAACATACAAACACAGTATGAGTATAGTGTCAACATACGGAATATGAACTGCTCTAAACTTAAAAAATAAAAAATAGAAAAAAAAACAAGTATTCGTATATGTCTGGTGGTTACACAAAAAGAGTTTACAATTAAGGTAAAAGCTTATTTTATGGGCTTAAATCTGTTTTTCCTTTCTTCCCTTCTTCTTTTTTTTTTTTTTTCTTTTTCTTTTATTATTTTTTTAAGCAATATTTGGCCTCTTTTAAAATCTTTACTAGGCTAGTGTTTATAGACTGATGTAACTGCCTTTACTCTCAAATACTTTATTATTTTTTAGAATTTTTGTGAAAACAAGTAATATGACCAGGAATTGACTCTCCTTTCACATTATACAAGCTCTGCTGGGGAACAACCCCCCTGACTCCAAAGTCATTCTGTTAAGGAAATGAGACTCTTCAAAAGGTTCTGAGCTTCCCTGGTGTTCAGTTCATACACTGCCTTTGAACATGATCATGTTCCAACATAGTAAACATATGTTTTGGTATCTCTTCTTCACAAAAGGGCAACAGAAGAAGGAATGTTTTGGAGGAAATTTGGTGATCAGCTTCTCCAGGCTCTTTTTATCTCTGAACATGTGCCACCCACGTTAGGTCTGAAAGGAACATGGGTAAAGCCATGCCCTCATTCTCCACAGCACATTGCTGGAACTTTGATCCCTTGCCCATAGCTAGCTGGAATTGGGATCTGTACTTCACCAAAGCTCTTTGGGTCATAATGATAGTGGGAAATCTTTCCTATTGTCAAGACTTCCCCACTTAAGGAAGGAGTGAGCTATTGGAAAGGGGATGGTTGCAGGTTGCAAGAGTGGGTATTTTGCACAGTTGCTGGGAGGCAATGGGTCCAAATGGAGACTCAACACAGGACTGGATTTGCCCAGGTGCATCATTTGTAAAAGTTCTTTTATAAACTGCATATAAACATCTAATAGTGGTGCGTGTGTATGTCTTGTGGAACAGTGGAAAACAAGGTGTTCCTCTGTCCATGATTTAGAAATAAAAGCTAAAGGAAAAGATGGGACTGTGAGAAAAAGAAGCAGTTTCAAGCAGTCTTATCAAAAGGAAAAATCACATTATATATGGTTTGATCTGAGATCCCAATATTTAGGTGTTTGTTTCTGTTGTTTTTATTTATTTATTTATTTATTTTTTAAAAAATATTTATTTTATTTCTTATTTTTAAAAATATTTATTTTTTTATTTATTTCCTGCCAGTTATTAATTTTCCATATATCCTTTGTTCTGTGCTACCAGAAAGGAACATTCTTCCTTCTCACCTCTCATGAGAATGGACTCACAAAGGGATGCATGGTGGCTGCTTGCTCAGATCTCACAGAAGAAATCCTGGATGAATTAACCACAGCTCTCTCTAAGCTCTGGCAGCAGTGAGACTGGTCCCATTGCCAGTAATCAGTCAGAGAATATCAGCAGCACAACCCAACCCAAATGTGGGACTGCTTTATAGGATTACTTGAACTCTCCAAATGCTTTATATTCCTTTCATTTAATGATGTTATAAAAATCAGACAGTATCCAAAAGGCAGTTTCCATAGTGAAGCAGTGTCTGGTAAGATGGAATGAAACACAAAATGCAAGAGGGCTAGTCAAGTGTGAACTTAGGTAACAAAGACATTTTCATTCATGTTTTGATCTGGAGCAGCAGCATGCAAATCCTCCATGTTAGCTCCCTTTGCAGTCCAGCTTTTGTACATACTAGGTGGGTTTCTTCTAAATTAACCCAAACTAAATGCTTTGTTCTGTGTCAAATCCTTACAAACTTTTAACATGTTAATTAATGTCCAAATTAAAGGACCTTCAGACAGCTTCAATGACACAAGTGGTGGGATGTTTTTTTGTTCTACTCCAAAATAAAAACCCAGAATTACAATGACCACAAATACAGAGACTACAGCACCAACTGATTCATCTTTTTGGGGGCCAAATTGCTTGCTAATGTGGACACAGTGTGAGTGAGCCACCAGCAGCTTTCTCTCATGAAGATCTCATAAGGAGAATCTGATGCTATTAATGTTTATAACCCCCTTCTTACACATATTTCTGTATGGTGATGGCTAATGAAGTAGACTGGTCTTGACAGCAAGAATGCATGTGAACATGTTGGAAAACAGTGTATGCACTTTATGCTTCACAAGAGAATATAGAACAAGGTGACATTTTTGGAAACTGAATTTCAAAGGATGTGGGAATAACACAAACCATCTGTGTAGTCACTTTTTTGTTGTTGTTGTTGAAAACATGAAACGTACAAACAGGAAAAGTCATCTTGCCCAGCATGTCTGCTTTTTTTGGTTTACCTTAATCCCACTTCTCTGTCTTTTCATTCTATGACTTGACCCCTTTCGTGCTCCAGAAGGAAATCTGAGGCTCTCTTGAACTCATTTACACATCTCAGGCTCAACCCTCCCTTCAGTTATTTATTCCATATGTTCAGAGCCCTTTCTATGAAGCAGTTCTTCCTGAGTTTTCTCAGTTTAATTTATGTCACCACCAGCTTCTGATTTCATGTCTATGCAAATAATTTTGAAGAATAGAAATGTTTCTTTTAAAAATATAAAGCATTGTATATCAACCAATACAATGAAAATTTTTGTGTTACTGTAGATGGAGAAGTAGTAAGAGTGATAATGTAGAATCTGGACAATATACATATATTTTCAAAAGAAGACAGTGAAGAAATAGAAACATGGAGCTCTGTCACTTTTACAAATTCCTTTCATTTTGAATTACCAAATATTATAGTCTCCCTGAGTAAACTGAAATATCTAAAAATTAGATGTCTACATCTGGGCTAGTCACAGTGATCTCCTTTGGTTAGTGGAAAGAACAATTTATATCAACCATTGTAGATATTTTACTAGGAATTGAATTGCTCTATAGGTGCTTATGTGTTTCCATTACTTGCAAAAGAAACCTACAGTCCGATTCAAACTTAGATACCTAATTCTGGATGACTTAATTACAGCTGATGAATTCCACACCATGTGTCCACAGCTCCACAATAAATACAAGGTAATTTGAAATAATAGGATTGAGACATGTAGGTTTTCATTGTGACTCCCCATTCATTACCTTATCCACTGGACCACTAAGCAGATAATGTAACTGCTGTAAAAGCAACAACTGAAGAAGCTTCAGTTGCAGTTTCATTAAATATTCCTGATGAAGTCAGGCGTGTGACTTTTCCCTGCTGGGTAACATGGTGTATCTAAATCTGAAGATGTACAGCCACTGACTGAGAAATGTGACTAAGAGGAAGAGCAAGAAGCTGTTAGCACATGAACAACTTGAGGCCACTGCAAAAAGATGTGAGTCCTCAGGAAATTCTGCTAGTGAAGGAAGGGTTCAGATGCTGAGCTCCATGTGGGTTGAAGGTTTTTGCTAGGAACCTCAGATACAGAGCAGGACATCGTTTTTTTTAGAAAAGGATGTAGAAGACAGAAAAAGCAAGACAGACTGCCTTTCTCTATATGCTGATGTAGCTCTGGAGCCCTGAAATTACATTACAGTAAGCACCGTAGAAATATCACCATGGGTCACGTAAGTATTGTCATTGCCCTTCCTCCTGGGTAGGGAGCCCCTAGATGCAGAAGGAGAGTAGGAGGAAAGTTTTTTGAAATCACAGCACATATTCATCACCTTTCAGGATCACAGTCAATTCTTTGCTCCAAGTATTTCTACATTTGCCATTTTCTGTCCTCAACATTATTCTGTCAGTCCTACTGAGAATGCTCACTCAAGTCTGTATTTTGGTTAAAAAAAAAAAAAAAAAGATAAAAAAAAAACCTTACATGATATTTCCACTGAACCCAATAACTTTGGCTACATTAGTTGCTTTTGCAAAGGATGTACAAATGTAGTTGTTGTGACTCCACATGCACATGTCTGTGTGGACTATCATGTACATCTGCTGTCCCAGGAGAACAGTTGATTCATTTGTAATGAGTGGTGGTAGGTTGGAGGTAGACCAGCTGGCCAGATTGTTGCTGCGCTACCTCAGTCACATTGGCAAAACACCTCACTAGGGCAGGATGGAGCTTTGGCTCTGCCTAATTCTAGTCTTTCATTGCATTTTCCACAGTTGACTTAAGAGAAGAGCTTTGTTGTCTCCTTATTCTCAAAACTGTAAACGAAAAGTCCTAGCAAACAGTATCATTCTCAGGAGCGGTCCAACTCTACTTTATGCCCTATACTGCCTTTTCAGTCCAGAATAGTCCAGTTAAATACTACTGAGGAAATATTTGCAGGAAAAAATAAAAATTTATCTAAGTAGTGTTCTGTAAAATATGTATTTTAATATTTGTTCTATTTACCACTTAAGCCAATAAATATACAAAAAAAAAAAAAAGTTGGCTCACTTGAACACTTGGAGTTTGCCAAAACACAGGTTTATTTTATGTTCAAAAGTATGAAGACCCTTGGGGAGCTAGGTAAAAGTGTGTAAATCAAAATGAGAGGCCATTATTGCAAAGAAAACAGTGGCAAGAAACACTGTGCATACAACTGGGACAGTTCTTGGCAGGTGTTATATTTAATAACAATGCTTTCAGTTGAGAAATGTATGTTTTAGGCTATTGGCCCTGCACACTACTTCAAACATAAGTGATATATTATTAAACTGGATTTCTGTTTTATTGGACTGTAAAGTTTGTTCAGAAAACTGTTCAAACTGAGCATGCTTCCTTTCCTTTCTCATGATTAGCTTTAGGTTCATATGCCAGAACAGTCATGGGGGCCAATATTTAATGTGTTGTTTTGATACGTTTATAGAGAGAGGAAGCTGTATGTAATAGACATGAATTCTTAGTTTCTACTGCAAGCTATTGGAAAAAAAAAATTATCGTGGCTCATGATATTATGATTATTGTTTATTTTTAGCAAGGCATATGTGCTATGGAGGAAAAAAACTTAGCCTGAAAAAAGGCAGCATCTGAGTGGGTTTCATTCCACCTCAGAAGTAAACAGTTTTCACAATTAACCCCATTGCTCTGTTTATACATCAAATAAAATGTGGCGAATACACACAGTTGTTCTCATTAATTTTTGATAAGCAATAGCAACTTAAAAAAAATTACTCTGTATTTTATGCATTACCAGGTCTTGAATTCAATGAGAAACATATGCAGAAACAGACTTTCAGTCTTGTTTTATGACAAAAGAGGTAGGAAGCTGTCGAATAAATATGTTTAGATTTATCTTTTGTATTGGCATTTTTGTCTCTCTGTCTTGGTGTTCCTTGACTATACAGACCCATAAAACAGATCATTCGTCTAAGCTGCCTCTCCTACTTGATACTAATCAGCATATATGCTGAGAAACCCAGCAGGAAAAAACATACCTAAAATATTCCACTGCTCCCTCATGGCTATAGAAATAAAAAAGCTCTCACAGCATATCTTGACATTCAATACACTGTTATAACTAAGGATTTGCAAACATTAAAAAAATTTCTAGGAAGTGCCTTGCTGGCAACTCCTTGACAAACATAAAGCCAAACATGGCTTTAGGTTGAATGTGAAGCAATGAACATATGTATTTAAATGATCCTTTACCAGAAACATAGTTATTTTTTGTTTTCATCTCAGGAGGAGAAAGAAACATATAATTTGACTACCCTGAGCAGGTGATTTCCAGGTATTGAAATTCATAGCTTTTGCTTTTTAAAATGACACTGATGTCATAGGGAACTATGGGTAATAAAGTGACTTGTAGGTAATAAGCTGGAGCCTGGATCTGTAACATTGTACACTTAAAGACAGAAGCTCTTTACATCTTTATTTTATTTCTAAGTAAGTGAGATGATTTTCAAAAATAAGACCCTGATGTACTTTGTGATCATGAAAATCAGACCAGTCTTCAGGATATACAGAATGCTACACTGTAGAACATCATCATTTACCAAAAAGCTGCTATGTGCAGTATCCAAGAAACTATGCAGGTTTTTTTTACTTTCTTTCAGAATAGCTGAATAGAAACAATCAAGGAATGACAAGTATTGCTCAACATTTTTTTTTTCCAAGTGAACATCTAATAAATGTCTAACAAATTATATTTCTTGATTATGCTCTTCTCCCCATGCGTGTTAATATAGCCTGTGTTCAGTGCAGATCAAGTGTGTGTGCAAACCTCCCATTGCATTGCCTTCCAAGGCAGTTGACAAGGCATCCCTTGACTCAGCTCAGCACCTCTTGATGTGAGTGGCTGAAATGATTTAAGTTTAACCATTGAATGCTGTGAACAGGAGGACACATATGGGTAAAGACGTGTATGATATGTACAGAGGTGATACTCTACATGCCTTCTCTCATCCCAAGCAATGCAGCCAAAGTTTCCAGACAGGAGGGAGCTTCTCCTTTCAGAAGGCTTTAGTATGAGTTGGGTCAAACCACTTTGCACAGAGCTCATGCCAAGCAAAGCTGGAGTGAAGCTTCATTAGAAGACTGGGCTTTGAGTGATTACTGAACTAAATAAACATCGAGCAAACAATATTTTTGGTGCAAAGCTGACAGTTAAAAGCCGCACTGTGACTTAAATTCTCCAGAAGCACAAATTAAAACTAAGGAAAAGACAACATTAGTTGTAATGATGAAGAAATTTTTCCAGCAAAGAAGAAAATGAAACAAATGTATTTCTCATGATAGCAGGTTCTTTCATTGTTTTCAGTTAAACTCAAGCAAGAGACACAAAGCAGCTGTTGCAGACCCTGGAAGAAAATTGAAGCACACACAGAAGAGAGACACAAGCACTATGTTTTAAACAGAGAATTCAGGAAGATGTGAATATATAGAAGAACTGGAACAAAGGAAAACACCTTACTATTTAAGAAATTGAATCTCTGATCTAAGCAGGATCTGAAATCAAAACTCGTGTAAAGACTTAGCAGAGTAATAGCTAGATTTTGATGAAGTAATTAACATTTTTTAATATGCATGTCGGTACATACTGACTTTAAAGAGGGTGGATAGCTCTCTGACACACTGCACAGTATGACAAAATCAAAATAACACAACAGAACAGAGGCAGAAAGATCTAATTTCAAAGATGCAATCCCAAAAATCACATCCAAACAGCTGCATGCACAAAACAAGACAATATCTAAATTTCAGAAAGTAAACAAAATGATACCACTTTGCTGGAACAAGAGAGCAGCCTAATTGAGACAAAGACATTGGGATTGGCATTGATACCTCAGAGGAGCTGCGCACAGAGAAAGAAAATAATGTTGCAACAATTGATGACTGAGCTTTCAACCTGGAAAAACTCATGTATCTGCAATTGTAGACCAAGTAAACTAGGATGATTCACAAAATGAGGCCCTAACACTGGAAGGGAAACAATGGAGAACATTGGAAAATGAAACTAATCTGCTCTAAAGAAATATTTATTCAGGCATAGAACATATTTGAAAATATATATATATATATTTCATCTAAAGATGTAACATTTGAAAATAGACTTCTGGAAGAGATTTGCAGATATGAACTCTAGTGTATGGGCTGAAAGACAGAGTATCAATATCAGTCCAGAAAAATAATCTTGTTTGATCTTAGGTGAAATCTGGATAATGATTTCTAGAGGCAAAGTTGAATGACAGACACTACAGAAAACACCTGAAGTGGCTAGCCCAACATGTCAGGGACAGTGCATCGCGAAAGTTTATTATCGCTTTAAGAGATTGTTCTCAGAACTAGGTGAGATTTTGTGTAGGAATATCTGAGGATTTAAGGGAAAATATTTGAACAAAATATTACATATGACTTAGATGAAGGTTAAAAAAAAATGTAAGAGAAGGTGTGAGATATTTTCAAGTGTCCTCAGAGGAACATTAGGGAAACCTCAATTCTTTCATATGCCAAACTAAAGTCAAATCAAGAAAAAAGGCACATTTCCATAGTAAATTGGGAATAGACTAATTTATTTTGCTTGGGAAAAATTGTCCTGTACATTGATACTTATTTTTGTTACAATGATCTTACTAAAAGATAATGTATCTTAACACTGCTTATGTGTATCATATTAACTTTTCCCAGGGTGATAGACTTTACACAATATTGAAAATTATTCAGCAGGTACAAGCAGTTTGCAGTGAAATATATATCTAAATTATTTCAACCTTATAAAATGTCTAGTGGCAAAGGCTTTCAATCCAGAGTCTAATGCAACATGCATTTAAAGTACAAAATAGTTGTACTGCAGCCTGTATCTATGACATTTAGTTTCAGCTAAAAATTGAAACAGGAACTCCTGAACTCACGGACACTGATGTTGTTATCATCAGGAATCTCTGACAGAAAATAATAATAAATAATTTTTAAAAAAGGAAAGAATATCAGTGTTTGATGTCTCAGGTGCTACCATCACTTCCACAAAATGATGCAATGATACTATGTATGATAGTAAATGTGGTTTACAACACCAGAGGTGTTAAAAAATGTGTCTTGTGCATATCTAGGGTCGACTATTCCAGCAGATACAGATTACAGAGTCATTTTCAAGTCTTAGATGAAAAGAATATAAAGGGCATCATGTGTATCTTTTGCCCAGAAATGTATGATATGGTCAAGAGTTTTGGCAAAGACAGATGGTCACCCGTCATGGTACAACTAGTATAACACATTCACCACTTTCTGATGCCACGGTGCCTGTATTTCAGTGGAGACATACTTGGGAAGCCCTGCTCCCTTCAGAGTTTAACTGAACAATTTTAGCTAACACATAATCTTAAATATTTGGAATATTGTATTGAACTAACAGTATTATCCCTTATAAATGGCACAGGGTGTTCACAGAATGGTATGCAATAAGAAAAAAAAAGAATTTTCCATGAAAACTTTTTACCAGCAGCTGCTGTTCTCACACAGGTACCTTGATGGCCTTGACTTCAGGCATTTGGATTTCACTCTCTATGATTTTTAATTTAAATAAAAACCAGTCATCTGCTGCCATCTTGTTTATAGTGAGACCATACTGTCTAGATAACAGCTTGGTAAGAGATTCTTATGTTAAATGTACTGTATATACACATGGGTAGGTCTCCTTCAAGCTCCACAATTTAATTTACTCCACACTACAGTAATTCAATCTGATCCCCTTTCAGTTACAGTGCTTGTCAGTGTACCATTGACAGCATTTCTACGTTTGTCAGAAGTCCTGCTAATTTACTCGCATAATGCCTCACAGATTTACTGATGATACCTTTTAAATATGACTTGATTGACTGTACCTATGGAAATACTTGAAAAATCTTCTAAACTCATCACATTCTTCTCTTTAATTCAAACTGGATTTGTGAAGACTGTTCTCCCCTGATTATTTATTTATTTATTTATAATTCCTAAGGTATTTAGAAAGCAAGGATTTGTTTTAGGATCACACGTCTTTGTTATGGAGATGCCTTTACTCTAATGAAAACTGTAAAGAATCACTCAGGCAATCACTAGAATTGTTCATGCATTTAGCTTTGATCTGTTATTCTATTGGTAAATATTGAGTTGTTTCTTGATGCTCATAAATCAGAGCACTGTCCATAATTTCTGTTAAAAAATAAAATAGGACATAGAGGCACCACTAAACCATTAGCCTAATTTTTATACTCACTTCTCAGGGATTAGATGTGTCTTAGCTTGTCACTAAGGCAGCACGCATAGATCTTGGAAGTGGATTTGCTTTACCTGTTCTGCCACCTTGTCAGCCCTGTAAGCATATTTACAGCCAACAAAGCATTCTGTTGCAATATTTCTACGGTTATATGGTAATATGGTATATTAATGCAATCTGTTTTCTGCAATTTTGCATGTAATTATGAAGTTCAAAGGGTGTATAACCTTACTAAAGAAAAATGTTCTTTAAAGCTGTGACTGTGATGTTCTTTTGGTACTTTTTTATTATGTCAATAGATTTCATATAACATAGAAAACATACAGCTAGCTGTGCTTTCTCTGGAGGCACATGATCACAGACAGAAAGAAAAAATGCCACTGTTAACACAACACATATTGTACATACAATTCTGGAGCAGTTGCATTAATCTTATATTTGAATCATATCAATATATGATGTATGTTTATGGGTGGGAGGGGAACCAAATCAATGTAAAACTCAACAACTGTGCCTCTGTCAACTCAGAACTGACTCAGGAAAAAATGGAAATATTATGATCTGGGAATGTCAGCACATATTGTAACCACATGGTTAAAGAACGTGAGCTGATGTCTTTTATCAAGGCTTGCTAGGCAGTTTTTTGGAAGAGTTTGGTCTCTTTTTCTAACCACTTTGTATACAATTGTTTTAATGACTGAATGGAGGCATTGGTAGTCAAATTATGGGAAGCAGTTTTTCTATCCTGGGTGATTTTCTGAGATCTAAACATTATTTGCAATGTCAATAAATAAATAAATAAATAAATAAATAAAATTCAAGCTAGGACAATTTAAATGTTCGGTTACAATGAAGCATTGTGAAATGTATTATTTAGTTCTAAGTCTTCAGTTTTACATTTTCAAATAATATCTATTTTGAAATAGCTACCCAAAATCATTGGTATCAAATTACAGGACTTTTAAATCCAGAAATACCAAAACTGGCTTTAATTTGATGGCTTTTAAACATTAGCTTTTTTTCTTTTTTTTCAAATTGAATTTGGTTTTATCTCATCAGTACTCTTTCAGATGATAAGAAAAAAAAAAAGTTATAAATAAAAAAGCAACAAAGAAACAGATCATCTGAAGTACTGTAAAATTAACATAGCCTCCTACCTTGAAGAAATTAGCAAAGCAATTGAAATCATGAAGAATGTTAAAGCTCCTGGACCCAGCAGAAACATTTAAATTTGGAGACATGAATCATATTTAAATATGGAGTTAATTATACAAATTCTTTAGTGGCATATGGAAAACTGAATGGTAATTATAGTTCATTACTATCTACATCAGTAAAGGCAACAATTCAGATTTGGCAGCTACCTTGCACATCAGTGTGCATGGTGTCTGGCAGCCTAAGCAAACATAAGATTTTATCTCTGGCTGCACATCTCCATCAGATGTAAACTATCTATGTAGTTGTATGATTTGAGGCACAAATAAGGTACAATTGAGGTACACTTTGTAGTTAGCAGTTACAGAATGAACTGCACTGGACTTCTAACACACATACATGAGTGAAAACAATAAATGTCAGTAGAACTGGAGTCTGCTATTTACTACCTTTCCTGTAATCCCAATCCAATCCTTAGTCTAATCCCACCATAAAAAGCATTAATGTGACCAAATTTAGATCTATGCTGCGCAGAACCAGTCAACGGGAGGATAGAGTGCTGTACACTTAACCTGCTATAGACATCAGCTTAAAGATATGATGAATAACCTTTTGACCTCGTTGTCTACTTTTACTTGGCAACCCTTGACCAGTAAAAGAACCTAAATTATATCTTTCCAATGTCTGTCTGATCATCATACACAGATTTTGTACATTTCTCCTGTCATGCATGATGTGAAAGAAAATTATGTGACAACTCATCGGCTATGCCCATTAATACAAGGAATCTCATCTCTGTCATGCAGATACACTTGTTGTTATCTGGAAATATGGTGGATTTAGCAAATTCAAGAGAAATCCATGAGGTGTGATGTCCTATGTTATGAGGAATACACTCTAGGAGCATATGGGGACAAAATGACATTTACTAAGGCAGCTTAACTGGGGAAGTAGATACACACAAAACCCTAATTACAAAAAAGCAAATCAAGGGTATATACAGGAAACAAGATGAACCAAGAAGTTTAATTGGCAGCATACTATTGCAAGCTATCAATTTATGTTATATCTTGACAGTGTACTTTTGAAAGATGCTTATTCATCAAGCAGTTGACAGATAGCATTAGCAGAGCTTCAGTATCTTTTGGTCATGCCTCAGGAAGAGCTTAGAAGCAAAATAGACTCAAATTTCAGATCAGATTTAAACACTAAAAATTTCTTGCTGTTGAGGTGCATACAATAGATTTGCTATCAATAATGTATATAGCTCCCAGACAAATTTAATGTGTAGCTTTTGTAAAAATCTCAACAAAATAAATAAATAAAAGAAAATAAATACATTTTAAAAATGTGGTAAACTGTGTGCATGTGTTTTCCTGTGTTTACAGTACAGCAGAAACAAGAATATTAGAGATTTCTTATTCAAATAGTACAGACGAAATAGACTTATTCAAATAGTACAGGATGAAGGGATTTAATAACTATATGTCAAAATATAGACAAAAGGGTTATTACCTTTAAAGGTAAAAGATTTCGTAACTTTCCCTACTTACCCTTTTTGTGTTTAGCCTGAGCCACTGTATGCCCTTCTCTAAAAGGTTTAGGCTGACGAGTGAAATTCCCAGTTCAGGCTCCTCTGATGGTGTTCAGGTGCACAAAAACTCTGAACAGTATTTAGGGTGTTAGTCAAGGTGAATTATCTACTGAAGTATGTTAGATGTTATAAGAAGTTGTTTACATGTTATAGCAAACTTGTATGAGATTTGCAGTTGCATAAAGTATACAATTTTTGGTGCCTGCATGTTGTCATCAACAAAAAACAACAAAGCAAGATTTCAGCAAGGTTTGCAAAATTCTAGTGGGGTGAACACACAGTTGCCAAGTATGAGCTACATTTTCTATCTACCTCTGCTATGAAAAACTAAAGTAGAGAGCTTTGAAAAGGGGCAGTGTCTTCAGCAGCTTCAGAGTTTCCAGTGTCCTCCGATGACATATATATATATATATATATATGTATAATAAAGAAAAGACTGCTTTGTATCAATTAGCTTGTTTTAGTCATATGCAAAAGCCACAGTAATACTACATCCCCACTGATTACAGCAAATTGTTAAACAGCAAGTTTGGGTTTCAGTGAATCCTAATTTTTCCAGGAAGAGAGATAGATATTTGAAAAATTTCTAACCTATTCTGTTTGATCAAAGCTTTTGGGCTCATACAGTATCTGCTTTTTAAATTTTTTTTTTTTTTTTTTTAATTCTGCATGTGAACATTGCGTTATGGATTGTTATTAATAACAGATCACTAATCTCCAGAGCTCAACAATTATCTCAACCCAGAACATCCACTTTGCCCTTCAAAATCCATCCTTTCTCTCAATAATAAACATCTAAAATAACAGCATAATTGAATGAAATGCAAAGGAATTATTTATGTAATGGAGACATCTTGTTCTCATAAATTATTGAATACAAAATAGCTGACAACCTGTTGAATTTTCCTAGGGCTGTGCTAACTTTCTCTTTATCAAATTTATTTATGATTTATGAAAGTAGAAGCATCAGGGTAATAATGATAATAGAACCTGGCTTGCATACTGAAAAAGAAACTTCAGTGAAACCAATATTTAGAAGTTTTAAATTAGATCAAGCTATTCTGAGTTTTATTGTTGCTGTTTTTTTTTTTTAGGTTTTCAAATATAAAATTCCAGGTGATTTTTTCCCCAGTCATATTTCAACTGTTCCAAAGTGGGAGGGGGGAGGCTAAGAGGCCTTTTTTGAAAAAAAAAAAGTCACCTTTTTTTCAATACTTTGGTAGTTCAATATACAAAGAGGCTATGTTGGGCTCCATGCTAATGTTCCCCTTTTACTCCTATTTCTCCCAAAGTTGCTGGCCAGAAATGCTGTCTGTAAGCTATCATTGAGCCTTTGAGCCTAAAACAATGATCTGCTATCAAGTTTCAGGCTAAGCAAAAACAAATGTACATCTCGGAATGCATTTGGAACTGTTCAAATAAAATCTATGCCACAACAGTATTAGGAGAGTGGTAAGACCTTTAAAATATGATATATTTAATATTCATAAACCCTCTTGCACTTCAGTTTTCAGAACACTATTTTATTGCATATGGCAATATTATACCAATATCCTTTCATGTGCTTGCTTATTTGGCTTGTGAGGAAAATTACTGCACTAATGTATTACATAAAATATTGGTATTCGTTAATTCATACAACATAAGCCAACAACCTTCATGATTTTAAAGTAAGTTCTAAAGGAATAAACAAATGCCCACAATTCTAGGAGAAACTCCAAATTTTTTGAGTGTTACTTTGTGATCTCAGGCTGGTTATTTTCTGCTGGCAAAAATAAGTCTGAGGTAAATGAGTGATATTGACTGGCCTTTCCAACAGTTGTTTGTCCTTGTTGGACATCAATCTCAAATTCTGTGTTTCTATATATTACTGTAAGAGGAAAAGTATTTTTTAAGAACAACTAATATACAAAGCCAACTATTATCTGTTTTCAGGGTTGCATAGATGAGAAAACAGGAGAATAAGTAGCCTGTTGATCCATTTATAGTTGGAGTCAGGTAACAATAAGATGACTGAAGTTTAGTGTGGGGAAACCCAACAATAAGATGGTGGGCTGGAGGGAAAAAAGGCAGATGAAGATGGATTTCTTGAAGGCTTTCTTAGTTCTGAAAATATCAGTTATTAATTTCAAAGCTCACAGCCTAGCTTTGACTGTGAACAATAACTTGCTATTAGATAACAGTAGAATAGGAGAGGATTTTTCCCCATACAGGAATGTCGAGGAGGTTGCAGTTGTTTCTTTCAGCTGTGAACTTTGCCACTTACTGTGACACACTCTATCACCAGACTTCAAAAACCACTTAAGGCCCAAAGCAGATGTAGGAAGCAGTTTATTATCCTGTACCTCTCAATCAGAGCACCTTGGAGAACACAGAAGGTTATGATGCAAAATGGCACTGTAGTGCTCAGTGGCCACTTTTGCACTTTTGCCTGCTGTGGATAGAAAGACAAGAATCCCTTGGACACCAGCCTGTATAAAAGGTGGCTTTTCTACTGGCACTGCAGCATTTAATAGAGCTGTTTCAACTGGAATCTTGTCATGTCAAAAACCAAGGATCTATGAGAAGGATACTCTTGGCAGAAATTTTTGGACTCTTCAATTTTCTCTGCCTACAGGCCCAATGACCTCCTGAGAGTCACAAATGGTCTGAGGCTCCTTAATGGGGGAAAAGAGATATATTTCCAGTTGTTGGTAAAATGCCTTCTTTTGAATTATTATTTTTTTGTTGTTATGTGCATTGGCTTGCTGAGCTTTTAGTGTTTCTGGATGGCCTGTCTGTAAGAAACAAATTGCCAAGGCATGATTTAGCACCATGTTTATGAATGACATTTTGGGTTAGCTTTTCTGTATAGAGAAATACAAATAAATAAAATAATTGCAGATGCTACTTGCAACCTCATATTGGATATACCACTGAATAATTCCATGCAGGAATGACAGAGTAAATACTGGGACATTTCAAACTGAATGTATAATTACCCATGTTGTGCTCACAGTTGCCTGTACTGCACATAAAAATATATAGCTTGGAAAAGAGGACTCCAAGACACTTAGTCTTTATTTAGTAATTATGGTATGTCGGTATGTCATAGTGTCATAGCTGTTGGAGGCCCCAGTAAAAAAAAAAAAATAAGAAAATAAAAATAAAAGTAAGGCTTTGAATCAATTAAAGCCCTACACGCAGTACAGCAAAAATGGGGAAAATGGAAATTAAATTCTTCTGCACTAGCAAAAGGAAGCCTTCACTTTCCCATGTACTGGATGTTCCCCATGTTGCCATCTGTACAACACTCAGTAACACTATCAGGTGTTTAGAATATTCCATGAGCTTTAGGGTTGAGTGGAACTTGATACTGAAAATTTACTATGTCGTGTGCAAAGAACAGGAAAATTGAAATATATCTGATAGCTTTGCTGAATGAGAAACAATCCTGGCCTTGAGAAAATCACCATCTTCTTCAGCCTGAGACTGGCAAAGATCTGCAAAAGAAAGCAGGAGTGCTAGGCAGCAATCACAAGGCTCTTAACATAACTACCGCTGTAGATGAGGGTGAAAGGTGGCAGGACACTCAAAGTAGCCCAGCAAGCAGAGTCTAAAGGCAACCTAAGGCTGCTCTGGGCATTTGGAGAAGGGCAGGCAGCATCTACTGGGTGGCAATTTGGGGAATGTGGGGGCCAGAGGACCCCCCATGGGGGCCAGACCTAGCTGACCTTCTTTACCAAGTGATCAAGAAAGCACAGACAAAGAAGAATGTATATCTAATGGTAGCTTTTCATCTGTAGTGAGGAGAACAAATAGAGAGGCAGCAAAACCCTACAGATGGCAACAGAAGAAGCCATGAAAAAATTAAAGCTGTGAGATCCGTAATAGAAAGGGGAGAAAGATTATACACAAGGTAAAAAGAAAAAAGGAAGAGTAAAGAAAAAAAAAAAGTGAGAGAGAAAGAGGAAACTGATGGCTAGTGTGATTTTGATGGCAGCAGTCCATTGATTTGAAAGAGCTGGAAAAGAAATGCTTTAAGATATATAAAGTGCTCTGAGCTCCTCTGAGGGCCTGAACATGGTGAGTGTGATGTGTTTTTCTTCTGTCCTTCTGCCTACTGGTGGGAAGATAAACTATGAAGAGGCATGAGATAAAAGGAGCTACTTACTGTGCTAAAATGTGCAAAACCGAGACCAGATCTCAAAGATTAAATGAAACAAATCAGCTTCTGTGGCTCAAACTGATTGCTGAACAGGAATGAAATGGTGCCCTGAAGGGAAAAATGAAGCAGTTCAATAACTCACTATTTCAGTCTGAAAAGCTTATAGAAGGTAAACAACATCCTGACATTGAGGCCATGGTAGGGAACAAAAATGCTACAAGAAATGAAATTTGCTATAGCAAGACATGTTCAATCAGAGTCTAAACCAGAAAGGAGTACTGTGGGCTGTGGTTTGCAGCACAAGTCAAAACATCAGCATTTGGAAAACAGGATTCACTGTCTCACCTTGTAACAGTTTGCAGTGCTCTTCAGCAAGCCTTGTCAAGGAACCTCTGTTGGAGAAGCCTCAGATGTAAGCAATTATTAAGTTTGGCATCCACTAACAGAGCAAGGTGGCCCTACAGGAAGTAACAGCACTCAGAGAGGCATTGGCCTCCTGGATTTACACACCCTGAATGGGAGGAAGAAATGAGAAATGAGCTGGGAAAGAAATGAGCTGCTGGATATGCCTGTTGGTTTGGAGTTTAGAATATTAAGCAGAAGAAATAAGCAGTAGTTTTCCTAAAACAAATCATGCTCTTTACTTCAGTGAACTTCCTCACTTTCTTACATCTTTATCAACTCAGAATTCAATAAAACAATAATAATTATGGGGTAAAATAGCATATAGTCATAAATAGGGCTTTTCCTTGCTACAGTTATGAATGGAAATATCTGCAGAACATTTATGGCTGCTGGGCATAGCACAGCAGCAGCAGTCCCATGCTCTTGGTCTCTTCAATTAAATGTATTGAATTAAATTCAATAACAAATGTTAAATGATAGGTTAAAAAGATTCATTTATTTGGTGTCTTATATCATGGGCCTAATGGAAGAATACCTGTCAGTGCACTATTTCTTAACATTTGATATTCTGTATCTCTTGCCTTTCATAATTTAATTTTCTCCCATGAATGAAATGAGAACATAGGAAGTGCCATAATATACATGCTTGTTTTATCAAACCTATATTTTCATTTGCACAGAAAATTCACATATTGGATTAAGTGATTGCTAAAAAGAGCACGTCATAAGATGTAATAAGTATATAAAAGATAAACCATAATTTTTTAGTATATTAACAATAAATGGTTAGTTGCACTCTTCTAATCCTTTATACTTGCATTGTTTAATTTACTTGTAAGTGAAAACTGGTAATAAAATATAGTAAGATACTGCATTGAAGTTATAGAATGTTGATTTTTAATTAATAATCTTATAAAATATAAATTAGCATGGTTAGCAACTCACTTGAAATCTAATTAACTTGCCTTGGCTATCTTGTTAAATGGCTGCAATACTAAAATATTTTTTACAAGGTTAACATATTAATAAGATTGTGGTTATGCATTTCTGCTCATTTAATTATATTCCAAAACTTATTTTATCCTTAGATGAGCATTAAACATCAATTCAATAAGCTCTGCTTTAGCAAATCATTTGATCACTGACATAATCAGATTTATTAATTCCAAATTCATTATTAAGTACTTTTAGACTTAATGTTCATTTCATATTTTACTGTCACAGTGTATAAAGACTTTTAAATATCTTCTAGATGTGTTTCAAAAAAAGGAAGAAATGAGTTGGTTGAGGAAGAGGGGACGTTTGGTTACCTTTCCTTTCTTGGAGTAAAAGTTAAGTAAGAAATTTACTGTCACATTTTGTGACAGCTGAATCTGAACCTACAGGTGAAGTGAATCTCTCATTATGAAGGGAAGTCTGGAAGTATTGGTTTCTTTAATGCCAAGAAAGCACAAACAATCATTATGAGTCTTACTCCTAGATTATTTTTTTTTTCCCTGTAAGAATCACTGAGCATAATTGTATTATGTTTACCGGGCAGATGAAATGTTTTTTAAGACATTAAATAAATTCTTATGTGAACTCCTGGGGTCTCCATTTGAGATATGTGAATATGAAATAGTGAAGAAGCATACGAGTGACCTTCACATTTTTTAAATGTTATCATCATTTTAAAGAGTTAAATTAAATGAGCAAGCATTGTACTAAGGTGATTATATTCTCTTCCTCCTCCCTTTGAGACTGATTACAAGGGGTCC
This sequence comes from Aythya ferina, assembly GCF_964211825.1. Lineage (NCBI taxonomy): Eukaryota > Metazoa > Chordata > Aves > Anseriformes > Anatidae > Aythya > Aythya ferina. Next base: position 39,483,268 of record NC_140297.1, on the reverse strand, counting down.
TCTGCAGTCTCACTGAAACTTAACAGGTTTCACGTAGCTCCAAGACTAGAAATGTTAAACCTCATAAATCATAATTTAATCTTTCCTTGGAATTCAAATAGTAGAAGGTACTTCTCATGTTTCTGAAATTAATTGTTTCAGGGACATCCTGAACATTACTACAGATAAAAATATAGTCTAGAACATTTATTCCATAGTCACTAACCACTTTCAGTGAACAAGAACAAAAGAAACATACAAAAACTTATCTTTTTTAGTTAATGGAGCTGTGTTAAGTTTTCCTCAAGAAATGAGAGGATCTTTTTAGTGAGTACTACATGTATAACCATCTATTATTTTGTAACAGGTGAACGTGCGTTCCTCTGGCTTACATGGCTTCTTTCATCTCAGTACAGCTCTGCCAATATGCTTCATGTATAATTAACTAATAATTTTTCAAATTTTTACTTTGGATGATGGTTTTGTCCTCAATTACACACACAAAATGTACATGTAGAGATACTTGCTTAAAAATGTAACTCCATCAAATGTTAGCAAATGTGACTCTGTGCATGAACAAGAAATAAGTGAAAAACAGGAAAACTATCCCATAAATTTAATTTTAAATGTCATTTTTAGTTCTGTACCAAGAAACCTTTTACAGTTTTATGAAGGATGATCCTCAAGCAACTGTTTAATAAAAATAATCATTTAAAGCTGAATGAATTTTCCATTAGAAATTATCTATTTTCTGAAATTCCTGAGGATGATTATTTTCTATTTTCAGAATCAATCTCAAACATTTCTGTATCTTTTAAGAAAACCATACAAACACATAAAGAATAATGTTATTCTTAAATTTTACTTTCAGTTCTTGCATATAAGTAACTGTGACTTGTGAGGAACAAGATAAATGTAAGCTCACAAACAATAATTTTTTGATATTACTGCATAATAAAAATGCTATACATAATTCTTGTGCAGTTCATCTAGAAAACTTGATTAAAAGATCCTAGAGAAGGAAAAGTATCATGCCTAAAATTCTATGGGATTACATGAGAATGCATTACCTAAATTCCTCTGTAGCACTGATTCCATGAAGAAAGAAATGGGTATTGGTTGACTGTGCCATTGCCATAATTTTGTGCAGACAGGTCATGTGGCTGTATGATGGATGGATCTTTTATCCTGTAAAGATAAAGATGGTGAGCTCTAAGCATTTCTGAGCTCTAAGGGTTTATTCTCTGCATTTAAGAACAATGGGAGCTGAAAGGACACATCCCTCAGTAAGTAGATCATAGACCATAACTCCTGATTCATATACATTGAGCATGAGTATCAATGTGTTCCTTCCACAGTGGTAAACAAATGTCATGCAGAAAATAACTAAGTAAATAAAAAGTGGAGATAGAGGTAGCCAAAAATATGATAAATCTTGGACCAAAACAATCTTCATTCCATCCCAAAAGTGTGGGTTACTTCACATGGTCAACATTGATGTGTTATATTTACAGAGATTTCTTTATTTCAATACTTTTTGCATCTGTAAAGGGAGTGCCAGACATACCAAGCAGAGGAAGGCATGAAGTGGAGACAGCTCAGAATATGCAAGAAGTTGCAGTAGGGAATCAAGCTTGGGCACTGAAGACAATACCAGTCCTCAATGAGCCAAAAGGAAGCTTAGGTTTCTGTTCAGATCAGCAACATGTAATTTCCTCTGGCTTCATTTCATTTACTGGTGTGTAGCCAGTTGATCTCTGACTTTGTACTGCGGGTGAACACAATTAACTCAATGTGTTACAATCTTAATGTGTGTTCTGAGCTCTATTAGTGTGTTTCATTATAACTCCTGAAAGATATGTCAATTAAATAAATTAGTACTGTAGAGGAACAGATATGTTTCAGAACCAAAAATAATGAACTAATGTAGGAATTTTAAGGCCAAAGAAATTTGGCCCTTGTTATGCTGAAAGAATGGACATGTACTTCGTATTGAATAATTAGAGACTACACCCTGTGAGCATGAATTTGCTGGGATGAAAGACTATTTCAGTGATAACATAAAAAAAACTTCATTGTATGTCACTTAAATTAGAGAACCAAATAGTTATAAATGATATGAAATTTAACTTTGCCCGTCTGTTTTTAGTCAGCCTTTCACCATTTACATCTGTCTTATGGGACATGTCAAGTTTTTCATTCTTTACTCTTTTTTTTTTTTTTTTTTTTTCGAGTCCACATACTAAAATACACTTGTTTTGTTATTTTCTGGAGATTATCACAGAATCACAGAATGTTAGGGATTGAAAAGGACCTTGAAAGATCATCTAGTCCAATTCCCCTGCTAGAGCAGGAACACCTAGATCAGGTCACACAGGAAGGCATCCAGGCCAGTTTTGAATGTCTCGAAGTAATCATGTGATCAAAGTACTTCAGGATGCAGCAAGTACTTACTTTTATCATAAAACAGATTTTCAGGATTAGTTTTAGAAAAGAAAAAGAATAAAATAATAATAATAAGGTGTGAGCTTTCCACCAATTGAAATCCCATCTGATCAATCATAGAAACAGAAAATCATTAAGGTTAGAAAAGACTTCCAAGATTATCTAGTCCAACCATCCCCCTACCACCAATACTACCCACTGCTTACATGTCCCTAAGTACTACGTCCAAACTTTCCTTAAACACCAGTTTAAGGAAACACTTGTTTCCTTAAATACAGTGACTCTACCACCTTCCAGGGCAACCCATTCCATTGCCTAACTACTCTTATTGAAAATAAATTTATCCTCATCTTTATCCTGAACCTCCCCTGGCACAACTTGAGGCCATTCCCTCTTGTCTTATCACTAGTTATCGGTGAGAAGAGGTCAACACCCAGCTCCCCACAACTTCCTTTGAGGGAGTTGTAGAAAGCAATAAGGTCTCCTCTGAACCTCTTCTCCAGACTAAACACCAGCTCCCTCAGCCACTGCTCATAAGACTGTTCCAGACACTTCACCAGCTTCGTAGCCCTTCTCTAAACATGCTCGATGGCCTTGATGTGCCATTGATCATGTAGTGAGGGGTCCCAAACTGAACACAGTACATGAGGTGCAGCTTCACCAGAGCTGCGTACAGGGGGAAAATCACCTCCCTGGTCCTGATGGCTACACTATTCCTGATACAAGCCAGGATGCCGTTGGCCTTCTTAGCCACACGGGCACACTGCTGGCTCACATTCAGGCAAGTATCAACCAATACCCCCAGACTAAGGAAGAAAAAAAGCAGCTGCTTTTGTGAATAATCTTCATATGTTCACTTTTTCATCCAAAACGTGTGCTGGTCATAAAATATGTTTTCAAAATAAAATGTGTTAAAACAAAACAAAAAGGGCTGCCCTATCTCTGGTCCACATAACCTTAAAGAAAATAAATGAGAGTAAATAGTTCATTAGAGATTAAATTCTCCTCTACCTTTTCAAGAAATTTACTCTTTGCATGTTTCTCTACCTAATCATAATGTATGTAGTAGACATAATATTTGGTATGAATGAAGAGATACGTGTCTTATCCTGAAGATATCATGAGCTCACACATATTTTCAATCTCAGCTAGAATCTATCCTTCCCATGCTTCCTACTTCTGTAAGAAGCCCAATTAATTTAATTAGTCTGATGATGAAACTAACTGGTCACTATTGGGTACATGATAACATACATGACAATCTGAAAAGCAACTAGCCTGCCTGTTTCTTTGGAACTCATCTCCAAGTTTTAATTTTTGAACATTCTAAAATTTCTACCCTAGCAATTATAACTGTCAAAGGTAATGAGTTAAAATGCCATGAATAATATGTATAGGTCCTTTAAGGTAAACAATCATCTTTATAATTATTTATTAAATAATCACTGTGAAGAGAGCTCAATCTGAGAAAAGATTCAAGTCTAAAAGGAAAAAAAAATGCTGATACATAAAAAAGCATACAGATCACATAAACACAAAATATTACAGTGGAGAGGAAGACAGAAATGCAATGGGAGTTCAGATTGTTTCAGCTGTGAGTTCTTCACTGGCCACAGAACAGGGTGGAACCAAACAGTAGTAATTAGGTCACATTGTTGAGAGGATAATAAAAGAATAGTTCAAGCTGGTAGAGACAAAATCAAAAAGGCCAAATTCCAAAATAGATGCATTTAGCAAGATAGGAGTAACAAGGACCACTGTAGAAATGCATTAATAGTAAGAAGCAAGAAGACCAAGGAAAGTGTTGGCCTACTTTCTCTGTGAAAAAAAGGAAGCTAATTGCAGGTGATATTGAGAAGAACAAAATGTCACAGTCTTTTCTGAGACAGTCTTCACTGGAAAGGTCAATTTCTGACTAGATGATTACTGTAGCTGATAGGAGGGAAAAACAAGCAAGATCTTCAAGTAGAACAGGGACGACAAAATGTAGAGGGTATTGGAATAGTCAGGGGGTTGTCAGATCTCTGAGAACAACCCCTTCCCCACAGGAAAAAGGACTTGGGGCTGTCCCCAGCCCAGTCTGTTCATCATTGTATAAAAAAAAAAATGGAAGGGGGGGGAGAGACAGTTTCCTTTGGAGCGGAAAGCAGAGGAGCAAGGCAATTACAGATTAGTCAGATTTAAATCCATTTCCCAGAGCAAATTTGAAGCAAACAACTGAGCTATTTGTAAGCCTGGAAAATAACAGACAAATAACAACCAGGATTTGTTATGAAAAATCATGTCAAATAATATAATTTGCTTTGTCAGATTAATAGATCCCGCTGATTGGAAAGGAGCAGGAGATTTCTTGGGGTTTGTTGCCAGCAGCAAGGCTTTGATGCCATCTCAACAAGATAGAAAAAAAGCTTTAAAAAAAGATTTAAAAAAGCTTTTGGAATTTGTGCAAAACAAGTTGGATAGCGATATGCAAGGAGTAGTTATCTACCAATTCTCTGTGAAAATGAAAAGAAGGTATCAGATGGGGCTCTGTAGAATCTACTGCATCTACTTCTATCCAATACTTTCACTAATGAAGTGCATGATGTAACAGAAAATAGGTTTGTTAAGTTCCAAGATGACATCAGACTGGGACAGTAAGTGTATTGGAGGACAAGATTAGAATACAAAAGGGCAATTCATGATAAATTCAAGAAATAAGCTTAAAATAAAGGCTGAAAATCAATAATGAAGTGTGCAATGAAAATCAATTGAATAATAAAAGACATGGGAACAACCAGTTAAGGATCATTTCTGAAAATGATCTAGATTTAGAGAAGAGCACAAGCTGAATCAAGAAGCTATTGCTGCTATAAAATAAACAAATATATATATATATATTTATTATTATTTTATTTTTTTTAAAAGAATTTACCCTCAAGAATCCTGGACAAAGCCTATCCTTTAATTTTGGTTTAGGAAACCTTCAGCTATAGGGATATGCAATTTAGGGCATTCCATTTCCAAAAGATATTCACCATTAAGGACAAGGAAACCAGAGAGCAGTAGAAATGTTCAGATATCAAAAAATATGATCTGTTGGGAAAATACTTGAGTAATGTATTTGAAAGATAGGAAGAAGGAATAATACAAATGATACAAATTTCAAGTGTATAAAGAGCTACTAAAAAGAAGAAAGCAACATCTGTTTTCAACAACCCTTATGAATAGAACAAGAAATAATGGATTTAAATGGCAACATAAAAGACAAAGCCAAATAGTAGGAAACATCACTACAGTGAGGGTAGCGAGAGGGTTGAAATAGATTGCTGAAGGGCCTGGGGTGTTCCATTGCTGAAGTTCTTTGAGAACTGGGTAGACAAATTCCTGTAAGGAATGACCTGTCTTTCCTGCCAGCATATGGACTGGTTTCTCTCTTGAGCTTCCTTCACTTTCCTCTGCAATTTCCCTGTAGGCAAATCATTATGAATATTCTATATTTTACATTGACTCTGTTGGAACAAGATATGAGGAAAACTGGAGCTTCTAAAGCCTCAGGTCTGGACTCAAAGCAGTGATAGGTATAAGCCAAAGACTTATGTTTCCCAATGTTTCTCTAAAATGTCTATCTTAAGCAAAGTTTGCCTCAAGGAGGACAATGAAACCACCTAGGGCTTTGAACTTTGGTTGTTTAGGGCATTTAATCTCCTTTCACCCTACCCTTGCACCCAATGGGTATTGTCCATGTCTATATAGCCTATGTATACACAGCCTATATATACACAATAACATATGATCTCTCTCTCTCTTACTCTGTTGTGTGTATGCATCGTATATATACCAAAATGTACATACGTACACTCAATTTTGTCCAAAGCACAATTCAGAGTCATTAAATTATCTTTTTCTCCAGTGATTATAAAGCAAACATATATAACATCATTTATTAATTTAGATAGCTATATTTGACAGTGTAAGTACCTCCCCACACCCAATATTTATTTAGCACTAAAATTGTCTGCAAGAGAAGTACATTTATGAGCACATGTGAGGTGACGAAATGTTTTCAATCCAAAATCTCACTTGTATATTATTTATTAATAGTAAAATAACCCTATTCAACATTCATGAATGTTTATGAGACAAATGTGGTAGGTCTTTCCTCTATACTAGGAAATGTGGTGGGAAATCACAGATCTCTGTGCCTCATGTGAATTAATCACATTAAAATTCATAGGCAAACTGAGTCTGAAATCTGTCATAACAATTTCTAAGGACAATAGTTCTATGGCTTCTTCAAAAGAGAAATCATACTTTACCATTAAAATTATTATTAATCACAGGTTTTAAGTCCTTCTCTTTTTTTTTTTTTTTTTTTCTTCATTTTTAATACACAAAGCCAATCATATTTTAGGAGGCTGGTGCATCTGTCTTTATCATCAGCACATCCATGTCTGTCCAGATCAATTTTCCATTCACTTGAATTTTTCTAAATTTCCTTTTCTGGTCATATAAATTCATGAAGGTTTGCTTACTGACCTTCCAGTCATTGAAGAATTTAGACGTAGAACACACTACACTTAACTCCTCTGTTTTTTTGTCCAAACTAGGTTGTCCAAAATTTCCAGAAGTCAAATATACTAGAAAGAGACTGGTATATTAATTGAGTATGTTGAAAAAACAACAGTGAAACAATGATTAGCCTGTGGACAAAGGAGGAATGTACATTCCTTCATGTGGTATAGCATTCCTCATTGTGTGCTTTATATAAAAACATATCCAAAAGTCAGTTGCAATTTACAATTTTCCCCAAGAAAAATAATGATTGATATAACATTTATTTTCAACATTGCTTAATTTCAAGAAGTCAGCTAAAGTCTGAGATGTCTTTCTGTCTTCATGTTTCCTAGGAAATGTAATTTTGTGTTACAGATATGACCATATCCTCTAGCCACCACAAACTCCTAAACCAGAAGGGAAAACACATTGTGACACAGACGATGTAGTCTAGGAGAAGCTGGCTGTAGAAAAAGGGTTTGATACAACATAGCAGTTTAAGAAGATAAATGTCAAATTCAAACTAACTCAAAATGAAATTTAATTTAACAAATACAATTTTTAAAAAATAAGATATTATTAGTCTTAAGTTCTTTAGCAAAAATTCAATTGTACATTTATTATCAAGGTTCACATGAAAAAAAGAAACCATTTTAATTAGGTTATACTTCGAAGAGAAAAAAAAAAAAGATTTCAAACATTTCAGTAATTAAAAGGGGAAAATAATGACAGCAAGACCTGCCTAGTATTATGCTGAGATTGTTTTATCAATAGAAAGATGGTGATGTGGCAAGATGAGGAATGAAAGTGACTTCTAAATATAGAATCTATTGTTAAAGATAGTGAGAATGTAACGCTAAGAGTTGTCCAGAGTGAAGGTCTTTTAAAATTATCAAAGAACTGGGATTCAGCTTGGACATTTTTCCAATGATAGAAAATAGTAAACCAGCTGAACTGAGAAGCAGAGACACTGATTGCAACAGAGACACTCCATATGGAGGCACTCCAATGGAGACATTCCTTTCTCTTAGAAATGAGACAGAAAGGAGAACTCTTTTTTTCAAAAAAAGGGTTGCTATGGAGGAATCATGAGAATTATGGTCATGGGAATATAGAGGAATCATGAGAATTGTTCCTGTACTTTGTCTAAATGCACTACTGAAGAATATTCGTAAATTTCACTGAGCTTTGTTAAGCCCTGAGAACCCAGCTCTACAACAGGAAGCCGCCTCCTTGGCAATATCCATACTTGCATGCCCAGATAGATGCCCAGAAAAGGAAGCAAAGTTAACCCAAGATTTTTACTAGTACATAGATATGCTGAGTCATGCTGACAACTCAGGTTTAATAAAACTGAGAAGAAAGTTATTGCATTCATCTCTTATGTTTTCCCATTTTGCTTTATGAATACGAAAAGACTATCTTCGTTGAATGAAAAATATACCTACATCTTGACCTTTCCTAAGAAAGTAATTCTTGATTTCCATTCACAAAATTTGGAGGAAAGAAAAAATATTTCTTTCATGTATATTTTTTCACAGTGCAAGAAGATACAGATTGGTGTGTTGGGCAGCATTAGAGGGGAGAAATAATGTGTTTGTGAGTGTGTGTGTGTTCTTCTAAAGGGAAAAGAGGAAGTTTAAATGTTTAAGGATAGACAAACCATCTTGAAAAGGTACTTCTGCCATTTGCAAATGGAGACCTATATGAGCCCTAGCGGAAAACCAATTCAGACTCACTAGTGTTGAGTAAATTTTGGTCTCAAAAGCAGTTCAACATATTTACTAACATATTTACTGCACAGAATGACTTTTAATTTCCAACTCTGAAGCTGAATCGTCCTGTGTTAAAACCAAACTGTGATAAGATTACATAGTAACGTTGTTACACCATAATTAAGACTGGAAAGTGGAAAATAAATTTATGAGTAGAAACTGGAGATAGTTAGAGCCAAAAATTAATGAGCTAAGTTGGAATTTGACTAGGACATGAGGATGTAAATGGTATGAATTATTTAATTACAGTAAACAGCTAAAATGCACTTCTCATTTAAGGGCTTCCATCTTTAGAGGGTCCCAAAAGCTTGACAGGGAATCTTTTTCTTATTCTACTAGAGAGTAAAGTGCTGTACACTGAATCAGCACGTGTAAATCCTGAAAGAGAGCTCCATCACTAGGCTGAACCTGCCTCAACCCAGTTACCTTTGGAAACAAGTAGAAAGGTCTCCTTTCACAAGGGGACACATTCCTATCTTGTATTTCATTTCGGAATCTTTTATTTTTTGGCTGCATATGGGGTTACTTAGGTGCCTCTTCTAAGCAAGGAAGCTATGGATCAAATGTCTGAATTCTTAACTTTAATTTTGAAGGGAAATACCTATAATCTTCTGAGAATAGACCTTTTCATCTTTTGAAAACTTGGGTACGGTGTGGAAATAAACAGAGAATTTGAAATTGTTCTACTCTACTGCACTACTCCTATTTATAAAAGGGTTATGTTGTGCCATTCTTTAAGTTATTATACTGCTAAGGCAAGAACATGCTGCTAGCAACTGATTTTTGATATAGGTCAAGGCTAACTGTACTGTTCCTAAAATCCTTCAAGCCCTAGTAAGGCAACTGTCTTCACATTTTGTGATAACTACCAGAAAGGTGGAAAGAACTAGGCTAGAATAGTGCAAGACATGGTGGGCATGAGATTACAGGATCATAGAATGGTTCAGGTTGGAAGGAGCCTTAAAGACCATATAATTCCAACCCCCCTGCCATAGGCAGGGACAACTTCCACTAGACCAGGTTGCTCAAAGCCCTATCCAACCTGGCCTTAAACACTTCCAGGCATGGGGCATCCACAGCTTTTCCACAGGAGCAAAGATGTGGTAAAACAAATCAATAAATACTGATGCACTTTGATCTATGAGACATTCATAGGTTTCTAATTTCGTGCTTTTAAGCTCTTCTCCAAGCACTGAAGATTGAAATTTACTCATCTTTTATAGAACCGCAGAACAGTTAAGGTTTGCTGGGACCTCTGGAGATTGCTTAGTCAGCCCCACTCTTCTCAAAGCTAAATCAGCTAACTGATTTTTGCCTCTACCAATGTCCAGGTTTCAGAGCTAACTAGGTGTAGACAAAAATTGAGTTTTGTTATATGAGCACAGGCTTGAACATAGACTCTTGAAGAATACAAGTGAAAAGAGATCTCATAGAAAACACCAGAAACCCAAATTTACTGCTCAGGTGGCCACTACCAGAGGAATGGGAATGTTTTGTGGTAGCTAGCTTTGATGGAGCCTGTTCCTATACCCCTCTGGTAATTATGGTCTACTCAGTGTCCCTATCAATGCTAGAGGTGGAGCAGCAGCCAGTGAGATTAACCAAGGTTTTGGCACAGCCAAAAATCAATGAAAACAAGGTTATTTGGCTGTTCTGGATAGTCTGCTGCCCTGAGCAACTCTTTTACAGCCAGTACCAGCTACAAACAGGGACAGTTAACTAACTGTGAAAACAAAGTAAGTGTGGGCGTGGGGGATCATTTAAATGCTTACAGCACACAACCTGGAAAACTGGATGTTGTTAGTGCTTATTGATGCCTACAAACCACATGAGTGAGCCCCTGTCCTTTGCTGCAGTGGGGAATCTCACATTGATCATAAAACTGCAAAAGGGAGAAAGAAATAAACTGGGATTCACATTGCCTTTAAAGGAGATGAATCATTCACCCACCTGGGTGGGAAGAGTTTCTTCCTCCTAGAGAGGTACACTGCCAGTCTTACAGATGGTACAGACCCATGGCCTCACCCTTTCCTGCAAAGGCAAACAACCACATACTTAGTTATGTTCTCATATGCTTAATGCATGTATTTGGTAATATCTTTTATTATATAACCAGTAGAACCATTTCAAGTCTGAATTTATTTTGAAGCCTTAGATTTTCACATTGTAAACTGAAACCAAAGAAATTGTATTTTCATTTTTTCATTTATGTACAACAGGAAAGTGAAAAATTAGGAAGCAAAAAAAAAAAAAAAAAAATGTAAATCAGTCACATCTCCAAAGAAGTAATTCAATTTATGTCTTTATTTCCCAAGCCGGTAGTTTGCTGCAAAAACTCAGTTCTTGATTAATATGCATCATTAATCATTTAAATAAAAGTGGACCCTTTAATTTCAATGAACAAACAATGCCATTTGACTGTTAATTCAACATTAGAAATTAGAAATCTTCAGAAATGTTAGTTGACAGAATATGCTTAATAAAAATGAATAAACCTTGCTCCAAGGGTCATCCAGTCATGAATATTGTTAAGTTCTCCTTCTTTTTATCTTGCATACCTATATAAACTTTAAAAAAAAAAAAAAAAAAAAGATAAAAGCAATCTTAAAATAAGAGAAGTGAATAATGGTTCCGATAATTAGAATCTGAAGAAAGTGAGACTTCAGAAAGGCAGCAAGATGACATGTCAGTGCATGCCTGACTCTTCTACTCATCAATGAAAATCTTGCAATTACAATGTAACTTCTTAAAAATACAAGAAATAGAAAAAATTCAAATATGTTTTGTCTTCTTGATAAAAATTACTTTCCATAAGAATTAATGCTAACTCTTAGAGTTCTGTACTATAGGAAAGATACCACACACTAATCAGGTATAATGATTGTAGAATTATTTTTTAGAAGTGGTAAATATAGAAAGGTTATAGACTAAGCCAGAACTCTTAGATTCAGGTCTGTATACAGATTTAGCACTACTTACATAAAAAGGATTACCTCATCTTTATATCAGCTCAGAAATAGACCAGAGAGTACTTTTTGAAGAGCAGTTTTAGAGAGTTAATTCAGCTTGTAATCAATGTTCTTCCAGTTTTGACTGCATCTGAAGAATACAGCCCAGATGATAAGACAAAGTACGCAAGACTTTCTCTTTTTCACTGTCAGGAATACTGGTGATTCAGGTAATATATTGTCCTAGGCCAGGGTTCATGTAAACAGACAGTGTTGATGGGTCAAGCTGATAGTGGAACACTGCAGTCCTAAAGCTAGCTTTGGTGATTGCTCTTTGTCACTGAAAATCCTCAGATGGACTGAAAATTGAAGGTTGCATAACAATCCTATGGACTTTGATTCCATTCATAGCTGATGTAATTACATCAGCTAATTGGGTTGGTGTAAATAATTCAATGGAATACAGGACTGTATATCTCTCAGCCTTTTTAAGTGTTAGGGATTTTCAGTCTCATTTTTGTGTATGTAATTGACTGTCATTTTCCATTCTACATATACACATGAGACCTGAAAGCCTACAGGTGATGATAAGAAGACTGAAATGCTCTGTTTATTCTAGGATAGGTTACCAAATGATTCCAAGAATTTTATGAACAGGGGTGGGGGAGAATTACAACAAATCTTAATGGGTCTTTGATACTTTAGTGGCACAAACATTAAATGAAACCTTGTGTAGACAGAGAATGTAGTAAAAAGTCCAGAAAATAAACTATGGATAAAGATTACAGTCTATGGTTTGAAGGGAAAATGATCTTTAAATCATGAATTTGAAATATAAAATTATGAATTATGTACTGATTAAATTATAAACCTAGTAGTGATATTAAATTAGAAATGTATTTCTTAGATCCAAAGATGTTTTAGGAACATACCTGATCCTGACTTTGTTTTCAGATTCAAAAGGTGTATTTATTCTGATATGCTGCTGGGCAGTGTTACCAGATCAGCACAATGCAAAATGAAACAGAAAAGCATAGGTTGCCAGAGGCCAGGCATATGAAGATTCTGAGATATTTGCATAGGTTGTTAGAAGCTGCGTGTACTAATCTGAAGGGACACATTTGCTGTAGGAACACATTGCTCTGTATTCAAATTACTCATATTCCATTTCATCCTTAGCTTATAATCATGCTGAATATCCTGTACAGCAAGAGCTTAGCTATGGTGTAATCCCAAAATCAGAAGGCTGCATCAATGCATTAATTACATTTCCCTTAGTACACACAGATGACTCTAAGATGGATGAAGAGCTGAAAACATTAAAGACAGGAAAGTTAGGACAGAACTTCTGGATTAAATGGAGGTTATTAGGTTCAGATTATGTTTTGAATGAGAAGTCTTAAAGTTAAATGGATTACCCATCAAGATCAATCTATTGTAATTAGAAAGCACCCAAAATCCCTGACCTTGTATAAAATCAAGATATATTGGTGGAACAGCTTTTAATAATACATCAAGTACCAAAGTTTATATTAAGGTCACTTGTAACTATGCCCGCACCATTCCAATGCTTTTGTCAATCACTCCCTGAATTGGTCATAAAATGCTTCTATGTTCTCATTTGCAGCTCTGGTAATTGGAACATAAATCTGGAGAGTAGTCAGAGTAAGGTAAAATGTAACAAAATGGTGTGTTCCCTTGTTGGACTCTATCTCAGCACAGTATTTTCATGTTGACTAGTGACAGATGTGTTGTATTCTCAAGCAAGATCAAAAATAGCTAGAGCAATAAAGCCTGTTGTTTAAAGGCTTTTGTTATACTAGATTTGTGACATTCAAGTAATCTTTTTTTTTTTATTTTTTCCCTAAAATGTTGGTCAATGACAGTGTCAGTAAGATTCTTCTCTTTTCTTCTCTTTTAGTCAGTAAGGAAAACTTGCAGTACTAATTCAGATACCATAGGATACAACAGAATGGGATTTATGGTCTTCCTGTTTTTATTTTTTAAGTATAGTGCTTGAACTTAATCTCTTAGTTTGTAATTAGAATTTACCAAAAACCTTATTAATGTTAGGGTAAAAAAATATTTTAGAAGAAGACAAATGGACTGTGAGATGTGGAAAGTATCACGCTTCCTTCTCTGGCTTTGTTTTTTTACCAGTGTATCACGGTTTGCAGCTCATTAAGTGTCCTTATCTGAAAATATTTGCCAAAGACATACAGATCAACAAAACATACAATTAAAAAACAAACAAACAGAAAAAAAAAAAACACACACACACACACACAAAAAAAAAAAACAAACACAGGTGCTTTATTGTACTGTAACTAACATTGAAATTGTAAGGCCACTGCTCATGATTCTAGGTACTTCTAAACAGGACTGTTTCCTTCTAAAAACTTGACATCAGTGCACTTGTTTCTGGGATAGGAAACCATAAAAAAAAATCTATGATCCAAGTTAAGATTCATGTGTTATGGGCCAGGAAGAAGCTTACTCTCAAGTTACTTCATACCACATAATTACAGTTATTATTCATCTATTTCACAAGAAGTAAAACTGCTGAAGTATAGCTCAAGAATTAGTTAACAGTGCTGTGGAGAGATCTAAGCCCAGTAGCAGCACAGGAAAAATAATTGAGTCATTGTAGCTCCAAACAATGGGCTGAAGAAAACCATACTCTTTGCCTGCGGGTAAAAACTGCTGTAAATTCAAGTTCTGTACTTTTGTTCTGTCAGAAAAAATAAATTAAAAAAAAAAAAAAAAGGAAAAAAAAGAAAAAAATACCTTCTGCTAAATACACTATGCCCTAGGTTATCAAACACTATAATAATGTGTATCTTAAACCATCCTAAAAATGGAGATTTTTACTCCTCAGTTTGACCAGCAAGTCCTTGCTCAGCCATATTGGTTTCCTACATTGTCTGCTTGATTTCTTACACATAGGGACAAAAAGCTCTCATGCTTTAAGAAAAGTGTCCTTAAAGAGTTGACAGCTCTGATCAGTTCCTCTTTCCCTACAGTGTCCCAGGGGATCTAATCCACTAGGTCTTTAAACACCTGCTCTAAATTTCAGGGTCCTGACTTTGTTCTTTGCCAGGCTCAAGAACATGAACTCAGCCAGCGTGTGGTAACTGCAGCCCAGACAGTCTGCAATCTTCATCTCTTTATGAGTTAATCCAGACTGGTGAGCACCAGGTCCAGTAATGCTTTTCCTTCAGTTGGTTTATCTGGTACCTAGACCAGGAAGTTATCCTTTACACTCTCCAGGAGTTTCCTGCATTGCTTACAGCCTGCTGCATAGCTTTCACAGCAGGTAGTTGAAATCCCCCACAATGCTGGGCACTGTCTTTAGAGTTATTTGATCTGAAGTGATAAGCACCTTTCCCCTGGACCTAATTGAAATTAAATGCATGTAGGAGTGGTATCTAATTCACTCTTAATGGGACTTTCAGCCCAGAGTGGTCAGATCAGCCTGGCTGAGTGGCCTCTCCAGAGAAGTCCATGACATGATCTTCATTATTTACTTGTACATTGTAGGAGTGGGTTTGGAGCATGGAGAAAATATTAGATCAACTAGCCTTGGTGCCCAAAAATTGCTACCCAAAAAAAGAGCAGTAAAAAATACTGAGTAAGCTGCAACAATATCTTTCTGACTGAGGATGGTAAAAGATCGGAGACATTTTTCTTTCGACAAATCGAGGCTGAGCTGCTGGAATCATCCCTAGAGATAAGAATTTCATTCATTATGCAGCCCTTCTCCCATTCTCCCTGCCAAGAACGCAAATTTAGGGCTTTATTTTGCAACCATTCAAAGCAATGACAAAAATATCTATTCATTAAAATTAATACGCTTTTCCTAAAAGGACATTTACTGTAGGGAGAAGGTAGATTTGATTGCACTGGTAACCAATTCTGCATTGGTTTCAAGAATAGTAATCTGAGCTGAATGATCATTTGCAGATAATCTATCAAATCAGTTTTTACCATCTCTTTTATTTGATCTGTAGCTTTTAAAATTTGATTCAACACATCATGTTAAAAAAAAAAAATCCATTTTCCTCCAAAAGCAAATTTTCTCTTTATCTGTTTTTCCTTACACAAGTCTTCCTGCTGAAGATTTGCTGTGGGGCTCTCCCTCCCTCCTTACGTGCTTCATCTCTCAGGAGGTTGCCTTTTAATTAAATAGTTACTTTGTTTTCGTTCATTTTTTATTCTTTGTTTAAATGTTATTGTTTGTGCTTTGAATTGATTGCCCCTCTACAATCTGAGCTGAGCATTTGCTGTGGCACTGAGTGAATTTCTTATGCTATTGCCTCAGGACATTGCTGCAAACATAGTGTTGCAGTTGATAAAGATTCCCACGATAAAAGAATTTACAACAAAGGATAAATTAATTTTTGTAAAGCTCAATGGCATCAAGATCAGATACTGTTTCTCTTTTTTTCTCACTTTCAATTTCCATTTGCTTAGAAAATAGATTTCTATTCATTTGGACTAATATGGAAAGTACATTGTCATACAGACAGCTGCAACACTCAACAGAACAAGTGTGCCTTTGTCACCACAGTTTCTTTGTAGCTACCCTTCTAGCCATTAACAACAGACTTAAACCAACTGGTACTATTTTAGTCCCAATGCAATTTTCTTGTTCCTGCAACGAAACACCTTTTACTGTTCAGTTAAAAGTAAATTGACACTTCTAGCCATTCTGCATTGTAAGTTTATTTCTTTCCATGGTCTCTTTTCCCCCTGTTTCCAAAGCAATAAATTTTATCTTTATTATATATATTTTTGCTGATGTTATTGTTTCAGTTCTATAGAATAGCAAAAGGAGATAGAAATATTCTATTTTCAGCAGAAGAGAAGATTAGCAGGAATATGCAAGCACAGAGATACATGAGAAGCAGCAGAGAACTTTTCTGCAATTGAACCAAAACAACAGTAACTTCTGATACCTCTAACACTTGGGCATGACTCTAGTGCCCTAGTGCATAGCCTAGTGCTCTTCTGAGCATTTGACGTGCATTGGAGACCCTTTTCTTTTCCAACTCAGGTTTTTAGCACCTAGTGATGAGTTTAGCACCTAGTTTATTCAGAATTTCCTTAGCTCCCAAAATGAATTTGGATGAAAATCCTCACCCCACTCCAGTCTGACATAAGCCTTCCATTCTGACCTTAAATGGGACAAAACTTCTGTATCCATTTTCCACACAGTCACTGGTGTTACGGTATTGATATCATCAGCAGAGCTATTATGCTACCTGTAAACCACAACAATATCACAGAATTATAGATTTTAGGGGAGGAAAGAAATAACAAGTGAGTTACTTCTTTGCTGTACTGTATTACTGTGTTGTGCACAACAGCATGTTCCTGCTGTTTCCTGTTGCTTTATCTAGTTTTACCATCAATCATTGCTCTTTTCCTTGGATGACTATTCCACAGACCCTTAGATTTTATTGTTAGAAAAATTTTGCCGAATGTTTGTCAAATATCCTTATGCTGGATCATCAGAGTTCACTTGTGGCACTAAGGTACTTTTTAAAACCAATGAAATCTAGACCCTTCATGGGATTTTGTAATATCTTCTGTTTGTTTGTTTGTTTTTGTTTGGTTTTGTTTATTTGTTTTAAGACAATGAAAGAAAGATTTATTTCTAAACTTATAATTGACAATCACCTTGTAATAGTCACTTGAATGAGAGATAAAAACACCGTTATGAAGAAGTATCTGTTATAATCTTTAGTTAAAGCTTTACAAATATTAGTCTTTAGTTTTGTTTTCTAGAAAATCACTTAAATGTTTGATTCTCTGAAACACTGGGTCTAGATTTTTCCTGCAATTGTTCTCTCCCTTATGGTAAAACTGGACTACTTGCTTGCATGTCTTCTGGAAGTGGAACATCCAGAAGAATTTGTTGAATATTTTCATTACATCTGAAACTTCTTCAAAGTAATTGTTTAGGTTATTCTAAATATTCACTTCATGCACACAAATCAGTTTTGCCACCAAGATCTGTCAAGGTAGTGCATATGCCTGACCTTCTTCTGAAGCCTCCACACAGCACAGTAATGTAAGGAGTCTTCACAGACCTTCAGTTCCTGTTGTGCTATTAAGGTCTTCAATTCAAATTTCCTTTTCCACCTTTTCTCACATTTTGTTTGCTGCTACCCTTCAAGCAATTCTAAAACAGAAATATTTTCATATCTTGGCCCTTAAAAGACTTCCTGTATATGACTGAAACTTGCGCTGACCTTGATGTTTTCTGTCTGAGATACCATGGTAAAGAAGATATCACACAAGACTGAAGCATCTACAGGCTATTTAAAAAAGAGAACTCCAAAGTCCTGAGAGATCTGAGCAAAGAAGGATTTACTCCAACACTTTGTAAATTTGTCTCCCCACACTGAAGTGGCCAAATTAACAGGCAAGATTTTAGATTCTGTGGATTTCTGAAGTTTTGTTTGGGTCATTTTCTTGACAAATCTTCGTCACCATGAGGAGAAGCAATAACAATTCTCAGCCAGGATCTTCCCTTTTGAACTTACTATTGCAGACAAACAACCTAAATTGTTCAGTTTATGTGTTGCAAACTAGGTATGCATTTACTGGTATTTCAGTGAACATTCTCTGTGAACACTTTGAGAGAATGCATTAAATGTGACTGAACATAGTTTATTTTATATGCATCAAAGGACTTCTATAAGTGGATGTAATAGATATTTATTTTAAAGCAGATCTACAAGTACGCATTTCAGACTAAAAGCTATTAACAACAAGAAATGAAGTAGTCAATATTCTAATCCCACCTGTATATTGCCTTTGAATGTTATGTCTGTATATAAGGGCAAAGTAGAGTCATCCTCTTCCTCTCCCTTTTACTACAACACCACATAGCAGCAAAGTGTAGTGCTGCCTTATTTCTCCAGGGAGCATATAGACTACCAATGCATGCCTCTTCTGGCAGCTTTGTCCATCCTAAAACGAGGGCATTAGAGGCAAGCACCAGCTCCTGTTACCAACAGTGCCCCTGGGCATTTGCTGGGGAGGAAGTGCTATTGCATGGTGGGAGCAGGACAAGCCAGCACCTTCCCTGCTTATCTCCAAAGTATTTTGAGGGCTGGATTATACTTCTCAGGCACAGCTGGTTGCTTGAACCTTAGCTACTAGCCAGCAGCAGCTGAAATCTTACTTATAGCTTTCAATTACCTATTGCCGTGTGGTGTAAAGTATGAGAAGTTGTAGTGGGTTTACGTGGCAAGGTTTTGGTAGCAGGGAGCCATAGGGGTGGTTTCTGTGAGAAAGATCTAGAAGCTGCCCCATGTTTGGGAAGGGGCCCATTGTTTTCCAGATCTGAGCCAATAAGCGATGCTGTTTTGTGCCTCTGTGAGAGCAAATTTAAGACAGGGAAAAAACGCTGCGCCACACAGCAGCCGGGAGTGAGAGAACAGCCTTGCATGTTCCAAGGTCAGTGTAGAAGGAGGGGGAGAGGTGCTCTAGGCACCGGAGCAGAAGTCCCCTGCGGCCTGTGGTGAGGACCATGGTGAAGCAGGATGTCCCCCTGCAGCCCATGGAGTACCACGGTGGAGCAGGGTTCCACGCTGCAGCCCGTGGAGGAGACCACGGTGGAGCAGGTGGCCCTGCACCGACGGAGGCTGCCGCCTGTGGAAGACCCCTGCTGGAGCAGATTCCGGGCTGGACCTGTAGCCCGTGGAGAGGAGCCCATGCAGGAGCAGGTGACCTGGCAGGAGCTTCTGCCCGTAGGGGAGTCAGGTTGGAGCAGTTTTCTCCTGAGGGATGGACTCCGTGGTACGGACCTATATCTGGAGCAGTTCTGGAAGAGCTGCTGCCTGTGGGAAGCCCACGCTGGATCAGTTCATCAAGGACTGCATCCCATGGGTGGGACCCCACAGCACAGGGGACAAGAGTGACCGAGAAGGAGTGGCAGAGAAGAAGTGCTGTAGACTGACCATAACCCCCATTCCCCCGTTCCCCTGTGCCGCTCGGGGGGAGGAGGTGGAAGAGGGTGGATGGGGGGGAAGGTGCTTTTGTTTTTTTTTTCTTCCTTTGTTTTCTCACTTCTCTCGCTTGTTAGTAATAGGCAATAAATCTTACTATCTCCTTATGCCGAGTCTGTTTTGCCCGTTACAATAATTACAGAGTGATTTTCTCATCCTTGTCTCAACCCTTGAGCCCTTTTCACATATTTTCTCCCCATTCCTCTTTGAGGAGGGGGAGTGAGAGAGCGGCTGTGGTGGAGCTTGGCTGCCCACTCGAGCGGAACCACGACAGAAGTCCAGCATCCTTTTGGCCTCTCATGCCATTGTGTATGTTCTGCTGTAGTTTCTTTGGGGAAGCTGAGGAATGCAAACCACTAAACTGTAATACCTTCTAAATGCCTTGAAGTTACAATAAAAAGAAAATTAAACTATTTAAAAAGTCTTTAATGAAGTGACACAGTAATTAAATTCTAATTAACAAAAGGGATGGCTATTTCTCAGTTCCATATGCAGATGTGTAAGTTGTGCTGTTGCTCCTAGTTCTAAGAGTTTCAGTAATGCCACTTCCAGCATGACATCATTATATATCTTAAGGAAATCACATTATTGAGAAAAAATTGGAGGATTTTTGTGGGAAAACAGCAATTAATCTTTGAGACAACTTCTGAGCATTGAAGAGTTAGTAACAATCTGGTACTTCAGAGCTAATTTTATATATATAAAAAATAAATAATTTGATTAATGATGATTGAACATCATCAGTGTTGCACATTAGATTTTGCCCAGGCTTTCTAACAATAAAGTAGCCAAGTCTTTGTCTGGTGAGAGGGTTAGAGAGAGCTGTGTGGCTTGCTTCTACACCTGACACTGGTGCAGAACTTTCAGAACTTAGTCTGGGCTGCAGCAGAGATGCCCCGTTTCTAGAATTGAAAATTTACATCACAGATAAAGTATTGTGAAGTTTACAAGGAAGTGTCCATTGAACTAACAGCAGATGGAAATGAAAAAATCTTTTTTTATGTATTTAGAAAGGAATGCCTCTCATATGAAAATCCCTAGGACAACTTCAAATGCACATATTCCCCCTCCTGACCCCCTCTCCCCCTCCCCAAGAAAAATAAGATGAACTTAATCTTTTATTCCTTCCAGAGCCTGACATATTAATGTGATTAATATGGAAAACTTACATTCTAACATCTTCTGAAGATGCATAAAGTAAAAAATGAATGATTTTACCTTGTCTACAGCAAACAGACTAAATTTTCTGAAAGCTGGGATTGGCCAAGCTACAGTCAAAATATCCCAAAACAAAATTTAAATCTCCCAAATCATTTATTGGAAGAAGAATGAAAAGTAATGATTTCATATCAATTTATTTTCAAAACCTCTTGCATATCACTCTGTGCTTAATCTTTTCTATAATTACACATTATACATTTAAGGTTTAGTGCAAGTTATTGAAAATCAATAAGGTTATATATGTAGGATTGGTAATTACTGCATGACTTGTACAATATCTTATTTACATAATTCATTTACTGGCAACTTGCATTTTAATTAACCTAGAATCAGTGCTTCAATGAAATTCTAATTTAGTGTGCTAAATTGAAAAAGTTGTCAAATCTTGCACTTAGTCATGGAACTGTGAGCTTCATTGTCTATTCAAAAAGATTAAGAATTGTGCAATTAAGAAGATGAATTTAATCCTTGAAGTCACAATGTATTCTATAAGTCTTTGTTTTATTTTCTTCGTAAATTGTGTTAAAAACATGGTAATGATCAGAAACATTGTCAGCGGAATAAGTTTTGTTGACCACTATATTTTTCCCTTACAGTGTTCTTATTCAGTGGATAAATTTATCATAAAACACTAGTAGAAGAAAAAAAGTTGTTGAAGCAGCCACCTTAACACTTCCCCAATCACTCCATGCTGACACTGAAAATATGAATAGAACAAACAGAATGTGATCCTTGTACCAGTTAATATCAACTACCAGCTTCTTTTTATTATTTAATCAAAAATATTAAATACAACCTTAGAAGATAGATATGACAAATTCAATGTCAAGATATTCCATAACTTGCAAAAATCACATGGACATATATAAGACACGAGGACCTTTTATGGTAGGAAGAAACAGGTTAGATTTTACTGACCTGCTTAAGATGTAGTGATTTATATATAAAATATGTAAAATTCTCTTTCTCAGCTATCTCTGATGACAACCATTGTACATTGAATGAATTTTCCATAATATTTGATTCATTAATAACGTCCATATTATTGGAAATAAATTTTTGGCTTTTCCCCAAAATTTGCATTATAATATGCATATATATATATATATATTTGCATTACAATATGCAAATATATAATATACACTAATAATAAAATCTTAGTGTATATCTGAAAAAAAAAAAAAAGCCTATGTCATTCTATTCTGGTTATCTGTGCACTGACATATTCAGCCCTTTCAAAGAACCCATGAAAGGACAATAACATTGGAAGTCATATCATCTTATTTATAGCCTTTTTGAACTTGTGAGTATATTGACATAAATATTTAGGTAAAGTTAATTAATAGAAAGCAGTTGCTTTATAATACACAGGGCTGGAGCTTTTTTTTTTGTTACACAAGCAAACAGACAAATACTATCTCTTTCTCCTGGTTTTCAATGTTGTGTCTCAGATTTAGACAAAAGATATAACTTATTTATTTCAAGGCATTTCAGTGTCAGTCTATACTACACGAGATGTAATATAATTTGTCTGCTACACTATTTATGCAGCATTCTGTCTGGCACAACATTCCCTCTAGACAGAAGGTGATGACATATTAAAGAAACAAGCAACAAACATTTGATCTTCTGTTTATATTGCTTTTTCTCAGAAAAACAAGAGAGCCAATTCAACAGAGATTTGGTTGCCACTGTGTGAACATGGCTCCTGACCTGAGGCGTAAGTTGGAGTTTAATAGCTTTACCACCTCAGTAATTTTAAATATAGTGTAATCTTTAAAAGGAAAATTCCTTCAGAAATTATCTTTTCATGTTTTAGTTCAGGAGCATGTCAACGATATAATGAGGTATGATGCATGACATTTTAGCCTAGAACATTTGTATGTATATTTTTTTCAGAAAGGAAAAGAATGCAAGCATTTCCTTAATGGCTTCCCTTCCTATCATCAATGAAAAGCTGCTTGAAGCATCAGAGCTAAGAGTGCTTAATATTAAATATCTTAATATCTTAATATCAAACCAGCTTACTATAGGAGTGTGTGTTTGGGTGTCATAGACTGTGCAGAATGAGGGAGAATATCAAATTTATATGCAACAAGCATCACGAAGTTCTCTATCCCTTTGCCTTACCAGATTTTAGCAAAATGTTGTAGTGGATGAAAATGTCACTAATCTATTGCCTCTAGACTTCAGTCGTTAGGCTGGGAATCAAAGTGCTAAGTAATTTTATTTTCACTGAGATAAAATGGTTATGATGCACTTGATATGCAGGTGAGGATTGAGGTGAGGACCTCAATATTGGCTTTAATTATATGAGTTAAAGAACGGGAAAAATGGAGACAATTTAAAAAAAAAAAAAAAAAAAAAAAAAAAGTACTATTTTTACTTTTAAAAGGAGGGAAACTCAGCTCAAGTCACAGTTAAATATTCACCAGTTACTGAAAAAGTTAATTGATAACTGTTTTTGATATGTCTGTTGTTAATACTATGAGGGGAAGGGTAGCATGCTTTTGGCAAATTTGAAAATGAAAAAAATGAACTATCCAAAGAAAAAGCTGGGGCCTCAGACACATAACCACAATTAGCATCATTTAACATTTTATCCCCTCCATGCTGAGACACAGTAGCTGTGCATGAATGCCTTCCAGAATCCTAAATACTTAAGACCACGTGGCTTAATGTACTGCACTATGACAAAGTTAAGCTGTTGCATTACCTAAAAAGCCACTGGATTCATGAACAAAAGACTATAGTTCAGCTAAAGTATCATAATGTGGCTATGCATTGGAGCCTGGCGACACATGTTTCAGATATTCATGCACTGTTAACAATAGCTGAAACATTTAGTCTTTTTTTTTTTTTTTTCCCCCTCAGTAATAGCTGCAAAACAAAACTGTGCAGTACAAACTCTCATAATCTGTTTTTTCAACGTGCCTTGTGGCTTTGCTTGTAACAGAGATAGTAAATTCTTGGTGCCAGCTTAACCCCTTCAATCACTGAGAATCATGAAAAACTATTTATTCACATGAGAAGGCCATCCATTTATCTCAGAAATCCTTCAGATGACAATGTCTTCTCATTATCTAGGTTGGATGCAGATCAATACAGTGGTAAAGGGGAAAATCTATATTCAATCCTCTAACAGCATGATTTCTCTTAATACAGGATTTGATATATATGAGTTTAAATAAAATTAAATTTCCTTTTCTTTTTCCAGTTTACTACAGCAAAAATCATTTATATTATTCTGACTATGTAGCAGCTCTTTCTTGGCCTCTTTCTACATATTTCTTAATATTTCAATATTTTTATTCTATTTGACTTCCTCGTTTCACTGATACTTTGTACTGACTTGTAAAATGAAGTTTCAGAGTAAGATGAACTCATCATTCTTTTATTCTAACACAGAACCCTGTTTGTAAAGTTTCTTTTCTAACAAACTATGCACAGAAAATATCTTTTTGATACGCTAAGTGATTACAATGGAATTATGCAGTTTTAAAACAATGGAGAATTATATTCTAGTTTATTTGCTGTGTTTTGAGTATTTTAATAAGTTTACATCCATTAATATAAAGTAATTTAGATTTTTAGTGGATAAGTGTCGGTTTTACACAGAAAATAAGAAAAATGAATTGAAATAATCAAAAATACAATTTTCAGATGTTTTCTGTATCACAAAAAACAGTACAAATAAACATGTTGGAAGGAAAAAAAATCAACAAAAAAGCTCTTGATTTGAATAGAACTTACCATCACCAAGTAAGGTCATTGGGACCCCTACAATGTGAGCAGACCATTTCCAGATAACACAGGGTGGGTTTTTTTTTGGCTAAATGATGTCAGTTGTGATAACTATTATAGTTATGATAAATGCATATCCATTTAAATTAATGGCTCAGGAACACTTCTTCAGATTCAAAGTTTTTGTGCTTTACAGATAAACTTTTAGGTACACATACTGTAAAAGAAAATTAAGAAAAAGTGAAACCAAACAGTTAAATCTGAATGAAATCATTTTCTTCCACCTGTGCAAGCACAACTAACTGCCACATGAAAGCTCTAAGCCCATGTTTGCAAAACATGCTTAAAAGTTCATATAAATTACACCCCTCTTCTGTCCTTTAGTATGTTGAATACTAAAACTAGTGCTCAGACACAATTGCAAACTTACTGTAAGAAGTAAAATGAAAAGAGAGGTATACTAATGAAATTAATCACAGTCTTTGCTTGGGGGAAGACTGCTTATCACCAGTGAAATAGGACAGACCACACCTGGGTTTCAAGACTTTTCTACACCACTGCTCCACAGCTAAAAAAATTCCAAGGGGCTGAGCAAGTCAGAAATTTGCATATAATAATTCAGGTTAATATGGGAATTTTAAAAAATGCTTGTAAAAAAAAAATAAAATAAATGCCTTAAGCAATAAGAACAATTCCACAGTTAATAGGTGTTTAAAATCTGTGAAAAATCTCTTAAAAGATAAGAAGCTCTTTTGTAGGTGAGAGGTAAATGCATCACTCGCAGTCAAGCCCTGTACATCTGTCAAAGTCTGACACATAATTAGCTGACTTTTAGGCAATTAATTCTAATGAGAGAGAGATCTTATTTCAATGGATAATATCCAATTTCTATTGCTTCCTAAAAGGAGCAGATTAACAGATTATTGGAAAAAGGAAAATAAACAACATTTTGTTTTCTTCAGTTACAACATCAAAGAGTTTGTGATATTGCCTTTGCTTACTTCCTTTGTGACATCTTTTATTTAAGAATAATGAAAGAAATCTCTGGTTGCTATTCAGCTGAGTTTTTTTTATTTAAAGAGAATCAGTTCCTCCAGCAATTTTACTGGTAGTTGTAGACCTGAAAGCTGAAGAAATCTGGGTTGACCTTGGTGCTGAATCTGTGTGGCTGATGTTTGTATTCTCTCCTTCCCTTCCTATCTTATCATGGTCCCTGTTATATCAGGTGTATATTTTCCTTTTCCAGGGACAGGTCAGAAGATAATTTAGCCTTAAACGGATTTCAGAGATGTTTCAGGACTTCTAGCTACAGCAACAACTTAAAAGTCAACAGTAATATCTATAATATAACAATGTTTGGCGCTTTTTTTGGATTTATTCCAAATGGTGGGAGAGGATTGGTCAGGCCCTGCATAACCAGGACTGAGAAAATTCTTATGAGCTGTTCTGCAAGATTCAGACCATGGCATTTCCATGGCTAGGGCAAGATGATTTTGCATCTGTTATGGACACAAAACAGCTCTGGATGTTCCAAAAATGGGTGCCAAAACAACAAGACCCATTGATTCAGATATATGATGTAATTGATGCTTTTATTTTAATGATAACAATTCAGAGAAGGTTTAACTTGAATAAGGAAACACTTAGTAAAATACATCCTTGCAAAAATATTGCAAGACTCAAAAGAAGAATAATATTTTCTAGGCAAGGTCGGTATCCTTTTTTTTTTCTCATCTGATTTTGTTTTTTGGTAATTTCTCTGAGGCTACTGAACTAATAGTCTTGCAGATTATTCTCACTAACTTCTTTGAATCACACCCTGAATAAACAGTAAGAAATAAAAGCAGGCTAAACATTACAAATGACATGTTCTTCAGATAGAATCCTGGATATATGTGAATTCATCACAGTCATTAATTTCAAAATACACTATTTTAGGATGTTTTCTTTGGAATTAAAAAAAAAAAAAAAAAAAAAAAAAAAAGTGATTTTATAAGCAACTAAATCATCTGAATACCACTAGAGGAATTAGTCAATCTACAGCTGCCTCTGAGTAAAAAATCTACTGCTGTGTACAAACAATAAATGTTACAGGCTTTCTATCAAAGATGTCTACCTGGTATGTAAGAATTGAATCTTTATTGAGTTTTAAAATGGGTTAAATAAAAAGACATTAGGTAGCAATTTTGACTTCATATCATTTTTTTGCTAGTATCTTCACCTAAAATGTCTGCAAAGAGTATAAAATTGCTGTTCTTATAAGATCCCAAATTATTGGATGGCATTTTCTCTAATTGTGTCCGCTCATTTTCAGGGTTTAAATTGAAGGGTCATCTTGCAAGTAATTTAGTCTTCATTTGCAAAGTACATTTGCATGATGAAAATGTAATATTAAGGTTTTTTAAGAACTTTAAAACACTTTCTACATCTTTTGCAAGTTTTTTTTTCATCCCTATCTACTTTAGCACTTAAACACTCTAACAAATTTAGGAGTAGTTCCTTATAAAATAAAAGAAAATGTCCTTAGCTTTTTACTACTTTTTTTTTTTTTTTTTTTTTTTTTTTTTTTTTTTTTTTTTTTTAGAACATGTCTCAATTCAGTTTATTCCATAATGTGGAAAAGCAGAATGATGTGTAATTTTTCATGCATGCTGCCTTTGCCACAGTTGTTTGAAATGGCATACTGAACAAATTAGGGCCTTTTGTGGTTGTTGGAAGGCACATGTGGAACCATAGAATCATGGAATGTTTTGAGTTGGAATGAACCTTAAGGATCATCTAATTCCATCTCCCCCCCACCCCACCATGGGCAGGGACACCTTTCACTAGACCAGTAGTTCCATCCAACCTGGACTTAAACCCTTTCAGGGATGGGGCATCCACAAGTTCTCTGGATAACTTGTTCGAGTGCTTCACCACTCTCAAAGTAAAGAATCCTCATACCCTTCCTTATGGCACATCTAAATCTACCCTCCTTTAGTTTAAAGCTATTACTCCTTGTCCTATCACTACACTCCCTGACAAAGAGTCCTTCCCCAGCTCTTCTGTAGGCCCTCTTTAAGTACTGGAAAACCCCTATAAGTTCTCCACAGAGACTTCTTTTGCCAGCTCATGTTGAGCTTCTCATCAGCTTCTCATCCTCAGCTCCTTCTCAACAGGGCAACTCTCTAACCATTCTCTTCCCAGCCTGTATTTGTGCTTAAGATTGCCCCAGCCCAGGTGCAGGACCTTGCATTTGACTTTGTTGAACTTGACTTGTGGGGTTTGCATAGGCCCACCTCTCATGCCTGTCAAAGTCCCTTTGGATGGCATCACTTCCCTCCAGCATGTTGACTGCACCACACGGCTTGGTGTCATTGGTAAACTTGATGACAGTGCCCTCAATCTCACTGTCCATGTCACTGATAAAGATGTTAAACAGTGCTGTTTTCTATACTGAACCCTGAGGAACACCATTTGTTACAAATCGCCACTTGGATATTGAGTTGTTGACAGCAACTCTTTGAGTGCAACCATCCAGCCAATTCCTTACCCACCAAATGGTCCATCCATCAAATCATTGTCTTTCCAATTGAGAAACAAGGGTATCATGTGGGACAGTGCCAAATGCTTTGCACAAGTCCAGGTAGATGATGTCAATTGCTCTTCCCCTATCCACCAATGCTGGAACCCCATCGTAAGAAGCCACCAGATTTGTCAGACATGATCTGCCCTTAGTGAAGCCATGTTGGCTGTCACCTATCACCTCCTTATTTTCTATGTGCCTTAACATTGTTACAAGGAAAATCTGCTCCATGATCTTGCTGGGCACAGAGATGAGACTGACTGGTCTGTAGTTCCATGGGTCTTCCTTTTTTTCCTTTTTTAAAAATTGGGGTTATGTATTCCCTCTCCCAGTCAGTGGGAACTTCATCAAAATGCCACAACTTCCCAAACGTGATGCAGACTATTCCCACACAACACTATAAACAGTCCTATCTAAGTTTCTCCTTGGTGAGTTTCTGGGAGGAAAAGATCTCTGGAGATCCTCCCTTTCTGTGAGTAAAGGTCCGGTCTTGTTCAACATCTTCATCGACAACCTTGATGAGGGAATAGTGTCTGCCCTCAGGAAGTACGCTGATGACACAAAGCTGGGAGGAGTGGCTGACATGCCAGAAGGCTGTGCTGCCATTCAGCGAGACCTGAACCAGCTGGAGAGATGGGCAGGAAGAAACCAAATGAGATTTAATAAGAGCAAGTGTAGAGTCCTGCACCTGGGAAGGAACAACCCGAAGTATCAGTACAGGCTTGGGGATGACCTGCTGGAGAGAAGCTCTGAGGAGAAGGACCTGGGGGTCCTGGTGGACGACAGGCTGACCATGATCCAGCACTGTGCCCTTGTGGCCAAGAGGGCTAATGGGATCCTGGTGTGCGTTAAAAGGAGCATGGGCAGCAGGTCAAGGGAGGTGATCCTCCCCCTCTACTCTGCCCTGGTCAGGCCTCACCTGGAGTACTGTGTCCAGTTCTGGGCTCCCCGGTACAAGAAAGACAGGGATCTCCTGGAAAGAGTCCAGCGGAGGGCCACAAAGATGATACGGGGCCTGGAGCATCTTCCCTATGAAGAAAGGCTGAGAGACCTGGGTCTGTTCAGCCTGGAGAAGAGAAGACTGAGAGCGGATCTCCTCAATGTATATAAATATCTGAGGAGTGGGGGACAGAAGGATGTAGCCAACCTCTTCTAAGTGGTTTGTGGGGATAGGACAAGGGGCAATGGCTGCAAGTTAGAGCACAGGAAGTTGCGCACTGACATGCGAAAGAACTTCTTCACAGTGAGGTTGATGGAGCATTGGAACAGGCTGCCTAGGGAGGTAGAGCAATGCTTTATCTGTAAAATACAGAGCTCTTTTTATGCAATTACTTAGTAAAGTCCCAGCTGACTATATAAGAAAATATGCCAGGAAGTTCTTAAGCTTAATAATTTATTTTTTTTAATATGCATTAAAAACACACAACTGTACCATGGCTTGTTGCTTTTCAGTGTTATACTATTGGCTATTGTTTGGGAATCACTGGAAGAATAGAGAATTCAGTTATCTCAGCAACAGTTGTGAATAATGTTTCATTTTTTGACCTATAGAAATGCAAGGGGCAAACTAGAAAAATTAGTTTCTTTGGGCAGATGAAAACCTATTGTATGGGAGGATGTCATGGTCTAAGAACAATAGACATAATGATAAAACAAACAGAATGATAATGGCTGGAGGCAGCATCTCTGCTGAGATATACACATTCTTGTCTCAGCTAGGGGAGCAATGACAGCATGTACAGGACAAGAATTGTTGCATTTTTAACACACAGAAAATGTTATGTCAGCCAGGGCACAACTCTGCCTTTAATAAGATTAAATGACTTAAATTGGAAGCCACCTGCACATAGGTTAGGATATATGCAGCCTGCTCAGTTCCCAGCATGTAATCTGTTCTGTGAAGAGTACATTTCAGTTATAAAGAAAGCCCCCTACAATGCATCCATTGTGAAGCATAGCTAATGTGTCATTCATATACAATCATAAACAGCTTTAAAAGCACATTGATTCTGTTTATTTTGATTTGAACGATGCCTGTATATTTGAACATGTAGTTATTTCTTGAAATAACTGGGAAACAGCAATCAAGAGAAAGAAGTTGATTAGCAATTTAAAGCAAAGCAAAATGGAAACACTTCTCATATACTGTCAAGATTCATTCCAAGTACCTCCCATTAAAATGGTATTGCTTACAGTAGTAGGCTGCAGTGATTCACTGCCATATTAATATGTATTGCTGAGTACAAGTGAAATCTATATTCAGTTACATAAGTTTTTAGTTTTTTATTGTTGATTTTTCTCTCAACATAAGCTTTTTGTAGCACATGACATCATAGTCCATTAAAACAGGAAACTTTTTAAACCAATGTTAAAGTCTCCTCTCCAAGGTCAGAGGACTTGTACTAAGCCAGAAAGAAGGCAGGAGAACAAAGCACTTAGGCAAGGTATTTTGAAGACTCAGACCATAGCTTTTTTTTTTTTTTTTTTTTTTTTTTTTTTTTTTTTTTTTTTTTTTTTTTCTGGTGATCCACATTCCACATTATGGCTCATCATTTATGACATTTTTTTAACCTCTCATGTACATTATAATATTATATATATATATTTATTTACATCCTTGTCAGACTGAATTAAAAAGGAAATAAGTAGAAATTAAGTCACTAACAAAGCTCTGTCATAAAAGTTTCTGGGTGGGTGTTGGAGAGTGTGATATATATTTCCCATATAAATTGCAATATTTAAAGCCTGTACTTTTTTTACTGGAGAATTATACAAGCCTTTATAAATAGCAAGATACTTATAAAGATATTTGTTTATATAATAAATTGTTTTTACTCTTGAAATTAAGAGTTATTTTTTCAGGTGCAATCTCTTGTCAAGCTATCTTCAGATGGATGTCAACCACCACTGATGAACTAGAATATATAGATCTGGTTTAAAATCTGGGTTGTCTTTTCCCAAAATCTGGTATGTACTGCAAAATGCAGCTCTGAAGATTATTTAGGAAGCATCATTCTCAAATCAGAAGAGATACTTGCATTTGGGACAGTGTGATTTCTTCCATTTAATGAATGATGGATGAAACCAAAGCTTTCCTGTGTTTCTTAAGTATTTTTTTCACAGTAAATTGAATACAGATAGTCTGAGCACACTGTTAGATAATATTATCTTTATTTTATAATGTCTTTAAAACTATTCCTTGGAAAGGACTTAATTCGTCTCTATACTAATTGTAGCCATGTTTCACTTTGGAAAGGATTACCAAAGATGGGCAAAGGATCTTCACATACAGCTGTTATATCAGCTAGAATCTAGGTCCTTCACATGCTCATAAATATTTTTAATTTTAAACATATAAACTGTTCTGCTATGCTTTCATGCTTGAAGTTGGCACACCTCTTTGCTGTGTGCGACTTACATGGGACCCTAAAGAGCTTTCTATCATTTGAAGGAATATGATAGAATTATCTGTCCAACATCATCCAAAAATAAGAGCCAGAGACGTAAAACATCAAAGAGCGAAATTTTGTACTAGTATACCACTAGCTGTATCAGTTTGCTAACTTCAAAGGGAAAAGAAAAAAACACACATAAAAAACAAAATAAAAACATCAAATTAAATAAATTAAAAAACAGTGGAATTATACATACTTCATCTGTGTATTTGTATTTTACAGACAAGTAGAAATAGGAATAGTCATATAAGAGAACGACATCAAACCAAATGCTGTCAAATACCAAAGCTCGTGTTTGTCAGGGCTGTTAGTTGGGGACAGAAACACATATCATCCTCTCTAACATGAATTAAATATTGAAACAAACAATAGTAGAACTAACTAGAAATAACCAACATGTTTTGAATCTGGTTTTGCTAGATCTTCTTCTCCTCACTTTTATGACAACACAAGTAAAAACCTGCTCTTATTCTCTCTGAACAAAATGAAGATGTGACAAAGCTGGTAGTGCCTGAAATTGGCACTGAAATGTGATCCTGAGGGGCTTCCCATAAAGCTGTTTGTTGCTCTTTTATGCTTGTATTTTGTGTATTGTAGACTGTGAAGCAGCAAGTGGAAAGGTCATCTTGTCATATCAGTAATATTTGTTTCTTCATGCTACAAAAGTAAATGAGGTACTGTGTCTGACAAGCTTAACATAGAAAGTGACAAAAAAAAAAAAAAAAAAAAAAAAAAAGATTCCACCAAAGTTGTCTATGCATGCACTAGAAAATGAGGTATCAAAACTCACTCACGCTTCCTCTACATTAGGAGAGGGATCATTATTTTTGCTGACATACTCACTAGGATATCTCCTGGTATTGATGTGAAAAATACTGTCTTGAGAAGACATACATAAACTCAGGAGGTAAATCCTACAACAGGCTATACAGGTGGTTTCACTCAAGGGAATCTAATGTAAACTCAGAACATCCGTTCTGAGAAAACAACTGCTGAGGAGAATGGGATTATCTGGGATTTGGCCTGTTGCCACTGGTGGCACACTTTGATTTGGGTTATTACAGAACATAAATGTGATGTCTCTGAAACATTGGAGACACTTCTGCAGCCTACAATCAGTGAACCTTTCTGGAGGGGTTTAGAAAAAAAAGCACTTGCAAGATAGGGAATTTAGAGACTAAAAATCTGCACCAATGTAGGCAAGACTTTTTTTTTTCCATTTGTAATTTTGTGTGACAAATTTTGCATTCTGTGTTTGCTCCATATTTCAGAAGTTCTGAGTAATTTGTTTTAACTTGTGACTTTTTATCCAACCATAGGACTGATTCTGGGTAATGTTGAGATCAGTAGTGTGTTCTCTCCCCTCATCATATGAGGCCCCAGGATTAGGTAGCCACTGTTCTTTCAAGGTATTCATCTACCTAGATTAAAGTGGAGATTTTCAGGCCATGTCTACATTTATAAGAGTAATGCAATAGCGGCAGATCAGGACAGTTGAGGGGGGGGATAACTAATTAAATAAACAACTGGATACCATTCCTTTATGGAAGGCAGAGTGTGAGGAAGTGTTTCCCAGACTTTTCTGGCTATGTGGATTGAATGCTCAGTGTTAGGTGGGCTCTTCAAGTGTATCTTTGGTTTATTTTCATTTAAAAGAAAACAACTTGTGTGCTCTGAGATGCAAACTGAATGTGGCAATTGGGGGCAAATGGGAGAACTGCTTCAAAAAATAATTTCTGATCTGAGTTAGTCTTCATTAACCTTCAGACTTAGGGCATGGAACTGATGGTATTCAGTATCAGAGGGGTGATATATCTTACAGAAACCGTAACTACTGTTTTCACAGCCCAAGTATTATTGCCTTGTCTGATATGCTGGACAGGACATCTGGAGGTGAGGGAAAAGACCTGTGATTTATTTTCACTGTTTCTGTAGTTGCTCCATTCAAATACAATTGACCATTGTTCAACTGATCTGATTGAAAGTTTCCTTAGAAAAAGAAATAAAAAGCTTGGCTTTTTCAATTCTTCATCCTGAGTTCTTTTAACTGCTCTGGGAATTTGACAACTGCAATTGAGATTAAACTTTAGGACCCTTTGTCTCCCATTTCATCAAAGTAAATTTGTAGGAACATCTAGGAGTAACTAAGATTATTTCAAATGGATGCCTAATGAGAAATCTTTGTATGTTGGTTGGTTTGTTTTGATGAACACCAATATCTAAACCCGTCATGATCACTCCTAAATTGTGATAATAACATGAATATAGAAAATGAATTTTTAACTCTAATTTCCACACACAGAGAGGCTTGCAACTGCTAACAATGCCACCAAAAGGCCAAAGACCAAAATTCAAAATGGACATTGAGAAATAGTAGATTTTGAAGAAAGTAAATGAGAACAGAGAGTCATCAAGAACCTGATAATTCTATATAGAACAAAAGGTATAAAGCCACTTTCTTTTTGTTACACTGTACCTGTTCATCCTATTCCTTCACTTGGCTGTGTGGACGTACAATTATCTTCCTTTTCATCAGGACCAAGTTTATATATTGCCCCTCCTTCAATTTCTGCTGCATCTTCTACTCCTCTGTTTTCAGCCTCACCAAATTATTCATTGCTACAAAGATCCTTTCTAAGGGAAACATACATGTACAAAGCACTAAAAAGACAAGTCTCTACTAGAATGCACCACTTTTTGAGTATGTGAAATTTTGTTTCTAAACAACTTGGCAGTGACCTTATTTCCCACTTCAGTGATCTTCTTTAATCACTTCTACTTATGTATCTAGTTTTTGAGTTGGTGTTTTTTTGTCAGTTTTTTTGTTTTTGGTGGTGTTTTTTTTTGTTTGTTTGTTTGTTTGTTTGTTTTTTGTTTTTTTTTTTTGTTTGTTTTTTTTTGGTTGTTCCTCCCCACCTCACTTCTCTATTTCTCCTTCAACTCCTTTAACTGTAGCAATGGTGCAGAATGCTGATGAGCAAGACTTGTCTCAAGCCAGGTAATCATTTTCAGCACCAAACGCTGACTGCACTTCTAAGGGAAATTTGCAGGCTGAGCAAACCTTAAAAGTACAGTAAAAGCATTTGATGTGCAGTCATTGCAGGTGCATCCACTGTTCATCTTCTCTCTGTACTGAAAACTGTTGAGACATTTGCTACAACACTGATAGCACCAAAATGATATCCTACATTCTTTTTCTATTTTAGCTAGTATTTTGGCCATATCTACTGAACACTGCAGTCATAAAGCCGTCTTTAATGTACATGTGGAATGGTACAGGGATGATATACAATGCTGAAGAAAGAGCTCTATTATTACATATAATGTGAAGCTTTGCATAACTTATCACTGGACAAAAATCTCAGCTGGAGTACATCCATAAAACTCCCGGGAGATCAAGAGATCTGATGCTAGTGGGAGTTCAGACTTACCATATATGAAGAA
Organism: Aythya ferina; assembly: GCF_964211825.1. NCBI lineage: Eukaryota > Metazoa > Chordata > Aves > Anseriformes > Anatidae > Aythya > Aythya ferina. The sequence continues at coordinate 39,448,135 of NC_140297.1, read as the reverse complement.
GAATGACTCTTAGTTGGCATCTGCTTTCATGAAAAATCACATGTAAGGTTAAATGTTTGAGGAGGCTGGGTCTTGAAATCCTCTGTGTTTGAAGTATGATTTAGGTGAACAGCTGATCACTCAAATCTCTAAAAACCAGCTTCTTTAATGCAATCAAGTATTTAGATTCTGGATTCACACTTGCAGCTCAAGTGTGGATGCAAACTGAACTCACAAGGGAGAAATTACAATGCAAAAATATAAAATTAATTTTGAATTTGTATCTCCTTGCTTGGGGACTAGGAATACTATTCACTTGTTGATTTATACTTGTACTGTTCAACAATCATGTTAGTTGAATTTTTAATGTTCTGTAGCTTCCAGGTTAGTCTATTTTTGTTTCAATTGGATACATTTAACTAGATTCATTGTTTTTAAATAAAATAAATAGGCAATTTAGCTGTACCTTTTCAGAAACACACAGAGCCTCTCATTGCTAATAATTTTCCATCTTTTAAAATCTTATTATTTTGTTTTCACCACCACAACATAAAAGTTGCTTTATATCAATCATTTCACTTTTTGTTTCACAAGCAAAAACCAGTACATTGGACTAATGTGTTACTGTAGACAGTCAATAGTAAGGAAGAAGGCTGCCAATATGATAAAGTGGCTGCTGAGACAAATTTGACAGAGGTGATCTGTATTTTGCTTTCAACCTGCTTGTGCTGAGAATGAGGCATGATGATTTGCAATTGGAATCTGCACCCAAGGCTTCCAGCTTTAAGATCTTGTAGGTTTGTTAGACTGTCATTCCCAGACAAGAAATCAGCACAACTTCACTTTCTAAATAGTTGAGAATAATGCATTTAAATTGCTCAGCAGATATTTTTCTTCTGAAAGGTTTCTCTTACTGTATGTAGTTAAGGAAGGACTGATGACAGTGTATACATTCATACTAATTTTACAGTGAGACTCATATAGACATGGGTGCTTTGGAAGTGTGTTTTAGAACTTAGAAATGGAGCCAGATATATTATTTTGGATATAAACCTGGAATACGGGTGTAATACATTTGTCTTTTATTCATCCTTATGAAATGAATATTATTATTTTTATTATTTAAGGATGATCTAAAAGGAAAGAAAGACCAATTGCCTGTAATGTTCAGTCTTCCTAGATCACAGCCTGTATTATCAATCTTGAAATTGAGATTCTTATTCAATAATGTTAATTTTGGGCATGGAAAAAGAATATTATACTCTTAAAATCATCAGGAAATATAGATCCACATCTGCTACGTTGTATTGCTCTTAGTTTAAAACTACTAGCCAGGTTGAAAGATGAGATGAGGATTCTCGGGGAACAGGAAAGAAAGAGAGAAAATGCCCTAGGGATGTGAATGGTGAGGCTCACCCTGGAAGGCTGTTTGCTAAAGGAATTTATGTACCATTTTCTTTTTTTGATGTAGTCAAGTGACTACACTGTCAAGTAACACAGAAAATGAAATGTATTTAAGCTTAGAATCCACACCAAATATACTTTTTGGAAATTTGTGCCATATTTTGGGATAAGAAGCTCAAGAAGTACTAAAAATAATGGTATGCTAAGACATGGTTAATAGAAGAAAACTTCAAAACAAAGTATTCACCGTTCAATGTTTTTCTTCCTTTCTTCCTTGTGACTTTATGTTATGGCTGGTGTTTTCCACCAAGTGATGAGTAGGCACGGCTATTTTCTGAGAAGGAGGTGTGATGTTGCCAGCCTCTGGGGGAAAATGAAATGCCCCCGGAACTTCAGAAACTCCCCATGTAATTACATTATGCTTATATACTTCAGCAGATCATTATGAAATAAATCAAAGTTAGCTAGGTCAACATTTCTATCTTATTTAAACATCTGGTTCTTCCATTAGGTCTCATCCTAGGCTCATCCTAGGGATAGACCTTTTTTTCCCCTCTTGTTCTTCAGCTTCAGTACATCAGAAACCTGCAGTGTGGCTTGGTACAGAAAGCTTGAAGCAATTTTCTCTTCCAGATGCCATCTTTTGTCAGATCTCACAGCACTAATTAGATATGGCCTTGCATCAGACAAACCCCTACAGAGTCTGGCACCACTGCCTTGAGAGATGACTGACCTATGAACAAGTACGATCCTAGTACTGGAATGTATTTATTTGTTGCTGTTCTTAGTCATGCTCCTTTGCCCTCTTTCAGGTTATATGTTCCCATTGCAAGAGCCTTGTGCCAAACATGAAGATCTTTTCCTTGGGCATAACTCAGTAAGGCATATAATTTTTCCTGCAGAAGCAGACAATAGCACACCTTTTGCACCCAAGCATTTCCAAGAATCCTCTTATGGACTAAAATCATTTTATGGACTAAAACAACTCTTGTGGTCTTTTGCCTGTGACTTGTCATTTGGTGTCATTCTGTCATTTACCAAAATTTTAATAGGAATATGGATTCTGTGTATTTTACTACTTCTAACAACAAATATAATTTTTCTGTGCTTGAACTTGATAATTTTGCTTGAGTTCTTGCCATCTAATCCTTTCCAAACTAATGTTTTTTAATGTATTACAAGCTGCTATCTGGAAAATCTCTTTCAAATTTTAGTGTTCTTTTGTTGAAGTACTTTACTAGTTGGCATAATTAAAAAGTGGGAAATTTTATTGGCTTTTTTTTTTTTTTTTTTTTCCCACCTTCAGGGAATTATCCACGCTCTCACTATGTCCTTCCCTCTTTATCTCCAGTGATTTTCTTCTCATCTAAAACAGTCAACATGTTTTTGTTAGCTAGTCACATTTCAATATTTGTTCGTCTTCTAAATACGCCTGCTAATCTAGATGAGTCTAAATCTGTCACTTATCTTTTAAGATTTGACCAAATGATTTGTCTAAGTAGTAGACAACTTCAAGGAAGTTCAAGGCTAGTTCCAGTTCTAGCAGTCACTGTACCTAAGATAATAGATGGCTGAGATAGTATTTTACCCAGAAATTCGCTGGCTCTAGAGGTGCTTCCAAATCCTTTGCCACTAATGCTGTTTCAGTACAATGCATTTAGTCATGTAAAGTGGCTCTTCCACACGTTGGAATATTTCTATACATAATTCTTCTGTCTGACAATAAAATTACAAATAGTCTTATGGAAGCAAATAGATATGTAAGCTAACTCCATTGGGTGATATTTTCAGATTTATTCTGGAGCTCCATATCCTATAAGTACAACATCTGAACATTAGCTGGATGGAATTTAAATTTTTGTTTCAGGGCTGAAATATGTGATAATATATTCGCTTTAATGCCAGCTTCAAGTTTGAACTTCTTGATAGAATACACACAGTGAAGACTGAGAAGTGTGGTGGGTAATTTCTGTTATCTTTCAATACTGTCCAAGTCACTCATGTGTTGATTCAATGAGTTTATGACTTTTTTTGTTTTGGTGGGTAGATTTGTTCACTTTGTACATGGAATGATACTATTTTAATTTTCTGCATCTCTGACACTATCCTTAAAACTGGCAGACCTTAGGTGAGAGTGCACTGTCACAGAACAGGTATGGACAGTCTTTCTGGCTAAGCTGTTATGCTTTTTTTGCCTTCTATGAACTTGTATTTTATGGAAAAAAGACTATCTGCTTGGAAAGCAAATGTCTTTTGTTTTCCTTCAAGTCAATATCACTCAGCAGCTTTTTATTATTATTATTATTATTTATGTATCACCAAAATTAAATACAGTTTGTCTCTGTGTTTTTTTTTGTTTGTTTGTTTGTTTTCCTCATTATTATAAGATATGCTGGATGCATTTATTTATTTATTTTTGCCTTAGATCTGTAAAATGCTCATTTTCTGTCTAGATATAGATGAAAGCAGAATGGATGGCATTCAAATAAAACATTTTTTAGCATTATATTATTTCCTAAACATTGTTAAGATAACTCATTTTCAGTTGCAATTCTCACTGCAAATATTCCGTAACCTCCTTTCACACCATGTGTAGATAGCTATTTTTAAGTCTTTTTTTTTTTTTTTTTTTTTTTTTAATCAATCCCTAAGACTCTTGAACTGTGGAAGTGTTTATCCCACTATCAGTTCTCAGCAGTATTGCTGAGAAAAAATGAGATTGCGTTGCAGACCTCCGTACCTAAGAAAAAAATTTCTCTTTCCTGGCTGCTTTTCATTGGCCTCATTTTCATGTAATTCATGTATTTTTATCTCAGAGAAAAAACACCTTGCTTGCAACCATCTTATTTCACATAGGCTGTGGATACACACAACATTTTATGTTGTCTACATTGTACTTTTGGGTTGTTGGGAAACAAGAACAATACCAAACATGAAAACACTGAAGCAGAATTCTTTCAGACACGCAAGACAAGTGGCTCTTATGGAAAAGTTTGATATATTTGACATTTCAGTAAAGTATTTGTGCCAAGTTGAAGACCTCTTCCAAAAGGCAGCTGTCCTTTGACTGCACATAGTCAATTGTAAGATAATACAACAATATCTTCAAACACTTTTTTGCTTTGCACACATTTAAATCTGAGATACAGGTTACCATCTAAAAATATAGACAGCTGCTACCAATAGTCTTCTTTCTATCATCTTTCCCATACTGCCTTTAGTCCACAGACTACAGTTTGATAGCCAAAGAAGAAAAAAAAATTCACTTGTGAGACAATTATCCAGATCTTCTGGTCTCATGGGAAGGCAACCATAACATTCTTGTAAACACTACTACCATAAAGAGAGAACTATTGCATGATGGAGGGGCCTTCCTTCAGTGTTCCAGAAATGTCCAGTTACCAGTTCAGAGTAAAAATACCTGGGTACATAGATTTTCTAGGGACACATTTTTCTTAAAAGAAGCAATGAGATTATCTCCTCTGTTTTCTTATTCTTCTATTTTTTTTTTTATTATTTTTTTTTATGTACAATATATTTAACTCATCATTTCTGCTGAAGAACAGCAAAAATTCCTTTAGGAGTTTAGAATAAATTGCCAGATGAATGCCCAGTTGAGCTACAATGTTTATGAGTCTTTGAAATTTCTGGTTTTATAGTACAGATATCTTTAAGTCCCCCTCATGATTTATTTTAGAAAGTAACTAAGTAAACTTTGGTGAACAATGTGTTTTTTTGTTTGTTTTGTTTTGTTGTTCTTTTTGTTTGTTTGTTTGCTTGTGGTTATTGTTTTTTTGTTGTTGTTGGTTGGTTGGTTTGGGGGTTTTATTGGTTATTTTTTCCATATCAGAGCAGTCATCCAGAAAAGAAAGCATTCTACAGAAATAATTGAAATATTCAGTTAATCATTTTCAGAAAAAAACTCATTCTTCTATGCAGTTATGCAATTATGGAGCATCTTGAATGATTGTCACTTAAAAGGGTTGTAACTCTCCTGTTTTATTAGGAACAGCTGGCAGATATATCAGAGCCATCAATGGGATTATTGCTTTGAAGCAGATGTTAAACAGAATGGGGCAATAACAGCTGTTGCAATTAGAGGCATTGTGGGCACATTTCTGCACATATCTGTCTCAACATGACAATGATCCAACCAAAGACCAGTAAGTCACACATTATTTTTTTTCAAATATTCAGAAATTTTAATTTCACATCAGCAGTGCTATCAACATGATTTTTCTTATGGCTTATGTAATTTCTGAAGTACCTTAGGCAACGGAAAAAAAAAAAGAGATCTCAAGTGTCAGCTGATAATTTTTTCAACTTTAGTTTCAGATGAGAAAATGTTTTTAGCCATGAGTCAAACCCACTATGGAAGTCCCCGAGACTGTCAAAAAGACCGTGGTCTGAAGTGGTCATGAAAGGTAAACCTGGTTCATCATTTCACACCCATGTGCCCCCTTTCCCTAAGGACTTTGGAGGACTTCACTAGCTGTGACAGAGATTTCTGTTCATGTGTGCTCCAAATTCTGCTCAGAGCATATTTAGGACAGCTGCAGATTACAGTAGATATTTTAGTTAAACACATAAATGGCTATATATTAGTCTATGTGAGGTGGAGAAAAGGGTTTAAATGCTGAAGAAGGGTTTAGGACAACTTAACTCCACCCAGAGGCTTTCTCCTTGAACTGAGCACATCTATACAGAGTGACTCTATGAGAGAAACACTACATAAGAGATCTTTGGTTGCCAACAAAAATTACATGCATCCCTTACTGAGTATGAAGCCCAGAATCTCTATGCCTGCTAGATTTCCTTTCCCTTATTGTTAATCCCTCGTGTCTTTCCCCTTCCCTTCCCCTTTCCATTCCTCAGCCTTGTCAGATAATGATAAAATACATTTTTATTATTTTATTATTATTATTATTATTATTTAATACTTTGTATATCCTCAATCTTTCAGAAGTATCACAGTGGATTCACACCCTTCCAGTGAGGTTTGCACAGAGGTCAAGTTAAGAGGCTGTGAAAATTTCTTTGGGATTGTGAAGACTGGAGAAGCATCAAACAATTTTGACTAAAGAACCAGCATTTTTAATGGTCTATTTACAGTGAAAGAAATGAAGTGAGTGATGTATTAGATCATAAATGTTGTGTTTCTGATCTGTTGAGCAGGAATGTCTGTCATTTTTGATTTATTTATTGTGGTTGTCAGAGTAAAAGATAATGAAACGAAGATAATGAGATGAAAAGAAATAATGGGACAAAAAAAGTCAATTTTCATTTTCTTCTTCCTCTTGTACTCAACACTACTTTATATTTGCTGAAGACATACATTCACTACAGCCACATATTTATTGTCTTTTTCATCATCTGGACATGAGAGTCAAAGAAAAAGTATCTTATGTTCAGTCTATAACTCAGACTGTCATCATGCTTCTCAGCCTTGCTGATTAGGACTTTTCTTTCACAGAATCACATAACTGTAGGGGTTGGAAGGGACCTCAAGAGACCATTGGGTCCAACCCCCCTGCCAAAGCAGGTTTCCTAGAGCAGGTTGCTCAGGTAGGCATCTAGATGGGCCTTGAATATCTCCAGAGAAGACTCCACAACCTCCCTGGGCAGCCTGTTCCAGTGCTCTGTCACCCTTACCATGAAGAAGTTCTTTTGCATGTTGGTGCGGAACTTCCTGTGCTCCGTTTTTTTTACCATTGCCCCTTGTCCTGTCCCCACAAACCACTGAAAAGAGGTTGACCAAATCCCTCTGTCTGGACTACGGTCCATACTGTCATCCTTTTCCCGCCCAAGAACCTTGAATCTATTACCCAGTGCCACCATGGGGGTTGGTGGCACCATGGGTGTTGGGGACAGACGCCTCCTTCTGCTTTGAGCAGAGAGAAGGGCCCAGCCCCTTTCCTCTCATGAGCAGTCGAGCCCTCTGTCCTGCAGGTCAGCAGCTGGATCAGCCACTACCCCTTGCAGGGACTTACGAGGGGGCTGCTGGGCCTCAGTAGGGGCAGGTTGACACCTCCTATCTGTCTCCCTCAGAGACTCCCAGGAGCCCCTCAGGCTGCCCATTTCTTGCTGCAGCCTGGCCATCCACTCGAGTAGTTCCTTGAGCAGGGAACACCTGCACCTATGAGAGCCCTCTCCTCTCTCAGGACCCAGGGGGGCCTCCAGATTCCAGAGATCCCCACAGTCTCCAGACTGGACTGCCACTTCACCCCTCAGAGGATCCACCTGGGTGCCCATTTGAGCCCAGAATGGCCATGTCCCCTTAGTTTGGGTCGCTGCCTCGGCCCAGCCGCTGCCAACAGGTGCCCACCATGGTGAATTATAACTTTTAAGAGGCAGAGTTCCCAGAGGAGAGGAGTGTAAGGGAAAGGAAGGTGGGAAAGGGAGGAGAGGATCCTCCCCATCCTCCTCGCTGCCTTGCTTGAACAGCCTGCACAGCCTAACTGCCTGGCCTAACCACCTGCCCTGGGGCCTGCTTTTATTCCATCAGGGGTTGTGTGCTGCCACCCCTGGCTCTGCCCTCAGCACGTCAGGGCCTGCAGTGGCACAAGGACAGCTCCTGCCTGCTCGGTGTGGGGCCAGGGCTGTGGCTCTGACCAAAGGGCTCTGTGTTGTGTTACTGGGGGTTAGGGTTTGGCTCCATACGCCTCCCTGCCAGGAGCCTTCACTGCAGTCGATGCATGTGAGGTCCTCGCTAAAATGGCCGACATCTCACTCTCAAACAGGAAATGTTCTTAGTTTAATCAACTAATTTAACAAAACTTCTTACTCCATTAGGATCTGACCTTGCCACTGCAACTACTGAATACCTCAAGGGATCTGGATCAAGTATTTCATATTTTCTCAGTGGGTCCTCCTTTTGTTGCAGTGTGAGGACTATCTAGTGATGGTCCCTGGTACTGCTCTGACAGCCTCAGTCACCAGACCGCACTGGAGAGGCAACTGGGACAAATCTTGTCTCTCATGCTCTGTCATTGCCATAATAATGGCTGCTTTAGGGTGTGTGATTTGTAAGAACTTGGCATTCATCGAAGGCTTCTCCAGGGTAAAAGCTGATGGCCCCACATCCTTCTGATAACCTTTCATCATTACCAGACAGTATGACAACACTGCGATATTTTCCCATATCTACCATACCCCTCACTTGACTGAGGCTTGTTTAAGCTGGCTCTTGCTAGACAGCATTACCCGAGGATAAAGTTATCTTCTGTTATCTACTGGTCATGTTGGCAGTTATTAATGATGTTATGCAATCTTCCTAAGTATATATAAATTACTGCTGTTCAACAAGCTCTTTACTGTTATTGCCAACATTAAATTGTATCCATAGTTCACATAATTCATGATTCACACACCACAAATGACCAGTAAAGAGGTATCTCTGGATCATGTCTGCCACAGACTGCTATATAGTTGAGAATACAGATATTTTTAGGTAAGGGAGCACCCAGTTCAATTTCTAAATTAGAAAATTAGTCTGTTCATCTATCACTAGTAGCTCCAGCTCAGGCTCTGCCTTGAAACAGTTCTTTGTGGGCAATGAACTGCATAGCACAACAGACACCATGCAAAGGAAAAATAAGCCCATGGATCCACAGTCTTACACACTTATCTATAGCATGACTAAGAAACAATGTTTCACCAAAAGAGGTTTCCTGTTCTTGCTTTTGTTTATAAGACACATATGAAGATACAGAATTTCCCATCCTCATTTGAAGTGAACTGTGTATTCATGAACTATTTCTAGCCTATGAGAAAGACATCTTTATCACCACAAGAGTTAGATCCAATTCAAGCTTCACATACTACCCTTTCAATTCCTCAGTGCCTAGAGAAACCACTTCTATATGAGGGGACACGTTTTGTACAGTTTTCATCCCTCTAAATTGCAGTCTTTTAACTGGGAACACACAGGAATGCCAATTACTGACAATTGTAGTACTGTCATTTGTGAGGCTAACATATCTTTCCAGTAGAAAATCTGTCCAGAGAATGGATACACATTGGTTGTGTATCTACTGTCCTCATTGCAAGTCTGTTTTTGCAGATATCTTTGCTTCATTTCATTTGAAGCCTTTGTTATTAGACCCTGGGAAACAAGGTCCTCCCACATTGCTGCATCAGCTCATTGCTTTGTTACTTAGAATGCATAGGATGTACAGAAAAATTGGTGACACCACTAGTACTTTTTCAAGATAACAAATGTAAATAAATTGGGAAATAGCACAAATTATGTTTCTTGTCACGATAACACTGATAGCAGAAACGGGAAATAAAATGAGCCAACTTCGCTGATGTCACAAGATTTTCTTTTAATTCCTCAAGGTTATAATCGACTGATACAGTAGTTACAGAAATAAATTTATCAGCTCAGCTGCAGTTTTATCAAACATCACAGCTATCTATATGTGTTGATCTGTATCTACCTAGAAAATAATTAAATGTTCTGATGATATTCATATATTTAAAAAACTTATGGATATCTCTTTAGAGAGATGGATTATTTCCAATCTTTTTAATTCAACTTCTGACTTAAATGCCATTACAATATAGAAATGTGAAGGCCAATTCTGAAGGGTAAACCTTTTGTGTGACCTCTTTCCAACTTCTATTTATAGGCCTCAAGGTGAGACATCAAGCTTGGTTTCTGCTCCTGACCCAACATAGCATAGTGGCATTGTGAAGAGCCCAGAACAAACTTCCATAATGGCAGGAGAAGGAGCAAGTCCTAAAAAGGCCTTAGATTTTTGACACAGAGCCTTATAGTTATGTAAGATTTATGTTTTAAAGAACATCACTTTCCCCTCAAGATTCTTCTAAGGATTATGCAGATGCTTAATTATTAAGCACCATGAGTACTCCCACTGAAGTCAATAGGGCTATTCATAATGCAGAAAGTCAAGATTGTTCATAAATCTTCAGGATAAGGGTTATTATACTAAAATTGTCATAGGAAAATATAACTTCGTGTCCAAATATATTTGTGTGCCCATCTTATAGTATTGTTATAGTTTAACGGGTTAATAGCTCCTTAAAATATAATTCTAATTCTAATTTTCCTCATTTATAACACTTGGGTTTTGGAGACAATTAGAAATTCCTTATAACGCATTTTATGTTAAATTATTGATGTGTACTGTCAGCTTTAGTTCTATCTTCTACTGTGGTATCTCTACTGCATAATTATGCAAGTTAATGAAACTCATGAGTAGGTGTACTGAACTTTTAAATTAATTTGTATGTGGTTTATATGCAGAGGAACATACTGCATGGAGAATTGAAAATTAATAGCTATTCATATAGAAGTTCACTTATCTTATTTATCAGAAGTATATTAAAGCAACAAAATGAGATTAACATGAAAATCACAATCCTTTTTACAATATTTAAGTCACTGGTCTTAAATTCAAGCATTCAAAAGACTCTATTTTCAAGCCACCTTACAATAGATGTTTTAGCGTGAATGATGTTTTAGTAACCTGTCAGTATAATCAAAGAACATTATTTATATATATATATTAGTTCTTTTTATGAAAATGCATTATTTTCACTACGGTTTCATGGGTACATCCTAGAAAAAAAAAAAAAAGAAAGAAAAAAGAAGAAAACAAAACAAAAAAAAAGCATATCTTGAACCAACATCTTTAAACCTAATTCAAACTACAGCAGCCATAATTTATAATTTCCTTTAGAAAGTCAGAATGTCAATTAACTCTCACATGCTCTGCAGTGCTGGTAATGCAACATAATAATACACCAAGCTGAAAGCCTCTGCTGAGTACCCACAGGACAGGACACTCACACTAAGGACATCAAAAAGCCACAATATGCAATCCAGGGATGGGTGAGCCAACAGAAACAGATCTAAGTGGGTCTGACAGTAGAAGAACTATACCTGTTGTAGGCTTTCTCTTGGAAAAATGTCAAACATGAGGAGGAAATATCTAATTGCTAAAGGCTGTAAACTTCAGTTAGTATGACAATAACATAAAATCTCAATGAGACAAGTAGCTATTAACACCTGAGAGTCTTTTCAAAGTTAGCTGCTGTTTTGTTTGTTTGGTTGGTTGGTTTGTTTTGTTTTGTCTTTTGGTTGGTTGTTTTGTGTGGTTTGTTTTTTGTTGTTGTTGTTGTTTTTGTTTGTTTGTTCTTTTTTGTTTGTTTGTTCTTTTTTGTTTGTTTGTTTGTTTCACAAGAAAAAGGACTTATAAGCATATCCTATAGATCCTTGCTTTTAAATTAATGTCATTATAACTAATTAGTGAATCCTCTACAACAAGATGCTGGTCTTAAAACTGGCACCTTGTAATTCATATTATGCTAGTTAGTATAATTACTAGACTAGCATACAAAGCAATAAATGGAATATATTCCATTAAAACCAGTGTTATGGAATCTGGTCCAGGTTGTAGAGACTGACCAAAACCCAACTTTTTTGGTTTTAAATTGGTTCAGCCAAGATGAGATTAAGTCCCCAAAGATTTAGTTTAAAATCCTTGGTGGTGTTTAAGTTTCTCATTCTTACTTAGGTGTCATTTTCCATAAGAGTTTAGCATTCAAATGTGTTAGAGAAATTTAGTCCCACATAAAAGCTGGAAACTTACATTTTAAAATGTGTAAACTCTGACTAGCAACTGTCCCCACACTGAGAAACACCTAGAGAGGAGGCTGGACTGTAGATTGTTTGCTGTCTGATTTAATTTTATGTTATAGAATATCTATCTCTAAAACTTGTTCTGCTTACATTACAGACAGCCTGATAAAAGCTAGTTCTGAGCTGAAAATGGTCTAGTTACTCTGAGGATGTCCAGAGCAGATTAACTCTATTTAGCATCTTACACTTGTGGCTCCAGTTTCTGGATAAAGTTGACTTACACGTAGAGTGAAACCAAGTTTACCTGCAACCCATAGCACAGTGGGTACACTGCATCTTGTGCATAAAAGTAACATGTATTACAGCAGCTTTCTTAATTACAGTGACATCTTATTTTGCATATCTGTGGCATAACTTTGTCCTCAATGTTGCACCATTGCCCCTGGCTTCAAGCTTTCACTTTGTTTATTTAAAATCACAGGCTTTTCAGAGCAAGGACTCATTTACTTTCTGTTTGTACTCTGTTCTGCACAATTGCCCTTCTGCATTAGCTGTCTGTAAGACACTACAAGTAATGAATAAAATAATTATTCAAAAGAGAGTATCTGAAAAAAAAAAAAAAGTATTTACCTTCATTGTTTGGTACGATTGGGAAACAGAAAAAAGGAAAAAAAAAAAAAAAAGAGAAGACTGACAGACTGACAGAGTGTTTCTCTCAGCCTCCTCATAATTGATCCATGAGAAGGAGGAGATAGAAAATGTCTCTATTAGGGTTCCATGGGAAATAATACTGTATAATGTAATGAACCAAAGAGCCATCAAAAAAAAAAAAAAAAATAGCTTTATTCTAAATGCACAGTAATTAAATAAAGGACTACAAGGTCTCATCTTTGTTACAAAAGACACTGCAATAGTGAAGATATGTTCCCTTTGTGGTAGAAGTAATTATCTACTGAAACTTTTGGATAAGTGATGACTTTTAAATGGGGTCCAGCCAGCCACTTCTCATGCAGAAGATAAATGTTTAAGGAATCACTAGATAAAATTTAAACTGCATGGACTGTCATTCACTAAAATGTTTGTTTGTGAAATGAACTTTGATAGAAAACTACTTGAAAAAGCAAAGAAGGAAATGTGGAAAGAGTTTGTGTCTCAAAACATCTTCCCCATCAACAGAGATGTTGGAATGATGGTCTGGAGGACAGCAGAACAGCCCTGAGAAGATGTGTTAAAGATGGATGCTCAGGATACTGTGATACTAAGAAAAGGAAAATAGGTAGAAAATTAGCAGAGAATTCACAAAGAATGACTGCAGAAACCCCTTAATGTATAGGTCCTTAATGTATGTTTTTCTGATTTTTTTTTTAATCAAAAAAATAGAAAAAATATGTCAGAATACAATTAATTGTTACATTTGTAGCTATTGCTTTTGTAATTCCCCTTTCAGTGTAGCTTTTATCAGTGCACAGAAGCACGGACTCATTCTCATCTGAATAAATATAACAGACTGAATAACAATACATTTCTAAAGGTACAGGAAGGGGGAAAGAGACAAAAACAGGAGCAACACAGAGATAAATCTTGAGATAGATTTTTGATGATTTGGCTGTCTTCATCTCAGACTGAAGTAAAATTTTCTAAGTGTGCCTGACAGTATGTATAACCTATGTTTTATTAAATATTAGAAGAGTAGATTCAAAGTTGTCAAACAAATTCTGTTGGATTTGGTCTTATTTTTCCAGCAGTGTCAAACACAAATCAATAAATCTGACTATAGGCACTTGCTTTTGATAAGGAGTTTAGCCTGAGGTTGAAGAAAAGTCATCAAATAAATGTATATCACATATTTTATCTTAATCATTTCCATTTTTGTTGAGAAGTCTATTTGACAATAGCTGCTAGTAGAGGATAAAGATAAAAACAAACATGGAATTTACTGATGCCATTACAGTTGATGTTCTGTGAATGAAATATGTAAAATAAAATTTAATGTTAGATTATCACTATAACCAGTAAACAGCAAGAGTTCAAATATTTCTTGACACCTGGTGGCAAGGAACTGTGGAAATGCATTAATTGTGAACTGCATCTCTAACAAATAGATTACTAACCAGGTCCCACCCATGAGAAAGCAAAGTGTGTGTTTCTTTGAACATGCTGTTTTGGGGCAACTTATAATTCTTTCTTTTTCCTACGACAGCAGCAGGAAGGGTACCTATATAAGAAGGAGCTCCACATGCCTCCATGAATGGCTATCCACACCTGTCTTGGTGATGCAGAGACCCTATGCTTTCACTTTTGTCACTCATACAGCCTTTTGGAGGGACAATGTGCTGAGACCCCAGGAAAACTGCACAGTGCTTGAAGAAGATACATCAAAAATCAACTTTGTTCTGAGTTATTTCCATCTGCTGACTGACTGTATAGGCTTATATGAATACAGAGGCTTATAGCTTCTTTGGAGAAGCGAGCAATAAAAATAAATAAATAAATAAATAAAATGGAGTGTTTTACACATAAATAAAGCTGAACTTTACCTGCAATAATGTAGTTCTAGGAATCAAGCCTAGGTTTTCATTACCAGAGTCCAATTTGGGCCCCCCTAAGGGACCATTCTGTATTACTTTATGGATGCTGGAATAAGCATGTCATGAACAGCTTAAGCTTTCCCTGACCAAAATTCACTTTCAGCTGCTTTATTTGTTAGGGCCTTAGACTACACTGACTGTACACCCACAGTCTCACTGTCTTTATTTAAATCTGGAATACCTATCGGCTTAAACAATATCTTTAGTTTGCACAATGAAGGAAGGAGAACAAATTTTGCCATTTGAGTCCAAAAGGTTCCTGTGAGCTCCTCCTGTGAGGTACAGCATTATCCACTTGGCCTTACTGTAACAATAAATAATCCTTAGTGCAGTGTTCTTAGACCTATCCCAGAAGCAGAGCACAGAGACAGCTATCTGGGCAGTTAGTGGGCACCAAATTTGCATTATAATGGAAAAAGTCCACTTTTTTCCTTTTTCCTTTTTTCATTAAAAAAAAAAAAAAAAAAAAAAAAAAAAAAGTTAAAATCCAGGAGGTCTGCACCTGTTTTGATTTAAGCATTCTTAGGAAGTCATCCTCATCTATCAGACAGTCTCTATAGGTCATACAAGAATTTATTGAAAGTAGAGGGGATGGTGAGCACATGGCAATAGAATGATGACTTTTTTAAATTGATATAGCACTTTCTATCCATGAATATCAAAATGCTTCATCGATATTAGTTATTCATGCCTCTTGACACCAAAACTGAGCTTGCTGAATTATCATTTCACTCCCTAGGTACAACTATACTATCATGTACGTTCCCACATCATTTAGATTGCGAGTACCCTTTTGAGACTTCTGATCACCCTTATTATGGTTCATATTGCAGATCAGATCAGGTGCATCCAGGCTGGACTGCCTTGAGAGGACACTCTACCAGAAGAGATGTTCCAGGACTACACCTAATCTGCTGTAGTAGTGGATAGGGATTCAGTCTTCAGATCTAGTGGTCCAAAGCAACCTGCCAACAAATGGAGAAATCACGTATGCCATGTCCTGAGCGTTGACTGATCCAACCAGCACAGCTCTGCAAGAGCCCTTCTAGCACATCCCACCACTGGCTCACTCTGATGGAACTTGCACAGCTGACCCAATTCACTTATCCCAGCCTGGTTGCTTTGACAGTCTCTTTGCCTTAGGAAGAACACTGCTTCTCTACACTTGCTTTCAGAGAAAGGCAAGCTGTTATTCATTATTTCTATTTCTTTTTCTTTTTCTTTTCCTGTTGTAATTTTCGTCAAGTAGGTAAACCACCTAAAAGACAAATGGGAAAGAAGAAGGAAATGGCCCATTCTTTTACTGTTTAAAATGTTGTTTCCTCTGTGTCACTTTAATTCTAAAACATGAGATGCAAGGGTACAGAGAACACTGGTGTTTATCTTGAATCTCTGCCTTTGTTTTGAATCAAAAACACAGCACCCAGGCCAAAGACAATACTAAACATCTACCGCTGAGGTCACTGATCTGCAATTTGTTGTGGTGACAGATCCAATATTGTGCTTGGGGAACAGACTGGATGGCTGTTAATGCACTATTATAGGCACAGTTGGGAAATTGGCTGAGCACCAGGTAACTGGAAGAACTGGAGCTTATTACACAAGTTCAAGAGTGTTTTAACTTGTGGGTTGATTGCTAACATGGGGAGAGCTTTTAAAATGTTAATTGATTTTTTTTTCTTAATAATAACACAAACCATCTGCAGATTTGAACTTAAATTTAACTTCTATAATTAAGTCAGAGCCTTCTACTACAAGAGCTGTCATACACCAATCTTTTCATACTAATTTTGTTTCAGTTTGTCACATCATTTAAAGCCCTGGCCCACCATAGCAAGGTTTTAATTAACAGTAAAATAGTTTTAAGGGAACCTCTGTATGAAGCATGAGGAATTGAGTTTGGACCTGTTTGGATAGCACAGATAATTGACATAGTATTTTGTGTCTTACCAATGTGTTTGTGGAAAGTAAGTTGTTACATTTATCTATGGATTATCGATGATTAACTTTCTAGCCACTGCTTAAACCTCTTTTTTAATGTGCAAATTTCTCACAGCCACACACTATACTGCATTTGTCCAACTCTGAAAAGTCAAGACATTGGCAACCCATGCAACAACAAATAAAAATTACTGGGGATGGGGCAAGGAAATACAAGGTGTGAAAGAAATCCACTGACAGGATGATAAATCATTTAGCTGTAAAACAGAGGTAGACCAGCCAGAGAGGGAGGAACGTCAAGGGCAAGAAATCAAAGATGGGTTGTGAACCAAGCTATTACTGTGATCATAATTATATTACTATGTGTGGGTGGAGAATGTCTGTAGGGCTAATTGTTGTTATGCAGAAAAGAGAAAAAGGCAAACTTCAGGGAATACTTTTAGCTGAACCCATTAAGTACCTGATTAGGGGCATGCTAATTGTTAATACAATGCTGCATGTTTAAAATTAATGTTAACTTGTACAATAAATTACATTGGGTAGTATACATGTAGAAAAAAATTTACTCTGTTCCTACAGGAAAGGAAAGAAAGACAGTGCCAAAACTTCTGGAAGAATAATGTATGTAGTTATTAAAGCTTCTCTTAGGGATTTCATCCCAAAAAAGAAAAAAAATGCTGAACTTATTACACCAAGTTTAAGAAGGATGTTATAATATTAGTCAAGACCTGATAGCCTGGTAGAATATCATTATTAAGAAGACATACTAGAGATAATTGTCCTTCATGTAACAATGTAACATGCAAAGTAGTTTACAAAAAAAATATATATATATATATAAAAAAAAAAGTGTTACAAGCAGTTACAAGCAAGGCCTGAAGATCTGTGTGCTTATATTGAAAATTATGTTGAAATGTGAGAACAATGTAAGAGTACAGAGTGTAAAGGCTGGATTGTACCCTTTTAAAGAGTTGAGACATCTCCCTTGGTCTTAATTATTTTCTGTTGTGGAGCTCTAAGCCCTTTCACAGGAAGATGGGTAAATGGCATGAGTTTTGTAATCTCATCTGATTTTGCACCAGCTGTAGTTTGAATCAAAAGAACAGCTAAAAATGACAATGACACCGAGTCTTTCTCCAAGAATGCAATAGAGTGATGGAGCAAAGTGTAGAGTTCCAAAAGTGAAACTACTGCTACAGGTAATTGAACAAATGCAATTGAGAGACTTTAATGAAACTGCACTAAAATGTGCACATGGTCAGCTGTAGCAGCTCAATGGAAGAACAGTATTTCATTAAGATAACATAACTTAATCAAATCCACTCATATCCCAAGGTCTAAAAACTGAACCATGCAACACTGTGAATGACAGACCAGCAGATTTGTAACCCTGTAAGGAAAAAAAGAAGGGAAAAAAAAAAAAAAAAAAAAAAAAAGCAAGATTTTAAAGTATTCCTGTTTCACAACAAGGTGGTAAGATTGTCTTTATTTGCTTTGTGGTGTTGTTTTTTATTATTATTATTTATTTATTTTTTATTTGTAGTTTGTTTTTTTCCTCTCTTTACAAATGAAACCAAGAGTGACCTCCTTCCTTGTAGAATAATCCATAACTTGGTTCTCAAGCTTGGGACTGAAATGTGGAGCTGCTGGTTGAAGGTCCTGGTCTGACTTAGGCAGAACAGAGATTCAAGGCACAGTTTTTTTATATAAATGCATTATACACTGAAGTAATTGGCTCTTCTGGGACCACAGTCTTTACCTCTTGTTCTGAACAGAAATTCTTTTCCTGTCCCAAGAAACTTTTCCCAATTAAAGTTTCATGAATTTGGTTTGTTGTTGAAATGATATTTCTAACAAAACAAGTAAAAATCAAAGAACATCTGCTTTTTAGCAAGTTCTACTGTATGTTGTCTTGAACAGACTTAACCCTTTGAACAAAAGAAGAAAGAGTTTAGAATACTGTTCAGAAGAGAAAAGAAGAAAAGAGTTCAGAAGGAAAAAGTGTTGAATGCTTGGTAGAAATTGGTAGGCTTGCTCAAACCTATGTTGATGTACTGAAACACTGTATTAAAGGAAATTATTTCACAAGATGTGGTGGGATTTAAAACTATATTCAGCTGTGAAGCCTATCAACTTTCATCAAACTAAAAGATAAAATGTTCATTGAGATTGTTCAAATTCCATAAAGCCATCTGTCTCAACATCCTCAGGTGATTGCAGAGCATTATTAATGTACAGGTAGAACTTAAAGCCAAATGAAACCATTAAAGTGTTACATCAAGGATCTGGTCCACTTGCCATATGAAAAATGAATGATTTCTGAAAAGGTATTGTTATAGCTGATCCAAAGCCATACACAAGAATAGCTTTTTCAACAGAAACTACCATTAGACATGCCAGGAAATTTCAACAGAATCATGAAAACTTTGCAATAAGTAAGCTGGGACCAAAAAGAAAACACTCTGTTCGCAAACCTCATATGACAGAATGGAATACACTGAGAATGATCTAGCATCTTTACAACTATTTAATGGAAAGGATAATAAATATAGGATTTGGGGGATCCTTTAAAAGATGGCTGGAGTTTAAAAGCAGCATGAAACTGGAGACTCCCATTTCTGTGATTTCACAGCAGCGTCATCCCAGACTATAAAAACTGTAAAGCTACAGAAAATATTAGCATTTCCAAAAGCACACATAGGAGTTCTTCCTCCCCTGTGTGCTAATGCATAATAAAAGAGAACAAAACTCCAAATAGCATGTGCTAAATCTTTATGTTGTGAAATCACTTGTATTCTCTCATGAAGAACAGCTGAGAGAGATTCGGTTTGTCTGTCCAAACATATGTCGTGTTGAACTCCATCCCCACATAGAAACTTGCTGCACTTTTGGAAAAGGATGACATTACCACCTTACAATGCAAAAACAAGAATTGTGCCTGAAGAGGGAACATAGCCACATTTTGCAAACCTTTACAAAGTTCTGTGATGGTCTGAAATAGAGGGAGAACTTAACATGGGAGGGAGAACGTAAAATGGGGGGAGTCAGGATTATGTGTAATAAATGAGATAGCTTCCCTAAAGTAGATAGTACTTTAATGAGGTTGCCCATAATTCTAGTGATTTTTAAAATAACCCAGACACGACTTCTGTCCACTATTCTTTTTACTAGCATAACATATATACAATAGTATTTCTAGAAGATGGACTTTGTCAAGAAATGGAGAGTGAAGAATGTAACAATGAACTCACAGATACATTTAAATGTGAACTCACAATGAACAATGAACTCATATTTACTTCAGATTAAGGTACCAGAGTCTGGAATATCATTTGCAGCTATTGCTTAGAAAACTACATAGGCTATGTTTTGCAAAACATTTTGGATAGCTGAATAATATGTTTGTTATTGAAGTTCCTGACAAATAATTTGATCACCAGTGGTATCTGCAGAGTTCTTGAGGAGTCATCTTCAAACACATCAGGAAAAACTGTACTTGTCCTTACTAAAGATCTAAATGTATATACTGGTCACTGAAAAATATGGAAAGAAATTTAAACAGATTATGAATTGAAAGTTTAGAATGTCAGCTGAAAGACAGAATTTTTAGATAGTTGGCAGCACAACTTTGGATATATACCCAATGCCTTTGGGTGCTTTCCATTACTCTTCAAGATTAAAAATAGCAGCTGGGATAAAAGTATGCATTCCCTTTTGTACTTGCTGCTATAAATATTATGAATACAAAAGTAAGTAGGTGACAACTAACTACCCCATAAAAGCAAATGAAAGTCAACTAGACTAAAGAGAATCTCCATTAGGAATGAATAGCTACAAACATCTGTTTTGAACTTTGCACAGAATAACAGCCACATAAGCATTGTCATGTATGGCACTTGAACGACTCCTCCTATAGTATTCAGGACACCCATAGACTAAAAATGACACAAAGGGTAGCTTATAAATCTAAAAATGTAAGTTGTTTTTTTTGTTTGTTTGTTTTTGTTTTTGTTTTTTTTTTGACAACAGGATTGATGCACCAAAAGAAGACATGGAATCCACATCAGTCAATACAATGCATTCCTGATATACTGTATTTCATCACTGTGATCATTCAAGAGCCCCATGGCAGCAAATCCATGTGGCATATACTAAGCCTTTTATGGTTCATGTCTATTTGATTGTTGTAAATGCTCATCCTGGATTGCCTGAAGTACTGTACAAATTATGGTTTGGGTTTTTTTGTGTGTGTGTTTTGTTGTTGTTGTTGTTGTTGTTGTTTGTTTGTTTTGTTTTGTTTTGTTTTTTCTCTGCTCAAACAGTGGACATATTCAGTCTTGTTTTCAAGGATAGGAGAGTGGGGAAAAAAATGGACAATGGAGGAAATTCCTTATAATGTACATATGAAGCCTATCAAACATTTGGTCAAAAATAAAAATGTCAAATGTCCCCTACACTCTTTTCTAATCTTTGAAAAGGGATTAGTGGAACGATTTATTCAGACATTCAAGGGTGTGGCCCATACTATGATTCCAGTAAAAGATAACTTGCAACATAAGACTGCAAATTTTCTATTGTTCTGTACAAAGGCAGTGCACACTGCCATCATTGTCGTACCAGGGCTGTCATACATTATAAGGCGTTTAAACCCTGAGGTACCAGAGTACATTCATGGTAAAAAGAAAGAAGCAGTAAAAAACTGGTTACAAATAGACAAGTACAATGGAAACCTTAATCTGATAGAAAATGTCTTTGCAAGAAACTATAGACACGATTTATAGACTTAATTGTAACCTGAAGTCACTACGTAGTGATAACATTTGACAGAAATAGCCATTCAGAGAAAAGGTATTTAAAAAATCTGTGAATGTATTTAACTTGATGCACTAGAATAAGAACACATATCGAATGTAATTAGCAGTCAGACATTCAGCCTGAACAAATTGGCTTGTGAAAACCCACCATTTCTGCTACAAGTGTCCTAAAATTAGAGGGCAGAAAATGTTGACAAAATTATCCTGGAAAGCTCATACCTTCTTTCAGATATTGTTGTGTAGACTAAAAGCCATCTCTGTAAGAATGATATCATCAACGTGTCTCATCTTTACTTTTGCACTTAATATATTGTAGATTTTATTGTAAAACATTTATATTCTGTTTGTCCTCATATTAAAGAAGGAGATGCATGTAATGCCTAGGAGCTGAATGTCACTCTTAGTACTTAGAAGTCCTTCAGTGGGACTTCCTGTCCTGATTAGCCACTGGCACAATGCCAGCACATATAAATGACGGCAACTTGTCCAGATCTTGCTGGAAGTCACGGTTTATAGAAACCTACAGACAGCCTCCTAGTGACAGCAGTCTTCTCTGAAATTTCTCTGATAATTGCCTACTAGTCCCTTTCCTGCTTCCCAAAGGAAAGTATTTAGGAAGGCCAAGAAGTCACCAGATCCTTCCCAAGGTCCTCACAGAATGTCACCATTTGGGTAGCTCCCTTGATCTTCCCCCTAGAGCAGAGGAGGAAAAATGGGGAAGAGAAACTTAAGAGTGATTCTGTTGCTGCCCTTATTTGCCACATTTCCCTAAGTCTGAGCAGGGGAGATGGTGATCTCCTGAAGCTGGGGCCAACTCATAACAAATAGAGTGATAGGTTGTTGTCTGGAGACATAACAACTTGGTGAAGTCCAATATGTGCCATTTTCATGCCTTTTCAAAGACCCAGAAAAGGCTACAGAATAAATTGGAAATGTGTGGAAATTCACATTTCATAACACTGTTTAATACATTGATTTTGGGTTGCTGTTTAATTTCCAGTAAATTATTGAGTTTTGTTCTTTGTTCTCCAAAGCTTACTGATCTAAGGAGCTTTCTTTTTTTATTTTTATTTTTTTTTAAGAAAAACAAACAAACAAACAAAAGTTAACCAGAATGTAATCATACAAATCTGAGGGTAGGTCACAATGAAAAACAGCAAAAAAAATTTCCACAGCAAAATTTTTAATTCCTAAATTCTCTTTAAATTCTCATGTGCCTCAACATACTAAAAACAACAACTATATGTCATTTTATTTTTAACTATGTCAAACCACACACAATCACACAAGTGAAACTTTCGATCAAATTTTAACATTCCCAAAGAACAGGTCCCCAAATTTTAACATTCCCAAAGAACAGGTCCCCAAGTACATGTACCAGAGAACAGGTAGAGCAGTCCCATTGAACTTTTCTTTGAGACTGCTTTGGTTTCAAAGCAAACAGCTGCTGACAGAATATTATGAAATCAGTACTCATAAAAGTTATGAAAGTTTATACAATAAACTTCAATTTTATTTTATTTTTAATTTCCCTTAAATACTTATGCTATGAACGCTGTTCTCAAACCAAACAGATGACTAGGCTTCCTGCTCTTAAACAGAGCAAGAACTTTCTGAAGCAAAATGGAAATTAATGCTTAAATTTAAGATTTTATCTGTGCTACTGTGATTATGTTTCTACAGGGTTTCAAAAGAAGTTACAGCTGTATATAAGCCCTCTTCTAAGAAAAGTCTTCCAAAAAAATATTCCACCCGTGTTATTACCAATGTAGCTGAGTTGGCACTGGTAACAGTGAGAAAAGGCTTCAACAGCTTGCTTTATTTAAACCCCTGCATCAGTAAAACTTCCTCAGCATGTGATTGATAATTGTTCCCCAGCACTGTTGTGGAGCAGGACTGATTACCAAGGGGATTAAAATTCCAGAAACTCTCTGAAGAGTGTCTCTGAGGTCTTTGCTGCAATATCTTTGCTACAAAGCTGATATTAACAGTGATGGGATTTAAATTTAGCTTTTTTTAGACAATAATTCCTGGCATGGTCAGCATCTAAGGCCTTACTGGAACCCCTTCAGAAATGTGTTTGACTTCCATCCAAGGCAGTTTGGGAAAGTACCTGAGTATAGTTTAGCTCACTGGCTACAGCTGGAAGGCAAATAGTCACAGAGCAATAGATCGCCCTTGGGGACTAAGCATAGGCCTGATTCAGGCTTCCCAAGCTATTCCCCTAGCTCTGCATTCTGACTTCTCTTCTCTGGGCCAAGATATTTTACCACCTTGAAACTACATCAGTTACTCAGTTGATGGAAATTTTTATATTGATCAGCAAGTATTTATGTCTTTTATATCAGGGTCTATATGAGAAGTGAAGTGAAACAGTGATCAGACTGGACTGATCATTTAACTTCTTTAAATTCTATTATGTCAAAGAAAATTCTAAAAAGCAAATATTATTTTTAGCTTGTTATGAATCAAAAGCCCTGCAGAACTGCTTGCTGAAGTTTTGCTAAGACATCCACACTGCTATATTAATCAGGCTGGACACCATTCTTATTGTGTGTTTAATTTATAAGTGTAGGCTAGACATCCGCTAGAAATAAAAATAAAAAAAATAATAAAAAAATACTTGATTAAGTGTGACTCTCTTAATGCTCTTCTTATGCTTGAAGAGGAAAAAAAAAAATTAATACATTAAAAATGAATGCATTTGCATGCTAATTAGATATTCAGCAGAAACACTGTAGTTGTGCACTCCTCTTAAGCTATTTGACCAGAACTGAGAAGCAGCTTACCATAACTGGCCAAAGATAGATACATGCAGATGGATGCTTCTGTGACCAGAAGAAAATTATTCTGCAGCAAACTGCATTTATCTGAATGTGTGCTGAACCTAATTACACAAAAACAATGTTATTTGGAATAAATGTAAGCTTTACTATAGCTAACTGGATGCAACAATGACATACTGCTCATGATTTAAGCACTCTCAATGTAGATCACCAGAGAGTTTGGCCCAGTATTTGGCATTTATAATGTGAAATCACCCAGGTGCTTGCAGACAATTCAAGCCCACAGATTATGATAAAGTATTTTACTCAGCTGTTCTCTAGGTTAGCTGGATCCTAAGGCCCCGGAATGTGGCAGAACACTAGGTAACTAAGTTACACATGACACTCAGTTTTTGTTGCGTTCATTTCTGCCAAACATTAAGATTTGGGAAGATATTTTGGTTGGGATAAGTAGAACAGCAAACTATTCCAAAGAAGTTTCAGACAAGGAAAACAAACAAACAAACAAGTAAACAAATGGAAAACAACAACAACAACAACAACAACATAGAAATATTCAGGTTGGAAAAGACCTCTAAGATCATCTGGTCCAACTTTTAACCTAGCACTGCCAAGTCCACAATTAAGCCATGTCTAAGCACTACACCTACACATTTTGAAGACCTCTAGGGACTCAAGTATTTCCCTGGGCAGCCCATTCCAATACTTCACAACCCTTTCAGTGAAGTTTTTTTTCCTAATACACAGTCTAAACCTCCCCTGGTGCAACTCAAGCCAATTTCCTCTTGTTTTGTCACTTGGTGTTTGGGAGAAGAGAGAAATCCCCACCTCACTACCACCTTCTTTAAGGCAATTGCAGAGCATCATAAGGTCTCCCCTGATCCTCCTTTTCTCCAGTCAAACAACCCCAGCTCCCTCAGCCTCCCCTCATAAGACTTGTTCTTTGAACCCTCCACTGGCTTCATTGCCCTTCTTTGGACATACTCCAGCACCCAATGTCCTTCTTGTAGTGAGGGGCCCAAAACTGAACACAGCATTGGAGGTGCAGCCTCACCAGAGCCAAGTACCTTTTACATCAAATCTTTTGAAAACAGTGTGTGATACAGTGTGTGAAACGCCCACACATATGAAATATCCTTTTATTTATTTGTTTGTTTGTTTCTGTACTTATTTCAGAGTAAACTCGAAGACTTAAAAGAAGGAAAAATGAACAGGACACTATTACTGAAACTGGAGATGACAAACATTCTCCACTTGGGTATTTCACTTGATACCTCTTAAAGTCAAATGCCAATATAAGACAGAAACTTCTATCCTTCCTGCACAACAGATGTCTAGAAAGTGATGATGCTTGGAGCAGTAACCAAATAGAAGCAGCATTTTGTCAGCTAATACTCTTTTGCACAGTATTACCAAAATAGCTAAAGAGGATTGAGAACAACAGCTCTTAAATCTCAAGAGAAAGAAAAACACATTCAAGTTGCTAAACCAAAAAGTGCCTGCTGTACTGCACAAAACCAGTACATTCTATGGCTGTGTATGATAGGCATTTAGAAAAAGAAATCAGTGAGGAGATACAATGAGCTTATCTTTAGGAAGTGGGGAAAGCTTTGTTCTACTAGACTGGGATGCCATGGTCAAAAACGTCCTGGACACAAGGTCTTAAAATAAAAATTGAAAGCAAATGTAATTAATGGTTGGTGACTTTGCATAGGTTTTATATACTGCTTACTTTTAGTGAATGCAAGTGATCCCATTACTGTCACGAGTCCTTGCAAGAATCAGGCCCAGACAGACTGGTCAATAGATCATGTCACATGAAAAAATTAATTGAGCTTTAAAATAAGACACACTGGCATTTTCTCCCTTATATTTTAACTCGCCTTTCAAAGATCTTTTCATTGCATTTGGGAAGAGTTTTCTGAAATGAATCTCTCTTTCTTGCTCACCAGAAATTTGTGTGCCTTGAGTAACTTCTTTTAAAATCAATGGGAAACAGTGCAGCTGCACACATATTGAGATCTGTGCTTGGTTTACCATCATCTTTTTTTTTTTTTTTCTTCCAAGGCATCTTTACTTAGAGAATAATTATGTGTTTAATGACATTTCATAGAATCTCTTTTAATCACAAAATGTGTTTCCTCCCTTGGAATTTGTGCTTACTTTCTCAATCCCAATGTGAACTCTGGGCACAGCAGCTGTATCAAAATCATTTTTATACCAGGAAGCTCCAGTGCCCAGCAGTATACTATGTTATCTCTTCTGAAGGAAAAGATGATAAAGAAAGAGCCAGAAAACTCTACAAGAGCAAATATTGAAATCAGTGAGGGAATTGATGCTTCAATATGGCAATTTTAAGCCAATATTTGCCATATTGTGACTGAACCATGCATTTTTATTTTGCTTCCGTGTTTTTCCTCCATTCCTTTCTTTTTCATTTTCATGTTGTGAGCTGTTTTTTTTGTTGGTTTTTTTTTTTTTTTTTTTTTTCATTATTCTTTCTTCCCTTCCTTTTCTTTCTAAAGCTTAATCTGACTTCCAAATTAAAAGAAAGCAATCCAGATGCTTTACTTATATGATCAGAGAGTGACGGAAAAGTCCAGTTTGTGAGAATCCTCTGAAGAGCATCTGGTTCAACCTCCTGTTGAACACAGGTTATCCAGGGCCCTGGCAAGCCAAGACTTGGATATTTCCAGCAAGGGAGAAGCCACCACTTCTCTGGGCAGCCTGTTCCAGTATTCTCACAACAAAGAATTTTTTCACGTATCCAGTTAAAATTCTCCTTGAAGAAACATTTTTCCATTGCCTCTTAAGCTGTCACTGTGTAACCTTGTGCAGAGAGTACCTCCATTTTGTCTGTAACTACGTTGCAAGCACTGGAAGACTGTGGTTATATCCCACAAGTTTTCTCTTTTTGAGGGTGAACAAAGAAAGTTCATTTAACATTTCTTCATATGCCAGGTTCTCTCTCATCACCTTAGCGGCATTCCATTTTATCAACATCTCTCCTGAACTGAGAGAAGCAAAACTGGACAAGATATTCTTGGTGTGGCCTCATAAATGTCAAGGAGGTTGAAATAAACACATTCCCTGACCTGCTGGCTGTTTTGGTGATGCTGCCCAGGACATGGTTTGCCTTCCTGAGAGGACACACTGCCGGCTTGTGGTTAGCTTGCTGTCTCCCAGGACCTTCAGCATCTTTCCAGTAAGGCTGCCCCCAAACTAGCCAAACTCCAGCCTGTTCAGCTGCTTGGGATTATTCTGTTCCAGGTGCAGGACTTCATATTTATCTTTGTTAAACCCCATATAATTACTGTTAGCTTGACATTCTGAACAGTGACTATTCTTTCAAGAGTATCTACTCTTCCTCCAAGTTTAGAGTTATACACAGACTCAGTGCTGGTGCATTCAATTTCATCACCCAAATTGTTTGTAAAGATAATGCATGCAATGGGCACAATACTGAGGAACCCCACTTGTGACCAGCTTCCAGTTTAACTTTGAGCAAGTAATCACACCCTTCATTTCTGCAGTTTAGCAGCTTTCCACCTATTCTATTATCCACCTCTCTAGTTCATCTTACTAGCTTGTCAATTATGGTGTTGTAGGAGACTGTTAAACACCTTATTAAAATCAAGGTTATGTCAAGGTTGTTAGTGCTGCCCATTGTTTGAGAGCAAGCAGCAGATCTTTTACCCTTGCTGAAGTCATCTTGTCTTCCAAACAAGCAGCAGCGAGTGCTATATTCAGATTACTGCTTCCAAACACTATGCATTGTCTTACCTATTTTACTGCAATTGTAAAACAAACAAAGCAGAGAAAGAACAGA
This sequence comes from Aythya ferina, assembly GCF_964211825.1. NCBI lineage: Eukaryota > Metazoa > Chordata > Aves > Anseriformes > Anatidae > Aythya > Aythya ferina. Next base: position 39,420,185 of record NC_140297.1, on the reverse strand, counting down.
GAAGATCCTCAGAATTTTTTTCTTTCTTTCCAAAATGTGGTCTCCTAAGATATCCTGTTTTCCCATTATTTCATTTTTCAGTGAGCTGCCCCAGAGGCCTATGGGGGGTCAGGACCTTGTCTTAGTAGGAAACTGGAATGGGAACTGTGAGAAAATTCTCACATGCAAAGTGAAGTAGAGGATTTGGGCCTTTTGCCAGTTCCGTGTGGGTATGATGATTTCAAGGCAGTTTGCCATGTATTTCTGTATAATTTTGTAGCAACAAAAATAGTTTTTGCATTAAAAAAAAATTAAAAAGTGATTAAAATAGTTCCTCCAAGTCCAGAAAAGACTAAATAAGGCAACACTCAGAACAGTAAATTTGTCTTCACAGACATTAAACCCCTGAACAACCATCTATTTCATTTGGCTGGATCTCTCGAGCTGTGTTTTTTCACTACTGATTTAGCTGCTCTTCAGGTCCTGCTGTTAACATGCTTTATGCCTGCAGGCCTCCAAACAAAGAAGCAACTATTAGGTCTTGAAGTATAAAGACAGATCCTGGGTTAGTCCATCCTGAAAACTGCTAATGTCTGCAGCAAAAACTGGCAGTCACAGCCAATATCAAGAACTAGTGTGGTAAATCTTCCCTTCCTTTCCTTTTGCAAGGTCTGTATACTCATGCTTTACTAATTTTGTCCCATGTGGCTGGAAAGAGCCAATCATGAAGACATGCTCCACTTCACTTCAGCTTCACTTTTACATGAGTTAACGTACAATAAAAAGAACAAACATAGTAATGCACTGCATGTTCTTCTTAAGGTGCAGGGTTGAATATTTCAGTCTGTCGTATGTATATAAAACCTATCCCAGTCAGAGAGTCAGCTACCCCAGACAGACTAATGACCAGGTCTAGGCTACCAGCTGTAAAAGAGCTGCTGCTTCTATTTCCTCCAGGTTATAAGTGGATGGTTAGCTACCAATCATTTTCTCTTAGCAGCAAGTTACAAAAATGCTCAGTAATAATATCAGATGGCTTTCAAAGTGAATGAAATCCACGCTTCATACAGACTCTGCACATCACCTCATCAGCTGAATCCTGAATTCCCAATCTACTTTGCCCCAGAATCTCACAGGATATGAAAACACTGACTGAAAACACTCCATGAATGCAAGTACAGGATAAAAGAGTGATTTATGGTTTTGGAATAAGTATACTGTTATGTAACTTTCTACAATCAGTTATAGCACCAAGTTGGTTTCAATAAATGGAAAGCAGAACATTTGTATAACCATAATTCGGCTGTCATGCATTGATCTAAATACAGGTGCTTAATCCTGTGAAAACTGTCAAGCTCTAGTCTAAACCACTAGGGTATCATCACCTTTCTGTTGGTCACTTGAATCCAACCCCCCTATTCTTAACTCTATTACTAACTCATTGTACTGGGTTTACATGGCAAGGTTTTGGTAGTGAGTGGCTACAGGGGTGGCCTCTGCGAAAATATTCCAGAAGCTGGATAGTTAGATAATTGCTAGTTTCAGCCAGTTCCAAAGGGACCCACCACTGCTCAGAGATAAGCCAATATGAGATGTTGTTTGTGCCTCTCTGAGAGCAAATTTAAGAAAGGAAAAACAAACAGACAAACAAAAAACCTACTCTGCAACAGCAGCTGGGAGGGCAAGGAGTGAGAAGCAGCCCTGCAGACCCCAAAGTCAGTGCAGAAGGAGGGCAGAAGGTGCTCCAGGCACACAGCAGAAGTTCCCCTGCAGCCTGTGGAGAGGCCCCTAGTGGATCTGCCTGTCCTCCTGAAGTTCATGTGGTTTAAACATGGAACAGATCTCCACGCTACAGCCCGTGGAGGAGCCCCCAGTGGAGCAGGTGGATGTGGCCTGGAGGAGGCTGTGGCCCATGGAGAGCCCCTGCAGTAGCAGGCCCTGGGCTGGAGCTGCAGCCTGCGGAGAGGAGCCCACACAGGAGCAGGGAGCATGGGGGGAGCAAGCACCCGTGGGGGATCTGTGCTGGAGCAATTTTCTCCTGGGGGATGGACCCTGTGTTATGGACCCACATTGGAGCAGTTCTTGAAGAATTGCTCTCTTGGGGAAGCCCCCACAGGATCAGTTTGGGAAGGATGTCATCCCATGGGAGGGGCCCCACGTGGAGCAGTGGGAAGAGAGTGACCGTGAAGGGGCATCAGAGATAAAGCATTAGGGACTAACCACAGTCCCCATTCCTCCTTCCCCTGCATTGCTCAGAGGGAGGAGATGGAAGAGGGTAGATGGGGGACAGGTGGTTTTAGTTGGTTTGTTTGTTTCTTACTGCTCTAGCCTGTTAGTAATAGGCAATAAAAGGTATTATTCTCCCTATGCTGAGTCTGTTTTGCCTGTGGTGATAATTGTTGAGTTATCTCCGTGTGCTTATCTCTTGAGCCCTGTTCTTTGTATTTTCTCCCCCTCTTCCTTTGAGAAGGGGGAATGAGAGAGCAGTTGTGGTGGAGCTTGGCTGCCCAGATGAGTAAAACCACAATACTTTACACAAGTTCAAGGCAAATATAACCAATACTTATAGTAAAAAATATCTGGTTATGAAGAACCAAGACTACACAGAGCTTGATCTTTAACTAGTCCCATCCAACTGACACTTTTGTCATGTGTAAAAAAAAAATCTGGGGTAAACCCTTAATGGATGGATTCCTCTTTGCTTTTATTTGAATGTCAAGGTCTATTAAAATTTGATAACTAATTTTCCCCTCAGTGACAACAATTCCACCAAGGTGTCTCTCTCTTTTCTTTGTTCCTTTGTAAGTGGTGGAGAATCTGACCTTGCTGAGTCAGTCATATACCCATAAAGTGCTTAGAGCAGGACCATATTCCACTATAATTCCAGTCATCCACCTTTGCAGCAGCTTCAGTTAAGTGATTTTTAATTATTCTGTCACTTCCCATGTTCAGACATCTGAGTCTGTGAAACTTGCTCTTGAGTATTGCCCTGATTTCAACACAGGCCTGCATGTGCCAAGGATACAGAATGAGGCGCAAAATATATTTCCTGTATCCTTTACAGTACTATTTTCCATAATGAATATCATGTTTTCTATCAGTACAGCCAGTGAAGTGCTATTTTTATGGAAATGGTATCCTGAGCTTGACACACCCTAATTCCAAAATGCAAACAATAAAAGCCACAATATAGATACTGTTTCTTGTATTTCTTGTTTTCATCAAATGAAGAATGGGCATTGGCTTTGCAAGTTCCTGAACGCTGTTTTTAATAAGATGCAAGAAGGTGAAATATTCTTGCTCATTACACAAAGACTGCACAGGCAGAGGAACACAATAACATCTGCAGGCTCTATTTCAATTAAAAATCTGCAGCTAAAGATAGGGAAACATTTTCAAGGATGGAATTTTAAATATTTTTGCCAAATCTTTTTGCTTCATAAGGCTAAAACAGAGACAAACCACATTTTCGAGAGAGATCTCTGAGACCCCTGATAGCTAAAGAGTCTTCATATATAAGCCCACATCACCTCTGGCAGGTTTTTTCACCATGACATTTCATTTGGGAATTAACAGTAGTGCTTATATTCTAGCCCAGTCTAATCCACACTCTGACATACCTTCACTTGCTCACACTGGTGATTTTAAGAAATGGAGCTTGCCCACAACATTCTAATGCAAACACAGACCAGTTTCATGAGACTGTTGCTGTTCTCTAATGTCTTTTCCAAAGACCTCTATCCTCACCACTGTGTGTTGAAAAATGACAGACATATTCTCTCACACTGGACTTAAAAACAGCTAATTTTATGCTAAATATCACAGGATCTGTTCATAAAAACTTCAGCACCTGGAGCCTTGCAGTACCACAAGCAAGGCAGCTCCTGTTGCTCCAGCCCTTTTCTAAGCTGGGAGAAGCAGTGTAAGATTTTGTGGCCTTAAAGAGTGTACCTGTGCCCAGTAATTTAATTAGTAATTTTTTAATTAGTAATTAAAAAATTATCCAGTAATTTTCATTTCTTCTAATGTAGAAGGGTGCAAGTGAGGGCATAAACAGAGCCCTTGAGATGTACCCTGTGTATACGTGTAACAGACTTACATGGACAGACTTCCTCACATCCAGAAAAAAGAACACTTTGAATGCCTTGCAAGTTATAAGTATTTCCAGCATATTTTGTGCACCCAGAATCTAGTCCTTTTATGCCTCCCAGAAGAGCAAATAAATAAATACATAAATACATAAGCCAGATTTATTTATGTTACATCTTAAATAAAGGTTAATGCCTTAGGTCTAAATTCATACCTTGATGTATTTTTTAATGATCCAGTGTTGAACATGCTGGAATGGCGTGGGTTTGTTGTTGTTGATGTTTGTTTGTTTGTTTTTCCCCAATAAATTTATTGCATATTGCATAGTTTCACTGCATATTGACCAGTGTTCAATAACTGCAGATGACCAGACATTTAAACACAGATGAAAGAGACCCTGGAGGAGGTTCCACTGTCAAAAACTTTAGCTTGAAACTTTAGCAAAAACTTTAGCTGAATTGTCAGTCATCTTACTTCAGGTTTCTTAGATGTGTGTCAAAGATTTAAAAGCACAACACAGAATTCTTGGTAGAATTTTGGCTTTCTGATTCTTTCCACCTACCCTGACTTTACAAAAATTTATTTCATGTACCCTGAAATCAGTGGGTGGCTGGTTACCACAACTCAAGGGTTTTTTATTATTATTTATTTAGTTATTTTTATTACAGAAGGGAAAATGTCTGGGGGAGGAAAAAAAAAAGCCAAAACAATTTCTGTCAAGAATGCAGAAAGAGGGGGTTAAAGGCACTATAACAATTGCCTTTTCATTCCAGTCCTTGAAAAAGAAGATTAAAAGACCTTATTATAGGACAACTAGAATTAGAACAATTAGAACAGGCAAAGAAAATGGTGAGTGACTATCAAGATGGCTAAATAATAATAAAAGCAGCTTCATTTTTCCAGAAGCTGTCTCTTACATTCTGTCTTTGATTCAGTAAAGTTTTGTTTTTTGTGTTTTTTTTGTTTGTTTGTTTGTTTGTTTTTTCTTAAAAGTTTGTTGTTCTTGTTTTGTTGTTTTGGTTTGTTTTTTACTGTCTAAGAAAAAAATATATATATATATATATATTTATATATAGCTGAATTTAGGAAATAATTATCTCTATGTTACCCAAACTTTTTCTTGAAGACAACAATAAAAACGTGGCCCCTGAGAAGATTTTGAAAGACACATCACCAGTGCCCTTTTGTGCTATTCTTATTATTTTATTATTATTATGTATATAGAGAGAGATTTTTTAAATCTGTATATTTTTAAACCTCACTCCCACTAGGCATGAGCATGCAGGGCTGTGGAGAAGTGGGGAACAACAGTAATGATATGATTCCTATCGATTTAGTGCACATTTCTGTGAATCATCAAGTTCCCAGGCAGACAACAACCTATCCCTTACAGAGGGAATGGCTTCACAGAGGGAAGAGGAGCAGGTGATTTTCAGCATCACTGTTAGTCTTACTTCCCTCCAACAGGTGGAGGGGGATTTTTAGGGTCAGAATAACCTCATCTGGTTTAACTCCTGTCATTAACAATGTTGAAGATACACATCTTCTGACAAAGCAGAATTGATTGTATTGTTATATCTGTGTCTTTGAAGAATAAGGCTATTAAATTTGGTAGGCTCACAGCTCAAAGACACTGCAATGGACAAGAGAATCAGTTCCGCCATGCTCAGGATTCTGATTTAAATTATTCAGTTTGACAACAATTTAGGCTGCTGCTGTGCTGAGTCCTCTGATCAATACTGTCTTGCTGCTCTCTTTTTCTGCTTCCATCTGCTATTTTCATCCTTTGCTCTTAGTTTTCTACTTGCATTGTAAAGTCCTTGAATCATGATCATTGCTTTGTTCTTTGTTTGTAAAGTGCCTATAGCAATTGTGTCCTGGTCTGTAACTAGTGTGCCCAAATGGTGTAATAAAATAAATGTCTTGCAATTACTACTGACGCAGCAATTGTTATCGTATCCACGACAATACAGGTGATAAATGAATGGCAGTAAAGTTGTAAGTTCTCCTTTTTATCACACAACACATCCCATACATCTGTAGAAGGTGTTCTTTCTGATACAGCCACAACAGTTAGAGAGACCCTGTCAGTGGGCAGAAGGGTAGGTCAAGCCTAAAAAAGTCCATGGAGCTCTCTACAACTACCTGAAAGGAAGGTGTGGGGAGGTGGGGGTCGGCCTCCTCTCACAGGTAACTAGCGATAGGAGTGGCCTCAAGTTGATGCCAGGGGAGGTTCAGGTTGGAAATTAGGATAAATTTCTTCTCAGAAAGAGCAGTCAGGCATTAGAAGGGGTTGCCCAGGGAGGTTGTGGAATCACTGTCCCTGGGAGTGATTGTTCAAGGAAATGTTGGAGATGGTGCTTAGGGACATGGCTCAGTGGGTGACATTAGTGGTAGGGGGATGGCTGGACCAGATGATCTCTAACATATTTTCCAACCTTAATGATTCTATGATTCTATTGAGATTGTCAAAAAACTTTCTGATAATCAGATGGTAGAGAAATTTCCTGATAAACTCTTTCATTAAAAATGAAACACCAACAGTAGACACACTTCACACACACTTCACATTGCTCCATCCTAAAGCAATATGAATACAGCTCAGGAACGCAGAAGGCAAAGAACAGTTATAAACCACAGGACTATGCCACCAGCACTTTTCTTTCTGTAAAGGGGGGGAAAAAAAACACCACCAAAACCCCACTACCTATGCAAGTATTCCCTTAGTGTTATGAATCCCGTTTATTAAGCAACAGTGTTATTTTTTTCTTCGTTCTTTTTAGAAGGCACTGTAGATGAGTATGTTTGCCTACAAATTATGAAACATAATTTTTTTTCAAATTGGATTAATGAAACAATAGTACATGCCACTTCACACTCACAGATACTCCACTACAAAGTCTAGAAACATTGCTAAGTTTTGACAGTATCAAAACGACTAAGCACCACATGTCAGATGGGTCCTTCTATCTGACCCAAACCTTCAGCAAGTTCCCATCCTCCCCAGCATCTGTTCACCTCCTTCCCAGGCTGGCTTGATGCAATGTGTTTATTTTCTCTGCTTCAGTAAAGAGACCAGCTGTGTACTCTTACAAAAGAGTAATGGCGCTGTTCCTCCCATTAGTTTTTGTAGAAATTTGTTAGAGGCCTCTCCCTGCACAGGGAAGGGGAAGAAATTTCTACAAAAACTAATGGGAGGAGCAGCGCCATTTGCACCTTCTCAAACTGGTCCTGGCTTCTTTTCACTGCCAAGGCAATATCTTTGATGGGTAAAAAGATTATTCAAGGTGAGGTTTGAGTCCTCAACCCTTTTGTGAGACTGTAAAAAGTTTACTGGCAATCTTGTACTGACAAAGGCAATGCCTTGATGAGTCTAAGCCTCCTCGGCTCACTCCAGAAATAATATCAGTCACTCTCAAGTGACATCTGATACATCTCAAGTCATAAAGAAATGACGTCATGTAGATTGGGAAGGTTGAAGAAGGGGGATTTAGCCAGGAGATAAAGAGACACCTCACCAATTTTGCACACCTTCCAAAATCCTCTTGCCCTTTGTCCAGAAAGTCAATACCATGGAGATATCTGCAGGTGTTCTAATATTACCTTGATGTTTTGATAACATACTGTAAGGAACATTCTGGCCAAGGCATATTCTGGAGGTGTAATTGCCTCATGGTACTAGTGTTTTTCATCTCTTTTCCATATATATAACTGAAAGGCAAGATGAATTTTGGTCATCACCTATACCCTTTGAGATATTAAATATTCAAGACCTGTGCTTCTGTTAGCAAGAGTGAGTACACTTGTGTGCCTATATTTTAAGCCCTCTAGGAGATCAGCGTGTCCTCTACTCCTAAAAGAAATCCAGACAAGATCCTTTATATAGGAAGCTCTTTTTCATTACAAAATGTACAAAGGCTACTTGCTGTATCAAAATGAGTTCTTTTATCTCTAATATAAAAGCAATTACTTCTCATGCAGCAGAAGTCCATAGTATTCTTGCAGATGGTTTTGTCACTGGAGTTGTGTCGATCCCTTATTGCCAAATGGTAAAGCCCACTTTTGAGTTAATGATGCATTTGGGCTTTTAATACTCTAGTGACAGAAGAAACTGTAATGAATCTCACTGAACTTCATTTCAGGGCATGAACCTGATATTCACTGGGTTGGAAAAAGTCACCTTCAAGGTTGTCAGACTGCTACACTGTATTTTATTCCTTCTGATGCAGTACCCTGTCTTTTTCTTACTTTAGCACCTCAAGATGCTGTTTCACTTCAGACTATACGACGGAGTGTAGCAGTCCGTCAAAAGCTGAACAGCATGCATTACATTAAATATTTTCAGGTTCTAGCTTAGAATGTTAGTCTAAAAATATCCTTGTGGAAGAGGAGTCTATAATAATCTATACATGATCATGTAATAAATTACAGAGTGCCAGGTGTTATGTTTTTATTAGCTGCATTGGATCTACAGAAAGATTTAGGGGGAGTCAAGAAATACACTCAAGTTCTTTGACAGGCTGGTCAGAGTTGTTTGTGGCATCGTGGAAAAGGTTTAGAAGCAGTGAAAGAAATTGCATTGTTTTTCTGTTCTTCTCCCCCTGCCTTTAAGCTACAGAGTGCAATTTCAGGATGCAACAGCACAGAAGTGTTATTATTGCTTCCTGTAAACTATAATATATCCAATATATGACTGCAGTGACCTTAACAACAATTAGCATATATAAAGCAGTCAGTGACCATGAGATTCCTTCAGAAAATGAAGATTTAACATGTAGCTTCCCCAGAAATTAGTTGTGTTTGGTGCTGGCTTTTCTGTTTGGTTTTGGTTGGTTGGTTGGTTTTCCTTTCCTTTATTGATCCCTTTAAGCAGAAAGGAATGGTGAGTTATTAAAATGTGTGCAAAACTACAGGAAAATCCTACACAGCTGTTAATTCTACCTGATTTAATTGTGGAAGTACATTCAGGTGTTGGTCAGAGCTTCTGAATGATTTTGATCACTGGCTAAATGATTTTAAAAATGTTCAAGGTAACACAAAAGCAACAACAATGAAAAAGTGTCATATTTTTTAAACAGATGGCAAAGATTAAATGATAAAATAAGTAAATATTTGTCTACTTTGTAGAAGTATCATAGCAAACATACTGCAGGAATATAGATTTTTTTTTCCCAAAGGTAGAGTTATTTGTTATTTGTGAAATACTTATTGACATTTAATAAAGTCTGTGGAAATATTTTACTAACAGAAAGTCAAGCTGAGCTGGTGAAAAGTTCACCTTCTGAAAGCACAAGAAAGCACCTTAATACTAAATATTCAGCCCAAAACAAATATGAGAGCTTTTTAATTTTTCTCAGTGCATTTTGATCCAGAAAAGGTCGCAAGGTCTAAAAAAAATTTGTATAGGCCTATCTGCATGTTTGCCAGTGTATTTACAAAATGTGTTTTCCTGACTATATTATTTTGATTTTGCAGGCTTGTGACAGGAAAAATATTGAAATACAGCTGAAACAACCCAGCATGAATTGGTGGGATGAAAGCTAAGTTCAACTCAACACCATTTCAAAACAGATTTAGAAATTGTTACACATTTCTCTGAAAATAGAGCATGTTTCTAATCTTATATTCACATCCATTTTACACTGAAAGCAGTATGAGGTGAAATGTTATTGTTGTTATAATGTGCACACTACAGATTGCATTCATAATTCTATCCCAATGCACATGATAGAAAGTTAGTTCGGTTTCTTGTGAGAACAGTGAGAGTATTCCCAGAGATGAGTTTTGCCTTCTAGTGGTACTACTTATTATAGAGTACTTCTCCATAGCAGGAACATGCAGAAACAGCTCAGCCATTTTTGTATTCTGAGCAGCAAAGGAGATGCTTTTTCCTCTTTTGGAATGAAAGATAGGGCATGGTGGGTTATTAACAGCACACATCAAATTCTTCCCCTGTCAGTACCAAATGCAAGACGTGCGTGAAAAGCATACTACGTTTTCAGACATTTCAGAGTATTCAAAATCCCCCTGCCTCTGTAAATGCACTATTATTTTGTTGCATGACTACAGAGAGATTTATGGCCCACATACTGCTTAATGGCCTCTACAGGATACTTTGTTTCAAGGACACATAATGCTTTAAGAAAAGTTAGAATTCTTCACATACCTCTTCTGCACTGAGCCTAATTTTGCACTGTTTGTCAACAATTGTTCTCTGAAGTCCTCCCACTGTTGATTTAAATGCTCCCAGAATGTCTGTAAAGCCACAGGCAGATGTTCATTTTCCAAACAGTTTGCCAGCTGAAAACATTACTGCTCCTTAAATGTTTGTCTTTGACCTCTGTCAGCGGTTATCATCCTCCCAGTATTGCCTGTAAAGAGGGAATCATCTGAGGGCTCCCTAATCTAATCCAGGGAAAACCAGTTAGGGTTTAAGGCAGCATAAGTTAGAGCAGGTGACATCATTAGAGACCAATTTGGATGTGTCATACTGGGCTACCCAGCTGCAGGTCTGCAAGGGTTGTACCTCCTGCTGGAGGACAGCAATGGACAAGTGGGTGTGAGGTCTCAGTCCAGAACTGCTAGACACAGATGGTCCAGAGGAAGGCACAGAGGAATACTGGCTAGGGGCAGGAGTACAAAGAAAATGCTCTGGTAAATTCATACCATCAGATATTTCCTCCCTGCATAGTGATTTCAGAATTATTTTAATAGTGAAATAATATATTGAAAACACAACTGCAAATTCCCTTTTCAGCTGGTCCAGACTGTGATAGAAAAGACAGGCAGTGGACAGTCTGGGATTGTCTATTTTTTGTTGTTTTGTTCTTAAACACAGAGGTGATTAAGAGTTCATGAATGATTACCAGATGAAGATTGTTTGTCAGACTTCTATGAGCAATTTGAAAAAAAAAAAAAAAAAAAAAAAAAAAAGTAAATGCAAGTATTCCCCCATGTGTCTGTGAATAATTTACACAAAGGGAAAGAAAAAGGAGAAAGCATGTGAATGAGCTGCTAGTTGAGAGTAATTACTTAGCTTTACTAATGGTCATTATGAAAATGGAGGGGAAATTAGGATAAAACAAAACTGGACTTGTAAAAGTGAATTCCAAAATAACCAGAAATCACTGCAATGAATGTCATGAGCAAATGATAGTCAGATAATTGATACAACTTCTCTTCAATGCAGAAGACCACAAGGAAGAAGGCCATTTTGGAAAACATGTCTTTCTTATGTACTCCAGATATTGGCTTGATCACAATTTATTTCAGATTGAGATCATATTCTAGAAGTTTCCAGATAAAAAATAAAGAACAGTGATACAATGAGCATCATTCCTGTTTATAAATACATTTGTTCTAGGGTCAGTTTTTACAAAACTTTCTCAACTTTTACAATTCTTAAATCATATTTTGGAATCACAGATCTAGAGCTGAAAACATTTTATGAATTCTAGTACAAACCAAGTCTGTGACTGTACTGACTTTGTTTATAAAGGGTTGCTTCTTTTTTTCCTAAGATCAAAAATCTATTTGAAAGAAATTTTAAAAATAAAATAATGTCTCCATTAAATTATTTTAAAATGCTGAAAGTGCCCGAGAGACAGGAAGTGTTACTGTCTTTTCTGGGTTTCTTTCTTTTTTTTTTTTCCCTTTTTTTTTTTTTTTTTTTTACTATATTCTATGTAGAGTAAAAAATTATTCTGTTACAAAGCTTATCTTTTTCATGTCAGCTTACATTGTCTGCAATACTGCAAAGTGCAGTCAGGTTTTAGATTGAAATGGAAGTGGTTTTAGAAAAAACACAACCAATTTACCTGCCCTTTGAGGTTCTTAATAACATTAGGAATGTACATGCATCACAGCAAGGTCTCGGAAGAGTGATTTTGTTAAAAGACAATCATCAAATAAAGTATGGATTTTCAACAATCAAAGGATGAAAGTGCACTTACCCTTTGTGTCAGGGTTTGCGTGTAATGACAAATTTCATCTCAAAGGGCTTGATCTGGCTGCCACTGAAATCAATGGCAAAACTTCCTTGTACTTTGGTGAAGAAAGGAGCAGGTCAAAGAAGAGTTACATACCAATTTAGGACAAAGCACTGTTCTCTGCAGATTTACTGTGGTCTGTTTTTGTATTTCTAATCTCTAGTAGTTGAGTTGGAACTAGACTAGAAAGCCCATTAGATTCCAGATCTTAGTTCCTCCATAGTCTGTAAACATCAATGTCCAAGCTTTAATGTTTTTATACTCATATCCCTTGACAGAAGACCCTTTCTAGTTTAGACATCAAGTTACAATTATGCTATGCTGTCAGTCTAGGAAAAATTACAACAGAAGTCACAGAAATAAGTATTATTATATGGGAGTGGTACTAATCTTCAGAACAGAAGCTTGACCCTTGGCTTATTTGGGGTCAGGAAATCAGCCACCAGTCTTTTGCACCAGATCTCAGCGTGGTTAATGAATTTCAGTATGGACAGAAAGGCAAGAGTGGTAGTAGTTCAGAGAGGAGAAAATGCCTGTCTGGTTAATGTGCCTTTCTAAATCTTCCCCACCCTTCCTGAAAGAAGTTAGCCTTATTTACTTGCTTTGGTGGCTGAAAAAAAAAAAAAAAAAAAAAAATCTGACAAATATATCATTGTTTTCAGAGTTATTAGCTCTCATTTCCAAAGAGGCAGGCTAGGAATGGCTAGAAATTTTCCTCTCCCAGGTTGTACTCAAGGACTTGAGAGCCCTGCAGTACACTCTGGGTGACAGGCACTCTGTTACTCCATAATGTAAGCAGATACGTTGTTTGGAACTGAAGTGAATATTCAGCATGCATCAGTTAACTTTTGGGGCTTTATATAAAATATATATAAAATACTTTATACTTGACTCTAAGGTGAAAAAGACAGTTTTTGTTTTGTTTTGTTTTGTTTTGTTTTTCTGTGACATAAAATATGTAACGTTTAATAACAGAAATGGAAATCAGAATTCTGAATACAGGAGACATCTGAGCTCAGTCCCCTGATGGCACTTCAGGTTTTCTCCCAGGATGCCTTCCAACCCATTGGACTGAGGCAGAGTCAAGCACACACTCCCCTGGCAGAACTGAACACTTCAGATATTCTTCATTTTCCTAACTTGTTGGAATAGCAATTAACAGCAAGAAAAGCACTGTTAAATGTCCTCCTTTTATTTTATTCTCTCCCCATTGTGGTGCCAGTGGAAATACAAATGTTGCTTTGCCAGGTTTCTCTGGGACACTAAAGTTTTTGGACTGTAGATTCACCACATCTGAGTTGGGTTTCCTGCCTGAAGAGCTCTTGTTTCATTTTGCACCTGGATGCCTGCCTGACTTTGTCCTTACATTCTTCATCATCAAATGTATTCATGCTATTTTTAATGTTTTTAGCATATGCTCTGAAAGCATTACTGCTTGCTGCAGTATTTAGTATGTTATATATACACACATACACCAACAGCGTCACCTATTAGAATTCCTAGTGCATTCTTACCTTTATGTAGTAACTAAATGTAGCACAAATTGTCACAATAAAGAATGGTATTTCTGAACTGTAGAGTCCCAGCATACCCATCTTTAATTTTAAGAGTCTCCGTGATGGTCTTCAGTGGTCATTATGATGTACATTTTTGTGTCTAGCACTACTTTATATAATAGTTATGCATCACAGAATGTGTACAGGAGGAAAAACAGAGATAAAAAAGACCCTTACAGTTTTGCAGATCTATGTTTTCAAGCTAAACTACATTTTAAGATGCAATTTTAGGAGTAGCAGTAACATGACTGTTTTTTGCATTACATCTGGTGAGTGTGCATAGATTCCTTAAAAAGCTCATATGTACCTCACATGGGTCTTGGAAGCTGCACAGACTTCAGACTGGCTTAATTTATCCTGCTTCTGAATAGAGAATCTAACCCACATTGAGCCCTTGAAGGTTAGGTACAGATTCACATATCCAACCTAATCTGTCTAATGCTATCTCAGATATCTCAGGCTTACTTTGAGGGTTTCAATGTAAGCATAGATAGCATGAGAAGGTAGCTATAAAAGATCTAAACCTACAATTGGCCACTGAGATTTTTCAAATGGCTTTCTTGTAACCAAAAAAAACAAACAAACAAAAAAAAAAAACTTGCAAGATCATCTTCAAATTGCTTGTGCCCAACGCCCAACCTGAACAAACTACAATGTCAAGCCAGTTTGAAATAATAAAATCTGACAGAGTTCATAATAACCAAAAGTCAAGTTGTCTAAGGATGGTGTATTTATTTACTACAGAAGCCTCTAGCTAGCATTTGCCTTGAATTTACGTGATAATAGTTTTCAAATTTGTTTCATTTTCAATGTCCAGCAATCCGGAGAGAATTATGCAAAAACACATTTTGAGATCTAAAATTAAGTTAGACCTTTCCAGTTTCCACCCTGTTAACACTTTTTAAAACAAAGTTCTTCTTGGTCAAATATGAAAAGTTTTGTGTTGGGAATAGGAGTCTTCTTCTTTAAAACAATTGTCTCTTAAAACAGAATCACAGTTTGACATGCTTTTTGTGTATTCATCAATAACATTATTGCACCCCTGTATTGCCCACTACCACACACATCAATTTGCCTCTATGCGTTCCTCATTTTTAACCTAACTGTTCAAATAGATACAGAATTACCAGATATATTATTGTGATTTAATTTTGGTAGGCTGAAATGCCTGCAAGAATTCTTTGTCTGTCATGTGCAATGATTTTTTATTTTTATTTTTTATGTGAGGTAAAAAATGGATGATGTGCAGAATGAATTCTATCTGGCCCTGAAAGAGATACTTAATGTTTCATCCTGTCTTATGATTACTGGCTAGGAAAAGGCCATTATTGATTTAATACTCAAAGCCTTTCTATTTCTTAGCTGTGTTCTGACATACCTTAACCAGACCTGCCATGCTAAGTTTATTTACTGGGAACTAAAGAGGAGTGTTTTTTGAAGAGCCTTGTAGTTGGGAAAAATAAAACTATAGCTGGTGTAGATCCAGATCCAATTTCAACTGAATTCTCCACAGGTAGGGAACAAGGGAAGGTGATAAATTTTTCAGATTACGGCTTAACTCAACTGGTTGAAAATGACACAGCAGCCTTCCAGCATTTCAAACAGTTTGGACAGAGGTGAGAATCGAGGGGAAATGGGCAGCTGAGTGAGTCCAAGACAATAGACTGAGGTTAAATTGGACAGGACAGGTAATCAGACTGGACTTGTAGTCCCTGCTGTCCTCCTGGAGGTAAAAATCTGTCCATAAATAAGACTATCAGTGCGTGATTCTGTAAAAGTGTATGAAGATCAAGGTCAGCTGAGGCACAAAAAATCAGGATTAAGGTGATCTAAGTAATTTTTTTTTTTCAAACTTAGCACACAAAATTGAATATATTTTACAAGTACTGTATTGAGAAATTCAATCCATAACTGAGTTTCGATTACTTCAGGGCTTAATGCTAAAACATATTAAAATGCACATGCAAAAGCACATAGTTCTACCCTATCTTTTAAATTTAAATACTACTTATTTTCAAGCATTAATGTTTTTGTGGTAGCATTTGTCTTTTTTTTTTTACATACTGCTGCTGCAAAATCTTATATTTCATTCAATATGAGCAACAGAACCATGATGTATATGAATCAGCAGAAAAGACTGTGCTCATAAAAAGGTCTCTGAAATCACTCAGCACTTACAGCACTTCATATTTTCAAAGAGCTGCACAGACATGAATAGCCAGATTGTGATTGACCCCTACTTGACTGCAGAATGAGTGATAAAGTTTTACCACTTTGACAGAAAAAAAGGAAGGCAGGCTGGGGGTGTGGGTATGAAATGAGTTGTTTCTTCCTCAGTACAATGACAACCAGAAGAGATCAGATGCAGACAAAAAATTAAGTTATTTCCACGTCTACAGTATTTTAGTACTTTTTTTTTTTTCCTGCTGTGAAAAGAATAGGAAAGAGCACACTGTCCTGAACCACTATTCCACTTTTGATGTTCTCACGGGAAAAAAAAAAAATCCACATATGAATCCAACAAATGATGACATAAACTGAAGCAAACCAAAGGAATTAGTAGCCTATCTGCATTACTTATACAGGTGAACATATTAAGGAAATTCCATTTCTTCCTGTTTTCTGACTACTCAAGATACTCAAAGAGGAAATAAATGGGTTACTGTCAGCTTGTGCTTCTTCAGAATATCTATTCACTAAAATCCTAATTTTTCCAAGCCAGGAAATGCAGAGGTAAGATGCAGGATACTCCAACATCTGAAAGGCAAGTAGAATAGTGGCAAATTCCTACAGTGATAAGAGCTGGGGAGTATTTACATGTGTTTCAGTTCCATTCGGTTAGGAAATGGAATTTTGACCAGTGGATTCGTTTTGCTGAAGAAATATTAAGAGCTACTGTTGTTATACATGTCTTTTACTGTTTTATGATCTTCTTAGGGGACCAGCAGCTCACAACTCCCAGAAAAGTTAGAGTTGCTTCTTGATCGCATGCTTTCCAGATGTGCATGGGAATGTTGCTATACCTGAGAGACATTAAAAGATGCTAAATGCTCCTCTCAGCTCTCATACAGCTTGCTCAAGTGCAAGCTTGGGATTGAGGGGATCAAGGTCATATTTTCAAACATTTACAGTTTGACCATCAGAAGAGAAGAAATGATACCCCATCTAATGTCTCCAGCTCATGACAGTATCACAATGATGATTGCAATGCACACCATCTTAGAAAATCTGGTTCATCTCCCTCCTTTCCAGTTGTGCTTCTCCATTCCTTTAAAATATATCCCCTCTCTTCTTCATGCAGGTACCAAATCACAGAATCACAGAATGGCTGAGATGAGAAGAGACCTCTGGAGCAGGTTGCACAGGATCACACCTAGATAGGTTTTGAATATCTCCAGAGAAAGAGACTCCACAACCTCTCTGGACAATCTGTTTCAGTGCTCTGCCGTCCTCACAGTAAGAGTTTTTCCTCACATTCAGATGGAGCTTTCTGTGTTTCATTTTGTGCCCATTGCCTCCCATCCTGTTGCTTGCAACAGCAAAAAAGTGTCTGGTCCCAGCCTCTTGACACCTTCCCTTAAAATATTTATAATAGAAGATCCCCTCTCAGCTTTCTCTTACTCAGGCTAAACAGGCCCAGCTCTCTCAGCTTTTCCTCATAAGATAAATGCTCCAGTCCCCCAGGCATCTTTGTAGCTCTCCACTGTACTGTCTCCAGTAGCTCTCTTGTATTGGGAAGCCCAGAACCGGACACAATACTCCAGGTGTGGCCTCAGCAGGATTGAGTAGAGTGGGAGGATAACCTCTTTTGACCTGCTGGCAACACTCTTCCTAATGCACCCCAGGATATCATTGTCCTTCTTGGCCACAAGGGCACATTGTTGGCTCATGTTTATAACTTGTTGCCCACTAGGATTTCCAAATCCTTCTCCACAGAGTTGCTTTGCAGTAGGTCAACCCCCAACCTGCACTGGTAAAGGTTTTTTTTCTCCCAAAGTGCAGGACTTTGCACCTTTGTTGAACTTCATGAAGTTCCTCTCCACCCAACTCTCCAGACTGTCCAGATCTCTCTAAATGGCATAGCCTTCTGGTGTATCAGCCACTCTTCCAGTAGCACCACCATTCACATAGACAATCATTTACAGACCGGATCCTTCTATTCTGTTCCACATCACCACCACAAGAGAAAATTATTTGCGCCCCAGACACTTTCACCAACTTTCCCAAGGCCTTGAAATCCTTTATTCCCCTCAGACTGTGGGATGCAGCTTCCTCCCCACCTATCTGGAAGATCAGTAGTGGGTAGTAGTCTGTCGAGCACACCAGGTTGGGCAGTGTCCTGGTGATATCCCTGATCTGGGCTCCAGGTAGACTACAGACTTCCTTTCAATGAGGGTCAACTCTGCATATTGGGCCCTCTGTTCCTCTCAGAAGGGAATCTCCTACTGCAATTACCCTTCTTTCTTTCTTTTCGATGGAATTCGTGAGGCATAGTGTTAGCTGCCTCTTCTGATGTGATCTCATGGGTAGGCCTTCCACCACATACTTGCCTACCTCTCCTTGAAGATCCAGGGCCTCAAACGTATTCCAGGGGCACCTGAGGAAGTGAGGAAGGTACAGAAGGGGGTTGCACACAGCACCAAACTGGGACTTGCTTCCAATCCTCCTCGTCTTTTGGTCACCTTCCTCTGCTTGACAGCAACAGTGCAGGGGTTTGACTGCCCTCCTGGAGGGCATCCACCCAGCACCCTTCTCTCTGGCACACCACGGAGTCAGTTACTCCACCAGTCAAACTCCTGCTCACACGCCCTGATGCTCCTTATAGTCTCTCCACCTGAGCTCAGCCACGATGGCATGCAGACCTTCCACCTGAGCACAGGCGGTCTCCCAGCTGCTCTACTTCCCTGGCAGCAGCAGGCTCAGGTGCTCCCTGCAGCCAGAGGCCTGAAAAAGCCGCGTCTCTGGGCAGGCCCTCCGTTTGGGTTCCCCACAGACTTTTTGGAGTGAGCTCTCTGCTTAAGGGACACCATGTTAGGCGTGTGACACCGCAGACTGCCAATAGCTGGTGCAGAGCCCTGTGCCCTGCCACAACAGCTGCACACCACTGCACACACGCTGCTGGCCCTTCCCTGCTGGTGATGGGCACTGCGTGTCACCGCCCTCCTGGATGCCATTTCTAGGCAGAGGGCCTGGGTGCAGCAGCTGCCGTGGCCCTGACACCACCCACTCCCTGTCAGCCTGGTGAGAGAGCTGGTGAGTGTGGCCTGGTAGAGCTGCTGTCCTGGGCTGCCCTGGCAAAACAAGGGCACGAGATCCCCCTGAACTCGTGGGCAGGTGCTGCAGCTATACCAGCTCTGAGGCAGCTGGCCTCAACTACAATTACAAGAACTTTAAAGCAAACTTTCTTAAGAACAAGATTTTTTGTGTATTTTTAGCTTGAAGTGTCGTGTTCTATGTGATGAAAAGACACTGATTCCAAATCTTGAGCTTTTTATTTTTATTTTTATTTTTATTTTTATTTTTATTTTTATTTTTATTTTTTTTTTATTATTTTTTTTTTTTTTTCCCAGAGATACCAATTTTTTCACAGTGTGGTATTACTTCTCCCAGTAGTTCTGGCCTCCAGCTGAATGAGAACACACACCCTGCCCTGATGAGCTGCATGGCTTGCCAAGGTGAAAACTACTTGTCCCCTTCAGGGTACATTTTCCTCTCTTCCTTTATGGGCCATCTTGTGATGGCCTTTAGCTGCCATCAGACATGTCCCTTCTCATTTCTGTACCACAGACTTCTCAGACTCAGGTTTCTAGCACTGTCTATTCATGTTCACCAGCTAGTGCAGCCAGACTTCTCTGTATGGAGGGGAAATATGCCTAAAATACCCTCCACATAGTCTTAGAAAGTATGCATGAAATATATGCCCTAGAAGGACCCCCCCCCCAAAAAAAAAAAAAAAAAAAAAAAAAAAATCCTGACACAATATACCAAAATCAAGGAGAGAGACTTCTTCTTGGCTACACTATTTGACCGTACAAACATTATATTCTACCACACTGTATCTACCCACAACCATAATATTTTGAGAGATGAAGACTTTTATTTGATCCCTATCTTAATTCTCTAACATGAATTATTTTTCTCATTCACTTCCTCGACTGTTAAAAGATATCATGGTAACCAGATTTGAAATTTATTGAAACTAATGAAAGGTGACCAGAAAAAGGTGACATTAAAAAAAAAAAAGTCCATTTTTATGAGTTTGTATATTTTTTCATTGAGTTTGATGTTGCAGACAGATCTCAAGTATAAATCATGTAATTTATCTAAACAAAGCTTTCACAGTCCTGGTCACAAGGAAGTTGTTCATGTGTAATCAAATACTGCATGTGCTGCACTACACATATGTTTAAAACAATATCACCTCCTATCTCATTTCATTGTAATGAGCTTTTTCTCCAAAAGATTAGATAGCTTAACATACAGTATACTTACAGTATGTAACAGTATTCTAGATCACATGAGAATGTTATATCTGGACATAAAAGTGAAGTCATATTTTAGTGTGTCATCATACACACAGCCATCAGAAACTGTTTTTGGGCATGGAAAAAGTTCTCTTCTGTTTTTGTTTTGTTTTGTTTTGTTTTATTATTCTGTATCACTGGATTCTGTATTCTTTTCTCTAGAATGCTTCTGCCATCACAGGCAATTGATGGAACAACTATTGATAATCTATTCCTATAACATATTAACAATCATCTATTCATAGATATGCCTATTAAAAACAATCTTCAACAAAATTCCACCTTTGATGTTTCCTCCCTTGTGTACACCACTGCCAGTGCCGAGTGAGTTTTTGTTGGTCCTCCCCATATGTGCTTGGACACACTTGTGCACCATTTTTCCAACCCAAGCCATTCTATGAATTCAACCTGGCCATGACAGACAATTTTCTCCTTCAGAGAAGGATATTGACAGTTTCCTTTCAGCAAAGCAGACTGGCAGTGCTGTTTTGACAAAAATTCACAGTATTTGGGGGTTTGTTAGGGGTTGTTAACCCTCAGCAGAGGAACATTGGGAAGCAAGAATAAATGAGATCAGGTATCATAACATTCCAGGCTTCTGATTCCTAAGACAATCTTACCTACACTAACATTTCAGTCCTTTATGACATTTCCATTACTGTAGAAATACCAAGACAAAGAAGTAGTTTTGTTGTTGTTGTTGTTTGCTTGGTTGTTTTTTTAAATAAAAATAAAAGAATATTTCTGCTCGTAGCTCCACAATGGCAATCCATAGGTAGACTTTGGGTTGTTTTTAAATCAAAATCTATTTACCAAATCCTGGAAAGAACTTCAGTTCCCCAAAGCCTCACTAGACAATTTGAGAGTTTTACTTTAAGTGGAAGCATTTCTTCCATCACTACAGCTCTATGTATATTCTGAACACTGGATAATAGATAAAATTGTATGTTTCCAGCAAAATGCATCTTTGTTTTTAGAAAAGATGTGCAAAGAAGGTGAACATGAAAAACTTAGTTCTTATCCCTAAAATGCAACCTCTACTTTAGGGAATTTTGCCCATTTCACAGAGTGAAGCAGGGGAAGCAACATGTTGAATCTGCAAGTTATTCACATGAGCTGACTGAAATACCTCCCAACTGTGGACATGGAGCTTGCTTGCAGAGCAAATACTTAGGAAATAACACAGACATTTCCAAAGTCCAGCTGATTTCCAGAAAGTCCCGCCACATGTTTACTGCTCCCAACAGGGTGAAGTCTAAATTAGATGCCAAAAAGTTAACTGAGTCTGCCCAGCAGGAACTTGCAATCTGACATGAACCTTTCATCTCCTTTGACAACAATAAATAGCAATAGTTATGAGGATCTTTTCTTCTGTAGCCTTTATGTCTGAAGATAGGCTTCAATACAAACTCTGTGATATATCCATATCAACACATACTGGTCTTCACTCAACATGTCTCCTCAAATGCGAACACATCAGTCTACAAATCTGCCCCTTGGATAGTGGAGGTTGAATTAGGGAGACACTCATAATAATGTGTGTATAACCACAAGAAAATAAAGAAAAAATGAAACAATGAGAGTATTTTTCAAATGATGTTGTTTAGTCATGAAGTTTCAGCACCTGATTTGCCCAAAAATGTGATACTGACAATGATTTACAGAATCTAAATGTTCATCTAGTTTTAAATATATTTTACCAAGAAAGACTTAGCTCAACAGACATTATTTTTTCAAGACTAAAAAAACACTTCAGCTAAGTCTGATTTCCTTTCTCTACAAATTCCTGAAGGGCTGAAATGACAATAACTCAAATGAAAATTTCTTCCAGTCCTTTGCTGTCATTGCAGTTGGAGTTAATATAAAATTGTATTTCAACCTGTTTTAATCATTGATGACACCACCATTGTTGATGCATAAACAAATCATTAAAAAAGGACTAGAAAATGAAATATTTTAACTTCACATTAGTAAGCCACTCTCTGCATAGCCCATGTGTGCAGTAATGTGCTATGCATCTGCTACACACTCCTTGTATGTGCAGCATCAGGGGAATACAGAGCTGTTCCCTGAGGTGGAGCTTGTAGTGAGCCATGAACTCCCTTCTGGGACTGTATAGTGTTTATGTGGAAAGGTGCTTTTTTTTTTTTTTGGGGGGGGGAGTTCTGCAGAGGTGGCTGCTATGAGAAGAGCCCAGAAGCTTCCCAATGTCAGATAAGAGACAGTTTCAGCCGACTTCAGAGGGAACCACTGCTGGCCAGAGCCAAGCCAGTAAGCGATGTTGTTTGCACCTCTGGGAGAGCAGATTTAAGAAAGAGAAGAAAACTGCTCTGCTACAGAAGCTGGGAGAGAAGAGTGAGAAAATGTAGAAAGAAACAGCCCTGCAAGCACCAAGGTCACTGAAGAAGGAGGTCAGGAAGTGCTCCAGGTGCCAGAGCAGAAGTTCCCCTGCGGCCTCTGGAGAATCATAGAACCACAGAACCATTAAGGTTGGAGAAGACCTTCAAGATCATCTGCTCCAACCATCCCCCTACCAGCAATATCACCCACTAAACCATGTCCCTAAGCATCACGTCCAACCTAGACTTAAACACCCCGAGGACAGTGACTCCACCCTGGGCAACCCGTTCCAATGCCTAATCTCTCTCTTTGAGAAGAAATTTCTCCCAATTTCCAACCTGAACCTCCCCTGGTGCAACTTGAGGACATTCCTTCTAGTTCTATAGCTAGTTATCTGTGAGAAGAGGTCAACGCCCAGCTCCCCACAGCTTCCTTTCAGTTAGTTGTAGAGAGCAATAAGGTCTCCCCTGAGCCTCTTCTTCAGACTAAACAACCCCAGCTTCCTCAATCGCTCCTCATAAGACTTGTGATCCAGGCCCTTCACCAGCTTCATAGCCCTTCTCTGGATGTGCTCCAGGGCCTTGATGTCTTTCTCATACAGGGGGACCCAAAACTGATCTCAGTACTTGAGGTGTGGCCTCACCAAAGCTGAGTACAGGGGGATGATGCCTTCCCTGGTCCTGTTGGCTACACTATTCCTGATACCAGCCAGGATGCCATTGGCTACTTGGGCACACTGCCTACAAGGCAAGCATCAACCAGAACCCCCAGATCCTTTTCCTTTGCACATCTTTCCAGCAACTCTCCCCCAAGCCTGGATGCAGTTGTTGTCACCAAAATGCAGGACCCAGCACTTAGAATCTCACCCCATTGGCCTCTGTCCATCAACCCATCCTATGCAGGTCCCTCTGCAGCCCTCCTGCCTTCTGGCAGGTTGACACTTCCCCTCAACTTGGTGTCATCTGCAATTACTGAGGGTGCACTCAGTTCCCTCATCCAAATCATCAATGAGATATTAAAGAGGATGGGCCCCAACACTGAACCCTGGGGAAAACCACTGGTGACTGGTCACCAGCTGGATTTCACTCCACTCACCACTAATCCATGGGCCCGGCCATCCAGCCAGATTTTAATCCATCAAAGCGTATGCCTGTCCAAGCCATGGTCTGCCAGCTTCTCCAGGAGAATACTGTGGGAGACCGTGTCAAAGGCTTTGCTGAAGTCTAGGTACACGACGTCAACAGGCTTTCCCCCATCCACCAGGCAGGTCACCCGGTCATAGAAGGAGATGAAGTTGGTCAGGCAGGACTTGCCTTTTATGAACCCATACTGACTGGGCCTGATCGCCCAGTTGTCCTGCATACGCTGTGCAACTGCTGCTCAGAGACAAGCCAGTAAGAGATGCTGTTTGCACATCTGTGAGAACATTTTAGAAGGGGGAAAAAAAAAACAAACTGCTGTGCAACAGCAGCTGGGAGAACAAGGAGTGAGAACCAGCCCTGAAGCCCCCAAGGTCAGTGCAAAAGGAGGGCAGGAGGTGGTCCAGGCACGCAGCAGCAGTTCCTCTGCAGCCTGTGGAGAGGCCCCTGGTGGAGCAGGCTGTCCCCCTGCAGCCCATGGGTCCCACATGGAGCAGATCTCCACACTGCAGCCCCCCCATGGGTGGAAGAGCCCCCGGTGGAGCAGGTGGATGTGGCCTGGAGGAGGCTGCGGCCCATGGAGAGCCCTCCCAGGAGCAGGCCCTGGGCCGGAGCTGCAGCCCGTGGAGAGGAGCCCACGCAGGAGCAGAGGGTCTGGGGGGAGCTGCTGCCTGTGGGGGACCCATGCTGGAGCAGTTTGCTCCTGGGGGATGGACCCTGTGTTATCGAGCCACATGGGAACAGTTCTTCAAGAGCTGCTGCCTGTGGGAAGCCCACGCAGGATCAGTTTTGGGAAGGACAGCATCCCGTGGGAGGGACCCCACATGGAGCAGGGGCAGAGAGTGACTGTGATGGAGCGGTAGAGACAAAGCACTGGGGACGGACCACAGACCCCATTACCCATTCCCCTGCACTGCTTGGGGGGAGGAGGTAGAAGAGTGTGAAAGGGGTAGGTGTTTTAGTTTGCTTTTAGTTTCTCACTTCTCTAGTCTGTTAGCAATGGGCGATACATTATATTAATCTTCTTATGCTGAGTCTATTTTGCTTGTGATAGTAATTGTTGAGTGATCTCTCTGTCTTTATCTCAACCCTTGAGCCCTTTTCCATCATATTTTCTCTCCCTCTTCCTTTGAAGATGGGGAATGAGAGAGCAGTTGTGGTGTAGTTTAGCTGTGAAACCATGCAGAGACTTTGTGTGCTGACACTCAGAAGGGTATCCCAGACGTCACTGTCCTTGCTTCTTGGTGCAGTGAGGCAGAAGGATGACCCTGCTTTTGGATAGCCCTACCCAGCTCTTCTGTCACAGTTGCTTTGAAGCAAGAAAGAGACAAAACTGTAGATGCAGAACAGCTCAGAGCCTCTGACTAAGAGCATCAGCAAAACCAGACATATCCAGTAGGTCTAGCGGATTGCAGCAAGGCATGCTGTCAGGCTATTTTATACAAATGCTTCACTGACCAGAAATGCAAGGCAGTGACAATTAAATCTAGCATTATCAGTCTCTCTCCTTCCCTCCCATAGATACTGGACACACCTGCTCTTTTGAACATGCCACAAATACCTTTTAACACTCTCAGTCTCTTCAAAGACCTAATCTCTCACTTACAGTGGTCTTAGATCATCCTCTCCTCTTTGATCATGCTTCTTCCCATTCAATATCTCCAAATATCTGTATACTGCATCAATAATGAGTCAGGGAAGCGCAGACAGAAAACAAGTTCCTCATGGATCAAAGCATTTCTCTTGTCAAATACAATAAGGCTATTCAATAAAGGGGGCACTGACTACTTGGGAACATTTTTATAACCAATTCAACAGAAAGTTAGGTTCCTGCTACACTGCAGTTAGCATTACAGCAATAATACTTATTTTTTGTCACCCTTTTTTGTTAAAAAAAAATAAAAAATCAGGCTAAATATATAAAAATACAAAAAAAAAAAAAAATGTTTGGAGCACCTGAGATCTGGGAGATGAGATGTGGGAGTCAGCATAGCATCTATTGTTGTACAGGAATCAACTTACATTTTCAAAAAATGCTGAGACCTAGCTTATTTTCTAATTCAATAAATTGTATTGAACAGCAATATCTATTCTACTTCAATAAGCTTATTTAATTTTCAGGCCTACACAGTAGCTCTGTCCAAATCCAGCATGTACCTGGCCTTATGTACACTTTTACTGCAGATGTTTGTATGAACTAGATGGCTCAAGGGATTATGAACTGCAAAGGAACATTGAGCATAATACTAATATTTGGCGTTCTTCTGTGATGCATAAAAAAAACACCTCCCAGGTTCACTTTCTAAATGTCTGAAAGTGATCATTTTCTTTAATGGAAAGAAACGGTACAACTCAAAATGGTGCCCTTCATTGAGAACTCTTGCAACACTTAACACCAGAATCTGAGGTATGTGCACTGATTAATTAGTATAAGCACTTCTTTTTATAACATGGATTATCTGAATCTTTTACTGTCCTCAGTCCTTGCAGAGCTGTGCTTTGCTGATGATCGTTACAGATCTCTCTTTAAATTTTATTGGGATATATATACAAATGGCACTATAAAAACAGAATAGAGCACAGCCTTGAGGAAAACATAGTCTCTTGCAATTCTCTTGCATTTAACTGCAGGATACTTCTACTGAAGCAAAGTAGTCATTTCCCAATTATTATGTTAGTGCAAGATAAATATGAGTTAACAGAAGTATCCAGCTGCCAAACTCAAAAAACAAAAGAAAGAGACAATGTCTTGTCAGAGAGATTTTCCTGCTGCTTAATTCTCTTGTCTGCTCCTGTACAAACACTCACCTTTTTAATGAGGAAATGGTCTGTAAAAACTGCAGAAATGAAAAATGAGATATATATTCAATTAGCTGTAGTACTGTTAGCATGCCACTTCAGGTCAGCTGGAAAGCTTTGAAAAGCAAGACATTTCTAACTTAAAGCAGAAAATCTGAATGCAAACTCAGCTGGCTTAACTGTGAAGCTCTTTTGGCAAACCACTGAAAAACATAATTGAATGTAGCCCTCCTGGGAAGGAACCCTAATAAACTGGAGGACAACTTGTCTGCTAGCATTTTGATTTTGCCTTCACAGTGCTCCAGTCTTTGTGCGATTACAGTAGGAAGTTTCACTTACAGGAATGATTACCCTACAGAGTTATAGGTAAGGGCCTGTTTTATCCTCCCCCTGCAGCTAACATCCATCAAAGAAATGGCTTTCTATACATAGCCTGCTTTCCATGAGTTTATTTTCAAAGAGTGACCATCATTTTATGGGCAGAGGCAACACCTGAATAATTTACTCTGGCATTTTTTTGTGCTTATAACCCATACCACGAATACAAATGTGATGAACTACACACCTGACTGAATGACTGCTGCACAGGCGGAAAAGAGAGAGACATTTTATCTGTGAGCCTATGCTTCACCTGCAGGAATACTGGCTATGCCATTGATATGATGCATCTACACAGGGATGAAAGATGAAAGACATTGCTGTAGGAGAACTGTAAGGGAACATGTGGGCCTGATGCACTCCCCATACATCTGCAGTCAGAACAATCCCCATGTAGTCAATATACTTACAGACTCCTTATAAATACTGATTTTTTAGACATTTGTTTGCCATATTCTAGGGTATTTGCATCGGTAACATCAGCTCAGAATAATACTGCCACCTGTTATCTGATTCAAAGCAAATCCCACTTTTACTTATTTTTTCCCATTTAAAGTAGATAATTGTAACAATGCATTGAGTAGGACTCCTGATGTTATATAGCATGTTCCTAACTTGGATTATTTTACATCTTCCCCCAGTACAGTTACAACTCCATCCCTCAAAAAAACATGTCCAACATGAGACAGTACACTTTCCATGCTTAGCCTCATTCATAGCTCAGGAGGTGGTAACAGCAGGGTGGTTGGACTTCTGTCAGCCTGTAAGAAGCACAAGTATGGGCAAGACCTGAGAAGATGCAGACCATTTCTGTCTGGATTTTTTTTACATGAACAGTTTAAATGGACCATGCCCCACCCATCCACTTGTGGGAAGCTAACTTCAGATTTGGATTCCAGCCTGTCTGTGGATTCATGTGAAGGTCACATTGAATGAACTTAGACTTCTGTTCTGAGAATTCAGTTCCTGGAAGGTACTCAGAATCATTTTATTCAGGAAAACATTCTGATTTTAAAAAATCATGAAGTTGCATATATTCCTTGCTGTATACAGTGGTGGCAGAAATAACTTCTAGTTTGGCCTGTGACATGGCTTATCAGATAGGTAATGGGTGCTGGCTGCATGTCAGAGGGACACAGACACATTTATTTCAGGTTCAGTGAGGCCCAGGTGCTTGGGTCTGATAAACTGTTTGTTGGCACAGGCTGAGGGTAGGGAAAAAGACAAAGTGACTCAAAGTCTTTGTTGTCTTCAGGGCAGCTGCAGGCCAGTGTGACCCCAGCAAAAGTGTGATCATTCTGGCAAGTCAGTCAAGGATTGCCAAGGACAGTGGACTTAAACCTGAGTCTAATACACAGCATGACACAGGAATCAAGCCTACTTTCATTATTTTTTTTCACTTGTGTTTCCTTTTTGTCTTTCTCAAACTATGTATAAGGCATTCATCTTTTCTGAAGTACAATAACCTTCACTTTTCTTTGTTACTGTTGAAATCTCTGCCAATTGTTTTGTTTTGTTTCCCATTAATTCTTATAAATGTATGCAGAATTCATCCAGCTACTTCAGCATTTTTCCTTCTTTCATTTGTCCCAATTATGTTAGCAACTCTGAACATTCCAGCACTAAAAAAGATACTTCTGAAGTGCTTCAGACAGCCTGGCACAGGAGTCCCTGCAGGTAGTTTTTGATGCTACAGATTTGGGTTCACATTTTCCTGCCATGGTGAAGTACTAACTAAAACAAAATCCCAGCTGGCACAGAAAACACTCAGAGAACTGAAATTACCCTATGCTTTCTCAGGTAATGTCATGGCTGCATCTGACAATGACTTATTAAATTCAGGATTAGTTTGTATGCACTTACATGACCAGAGATATTAGGATTATTTTCTACATTGGTTACAAACCAAAAGAGGTCACAGCCTTATATATGATATTGTATATGATATGATATATATATATGATATATATATATGATATATTTATGATTGATTTGAATTTCCTCCAGTCCTATTCTATATACAGTTCTAGCACACATTTTGATATTGCCAGACTTCCTGCTCTGACCATATTTATTTTGTGACATCATGCTTTACTGAGTGTAGAATCAGAAATGGAAAATACTGCATTCTCCATATGCATGTAAAATATAATAAGTTATTTTAAGTGTACTTAATCAAGAAGTTAAAAGAGATACATTGTTTATATTGCTCAGAAAAATCTTCAGTAAAGTGTTAAGATTCAGAGCTTTGAAGTCATTGTTTTGCAGGTTTTCCTATTATTTAGTAAGTCTCTGAGAAGTTTATACTGATTGCTAATACTCAGGCCATTACCTGGAAGACAGAAGGTCTGAAACAATTAAATACCAGGCAGTGAGCTGTCAGATATCATCTTCAAGAGAACAACAAGAAGACAAGAAAATGAAACCAGCAGCAGCACAAAAGAAACACTATCATGGAAGAGAATATGCTAAATAGCAGGGAGCCAGTAATAAAGAATTGAAGTAACTAAGCACAAATATGAAACTATTACTCAGAAATTCCCCTCAAAACACAAGAGAAACATCTCATTTACATACTTGATGCTTCCAGAGTGAGCAAATATTCAGGAACACTCCTGATTTTGACTGCAAGGCAACCAAGAATCAGACCACAGATGGAATAGGTCAACTTAACTATAAACCCAGCTGAGTTCTGCTGAAAACACTGGTCTTTATTGAAATAAGTGGATCAGTGCCAGTTTGCAGCAGCTGAAGGCCTGCCTCTGTCTTTTTATTCATCTTCAACATTAAGATCAAACCAGATCTCATCATATGTCAGGACAAAAGCATTGACAAATAATTTAAAGAATTTTGCTCATTTTCAAGGGGGTGTAAAGGTATGAAATCAATCTTTCATTTGGCAACTGGTCAACCAAAGAAAATTATGAGCCAGCCATTCAGTATAAATGGTCACAATCACCAAAAATGTTTTAATTGTCTCCAATTGAAGAAACAGAACTAATTAAACATGGGTTATAATAACTTACTAATAACATTCAGAATCTGCCATATTATTCTGTTTCATACAACCCACATCAACATATACAAACCAAGAGCCTGAAAATATGGGTCTTATACAGGTCTTTCTGTTGCAGTTACCTTTTGCAGAGTCCTCCCTCCACCCCTCCTTTTTTTTTGTTTTTATGACTTCAATCCAAGGAAGCATCAAATCCCGCTATTTTCAGGTTTCTTTATAAATATGAATGTTGAATCATATTCACCAGAGAGTTTACTGAGGTCAGTGAATGTTTCAGTGAAACCAAGCAGATTTATGGCTTTGAATGGAACAATGTAAATGTTGGTTGTTCATACCTTAAACAGTCATAGGCCAAAATATGAAGACTTGGATACAGTTTCCTTGAGTAAACATTTATCCAAGTCCAAAATGCAAAACTAAAGAAGTTCCTTCCTCTTCTTCTCATTTGGGAAAAGGCATTCAATTACATTTTGGATGTTGCAGTGTTAAAAAATAAATTAAAAAAAAAAAAAAAAAAAGAATAATAAAAGAGCCAAAATAAACAATGTATATTTTACAAAAATAAAAAATAAAAAGTACTGAAGCACTGTAATGAAACATATCAAACTTCAGATCCAGTACTGTCTCCCATTCCCATCTGATCCCTTCACATTAGTGAAAACAACAGGTGTATTTTGCACAATAGCCTGAATGTTACCAAAGGGCAGACAGTACTATTGAACCAATGGGAGGAAAGTGAATTTTGAAGCCAAATATCCCCTAAGGGTGTTGCAAGAAGCATCCAGACAGGCCTAGGCCAATAGCAGTTTAGGATATTATTGTTTGGGAATTATAACTTTATACCACAAAATGTCTGTTCTATTACTCATACAGTAATGCATTGCAGTTCTAAAAACAATTCTGGATCAATGGTCAATAAAAACCATCAAAAGGATGCAAAGGTGTATAATCAAGCTTTTATCTTGCTTTAGTAACATCTAGGCAATTAAAATTTCATGACATATATTAAGAGGGGTTTTTTTTTGAGTTTATACTTAATGTAGAACTCTCTACAGTGAAATATTTGCCAGTGGCAATCTCTTTCATACAATATTAGCATATCCAATTCTTCCCTTGTGGGATGTTTCAGCATATAATATTAATTTGCCATTAGGTAATGTACTCATTTTAGTGATCTCCTGTGTTCTCATTAATTAAAAACCTAGTAAAATCAGTTGTAGTCTATTCCTCTTTACTTTGCATGCTTTGTTGGGTTTGTTTATTTGTTTGTTTTATTTTATTTTTCCTTTTGTGTGTGTGTGTTTGTTTTGCTTTTTATTTCTTCTACCTTGTCTATAGAGTGGTGCTGGTTTTAGTAGAAAACCTCTATCAAAGCTTGCCCTATATTTGACAGTCAGTCTTGTATACAGCTTCAGGCAGGATGGTTCTTTTCTGTCTGCTAAGATGTAATTACATTACTTAACTCCAGTTTGCTCTAGGATTAGTTCTAGTGTCCATTTCTTCATAACCAAAGTTTGAAGCCTATTTCAATTTTCTTTTTATCTCCTCAAAACTGGACATGAAATTTCTACAGAATTGCATGCTCTCTAAAATTCTCAGGTGAGTTGTACACCTGCTCATTTGTATTGTATGACCTGCTCACTTCACCATTCTATAGATAATTGTGAGCTGCTCTGGGCTGTTACTTAAGCCTTTAAACAATTTCTGATTGAGAAAAATAGATAATAATGTGATTGGCATGAATTTTTGGAGGATTGTGCTTCAAAAGGTCTCACTAGATGTTGAATTCTTATCCTTCAGGAAGAAAAAAAAAGAAAAAAAAAGAAAAAAAAAAAAAGCCCGAAACAGAGTCACTGTAATGAAAGTTAAAAATAGAAAATAATAGAGGAACAAAGATATAAAACCTGTGCCAACTCTCTGAGATTACAAACTAATATTCAGTAGGTACTGCTAGCTGGTATTAAATACTATTCTGGTATTAAATACTAGATTCTGGTATTAAATACTATTATGTGAATCTTGTTTAAGAGAGGTCAAGACAATTTGGAAAATATTTTACTAAAAACACTTTTTTTCCTAGATGTTAATGCTAACAACTGTATTCCTTTATATGTTTAATGGCTTATAAGTAGTGCTTATTTTGAGTTTGTTTGCTTGCTTTTCAGTTTGTTTGGTTTTGTGTGTTTTTTTGACTAAACTTTGTATGAGAGTATAAAAGACTGAATGTACTATTTTAAATAGGAGATTTAATAGAATAAAACAATAGTTTTAGAAATGAAAATGACTATCAAAGAAATATGTAGTATTCATTCTACCAAGTCAGAATGCATATAGTTTCAGATAGCTTTATATTTTAAAATGTATGTGATTATTATCATAGCACTTTTTTCCCTTCAGGATGCCTTTAAATACAGACTCTGGTAAACTGATATCAAATAGGCTGTTCCTCTTTATTAGAAAATGAATTTTGAATTTTACATGCTTATGATGGATAGATAGGTTGCCTTGTTCTTCAGAGAAAAAATGCGGTAAAGCAAGTTACTGAGGGAGACAAAGAAAAATACACTGGCTAAACTGATTTATCAACTGAAACAAAACAAGGTGAGAGACCAGATAAGAGACAGATGTAGAATGAAGGAAAACAAAGGAAAGTGGCATCAAGGATTTTAAAAATAGTTAAGTCTGGAAAACACAATACCCAGAGTCTGTATGCTTCTGATAAAGCAGGCTCTAGAAAAGAAGAGAAAAAATGTGAACAGGTAAAAGAGAAAATAGGAATGTGAAGGGCAAGAGGCCTGCCAAAAAATTAAAATTCAACTTGAAAAACTGAAAGCCAGAACCTATCAAGGAGTTTAATGCAAAACACAGGCATCCAATGATCAGATTAAAGCCTGGGAAGCAGTAATAGCAATATGCACTTTGGAGCAATTGTGAGCAAAATGCTAGCCATGAATTTGCAAGGTAATATGACAAAGGAGGGACATAAAATCCAAGTAATGAACACAAGCTGCTAATCACAAAGTAGAGAGAAAACAGTTCTTTACCTGTGTGGCTTTGTTACAACTGTATCTGGAATTTTTCATTCATTATGGGTACCTTATGGCCAAGAATATATATGTGCTGTGAAAGGGAGACTGGGAACTGGGTTGATTTGGGCTGAGGTAAGGGACTGAGAGAGACAGACTTATGAGGAAAGATTAAAAAATACAGAATGCCTTAGGCATGGCTGGGGAGACTGAAGTAACCAGGTACAAACTGTAGAAGGCATAAATGGTAGGAGCAGAAAGTATAATCCTTACAAGTCAACAGAAGCTTGTTATAATAATATCCAGACTCCTAAGGATCCTTTTAGAAAATTATCCAACTGGGATGT
Source organism: Aythya ferina (assembly GCF_964211825.1). Taxonomy (NCBI): domain Eukaryota; kingdom Metazoa; phylum Chordata; class Aves; order Anseriformes; family Anatidae; genus Aythya; species Aythya ferina. The sequence goes on along the minus strand of NC_140297.1, from coordinate 39,387,004 downwards.
TACTATATAGACAGCAACAAAAAATTTCTGCTCATAGCCTTCAATCTAGTTCTTATTTCAGCTCCATTACAAACTCTAAACTCTCCCTGATCACCATTGGCAGGCAGTTCTTCACCACTAACAGAAATCTGGATATTCAAATAATAATAATAATAAAAATATACATATTTTTCAAGGAAAGGAGGAGATTTATGTAGGAGGAAGACCTTAGGCATGCAGAGATAAAGCCAGCTCAGTATCTGTATGCATGAAAACGAAATCAGGAAGGTGTTTCCCTCAAGCAGTGTCCCCCAGGAGGAGGTCCCATTCATCTCTGCAAGAACTGCTCAGCAAATATATCTGTGAGAGCTTGAATGAGGCTCTACAAAGCTGACCAGACTCAGTTCACCTTTAGAACTCATCCTGTGCCCTCTACTCAACACAGCCTCTAGCCCAAAATACACAGGTTCTTGTTCGGGCTGTAGTGTGAAGCAGCAAGATCACACTGGACTGTGAGCAATAGCATGCATTTCAGGTCAGTACTATTTTCCTGGGATTCAACTCTGTATATGAAATGGCTGCAGATTGTCTTACTTGGGCTACCTGGGGCTGAACATGCCTACACTATAGCCTGCAGCACAGAATGGTGAGGAGGTGCTGAGATGGCTTTAGCACAGACACTGCTGCTGCCACTGCAGTGTGGGCATCAGCACAGCATGCATTTGTCCACTGGATTGGTTCCCTGCTGACTGTATAGGAAGCCAAAGTAGGTCACCTGAGAGAAGGTAACAACAGCAAGACTGATCGAGTGTATTGTCTAGTGAATACAGCAGCAGAGACAGTCTCAGGAGAAAAAAAATAAAAAATAGACTCTTCCAATATATACCAGAATTTTCTGAAGTTCACTTCTCATACAGGCTCTGCTTTCCTCCACAGTATCAAAAAAAAAAAAAAAAAAAGAAAAAAAGAAAAAAAAAAACTTTGTATTTAGCCTCAAAATTTACATTGTCTTAACATACAAGTTTAAAATTTTGTTTAACTGTTTAATATCTGAGGGTCAGAACTGCTAAATTCCCTCAGCCATGCTTCTGTATTCAAAAGAAAAAAAAAAAAAAAAGGAAGATTTCTGTGTATCCATGGCTAAACAACCACACACCATATCATCAATACCATGTCTCTGAGCAGCTGAGAATGACTGACATATTCTGGAATTTTAATGAAACCCATCAGGGAATATCTGATAGGTAAAACATCTGGAAATCAAAAATCCATGGAGTTGTGCAATAGATGAGTGAGGGTTGCTTCAATTCACATTTTTGTCACATCTTCTTTATGTATTTTTAAGCTCATTTCTACCTTTAAAGTTAGCTCTGCCAAGCCTGCTGTCACTGCAGTTTGGTTATTACCCATTCCCAGCTGATGCTATCAAGCTGACCTGTGGTGAGGCAGGGCTGTCAGAGTAAGCGGATTCCAATGTACAGTAGTTGAAATAATAAATGATAGGGGCTGTACACCAGAGAAAACTGTGATTATATCATCACTCCAGTGCCCATTAAGCTCAGCAATTTCTAGCTATTTGAAAAACTGAGATGTCATTTCTGCAACATGTAAGTGTTTTATTGAATGTAATAAAATCCACCATTTTAACAGTGATTGCTTCTCAGGGCCTGTTCACAGGACTCTTATCTAAATAAACATTTCAGGAGGTTACTTACCTCTATCAGACTTTTAATTCATAACGTGAAGCTATATTGTTTTGGAAATGACAGGTGCTTGGTGACTCAGTTCTTTCTGTTTCTGCCAATAACCACAGCTTTGGGTCTTTATGCCAGAATGGTGTCCAAAGCCCCGGAAAGTTCACAGGTGTTTGAATATCTCACTTCTGGAAATCTTGCAAGGACCGTCTCTGAGAAGTTTCCACACTCTTCTGCCACTCTTTGGGTGAGCAGAGAAGTGCAGTAAAACTGTAATTTTAGCATTTCCACTCTTTTCCTTCTGCAACTCGGTAGTGTAGTTAACTGAATTGTATGAACCTGATAAAGGTTTGCATTTCATTTGAAGGCACTTTTTGGAAATGTTTTGTTTTCCCTGGACTAGTTCTTCCTCCATGATATCCTAATACAGGTCATTAGTTGTAAAAGTGAAATTCGTCATTTTTACCAGAAAGTATCATACAGTCATGATAGAAACTGATTGGAAACTGATGGGAGGCTCTCCACGGATTATATTGGCCTTTGCATCAGATCTGCAAAGAATCCAAAGTCATCCTTCTCTTTTTTACCAACTTCCACTTGATTTTTCTGTGATGGAAGTCAAAAAACAAACCTCAGAGCCCTCCTGAAGTCAGGGAATCCAGGACCAGCAGCCATGGAAAACATCACAGAATCATAGAATCATTGAATATCCTGAGCTGGAAGAGACCCACAAGGATCATTGAGTCCAGCTCCTGGCTCCACACAGGACCACCCAAAAATTAGACCATAGGTCTGAGAACATTATCCAAATCTTTCTCAAACTCCAGCAGGCTCGGTGCTGTGACCACTTCCCTGTTGGGCCTATTCCAGGTGAGGAACCTTTTCCTGATAGCCAGCCTGACCCTCCCCTGTCCCAGCCCCATGATGTTCCCTTGGGTCCTGTCGCTGTCCCCAGAGAGCAGAGCTCAGCGCCTGCCCCTCCGCTCCCCTCGTGAGGGAGCTGCAGGCCGCCATGAGGCCTCCCCTCAGCCTGCTCTGCTCGGGGCTGAACAAACCAAGTGACTTCAGCCACTCCTCATATATCTTTCCCTCTAGACTGTTCACCATCTTTGTAGCTTTCCTTTGGAAACTCTGTAATAGTTTTATGTCTTTCTTACATTGTGGTGCCCAAAACCAGATGCGATACTCAAGATGAGGCCATACTGTATCTTTTCATATAAACTGTCATGGAGAGAAAAGTATAAAGCAACTCTTTCACCTTTGACCCAAGGGTTGCTTAATGAACCAATGGAAAATATTGTCTTTAATTGGTTAAATGTGTGCTCAAGAAGCATCTGAGTGCTCATGTCTCAGCTGTGACTGAAGTAACTGGAAATCTGGCTCAATGAAATGATGAAACAAAAATCCAGAGCAGAAAACAAATGTAAACCAGTCATAAACCAGAAACAGATGATACAAACATTATGCAACAGAACAAAATGAAAAGATGTGCAGACAGAATGCAGATGCAAAATACACTTACATCTTTTTAAAACCAATTAAATGGATGACAGAAATAATTCAATCAGTGCTTGTAACTTACAAGGAAGGGATGCATATAAAAATGTTTTTGAGTGTTTGTGGGAGGGTAGATTTGCAAGCAGTGCCTGTGTGGCAGCATTAGTTTGTTCATCTGAAAATAAGGGATAATAATCCAGCATTTAGCACTTTTAAATTTGAATCAAGATTTAGGGCTAAAATAATGACTATTTAGTAGCTGAGACGTGTCTTCACTATCCCAAACACATTCACAAAGGAAGAATGTAGATTACAGAAAGAAATTTTAAAAATAGATTGATGTCTTTCCTTCTACTGTTATTGACCTCAGCAGAGTTCAATTTATTCAATCTTAATGAGAAAGCAGAAAGCTGTTTTCTACTTAGTTGCTGAAGACTCATGTTTTTCACTTTAAAAAGTGACATGTGCCCATTATAAGAGATGCATTTTATTCCGACCTGTTAATTCTCACTGGATTATGGTCTTCTTAGTTTCTGTTCTTCTACACTGACCCATAAGTATCATGGACTGAGCGTGAAAGTGCAACTCTTTCTTAATATCCTGATATTTAAATAATATTTTTATGCATCTTGGCAAGGTTCCGATTTCCTTGAGTTGTTCTACACTCAACACTATAATATGGCACTCATCCTAGGCTGTATGGAAAAAAGAAGACTTAAACTCTTTCCCTTCTCTCATCCTAGGCTGTATGGAAAAAAGAAGACTTAAACTCTTTCCCTTCTCCATTTTCTTGCACTAATCCAGTAAAATAAATAAATAAATAAGATGAAATAACATTAGCGGCCTGAAGATCCCAAGATCACATCTTGTCTTTGTTATTCACTGTTGATTTTCCACGTGAGTCCACAAATGCTCACACTACTGTTCTTAGCCCAGATCTTGTATGAAGACAGGCTGAGAGACTTGGGTTTGTTCACCCTGGAGAAGAGAAGGCTCTGGGGAGACCTTCCAGTACCTAAACAGGGTCTGCAGGAAAGCTGGAGTGGGACTCTTTGTCAGGGAGTGTAATGATAGGACAAGGGGTGACAGTTTTAAATTAAAAGAGGTTAGATTTAGGTTAGATATAAAGAAGAAATTCTTTACTCAGAGGGTTGTCAGGCTCTGGAACAGATTTATCAGAGAAGTTGTGGATGTCCCCTCCCTTGAAGTGTTCAAGGCCAGGTTGGATGGGGCTTTGAGCAAGCTGGTCTAATTTTCAACACAAACCATTCTATGATTCTATGATTATTTCTGAATATGAAACAACCTGAATGGCCATTTTGGTATATAGGAAACCTTCCAATTTCTTAACATTCCTTTTCCGTCAGGTTCTGGTCAGGATTTTCAGTCACGTTAGATGTTAGTACAGAGTCATCAGACAGTATATATTTATTATATGTTCTCTCTCTACCTGATCCACAGACAATAAGAATCTTCTATAGCATAATTAGGATATGCTTTAGACAATATGGAAGAAACTTCTAGCTGTTAATCTTCCTCAGTCGGTAATCAGGAGATTTGGGTGTCCTGGAAATGCTGAAATGTACAAACCATGATGTACAGAGCATCTTAAAATACCCAATGCCAGTCCTGAGATAGATCTTGTTCCATACTTTGTTATTTCCATTTTAGGCTTTGTTTCTTCTTTGTTGTCTTTATTTTATTCAACAAAAGCTTCAATTTCCCTTCTTACATTCTCCTGAATAGCTGCATATAATTTGAATGCTGAAATACCTTACATTAGAATTTTACAGCAAGAGAACAATTCAAAAAATCATATTTTATAAAAACCCAAGATAAACAGCTTCAAGATATGGTAGATTTAATCCTTCCTAAGCCCCAACTAAAAGCAAAACTCACACTGAGACATACGAACAAGTAATAATTAGTGAAGTTTGGGTGATTAAACTTGCAATGACTTATTACTCCAGTAAAATATTACACAAGTCCTAATACACATGGAACTCCATTTCTTTATGTCAATAATTTGCAGCAGTAGAAAGTTAGGGAATGCCGTATTTATGTGGGTTGGAGATAATTTGCATCTAAAATGACAGATGTGACTCACAGTGAGTGACAGTTATGTGTTAGATTGCATGTAATATTTTCAATGTCTCTTCCCTCTTGCACTACCAAAAATAATTACCACAGTATTATTGTCTCTGAAGAGAAATCCCGCTTCCTCCCCCATCCTGCCTTCTCATCCTCCTCCTCCAGCTTTCATGTTAAAGTAATATTGAGAAATGTTTAAAATGTATCTTACCATTTATAAACACATTTGATTATGAAGAGCAGTGGAGGTAATGATGGCAGACTGTAACATAGTTATTCTATTACTTGTGTCTCACACATGCACAGAGAGACCACAACAAATAATCCTGTTTCCTGTTCCTTTCCAGGCCAATCTGTTTTGCCCCATCAAAATGACTCCGCATGCTTTAAATTTCTTGGGAGAACCATTGCCTCCCACCTTGTTGTCTGCAGCATATGCTTTGGTAGAGGAATCCTGACCGAGGAAAAGTGAATATCTCAGCTCAAGCTATGCATGCTCGTAGTACAAATGTGGACATTATTTTCAGAAACCCCAGTAGGTTAATAATTTAAGCATTTCACCTTTTAGAACATTAGCCACACAATAACACCTTGTTTATTGATAAATTCTGTGTATTATATGACAATGGGGCAAACAGATCCCCGGACATATTTTGAGCAGAAAACTAAATCCTATTTGATTATGCTTTGGAAAAGAGTTAGACATAACACCCAAAAGACCTATTCCTCTTTATTTGCCACCTGAAAAACCTGTTTGGTCCTGGGGCATAGCTCTATGTGGGGTCATAAAGCCATGCCTCTGCCTGAGGACTCTGACTCTTCTCCATGATCAAAACTAGCTTTCTCTAACCCCAACTGTTAAATAGGACTCTTTGATTGCGACCTTGCTCATTTTAAGCAGTTTCTTTCTTTAACCTTCAAGTTTATAGTTTCTATTAACAAGTTTTTCCCTTGCTCTGTAGCTAGGATAGCCTTCTGTATCACTTGGAGGAAGCTGGCTCTTTCTATGATATCAGACTGATATCAGACCATTCTCCCAAGGCAAAGGTAGGCACACTATGATCTTTCCTAGCTGTTCACAGAAAGGCACGTCAGTGACATTCTCATGTCCTTCATATCAGGGTCATGGCGTGAGCCTTGGTGTAAAAAGATAAATACTTTGTGAAATCAAACCAGTCTTTACACTTTAGAGACCAGTGTCCACAGCTATCATTCTGCAGTTTCTCATAGTATTTTCTGTCCTTAATATTCACTTGACTTGGGATTTAAGGAGAACACCTGCTTTTTAAACACATCTGTGTTCAGACACCAGCATCCTTTAATGTCACTAAAAGAGCAGGCAGAAGGAGCAAAGACCAGACAGATTGATCCTCAGCTAATGGAAGATGTCATCTCCACTAAATAGATTTTCTCAGGTGACAGCCTTTCTGTTGCTTTCAGTGAAAGCCACAATACCATGGGTGGTAGTTTCTTAGAGCTGAAGTACTGGATGTTATATATGGAAATGAATGGCACTGTAATTGAAGGCACTTTAAAGCTAGTATCTGAGTCCTTCAATCCTTGGCTGTATAAAATAGCTTTTTCTTATGTGTTCCAGCACATAAGTTGCAAGAAGCAAATGTACAGACCATGTATGTCAGCAGTCTTTCCTCCATAAGATCTTTTCAGACCAATTCTGTTTTCTGGATTAAATCTAGAGTGACACCTTCTGTCAAGTAAATTGCAGCCTTGTAAAACAAATGAGTATAAGAAAACCCTTCCTTCTCTTAACCTAACTACAATCCTATTAACTATCCACAAAGATTTCTACCTTTTAACAGCAGAGATCCTGAAATGCAGCATATAAAGTGATAGTCAGGGACTATATAAACTGGGCAGTAAAAAAGAAAAATAATTGGCTACATTCAGAAGAGTCACAAGTTCTTTCAGATTTTTTTTCTAGACTCTGTAAACTTACATGCAGCGCGTATAAACTTCAATAAATAAATTAAGTGACTTATGTATGTTAAAACTGGCTTAATGTATATGTCGAAGAATTAAAAGAGTACAGCAAAAGAATCAATTAATGGGAGTCTATTCAAAGGCGCAAATGAAGATAGCTAACCTTAGTTACTTTACATAGCTTCATGACAAGTAAATTACTGTGTAGATTCAATTTCACTATGGATAAGTAGATGTCAGTAGATCTAAGTGAATCAAATTATATGGAAATTCAATATGTAGAAAATGGCCAAACTATAACTTAAACATTAGCTCTGCCTTTGTCTCAGAACTGATTATTTCTAAGCCAGTAATTCAGAAATTAATAACTAGTGTTTGCTGATTCTTCACTTGATCTTGTAGCTTATTGTGATACTTTTACATATACTTTCAGGTGCTGGATTCCTCTACACAGCAGAGATGGAGAGAGCTGCTGTTTGGGCAGGTGTGACACTGTCCCATGGCCACTCTTCCATCACATGACACACAGCAGGAAAGCTGGAGGAGTAAGTTCTCTTGAGCCTCCTAATATAATATATGTAATACCTGTAGTCTCTGGCTTCTCCATCTATCAAATTTATGATTCAAATTTGCTCTGCTCACAGTCTTACGTATTTTAATTTAGTACTATGCTAGGTAAGAATGTCTCATTCAGAGATAATATCTGACATCTGGAATGTGTTGCTATCCCTCTATTTAATAGCAAGGATAACTGTCCTAACTTGAGGCTTGGGGGAAAAAAATAAATAAATAAATAAATAAAAATAGAAATTGGTGATTCAGTTATCTTGAATGAAGACATCCCAGGACAAATTTTGGGAAGGGCTATGGGCTCAGGAATTCTTGCCCTTTCCATTTGCTTTTCAGAACATGGGGAGAATTCAAAGGTGGTTTTGTTTGGTTGGTTGGTTGGTTGTTGTTTTTGTTTGCTTGTTTGCTTGTTTTCTTTTGTTTTGTTTGTTTTCTGCCCTGAGCAGTACACAGTACTGTTCAGGATGAGAACAGAGTCTGTCTGTGAATAGTCAGCAGCACATGCTTGAGGAAGAGACTAGAAACAAAATGAGGGAAGTCACTGTTCTCTTAACCGTCTTTACCAATTGTCAAGGATTTCTTAAGGCAGATTATCATTTTTTCTTTCCATGGGAGCAAAATTCCATTGGGAATTTCAATGGGAGCAAAAATTGTTCCATTCAAAATATAACCTGAATGCTAATGCAAAACTGGACTTCCCAAGTACACCTGGAAAAGGAGACAGTCGTAGCCAGAAAAATTTTAGTCAGAAAAATTCATCTTCCCCTCAGAATATCCTGGTTCATCAAAACTAACACTTTTTCTAACAGAAGCTTATTCCTTTTTTTTTTGTTGTTGTTGTTTTTCTTCTCTGTCTAGAAATGTACTCTAGACATTGTCAAAATAATATTCTCCAGGGAAAAAAAAAAAAAATGTATTCTGTTTCAAAACAAGGTGGGGGGGGCATTTTGGTGTCATTGCTACTTTATTAAGCTATCTACAATTGAAAGAGTTTAATGTAAAAAATTACAATAAAGCTTTTTGATGGATAAACAACAAACTTCCTTTCAATTTTCTTTTGATGAATTTCTGAAAATTAGATCTTTGCCCTAATATAAAACATGACTTTTTTCATTTGTGAAAATTTTTCAGAAGATAGAAAAAATATTTCTCCTGCAGCTATAATCTAGAAGCTTATATATGTCTTTGTGTAATAGTTCCTTCCTTTATGCTTCTTTGATTCTGTTTTTCTCTGTTCTAAATGCAGACCCTATCCATATAGTATATCTGAGTCCTAAAAAATATGTGTTTCAAGTTTTCAAAGCTAAGTGGGTGGTTTAGTCATGAAAGGAGTCAGTTTGCTTCAGCTGTCTAAAAATAAGCCTGGTCTAAGCAAATTTTTAAAGCTGTTTCTTTAGTTAGTGGAAAATGAATATCAGCTGTACTGGGAGTTGGTTCAAGAGCAGTATCTAAGATGCACGGGATAAATTACCTTGAAGACTTGCCTACAGGCTGACTATACAGCAAGCCAGGCAACTAGCTCAGACTGGATGAACAACTTTTAGATATCTAAATTTATATGAGATTAATGCCTCCTCCCTTCACAGAAAAATTACTGAAAACCTGGGGGATTTATTAGCAGAGTTCTAGTTAACTTTTAGGTAAATTCCTAAGCAATTTAAGATTTTTTTCTGCCTTTTATTTTTAGTATTTGAGATTGTTTCTCACTGGAGAGAAAAAGAAAAAAGAAAAAAAAAAAAAGAGAGAAAAAAAAAGTTTTCCTAAATCATTTGATTTTATTTCAACATTACCAAGCAAACCTGAGTAAGCTGTCATACCAGTATCAGAGAAACATATGAGAAAAAAGGAGGCAAATATTATTACCTGCATTTTATGGAAGAGATGATGAGGGCATACAGAGATGAAGTGATGCTCCAGGCTTTATAAACCTTTCAGAAATTATTGATAGAAATGCTATTTTGATAGTAAGATGTTATAAACAGAAGCTAAAAATAAGTAGTAGCACAGAAAATATACTTCCATACAGCTATATAAAGACCTATAACCAAAGAGTTAGTAGGATATTTTTTTTAGCACTTCTTATTTTCCAATCTCCTAAATGTGTATACTTTTAAACATATTTCTGTAGAGGTTTATGTCAAAACACTAAGTAGCATAATTCTTAATAAATGCAAGCCTCATTTCTTCTAAGCTCACCAATATAATAGGAAAAAATAAAAATAAAATTAAAAAATAAAGCTTCAGTAGAGAAATCAAGCATCTGTAACGTAGAGTCAAGTCAAAAGTAGCAAAAATACTGCATTATATGCTACTTTATGTTCATCTTCTGTTTCTAAGCTGTCAACCTTTCAGTCTCTGTTCTTTGAAAGGGAGCACAAGAACTGTCATTTAATAGTCAAGGGATATTAACAATGAAAGAACTACCACTTAAATAAAAATAAGAGTTGTGAATCTGATGTTGCAGCTGCCTGATCTCCAGATATGTTTTGTTTTATATGGCAGGCAATGTTTCATTCAGCAACTCCAAAACAGATACAGTCAGTAAAATTCAACCTGTTGTCTTTGGACCTCTGGAAAGAAACCTGTGGACAGATCAGGTACATGGCAGGCTGCCCCAGACGACTGGTGCAAGGCGAGCGCTGGCTTTAGCATGTCTTTATTTGACAGCTGATCCAATATAACAGCACCTCAGTGGGCTGTCAGTCTTTTTTATAATCGAGAGAGTAGAGATATAACATCACATCCCACTTAGCACTCCAAATTCACAGTCATTGTGGACACCAACAAAGCCTAGGCAGTCAGCTAAAAGGATATAACCATCTCTTTGGTATTATTAGCTGTCAAAGTTCTGAAACATTGTCATCTTGTGGCAAGCTGAGGACATAACAAGGGAAATAACCACTTCTCCAGGCCATTTCTCTGACCCTGGAACCAACCCACAGGTCTGTGGAGATTTCAGGTGCAAAACAGAAGTGTGAATTGCTTCAGAGGAGTTCCCATTTGTACTGTAACATGAGCAGAATGAGATGAAACAAGTCACAGAAGACTTCCATGGAAGATCAAGTCTTTAACCTGTAGTGAGTGCTGTGTTTTAGATATCCCAGTATAGCATTACTTGTGAAATACAGAATGATTCTGCCATGAGACCCATTTACTTGCTTTTTCACCAACCTGAGGAAGTACTAGGAATTTGCATATTTATAATTGCTGCCTGGTTACATTTTAATTAATAAAAATTACACTTGACAGAGGTTAAAATGTGAGTTACTGCAACATCATCCTAATAACTGCTTTAAGACACAAACAGGGTTTTTTTTTTGTTTGTTTGTTTTTTGTTTGTTTTTTGTTTGTTTGTTTGTTTCTTTTTCCTCCTTAAAGAAGATCTTTGCCATCTCTGGTTTGTACTATCACATCCCTTCTTCCAGATCATCTGAAGGACATACTTAACTCAGCAGAGTTCTTCCCAGAGACTACACTGTATGCACTCATTATCCAAGAGAACAGTGTGTCACCTTATCTTGAGTCATCAATGAGTCAGAGTTTTAGCTTGATAAGGACTTCAAGACTCAGAGCCATAGTTTTTTACACAAAGCTTCTGGAACGTACAAAGTAAAAAGAAAGAAGAGCTACAAAAGTGTTCACTTTACATACACACCTATAGCTATGATCAGCCTAAGGACACATGTATCAGGGTGGATGTCGACACATCTGAACCCATAGAGAGGGAAATATTCAGACATGCTCAGCTATATATCAACTATATATAGATCTGAGAGTGAAGATGATCTGGATTCAGCAAATTTGAAGGCCCATGTAGACGTCACTGGTTGTCTTCACTGCCTAAGACAACCCAGACTCCAGCAGCAAGTGTTTCTGCCTTCCCTCATTCCTAGCTCTTTGAAAATGTACTTGTACCAGAAAACAGTGATCCTACAAGCTCTTTCATCTGGAACCAGTTAAGTTATTTACACTAGAAATGATCTGACAGAATCACATCTGCCTTAAAAGAAATACATGAAGGTTTACCCTTCCCTGAAGAGTCAAGCCCAAGGCCAACTGGCTCACTTTGTAATATAAAAGTAGAATTAACATTTTTATATGTCACCTGATGGTAGACTGTGGATGGAAGCCTCATGGAAGAAGCTAAAGATAGCCTCAGGATACATTTAAAAAAAAATGTATGAGAGAAAGCTATCTGCTTTTTGATTTCTACTGATTTAGGGAGACAGGCTTTTATGTATGGTTTCTATTAATAAACACTATAAAATCAGAGAAATATTGTCTCTCCTTACAAAGATTTTCTCCCAGTAGAAACAACCTGCACAAGCTTCAGTATTTGCTGAAGGCTAGGACTGCAAAAGGGTAGAGCAGACCACATCCAGGCTCATATATGAAGGCAATTAACCTGCCTGTAGGGAGTGTGGGGCCACAGTTCTGCACTGACCACTCTCAGATCTGGAGTTCCTGGGATTTATTTCCCAGACACACAGCTCTGACCCAGATTGGGTAGGCAGGCAGAGCTGTGTGATTCTGAAGGACAGAATATGCCTGACTGAGAATGGCATTAGAAGTGAGCAGTCAGGTTAATACCTGGCCTGGCATAAAATCTAGTGCAAAAGTGTCTGCTAGAAAAAAATCTCTTGAGTAAACTGAAACAGTCACAGTAACTTTGCACCAGTTCAGTGTTGCACAATACGGCTGTGACATTTTAAACCCTATGTTGCATTTTCTAAAACCATATTTTCCAGTCCTTGCAGCTACAGCCTAAGGAATAAAAAATAGCAGTCAGCTGAGAGGCAACATTAAAGCAGAAGTATGTCTCAAATCCCATCTTTCCATGGGATTTATTGAATATAAATAGACTAGTGGGAACAGTAACCCAGGTGCCCCAAGTACTCCTGTATCATGTTTATTATCTGGCCTGATGCACATTTATTTATTCCACATAAAACAGAAGCTTTAACAGAGGGAATGAGAACATCCTCACTCTCCCCACAGTAGTTAATCCCAGGTTCAAATCATTTCAGAAAGATGAGGGAAGTGAAATCTTCCCCATCGTCGCCATCAAGTCTGAGTTATAATTAGGAGGTGAATGATTAAAACAGGAATGAGAGGGAGAGACAGCACTTGTCAGCACTTCCAGAGATGCCTCATGTGAAGCCCAGTACAACAGCAGCAGAGCATGCTTACAAATCCATCACAGAGGGAAGCTAGTCAATCTGTGAACCTAGCTCAGACCTTTAGGCATCTAGAGAGCTTTACTGTCCCAGTGTCCCCTTTAGATATCACCAGTGTGCAGCAGTAGCCAAGCAAGACTACAATTCCAAATGTTGGACCTAAGCACCAGCGAGGGTGGGCTGTCAGCTCCAGGTGCTTTGGGTATTAAAGAGGCCAATTTCTAGAAGAGTGAGAGTGCATGGCATACTGCCACTGCCCCTCTGCTGCCCTACAGGGGACTGGCATTTCCTCTCTAGCAGTGAAAAATCATATAGTGGATCCTTTGCTATCATGTCTTTAGCATTGCATACTAAAACCTTTCAGCATTGTATCTTGTGTGTTTGTGCATGAGAAGGTGGATATTTTATACTGCAACAGACAAATCCCTAGTGTAAAGTCTGTCAAGACCAATAAAGTTTCACCATGGAGGAATTTGACCTACTACTATAATTCAAGGAGTTTCAGGACTAATGGAGAGAAAAGGAGAATGCATTCCTTGCTTAAAGGATGGTCTAGGTCTTATTTTTCCAATTTTTTATTTATTTTTTTTATACCCAGGATAGTCACACTCCTATAAATGCTGTCTCATATATTTTGAAGCATAAAAGGTGACCGGCCCCTACTTAACTGAATGAAAACAATGTTCCTTTCTAATCAGATTTTAAAAGAGATCACTAATCAGCAATTTTTGAGTGAGGAACAGTAGCCAGATAATCCATATCCTGTGATACCTTCACCTTCTCATTTATCTTCTCACTGCCATTGTTCACATGGTTATTTAGTCGATTAGATCCTGAAATGTTGGGCTGGCATTTATTCAAGCTATGTAAGCAGTCTTATGCAGACCAAGGGAAAACACCTAAACAGTACCAAAGTGAAGAGCAGATGTCTGCAGTTTATTTTCCTTGATTGAATTTTAATAGAATTTACATGAGGTCCTTTTGGTGTTCAAGTTATCACATTAGGGAGCCTGGGCTCTTGGTGAAGAATGACAGACACTTGAGAAATTTGTCTAATATTTGCAGAGGACAAAGATTCTAGATCCAAGCATGAAAAACAGTGGAGTGGAGTTCACTCTTCCAAGACTTAAAAAAGGACACAGTGAACTGCTTTTGTGTAAAGTTCACGGTTGGCAGCCTTATCAAATAGCTCATCTGATACAACACATTCAACTTCTTTATTAAACCCTTTATTTATTTCTTAAAAAAAAAAAAAAAAAAAATAGCCTCTAAACTGTCTTAGCTAAATTAGCTTAGTTAAGGGTTAATACTTGGCTTTGCTTGGTGGCAAATTGTAATGTCATTTATTTTAATCAATTTTGTTCAACAGCTGTCAGCCAACATAGTCACACAGAGTCCTGCCAGTTAGAACAGAAGCTCTCCTCTCCCTTCCTAACACTTCTTCCACTATTTTCCCAAGACATTAGAATATACAAACCCTTATCATCTTCAGTGATCTTGTGTTGGAAGGAAGGCTGAGAGGTCAGGACTATATGAATGATCCTGTCATCCCTCTGGAGAATCATGCTACCTACCAGCAGTAAAGGAAGGGTTCTTCCCTTCCTTCCTTTGAGAAAAAGCTGCTATTACAGACCTGAAAGATGGCTTCTTTCCTTGCTGCTCCAGCAATTACCAAGTAGACTTGGTGCCTGGAGTCTTTCAAAGGCAGTATGTCAAATGATATTTTACTTTCCAGGTTAGAAGTTAAGCACATAAGTGTAAACTGAACAAAAGCCAAGAGATGCTACCTTTAAAGCAGGCAAAATGCCATTTGTCAGCTGTGCTCAGCCTCTCCAGGAGGCAGTGGTTTCTGGCTCATTTTGAGCTCAGAGTCCTGTGGGACTCAGAAACTGGAAAGCATCAATATCTCCTCTTTGTGCTGGCCCTGCTGCGTACTATTCATGTCTGTCTGGCACCCTGCGGTACTGACCATGAAGGTGACAGCCTCCACAGTTGACAGATGTGTGCTTCTACAGTCTGATCTTCCAGGGTTGGGGCACAGGGTGGAGAAGTTTCACAGGGCAAATCCAGGATGAATCAAGGGAAGCAAATATGCTGGCACATAAGCATTGTGTATTCCCATAACATGCTGCTTTCTGGACTGTAGAATGTAAGAGAAGACCTTCTTCGACAGCCATGTGCTATGGTGAATCTGTTCTGTCAAATGGGCAATTTCTAAAGGTCTGGTCTTAATTTTATCTCTGGCTGTAGTGCTTTCATGCAGTACACTAGAGTGTCAGCTCCAGTGCCTTTTGTATTACTGTGGAAGCAGACACAGAATCAGTGCATGTTTCACAGTCACTCTTGTTCCACAAAAAATGCTTGACAGCAGATTACAGACCTTATTGGAGCTCCTTCTTCAGTTGCTGTCAAGGGAAGAAATTGTACTGCCACCCCACTGCCTGCACCTGCAGGGCAATTCACATCCCCCTTCTCCAAACCATCATGTTCTGCCCCCAGTAATAACATTTTTCAAGGTGAGCGAAGACCAGTACTTCTAGGAACACATAGGAATGACACAAGGAACAACAATGAACTTGCCTGATACATGTATTATGTGGCTGAAGCCATTTTATAGAGGAGTGGCAAAGGCTGCCCAAAGGGGAATGCAGCAATTACAGGTGACTTTACCTCACCAGCCTGCAGACTGTCTTTCTGCCTCTTTCAGTTGTTCTGATCTTTTGCAGGCACATCTATCATTTCCTATCATTTGATACAGGCAGAAATAGGTGCATTTGAGGACAAGGGAAAAAGGACAAGTAAAAGAGCTACTATTTTGTTTGTTCAGAGTTCAGAATAACTTTCATTCACCCTGGCCCTAGTAGGCTCCCTAAAAACATATTAATTCAGGTTAAAGTAAGAGTAATTCATCAACTTTTCCATTAAAACTTATTTACCAGCTTATCCAAGCCATTGTAATTCAATTTTTTTTCCCCCTCCTCATCTCAGACAGAGCTTTTACATTCAAGTACCTGTTCAGGAAAAAGCTTTTACTTTCATGTGTACGTATATTTATGTGTATATGAACATATAAATATGAAAATGCAGAAGCATCATGATGACATTAGTCATCATGCTTCTTATCCATGAGTGGTCATTAAAAAAAGGCTTTTAGGAGAATCTCTAACCTTATGAAAAGCTGTGTTATATTTCCCAGTGACTAATTTACAGGTATCCTGATACACAGGTATTCAAGAAATTAATGACTACAGATAAATTACCCTCAGTTAACAGAGGATGAGTACATTTGAGACTGAACTCTCTTCTGGACTCACAGGGGAAAATTGGCCCCATCCCAAAACAACTTCATTCCAGTCAAAAACAGTGACGAGCAGGATAAAAGAAATATCATAAGCACAGTCTGCATATGGGTAACAGTGATACAAAGAAACGGACTTGCCCAGGATCACACAGGAAGACAAGGACAAAGCTGGTAATTGAACCCAAATGTCCTGCCCATTTGTCTGAATAATATATATGTATATATAATATATGTATGTTATCGTTCTGTGCTTTCTTTAATACTTTTCATTTCATTTAGACATTATGGTGGAAGCTGCCTTACAGAAACCTAAAATGGATAGAAAGCAAGAGCCAAGAATTTCTTGGACACAAAAGTCAACAAAACAAGAGATTTTCACTTTCTCCAGGGTATATACTGATTTGTCTGCTATCTTCACCATAAGTATGTGACACTGCTTTGATAGCTTCCCTATTCGGTTTTATATAGATCATTTTTGTAATTGATAATGTTACTGTGAAAAGCAGACTGCTGCTGAATTAAAGATTAAGTCAAAACTAGGCCCTTAGTCAGTCTGAATGTGTGTATTATTCAAGGATCCTGTTTATTATCAAGGTAATTCTACTTTTTAATGCCCATAAAGATTAAAAATAAATTAGTCAAAGCAATGAGCTTACTGTAAATTATATTCCCAGAAGGGACGAGTCTGAATTGTCATTACCAGAATAGCCTACTTCAATCATTTTGAAAAAGTCCATGTTATAAAACAGGGTGATCTATGCACATTTTATAAAGCTAAACTTCACCTAATGTTTTTCTCTGTAAATTCAAGACCTGGCAACACATAAACATTCCCACGCTTTCTTCATTAACAGTAGGGAGAGACAAATTTTTCTTTTTCAACTCCCAGTCCAGCTGAAGCCTAGCACTGGAGTTGGAGGACAGGGAGAGGAAAGAAACAAACAGCCCCACAACTCTGCAAAAAGATTTCTGCCTGTTGTGTGCAGAGCACTAACCTTAAAGCACAGCTGGTTAAAGAAACAGTTTATTGTCTTGTCAGTGGGCAGGAAAATTTATCTGACTGCTATCCTCTACATCCACTGACTTTCTCAGCAAATGCAGTACTAAAGGCTTCACTAGCCTGGAGAAAACACAGACCGGGGGGGCCTTCTGACCTCCTGCACCCGGATCCTCCAATTAAGTAGATACCTACATGAAAGTTAGTCACTTCATTGACAGTGGAATCAACTCACCCAAACTAGATGTCTCAAGTACGTCAACATAAACCTTTCCTAAAATCGCTTCTCTTGCCATTAAGCAGAAGAGGACTTTTTGGCAGCCTGCTCAGCTGAGGTGTAAAGCCAATCTGATGAATCAGTGTCCAGTCCTTTCTTCAGTGTTAGTAAGCTATGTGTCACTTCCACTGTAAAAATAAGAATAAGAATTTCAGAGAAACAAATAAGCCATCATGTTAAATCCTGTCATAAATAGTACCTAAAAGGAAAAAAAATAAATAAACAGCAAATAAATTTATTGTATGAAAAATACAATTATTGACTAAAATTTTAGAATGGAGAAATACCCATTCTTCTGTATTAAAATATATACACATAGAGTTTTGACTATCAAAGATTTATGGTAATATTCTACAGGAAGACAATGGAAGGAGGCATGATATATTGCTTGAGCTCTCCAGTGCTCTTTCCAAATGAAATCGGCTGCTATGGATCACACCTATAACAGTTTAGGAGAGAACAAACTGTTTTAAAACATAAAACAGACCCAAGAATTTTTAAAATATAAAATAAAATAAAATAAAATAAAATAAAATAAAATAAAATAAAATAAAATAAAATAAAATAAAATAAAATAAAATAAAATAAAATAATAAATATTAAGCTGTTTCATGAAATAAAAACAGACATGAAAAAGTCTAACATTATTAAAAGAGACTAGTATCTTCAAAATACCATAAATTCAATCAAACGTCATGGTCAAGAAAACAGTTTCTTGTGGCCTGGATGTTTGACCTTCCATCCCAGTGTGCCTGTCCTCATCAGCTCCTGTCTTTGATATGCAAATATGCTGCATTGCTGCAGTATGTCGAGCAGCTATTCACAGGGTGACTTGCTCACATTATTTTGGTTGCTATATATTTACACCAAATTGCGTGGTAGCCCTTATTTTGTTTACACTCTCCAGTATTGATTTTATCAGTTACACATACATACGTAAAGGCTATTTTAGTACAAGGCCATTTAAAACCTTTCTAGCCAATCAGTACCAGTGAGATGTCACAATTTACAGGCACACAGGAGACACGACAGTTTTACCATCTGGATCTGAGGCAAGAAATGGAAATATTTTATCTTAGTTCAAATAAGAAATAAACGCTGACCCAATGATAATTCTTTCTAAATCTTGGTCATCTCATTTAAATGCATTCTCTATGTTTTGGAGACTCATAAATGCAGCTGTGGTACCTCCACTTTGAGGAGGGAATATGGTCCTGATCCACTCTGAGTTTGAACCCAGTTGCCCTACTAGCAATTCCCAGAGTTCAAAATGCAAATGAAAAGTGTGGACAAAAAAAAAAACCTTGGAAACACACCACCAAGGACAGGTTTAGCCCCCAGCCTTGTTCCCTCTAAAAACAAAAGTTGCAAGATTGTGTACAGCCTCAGAGAAATGTTGAATAAAGAGCAGTGGCAAATGTTGCAGTTCTCCATTAACAGGAAGCTTTAAAACCATCAAAACTATTTGAGATTTCTTTTGAAGACATTACATATTTCAGTGAGGAAAAAAAAAAAAATTGTTAAAGGTCAAGCCATTTTGTCTGCCATTTTCAAAACAAAATAGCTTTTGCTTCTGATATACATTTGTCCGGATATTTACCTTTAGTTAAAGTATACATATATATATACATTTCTCAAATTAATCCTGATTAAATATTTTATTTTATTTTTTATTTAAGAGGGTGAGAAACCTCCTTCCCAAGGAAATCATTTTGGGTCAATGTGAACGGGATTTTTTTCAGTCAGTGAACTGAAAAATCAATTACTCCAACAGGCACTGCTATGAGCAAGGGCAATGTGAGACCAAAAGGCAAATTGGGAAAGAACTCACTGATCCTGCCATAACGCTTTTCAATATAGTGCCACCCATCTTTTTTCCAACACACTCTCTGTTAAGATTTCCAGCTGAGTCACATCTCTTGCCCAAATCTTTCTAAGGCTTGTGGGGAAAAAAGATAGACAAGGAAAAAGAACGCAGCTGAATTCCACTTCTGCAGCTGGAAACTGAGGAGCATTTCAATATATCAATACATTTTCATGATTTGGTTAAATTAGAAGATACTTTGAGAAAACATCCTATTAATGTCCCCTCCAATCCCAGGTAGAGCAGGCAGGGGAGGAGAGGCATTAAAATACTCTTCCTAGAATCAAGACACAAATGCTAGGACCAGGGAACTCTCTCTCATTATTTTCTGTGATTCTTAAGATACCAATTCATTTCTTATTTCAATAACTTTATTCTATGCTTTCTCTGAAGTCAGTATTTTATTCTCTAAACACTTCATTTTTATCCATATTTAAATTCTTCTTCAGATGTTTACTTTCCCCCTTCCTCCACCCCCCCCCCCCTCCTTTTTTCGTCTTGTTTACTGTAACTGGCTTGGGAAGCATCTAAAGGATATAATGCATAGCCTCAAGACACCTGATAAGTAATTGTACTTAATTATACTGCTGCAGAAAAACAGAAACTTTGTTAACTTGAGAGTTCTCCCAACAACAACACAGACCAGTTCTTTGGCTAAAAATGTGTCAAAATACAGGTGCAGATACTGATTTTGTTAATTAATGAGGTCTTCAGTTTTCTTTTTCTACACACAAGGGAAAAAGATAGTAATCACGATTCTCATCAAACCTAAGATCCAATCTCTCACACAACAGGTCACCTAGTTCTGTGTGCACCAATATATTTTGTTATTAAAAACGTTTTGATATTTGAGGAAAAAAATCTATATCTAATTTCATTTTCTCACTTCTCTTTATTGCCCTGTTTCTCTACAACAAAGGTTAGCTTGGTTTGAGTATAGCTGAAGTAGACTGAGAAAGTGTAGGCATCTGTGCCTGGAAAGTGATCACACAAAGGTTGCCATACGGGCATGGGGCATAAACATATGATTAGCATCATGTTTGACCACCTGTGACTTCCATTTCTGGGTGACTTTACAACTAGCTTAACTGGCGACATCCTGTGGCAAGATTTTTAAGTAGTCTTTAACACTCCTACTGAAGATAAACATAATATCAGATGCGGGTACCAAAATTAGATGATCCTGTTCTCACTTGGGAACAGTATTTTCTTGGTGCCAAGAAGACTTTCAGTTTCCAAGTCTGAACTAATTTTTGGATTCTGATTAAAAATAAATAAATAAATAAATAAATAAATAAATAAATAAATAAATAAATCTAAAGCTGCTGGACAACCTTTACTGAAAAGGAAAAGTAAATTATTTTTTATTTAATTGAGGATCAATGACTTTGCCTTTAAGCAACAGTACTTAAAAGTCACTCTGTTCCCTGAAAATAATGTGCTTTTTATTGCTTGGTATAACTCCAAGGCTTGCTGTAACTACAAATAACAGAAAAAAAATGAAAAACTATTTCTGGTTCTTTCTAGTTTGTTTACTTCTGCATTTGTATGCATTCTGTGTATCTTCAGTTTCATTATTCTCCATGTTTCTGTGATTCTTTCTCACTGCAACAGCAGAAAGAAAATCGTGACTGTAAAGCCCCAAGAATTTTCAGAGCAATCATAGAGTAGAAATTTTATCTGACACTGCTTTTAACTTTTTTTTTTTTAATAAATGAATATATTTCAAGTTGATAGTGTCCCTTTAAATCCTTCTACTCTGATAATCTGTATTTCTGATTATCATGTGCATAAGTACTAGGGTGAATTTTTCAAAGCAGAACCTCATTTTCTTATTTTCTGCAAAGCTTTGCAACATATATTTTTAATTTTTTTTTTTTCCACTGGTGTTGAGATGAGGATTTATATGACATTGCTAAGTTCTGAAAGTGATTTGATTTTCCTCTTCAAACATGCCACATCCCTTGTCTTCCTTCAAACATTCTCTTTCATGGCTCAATTCAGCAAAGGCATTTAAGCATGGGCTTAATCATCAGGCAAATCAAGCACATAACCATATTAAGTTAATACAAACACATACCTTAAAGCTAATACCTAAATATGTGACCATTCTATCTCCCCATCTTCAAAATACTAGCAGTCCAAGTATTTTCAGAAAGTCTTCATCATTTCAATTAATTAAAGTATTTATATTTCTATGTTCTTTCAGATCCCATAAAAGCAAAAACTATTTTTATCAAACTATTGTCTTGACTCATCTCAAAATAAAAATATATCTTTGGTGTTTTTGACAAGATCTTTTTCCTTCCATTTGATAAATTGATCTTCATGCTGAAGAACGTAAATCTGCAAGGTACCACTCTTTAACAGGTTTGAATTCATCACCCTTAGTAATTCAGGATGTGAATTTTTCCAACAGAGTCCTTCTCTGCTGGAAAACACTACTTCATGGTTGAAAAATGCTGCTTTTGCAAGTCCCCTTCTCCCCTCCTGCCATGACAGGCCCCAGCACTACACAGCCCTGCACCGTGCCAATTGACCATGATGAGAAGGAATGAATGCAAGAGGAAGCACCTGCCATGGTTGGTGATGGTGAGCAGGACTAAGATATAAGATTAACAAACGTTTGGAGAACCAGCTATATTTCCAGTAGCCAGCTGGACTGGACTTCCTGAAGCACTGTTCCAGTTTCATTGAAGCAGCACTTAATGGTATTAATTTCATAGATTCAGAGAATCATAGAGTATCCAAGTTGGAAGGGACCCACAAGGATCATCGAGTCCAACTCATGGGTCCCCAGAGGACCACCCAAAAAATCACACCATGTGTCTGAGGGCATTGTCCAAATGCTTCTTGAACTCTGGCAGACTCAGTGATGTGCCCACTGCCCTGGGGAGCCTGTTCCAGTGCTTAACCACCCTCTTGGTGAAAAACCTTTTCCTGATACCCAGTCTGAGCCTCCCCTTTCACGGGTTGGCTGTTGCCTCATGTCCTATCACTGGTCACCAGAGAGAAGAAATCAACACCTGCCCCTCTACTGTCCCTCGTGAGGAAGTTGTAGACTGTGATGAGGTCTCCCCTCAATTTCCTCATTCTTTTGTTTCTTTTCTTTTCTTTTGTTTTGTCAGGATCACTGAAAACATCTTCCACAGTAAATTTTTGTTTGGAACTTTGACACCAGTTTCTTCAATTTCTGTTCAAATTATTCCCTTGTAAAAGCAAAATCGTTGCATTTCTTAACTGTAGAACCAACTTAGCTGCACTCATAAAAGTATGCTTGAAGAATTTATGAACAATGATAAAACGGAGTTTTGCTAGGTGTATTTGTAAATTTATGAACTTTTTTTCAGGTTCTAACAGTTAGAATTTCTGCATCTCCCCTCCCCTCCCCTCCCCTTTTTCTTTCCCCCCAGACTTTCAGCAATAAGGTATTACCTGTGCTTACAATCCCCTGTATTGCTGAGTGCGGATGGAATTCCCATTTTAGGGTGGGCTATTCAATATATATTGAAATATTTTATATTTCAGGATCCTTGAGAAAGTCCCTACTGTTGTTTACAGAACATTTTTTAAAGTACGTGTTTATGTGTCTTGCTGAATAGTGGCCAATAGAGTTAAATACGGTCTGGCATTTGGAAACATTGCAAGCTCAGACCTTCTTACAGTAATAATACGGAAAAAAAATAAACAGAATGCTTTATGGCAGTGTGTGTTTACTGTATTTCTAAGTTTTGTGCTGACTGTATTCATGTTATGTTAGCATGAAAATTGTTCCAATAATGAGATTCAGTCCACTTTCAGAAACACTAACAATGATATTTGAGAAATATACATATTTATATAAATTCCACAAACCATTGTCAGAAATAACATTATATTGCTCATATTTTTAAGCATGGTGTTATAAAGGTATCTTGATTTCTTTTCAAGTCCTATAAGAATTATATGAAACAGTCTGTGTTAGTGAAATTATCTTGCAATATCTGTTGTTCTGTGATAGTTGTTCCTGCAGTGCAACTGGAACCTCAGAAACTCAGCAGTCAACAACTGATTAACCGTGTTTAACCATCATGAGCTGCAGTTCTGAGAGTCTATAGCTAGTCCTGCTAACTTCAACTTGTTTTCACTTCTGTGGTAAAAAGGTTTCCCCATCTATGGCCTGTTTGCTCCCAGACAAATTGATGGCAAAGTATCCATCAGACTTTTGCATCACCTCTCCAGTGATGGAGGATTATTTCTTGATCTGCCTTGAAGCAAAGCCATAACTTTTCAAGACTGGTCAGTGAGTCAGGCCGTTAATGAAATGACTGCTGCTTTGCTAGATGTGATCATCTTGCATTTTTTAGATCAGAAAGGTTCAGTTTACATTACTTTTTATTGTTTATTGCTTGCTTTGCAAGTTGCCCCGGTATTTTTGTAAAATACTCAAAAAGTCAATTATTTGCCATTTTACTTAAGCTTATGAGCTAATATGGAAAAACAGATTAGCAGTAAAACTAATTTTCTTTAGTAATAAACATGATGGGAATCTTACAAGAGTCATCGTGTGCTGGAAACAACTTTTAATAAACACATTTTATACCTTCAATAAATATAAAATTCTTATTAGCATAGGTGTGGTGGTTCTACCCAGCTGGGTAGCTGAACTACACCACACCTGCTCTCTTATTCCCCCTCCTCAAAGGGAAAGGGGGAGAAAATCAAGGGTTCAAGGGCTCAAGGGTTGAGATAAGGACAGGAGGATCACTCAACAATTATCATGGGCAAAACAGACTCAGCATAAGGAGATTAACATAATTTATTGCCCATTACTAGCAGACTAGAGCAGTGAGAAACTAGAGTAAACTAAAACACCTTCCTTCCCTCTCCACCCCCGAGAAATGCAGGGGAATGAGGAACAGGGGATGCGGTCAGTCCCTAACGATTCGCAGTCACTGTCTTCCCCTGCTCCATGTGGGGTCCGTCCCATGGTATGCCATCCTCCCTGAACTGAGCCAAAGGCAGCAGCTCTTTAGTAACTGCTCCCACAGGGCTCCTTACCACGGGGTCCATCCTCAGGAACAAACTGCTCCAATATGGGTCCCCCACGGGTGAGCGGCAGCTCCCCCCAGACCCCTGCTCCTGCATGGGTTCCTCTCCACAGGATGCAGCTCCGGCCCGGGGCCTGCTCCTGCGGGGGCTCTCCATGGGCCGCAGCCTCCTCCAGGCCACATCCACCTGCTCCACCGGGGGCTCCTCCATGGGCTGCAGCGTGGAGATCTGCTCCATGTGGGACCCATGGGCTGCAGGGGGACAGTTTGCTCCACCCGGGGCCTCTCCACAGGCCACAGGGGAACTGCTGCTGCGTGCCTGGAGCACCTCCTGCCCTCCTTCTGTACTGACCTTGGGGGCTGCAGGGCTGGTTCTCACTCCTTGCTTTTCCAGATACTGTTGCACAGCAGTTTTTCCCTTTCCATTATCTGCTCTCCCAGAGGCACAACCAGCGTCACTCCCTGGCGCAGCTCTGGCCAGCAGCAGGTCCCTTTTGGAGCTGCCTGGAGCTGGCTCTGACCTGACATGGGGAAGTTGCTGGTCTCTGCTCCCTGAGACGAGCCATGCAGCTTCCCTGCTATCAAAACCTTGTCACGTAAATTCAGTACAATAAGTTAAGAAATGCTGGACCTGATGATCTCGAAGGTCTATTCCAACCTTAATGATTCTATGATTATTAACATTCATGTTAATACATGTAAACGTACGTGTCCAGAGAAGGGCCACAAAGCTGGTGAAGGGCCTGGAGTGCAAGTCCTGTGAGGAGCGGCTGAGGGAACTCGGGTTGTTTAGTCTGGAGAATGAGGAGCCTCATTGCTCTCTACAACTCCCTGAAAGGAAGGTGTGGGGAGCCAGGGGTCAGCTTCCTCTCACAGATAACTAGTGATAGGACTAGAGTTATGCCAGGGGAGGTTCAGGTTGAAATTAGGAGACGTTTCTTCTCAGAGAGATCAGTCAGGCATTGGAACAGGTTGCCCAGGGAGGTAGTAGAGTCACTGTGCCTGGGGTTGTTTAAGGCAAGGTTGGACATGGTGCTTAGGGACATGGTTTAATGGGTGATATTGGTGGTAGGGGGACAGTTGGGCTAGATAATCTTGAATTCTTTTCCAACGTTAATGATTCTATGATTAAGTTCCTTAGACTGCTCAAAGCTTATAATTAACCATTCCTCTTTTTTTTGAACAGGGGTCCACATGCAGAGCAAATTGTCTTCTTAAAACAAACAATCAAACAACCAAAACAACAACAACAACAAAAAAACTGTTTCATGTCTTAAGAATTAAAAGTAATAATAATAATGAATTTCTTAGTACATTTGCTCATGTTATCTGAATTACAGAAGCAGTGGTATGCGTATACCTACTCAGTCATTCATAGATTTACAGACTACTGCAGCAGCACAGTCTAAAGGCTCTACCCTGATAAAAGCTGTGCCTGGATACCTTCCAATGGACACTGCCATTTCTACAGGGATCTGCCTACCCAGCACAGACAAGTTCTTTGGCATTTACTTTTGATTAACAGAAGATCTTTCTGGCTCAGGATTTCCCTAACTTCAAGTGAACAAGGGAGATACATGAAGTATGCTGTTATATTTTTAGGATCCTTCTAACTTTTGTCCAGTGCCAGAGGCTGGACGCTGAGCTAAACAGACATTTTGTCTGACCCTGGCCAACTGTTTTTACAGTGATCAGGACCAAGGCTCTGCTACTTATGCTGTCCTGATAGTTAGGTTCAATCAGACATAGATACAAATGTAAGTATGAAACTGAAGATATTTCCCCTAAGTGTTTACAGAATAATGTTTCCACCTATATAAACTAAAGAAGACACCAGTATATAATAAGAATAGCTGAGACACACATAGGCTTGACTACTGATGCTCAAAGTATGGATCTTCAGGAAAAATTCTAGACAGAGAAACCTCATCATGAGCCTACCATTTCTCCCATACTGATATTGGACAGTTTGAAAGAGGGACTGAAAAAAGAAGTCCCATTGTATATCATATGAAAAGGTTTGTTGCCTCCATACAACTCTCTTAGAGCTCAGGAAAAAAAAATAAATTAAAATTAAAATTAAAACCAGGAAAATTTAGAATAAATCTTCAAACCAGGCCCATTGAAGGCAAAAAAAAAAAAAAATAAAAAATTATAGTCCCAAAGTGTTCCAGCTGCATTTCTGAAAGTCATCTTTAAAAATCTTCTGAAGCCTTCTTAACTTCTCAGCTAAACAGCCATCTAAGCAGGTTTCTGAAAGTCTTCTTTAATAACAAACCAAAATCTTCCCTATCGCCTGTGCAGCTGTCAGTCTATTTTCCATGCCCTAACCCTGCTAAGATTTGCAGCTGTCTTTTATGAACATCAGAATTGCTTTAACGCTGCAATGCCCTAAGAAGACATGCCTTTTTCAGGTAATCTAGATCCGTCAATCTGTCCAAAACTGGTATATTATTCCATAGTCAATAGTTTATTTTGTGACAGTAATAGGCAATAAAATAATGCAGTGAAATATTTTAGTGTGAGAAGCCTAATTCAGGATAGGTTAATAAAGTCTGGGTGATTCATCATGGCACATTATTTATCCACAGTAACTTGCTAGGTAGATGTGTGAAATCCCATCGTAGTCTGTTGAAATTTATGTTCTGAGCACCCTTTGCTTTTCTTATTTATTTATTTGCTTAGCTAGAAAGGACATTTACTTTCCCCATAGCAATTGAACAATAACTATGAGTTGTATGAATTGCATGATTTCTTGCTTTAAAAAAAAGCAAGACACAGATTAGTGTTGGTTACAATGCAGAGCTGAGAAGATATTTTAAACAGCTGCTTTTTAAAAGTGATGCAAATTCTGCTGAAAGCACTATAGTGGTTAAAAATAATTTAGGAACAAAACACATTTGGACACCGATTTGAATATGTATATATAATATATATATACACACACATATATATAATATATATATACATTAAAAAAAAAAAAAAAAAAAAAAAAAAACAGCTACCTAGAATTTTTTTTTTAATTCTTTAACTTAAACCCGTGTAGCTTATGTGCTAAGACAAGGCCCACTAGTCTGAATACTGGAATAGAGCACTAGCTAATGGAAATTTATAAGAAGTGATCACAGAATAGTGTATATGAAAATACTATTAACTGTATAAGAAAATAGCATCATAAAACATTTCAGGGTGTTCTCTGAAAACTTCATTACTGATGGCAAGGACTGAACTTAAGAAAAAAAAAAAAAAAGTTATCTTCTCTCTCATGTAATCAAAGCATCTCTCGTGCTAGCAACACAATGTGATGCCTGTCTGTGAGCAAAACGCTGTCTCCCTGGAAACCGCTAGAATGTGCCACTTCATCTGATCCCAAAATGAGCAATAAGAAACAAGAAGCGTGAAATCCTTTGCTGTGGAGGTTAGCATTTCACTAACAAACACCTGCAGTTTGATGTTTGCAGTACCTGATACATATGATTTCCTAATTGCTGCAAAAAACATTGGGTGTCCTTAGCAATTGTGTCTGTTATGACAGAGGTCCTTCCTTTTGCTGTTCTTTTCCTGCCTGCTTAACAGATCATAGACTCAAAACAAAACTGTAAGTATCTCCTTTGTATAATTTCCTAATTAACCCTCTCTTTGCTAAAAATCCCATTAACACTTTCCTTGAGGCAAACTTAACATGTTTATTCAACACACCATTGGGACCTTATCTGCATAACTCTTATTTACACACTAGGCATAGAGCTGGGATTGCTTTGAACACATTCACATTAACAATTGTAGTTAGGCACACCTCCTAAACCAAAGCTATACAAAAGGGACGTCGATTCAGTAATGAACCAGTCAGTCTTAATCACAAGCAACACTTTTTTCTAGTAGAGCTGCTCAGGATTCTCTGAACTGACAAAAATTAAGGCTTGGTGAGGAGTTTCTTGGCCTCCACAAGAAAAACTATTCAGACTTAGAATGGAGTTTCTGGTCACAGGGAAAGAGAGGGAGAGCAAGGCTGGGAGGTGGAGAGAGAGTTTGTTGTGGGGCAGTAGCAGTCATGAGCAGGCTGACACCTTACCATTACATGGCTGTTTCTATATTACGTGAACCAAATCCATGCAAGGCAGTAGTGGAGGATAAATCCAAAGTATCCTTAGACTTCTTGAAGAAGTCAATGTGCAATAAGAAAAAAGCAATGTGAACATCAAGCTCTTGGTTGTCATGGGTTGAATGTTGTATCCATTTTCTCTCTACTTGGAAAAAAAGCTGTTTCAAAAGCCATTGGTTTCCTACTGGTGTAGAGGGGAAAGTAAATTAATGTCTCTAGAAGCCTCATGAGATATAAAACACCTTCATATGTAACCGAGTTGTTTTCTTATTTTGAAGCAAAACTGACAAGAACGTACTCCCCACCTAGCCTACTCAGTATAAACACAACACTGCAGTGAATTTATTTGACTGCACAACCCTTTACTTTTCCTAGAGTTTTCTGGTGAAATCTGAATAAGAGAGGAATGCAGAAACAGTGCTTGACCACCATATTTGAGAACTGGACTTGCTTTCTCACACAGTACTGAAGCAATGATTGGCAAACCCATTTGATTGCATTGATCACCAATGGCGACAGCTTCTCTGTCCTTCATTATATAAGCCTTTGAGTTGTGATTCTGCTCTACAAAAGTGGATGGGGAGACATAAAATGTTACATAATATCGAGTACTTGGGAAATAAAACTAACCAGCAATTGAATCTTACAAATTTAACACACTGCAAAGCCCCTTGAATGGAACTTTCCTATCCTGAAAGGTCCATGCTTTGGTATCTCTGTCTGTAACACAAGAACATCACAAACACTTTTTGTTGTGTGCTATGAAACTCACCTCATTAATAGCTGAAAAACAATCAACCTATAAAGAAATGAAATGCATTTTTCTTTAGGGAACAATCTGATCTATGTGTCATGCAAAGGTCATGGGCCAAGTATTAAACAGGGAGGATAAGATTTAATGGTGAATCTCTGTTTGGAGATCACTGACACTCTGATGAATGGGAACTATTTAAAACAAAATAAAACAAAAAAG
Organism: Aythya ferina; assembly: GCF_964211825.1. NCBI lineage: Eukaryota > Metazoa > Chordata > Aves > Anseriformes > Anatidae > Aythya > Aythya ferina. The sequence goes on along the minus strand of NC_140297.1, from coordinate 39,357,511 downwards.
TATGTGACCATGAAATTAAAGTAAATGTTCTTTGTATTACAAATGCAATCTTGAATAATATGATCATAGAGTAGCAATGCTACAAAATTAATTAATGCTTAATTTCAGCATTTCACAGCTTTCAAAAGGTAAGTTTGCAGTTCCTTCTGTATGTAATTGTATATATAACTGAGACAATACTCTCTTTCAATTCTTGATAGGAAACACTTTCATAGCACAGCTCTTAGGATGAGGTTAGCTATACAGAAGCAAGGATGAGAGAAAAAATATGGAAACTGAAGAAAAAATGAAAAACCTGACTAGGACATTCTTAAAAAGAGTAATATATTTGTTAGATTTTCTTTCCTAATGCATTAGCAAAATTTTTTACAGAAACAATGGCCAGTAAATGCAGTGGTATTATTATTCAGAATGAGGGGCAGACATCAACAAATCACCAAAGAGAAAAAAAAAAAAATATTGAAATATTAGGTCCTAGTTCTGAAACAGGTAACATTATTTTAAATTCTTCCATGAAAGAATATAGTCTGTCATTCCCAAACTGGCAACTTTTAAACTAAATATTCTTCTATGCATGCATCCTGTCTTTCCATCCCAATACATTTTAGTATTTAGATAACTGAGACACCATTTTAGCTTCTTTAAACCTTTTTGTTACCTTTGCAATAGAATTAATCTGTGGTTCTCAATCTTGCAAATACGGTCATTATCGGGCTATACAGAGAATGCTGAAATGGCTAGTCTGACCAAATATGAACTACTGATGGCTTGAAATGCATACAGAATTTTCATTACATTCCTAGAATACGTCAGCAATTAACTGTGACTTTAAAAATAAATAGGAATAATAATAATATCAATGCAACATATATTCCTATAGCAGTAATTTTATTTTATTTTTTTTTTAACAGGGAATACCATCACGGATAAAACTTTATTAAATAATAACTCTTAATTAAGCTACTAAAAAGCTTCTGAGAAGAGGGAATAAATAAGTATTGCATGTTTTAAGCAAACAATCAACGGTGAAGCTAGCAGTTCATCTAGCAGCTAAGGTGACAATGAGAGGACACAGGGATCATAGTCTGAGGAAGCAGAAAACAAGATTCATGACAAGAACATGTCTTACGTTCTCTAAAGCTCTCTTAGCAGCTCATACTTGTATCTAAAAACATAGCTAGAAACTCAAGCTTATCAGCAGGATGATATTTTTGTTGCCTAATGTTGCTGCGTAGGAAGAACTAATACAGCAGCATGGTGCAAAACTTTTTGGAATTATTAAAAATGTCTTCATCAACCCTACTTCAGAAGACCATTGTTGTTACTTTGGTGTCTGAAATGAAGAATAGCACTGGTAGTAGGATAGACTGTGTTGTACAAGATCTTTATGAGAATTGAATTTTAAAAGAGTTACCAATAATCTCTAACCACTGGAACTGTGAGCCCTGGAAAACAACATTCCCTCCAGCTGCAGTATGTTAATTCTGAAGAAGAAGCAAAAGAACCTACTATATATAAATTATAAGAGTGACTATAAGAACACTGTACTGATTATAGCAAGATTTGTTTTTCTCCTTTTTCACTCATCCCAGGCATTTCCACCAAGTATATGTGCTCACAGGAACTTCAGAAATTTGGTTGCCTGTAGCTCAAATCTGTTGCAAACTCCCCAAATGGCCTATTGCTGCCAAGCAGCAAAAATGTAAGCAGAAGTTGCTGGAGATGTTAAAGAGCATCACAAAAGAAATGCTATAAGGTTGTAAATCTTCTAAAAAACAGATTCCTTCTCTACCTGGAATTAAAAAAATATAGGAGTGCACCAGAGATACTAACAGTGGTGAAAAATTGGGGGAGGTGGTGTGTGTGTAGAAACTTTTGTTGATACAGAGATGAAAGGGTTACTGAAAGAGGAAAAGGCAGAGGTTGAAATGCTGTGGGTTTCCAGCATGTTCAGGGGCAACCTCTGCTTACCCCTGGAGATAAAGAAAGCTTTGCTAGTGAAAGAAACAGAAATTAATCAACCACTGCTCCTCATGGTTATGTTTCTATTCAGTTTGTTCTAAGATCATGGAGAAGTAAGCTTATAGCTAAAGATTGTACTGTTAGAAAGCAGCCCTGTGTAATAAAATTCATTAACAATAATGCCAGTCGAAAACAGCTTTCCATAGTTAAAATGCAGTGCTGAAAAATCAGCAACAAGGGCTATAAAAGGAGGGTAATCAAGTGGTGTAGGCAAAAGAGAATAGCTGCATTTTCACTTGTGGGGTTTTCATTGTACTAAAGGCTAAGGAGGAAAGTAAAGGACCTAAAGGGGAAAGGGAGTAAAAAAAAAAAAAAAAAAAAAAAAAAAAGAAAAGCTAAAAGTTGTTGGAAGGAAGGAAGGAAGGAAGGAAGGAAGGAAGGAAGGAAGGAAGGAAGGAAGGAAGGAAGGAAGGAAGGAAGGAAGGAAGGAAGGAAGGAAGGAAGGAAGGAAGGAAGGAAGGAAAGAAAGAAAATTAATTGGAAGGTCTAAAAAAGCACGATTTTGAAAATTATGTATCTTCACACATTTTCAAGTTCTAATGCTTCCTTATGTATTATGAACTTGTCTGTTCTCTGATTTTGCTGTTGTCCAGTTACGCTCTTGTCCTGTAATACAACATTCATTAATAACCTCACCCTTTGCTATTAGCAATAAAAATGTGATTAAGATTATTCACTTCTTTCTTTTATCTTTTTCTTTTTTTTTTTTTTTCTTTTTTTTCCCAGGGTAATCCAGGGTTACCATCATGATTCTGCATGAGCTGTCTCCTGTAATTGCAACTGTCAGAAGAATAAAGCCTGGCAAATATTATTTACTGTATTCTTATGATTTTTGTTCTCTACCACACCTCATCACTGAAATCTACCTTGCCAGTCAGATTTTAGTGGTGAAATAGGGAGTGGAATAGGCCTTCATGGCCCTAATACTTCCCCAGTAGGACTCAGAAAGGTGCAGAATGGTTTGAGCAGAGAACAACTGAGCACCACTGCCTGAGCCTGATTGTTGTGATGGTTTTCTTGGTTGAGTAACTTTCATATATTACTCTGCACTCCCTCAGCAGCATTCCTCCCACACAGATATACAAGACTGATCACTGTTACCATAGTCCTGATTTCCAGTTTATGTCAAGGTTTCCTAAGACCACAATATTTTTACCCTGCCTAAACTGCCAGACCAAAGTTGGCTAAACTCAGCAACAACATTAATGCTGTTTTCTGAGGAAATCTGATGCTATAACTTCTATATTTCATGTAGTTTTTTTACTAATTCAGACTTTGCTTTTAGCTAGATGGCTAGTTATTAAGTTCTTACAGAGGTATAGGTCTGTCCCTGTGAATCAGGCTTATAGGCTAACAGAAGCTTCGCCTTAGCCTGCTTCTTGTTGATAACAATTTTGCTGTGATATGAAGAATTGCTGTGTATTCATGAGGTTAATCTGGAGCCTACTTGACAGGTTGCAGAACATTTTGAGATTTGAGTAGAATGGGGAAATGAAATTTAGGAAAGCCAGTTTCCTCACAAGGGTGTTCCTCCCTGTGCTTCGGGAGTAAACTGGAAAATGACAAGCTAAGAGAAATATTGCTAGAGGATGTTCTGCCAAACAAATTACACTAGTTTATGTTTGCTTCCTTTCAGTTCCATATGGTAAACCTCCACTTTTCAAACAATGGCTATACGTCATGTGAAATGCCATCCTAGGAAAACTTTTGATGCCCCCAGAGCTTTCTTTCTGTTATGTTCTGTGAAGCATGAATGGGAGAGAGATAAATCAGTAGCATTGACAAAAGGGTGCTGTGGTTATCACAGCTTTCATGGCTCCTGTGCAGGGACTCAAAACATGGTGTATTGAGTAAAAAAGGAGTTAGTCCTGTAGTGAAGATAAAACAACTCTGTTGGTTTGTAGGAAAAGCAAACAACCGCTTTTATCTCACTGGTGTAGACCACACTGAATTAATTTGAGCAAGAACTTTCACAGAAACCTTTTCTGTTTTGTCATATATAGAATCTGTTGTCCCAACTGCCAACAAATGTATCACCATTTAGTTGATTCAAACAGGAGTTAGACTTTAAAACACAGCAAGGATTGTGCCAGACTACTGCACATCTTTTAAATTCTGCTTCAGACTTTGTACGGCTCTGGTTATAAGCATGCTCTGATCATCAAACACAAGCAAAGCACAAAGAAACTGCCATTTCAGCAGGTCTGACTAACCACAAACACTGATATGGAAACTTATGATATTTACCAGTGAAAAGCAGAATACTTCAGTTGATCTGAATGTCTATAAGCTTTTTTTTTTTTTTTTTTTTTTTTTTTTCCTATGCCCTTCTTTTATCTATTGCAAAGTAAGAAAAGTATGCTAAAAAATGGCTTAGTTTGTAAATAGGCCACCTCTGTTGGAAAGCTAAGGTTGTAGGTGAAGCTATGGAGAAGTGAAATAAGATTTAGTCTCCCGCTTTCTTGTTAATTAGGTCATTATTTGGCTAAATTCTCTCTCTCTCTCTCTCTTTTTTTTTTTTTTTTTTCCTACAGCCATATGTCAGGTTAGCTAACCTGAAGTTCAGAATAGTACCTTTGAAATTCAGGAAAGCCTCCCAAAGTATGGCTTGTCTTCCTGAACTCAAAATGCATATTAGAAGTCAAAATTAAAAATCACTGAAAATATCCAGATGAGACAGGAATGAAGAAAAGTGTTTCACCAAGATCTAAGCTCTGTTTAGAACAGGAGAAGTCATGGTGACCCTAAAAATGCTGACAGGCATAAGTAGTTCTGCATTTATTGCCAAAATAATGCAGCATCTATTCTTTCACTTCTTTGTAGAGAGTTTAGTGCTCAAAGGGTCATGAATACTCTTGGACACTCTCCAACCCTTCTAATACATTCAGACATTTTTTCAACACTGGATCCCTCTTCTCAGGCACACAGCCAACAGCTTTAAAGCACGAAGCATAGACAGACACAGATAAAGGAAAACTTTTCACTCTGCATCTCAGTCAACTTCATTATGGCTGACATTATTTGGTCACACGTATCATTTTTGATTTTCTATCACAATGGTTACCTTAAGTAGAGAGACAGGGAAGCAAGCATCTCATGATTTTCAATATTTCAATAAGAAGTATTCTCTTACAGGATTTTTAATGAAAAAACAAAAAAAAAAAAAAAAAAAAAGAAGAAGAAAAAAACTTAAACCTTCAACTTCTACATATCTATGGCCCATATACCTTCCTTACTGTATATTTATTCCCATCTCCCTGCTTTTTCCAAAAAAGCTTGGGGCCCTGAAATTTTTTGGTTGTTTTTGTTGTTTCTCATCCAAACAGGAAAGATTGGTACTCAAAAGGTAACCCTCAAAAGTTATCGGGATTATTTGGATAATCAGTTTTAGAATGGATCTTTGCATAAATTTCATAAGAAACGAATGGAGTGTCCACATTTAGATTGGGAGTCATTATCAGTCATGTGATGGACACAGTTTGGACCCAGAGAAGTGGAGACTGAGCCATTGATACCCAAAATACGTTCCTCTAAAAAAAAAAAAAAGAAAAAAGAAAAAAGAAAAAAGAAAAAAAAAAAATCATTCAAGAATAACTCTTCTCTTTCCATGTACTTTGACCCTTTCCCATGAATCACTTCTTGAAAGTCACTCATCTGTTCCCTGCAGTCTGCTTCCAGAATCCCGTTTCACTGATAGCCAGCCAAACCGCACTCACAACAAAGGAGGGATGCACAGAAACACAATAACCCACAATACAATACTCTGAAAAAGGTTTGAAAAACCCTGAAAGGTTTGAAAAACCCTGAAGCCCAGTTAAAACTCTAAACCAAACCAAACAACAAAACCTTGTGAAAATGAAGTCAGCAGCCTCACACTTTGAAACTAGCAGTGTCTCTCCTACCTCCCTCTTCCTTTCTTTTATTATTTATTTATTTATTTTGGAAAGAACAGTGAAAAGGCAACACTGAGACGGATGGCCTGGAGCTTTAATAGCACTTATTACTTTGGGTTTACACAATGAGGATTTCATACCTAGTGACTTAATAATGTTGATAGCATCATCAATCTTGCCAACAGAAAATGGCTAATCTACTTTAGCAGCAAGTTCATTAAAGGTTGAGTCTTTTCTTTATTATTATTTTTTCTCTCTAGAATAGGAAGGGGGCCAAGATAAGGACCTTCCAGAGACTATTTGCAAACTATTCCTATAAGCAGGCTAATATGGCAATTCACAACTAGGAAGGGAGAGAGGAATGGAAAAATCATAAATTCTTAAGAAAACATTAGAGCGCATAGATTAAAAAGGTTATTGCTTAGAAGATTGAAGAGTTTTAAATGAAAGTGGCTGAGGCAGAATAAAATGGATATCCACAAAAAATGAGATTCTAGGAGGAGAGTTAATGATGAAGTGCTGTGCTGGCAGGAGGCCAACATTGTCCAGATTAGTTCAGTTGTGCAGGAAGGATAATGTCAGCTGACATGCTGGCAGGAAGAAAGGCCTAGGAGATGGATAGCAGCTTAAACACAGGCTGGTCCAGCAGTCAATGGAAAGCTTGTTGCAATGATCAGGCTGATTATTCTATCCACTGGGATTTGGAGTACTTCAAAGTAACTACAGAATCCACCTGTCAGGGAAAGAGTTGGGAAAAAAAGCAATTACATCAACCAAAATAGCATCTGACTGATGACAGACCAAACATATCACCAAGAGAGAATGCAGGCTGTATCCTCTTCATTGTAACATTGAAGTAAATCCAGGGCAACTTTACTGACATCTTCAGGTTTGACTCCAGATTTACACAGAACCTAATGAATTCAGAGTATAACCATATTGGAGTACCCTACCAAGTTCACAGAGAAGGTTTTTGTAAAGAAAACCCATTGCTTTGCAAATAGAAATTGTAATCAACTTTTGCCAGAATTTCATCCATGGGCTAGATGCTCAGCCAAGGTAAATGAGCACAGTTACATGATGCCAGCACAGACTCCAGCCTCCTAATATCTTCCATGGGACTGTGGCAGTATTTGCAGAACTGCAGTCTCTCCAAAGCAGATGTTGAAACAGCTTGCAAAACTACTAGGGTAAGTGTAATATAAATAGTACCCACTAATTTTCTAGACTGAAACTGAAAATCCAATCTTGCTGTGCAACACCACCCTAAGTGGTTTTTATTACAGAAGTCAGTGGACTTAGCCAGATGGGATTCTATCAGGCCACAGACTTTACAAACACAGGGAACCTGATCATGCCTTGCTAAAGGGCTTATAGAGAAAAAGAGAGGTGTTATGAAATGGATAGATAGGGTGGAATCTAGACTTGGGTAGGATTTGAGTAAATACTTATAACAAACCCAAGTATGAGATAGAGGAATCATTAAAGGTATGCTGTCCTTACAATAGGGACCCACTCTAGTATGGGGACAGCAGGTCTTGGAAGAAGATGGTAAGCTGAGGAATTTCTGGGTTTGAAATTAATTTGAGCACAGGGAGAGCAGACATCTGCAAGCTAGGATAGGAAATCTGCAGAGAGTGATCAGCCCAGGGATCAACACTCTCCACACCTAGAGGGCATGAGGAAAAGGTACCATTCTCTGAACCAATTCTCTCAAGAAATCTGAATGGGCTAAAGGCAAAAAGCATTTAATCATTGTTCTACTTGACTGGAGTGCTCATAGAATAACTTTCCCAGTAAGCAGGGATGGATAGAAAGACTATTGGGATTCATAACCAGTCACTTCTAATCTATAACATCATTGACATTTTATTTGTCTACGGGTAACATTCTATTTTTACTTTCCTCTCATATTCTATGAACAGGGTTAAATGAACATCTAGAGAGAGCGTGTGATGAACTTTTATGCAAATCAACCCTTTTCATGAGCTGTATGGTGGACAAGTATGAAAATGGACTGATTTGTTTTCTATGTTTCTGTTCCCATTTTAGAAGCCCAAATTAGCCATTCCATCTTTGATAAACTCATCTTACTCTGATGTCAAGTGTCAGGAGAATTTCAACATGCTAATTTGTGATGCTTTTTTCTCTCTCCCTCTTTTTTTTTTTTTTTTTTTTTTTTATCATTAAGGTCAAATCATCTCCTCTGTTGTCTCACATAACTGCAAGGAAATTCACATTTTCAGGGTCTGTTTGAAGTCTAATTCCACTCTGTTATAACTTCATTGATGTCACTTTAACTTAGTAAACAATTAAACCAAAGATATATTTCAGAAAATATATTCTTCCTTAGTAGTTCCCTAACTTTCTAGTCAGAAAAACAAAACAAAGACATTCCTTAAATTAAAACATGGACATGAAAATAAGAACAGTCTTAGTGCACCCAACTGGAAGATAACAATCACGTTTTTCCACAGATTCAAGTTAAAGATTTAGGTCATAAAAGTAATTGATGTAATTATTTCTCCAACTGTCTCTACTTCTCATAACCTAACTCTCAAAGTATTTGCCCCACAAAATGTCACTCATACCAGACTTTAGAAAATATTATAAAACTGTTATAGCTCTAATCACATCAAAAGGAATGAGATTTCGTTAGGTGGCAATTATCGTTAAAGCACTGAGAACAGCTACATGCAACACAGGCCATCATACAGCAATCAACAAGTTTGAAACCTCTGGTTCAAGATGAGAAATAAGAAATGGAAGTCACTGTTGCAATCAGCAGAAAACCAGCTGCCATGCTTGGAGGCTGGAAGAAATTAGAGGGCAATGCAGAAATCAATGTAATAGCAGTAAGAACAAATTTAGGAAAGCTTGTGAAGCATACTTAAAGGCTATGAAATGCGAGTAAGTGAATTTATATATATATATTTATTTTTTTTATAATGTTATGAGAATCCTAAGGGATAAATGGACTTTTAAAACTACCTATGCAAAGTGTCCGTCATACTGTATTCCTCAAGAAGTCCAATGAGATAAAAACTCCAGAGGTAACTGAAAAATCTCTAATTCCATCAAATAAGGATTTCTTTTTAAATTGGCCTAGCAATCATTATGCAGCAGAGGCAATAGATACATTTAAAGAATAGGTATTAGGTGCTTTACTGAGGTGCAAAGTTAAAGACTGGTGGCTTCAGTGCTGAGAAAAAAAAAATCTAGGAGAACTGGGCCAAAAATGTCAGACTAGGCTGACTTACGTTTTCTCCATTTTTGAATGTGTGCCTTTGCATAATTACAGCTATGTTCTTTGAAATGCTAAGAATCAGCAGCTTTCATGGATTTTATTAGTGTTGGGTTTGTGCTTTACTGTGGTTGGAGAAAAATAATCTAAATACAGAACCAGACAAACCTTCCAAATCCCTAATAATTTCAAACCGAGCACCTGCATTTTCTGGGGCACCACCTGAATTTGCTTCCTGCTGAAATAATTCTGTTGTCAGTATGGGACTCAATGTAATATAAAAGTCCCAAAGGCCTGCTTAGATTCAAGAGGAGAAGGAGGTCATTTCTATTCTTGTAAGCTAACTGGCTAACTTACATGCATTGATCATCTTTTGAAAATGCCCAAACTTTAGTCTACTTTTCAGGTGTCTATAAGTCATTTTTGCCTGGATTTACAATGATGTTCTTTAAATAGAAGACATTTTATATGGTTAAATGAGATCTGTTATAAATATAGAAATTTTACTTTCATTTGATAGAATAAGAGAACATGACTCTTACATTCCTGAGAGACTTTCATAAGTATACTCAAGGTAAAATTTATGAAAGCAGATATGGTACACCTATTTCACCCAAAAAGAGAGTATTCTGGAGAAGTTAATGACAAGTGTTCATTTCTGTTTTTCCTTTTCTTCCTTTATTTTCTTTTTGTTTGTTCTGTTGCTTTTGCCATCCAAGGATGACATCATAAAGTTTGTCAGAAAAGTGTGTCTTACAGTCAAAGTCTTATCATGGAACATTCAACTAAAATCCATGATTAATTTTGCTCATAACAGAAAGTGGTATGATATTTACTTTTGTTCTCGGAAATTAAAAACAACCCCCCAGAAAAGTTTCAATTTATTAATAAGTGCAGCTGGTGCATGGTTGAGAGACTTTAAATTAATTTCATATTCAATAGACTTTTAGCAGGTAAGCATCATGTTACTTGTATGTCAGTGAAATGGTAGTGAAATTCCAAGCACTGAAGTAGCACACTCTGTTCCTTGGCAGCAGCACTGTTATCTCCTTAGAGGAGAACCTGCACCCAAGGTTTGGTCTGCACAACAGCTTCTTGTTCAAAGGCAGTTGGCATGCTAATGACATCAAAAGTAGTGGAAAACTCTCAACAAAGCTTCCTGTCCTCACTATTGTTAGAGACAAGTCAATGCCTTGTCTATTATTTAATCAGCCAGATTTCCAGTGATAACCTTGTAGTGAAAAACTACTTCTGTTTCCTGGGTTCTCTAATTCTCTACCAACAACAGTTTTGTTTTGTTTAACAACATGTAAACAAATAGAGTACTAGCAACAGGCTAAAGCTGGGAACTACCATGAAGAGTGGCTGTTCACTTTCATCAGTCTTCAGTCACTCCTACTCCTTGTTCTGTGTGTCAGAAACAAGCAAGACCCAACTCATTTTCCTCTGTAGTTCATTATTGCTCTGGTATACAATGGGTAAGGTGATATTTAATCTATTCTGCCTTTTGCTTGCGCAGAAAAAGAAATGAAGACACCTTGTGGTTTTTGTATGTGACCTCAGGGATAGCACGGGGAGGTAAGTAAGATTTATACCTACTGAGGATCTGACCAAGTGTTCAGATAATTTAAATGGAGCAAAGGGTAGTTTAAGTGACTTGCTCAAGGTGAAATAGTAAGTGACTGACAGCACCAAACAGAAAACTCCAGCCCTTGCTCTCCTTTTCTGTCAGAGCACTTCTCTCCCAGACACCCACATTTGGATTTAGCCAGATGCAGAGTCACACCTGCACTGGAATAATATAGCAGTAACAATTTTAGGATAGCTGACAAACTACATGGGGCTCTTTCAGCTGCCTCCAACAAAAATATGATTCAGCACCATCATACATGATCAGAATACTTTGGGACACGGCAATGTGCTCAAGGATGCCTTATTCCCACAGAGACTGGATATGTTGAGAAAAAGCAGATGATTATTTTTGACAAGGGCCTGGACAACTGAAGGAGGATGACTTCAAGATGACTCTTAAAACGTAACCCAGACACTATGTGGTGCCTTTCAGATAACTAATGTAGAAATGACAAAGGGAAACTTATTTACTTTGAGGCTCATTTAACAGCTTTCAGAATCCTTCTTTCCTTCCTGCCTGCCTTCCTTTCCAGCCTTTCTGCTTTCTCTATTTTCTCCTAACATCTAATCTAAATATCCATTTTTTTTTAGTGTAAAACCCCCTTGTCCTATCATTATCTGCCCGTGTAAGAAGTCATTCTTCATTTTTTCGTAAGCTTCTTTTAAGGCCTGAAAGGCCACAATGAAACCAGGAACCTTCCTCCCTGGAACCTTCTCTTTTCCAGGCTGAATATCGCCAAGTCTCTCAGCCTGTCTTCGTGGGAGAAGTGCTCCAGCCCTCTGAACATCTTTGTGGCCGTCCTCTGGACCTGTCCTAACAGGTCCGCATCCGTCTTGTTCTGGGGGCCCCAGACCTGGATGCAACAGTCCAGGTCAGGCCTCACAAGAGCAGAGCAGGGGGACAATCCCCTCCCTCACCCTGCTGGCCACTCCTCTGTTGATGCATCCCAGGATGCAGTTGACCTTCAGGCTGCAAGTGTGCATTGTTGGCTCCTGACATCTGTATATCCACTGGACCCCCCAAGTCCTTCTCAGCAGGGCTGCTCTCAGTAAGATCTTCTCCTAGTCTGTGCTCATGTCTGGGATTGCCCTTACCCAGGTGCAGCACCTTGCACTTGGACTTGTCGAGCCTCATTAAGTTCACATGGGCTCACTTCTCAAGCTTGCCCAGGTCCCTTTGGATGACATCCCTTCCTTCTGTTGTATTGACTGCACCACTCAGCTTGGTGTCATCTGAAAATTTGCTGAGGGTGCACTCAATCCCACTGTCTATGTCATTGATAAAGACATTAAACTGTACTAGTCCCAAGACAGACCCCTGAGGGACACTACTTGTCACCAGCCTCCCTCTGGACATAGAGACATTGACTGCAGCTCTCTGTCTGCGGCCATCTAGACAATTCCTTATTCACCAAAAAGTCCACCCTTCAAATCTGTCTCTCTCTTATTTAGAGATAAGGATGCTATGTGAAGTCCAGGTAGATGACCTTGGTTAGTTTTCTCTTGACTCATGCAGCCACTCCATCAGAGAAGGCCACCAGATTGGACAGGCAAGATTTACCCTTGCTGAAGCCCTGCTTGCTGCCTCAGATCACCTCCTTGTCCTGCATGTGCCTTAACATTGCTTCCAAGAGGACCTGTTCCATGGCATGGAGGTGAGCCTGACCGGTCTATAATTCCCCAGGTATTTCCTACTACCATTTTTAAAGATGGGAGTGATGTTTCCTTTTTTTCTAGTCACTAGGGACTGTGCCTGACTGCCAGGACTTTTCAAATATGGTGGAGAGAGGCTTGGAAACTTCATCAACCAATTCCCTTAAGACCCTGTGATGCATGTCATCAGGCTCCATAGACTTGTGCCTGTTCAGTTTCCACCTGTTCAGTGATCTTGAACCTGCTCTTTGCTTACAGTGGAAAGGGCTTTGTTCCCCCAGCCCCAGCCTAGAGGTTCAGGGACTTGAAAGATGTGGGAAGCCTGACTTCAGATAGAGACTGAGGCAAATAACTTAATGAGTACCTAAACCTTCTCCATGTCTGTTGTTAACAGTTCTCCCTTATTTATCAGAGGGGGAACACTCTCTTTGGCCTCTCTTTTCTGGGACCTATAAAATCCCTTCTTATTCTTTTCATCCCTTGCCAAGTTCAGTTCCATCTGTGCTTTGTTTTTCCTTTTCCCATCTGTACACATTCAAATGTTCTCTTCCCAGGCCACATGTTCCTACTTCCACAGCTTGTGCATTTCCTTCTTACTCCTCAGTTTGACCAGCAGGTCCTTGCTCAGCCATGTTGGTTTCCTGCCTTGCCTACTTGATTTCTTACACTTGATATACTTGCCAGCCCAGTGGTATGAATACTATTTAGTTATATAAATATAACAGAGATAAACAGTGACCAAAGTGTAATGATTAGTTGACATCAAACCTGGATTTAGAACATCTAATGTATTTTTAAAGTGTCATCAGTTAGCATTAATTGGTATTTATTAATCTATTGAGAAAGACAATTTAAGGTTTTAGGTATTTAAATTCAGTATATAAAGTAAGAGATAAATATATTCTTTTATATTTTCTTGAATTGCTTGGCTTCACCATGTCACCTTATCATATGACTGATCTTTCCTTTGACTACTACAGAGCAAAGCAGTATCTAGATATTTTTAACGAACAGAGAAGTACTAAAAAAACAAACAAACAAAAAAAAACACTCTGCTAAAATAAAGTTAAGGTAAAACCAACACTCTTGGGAGCACAGAATAATCGAGTGTAAGCCTGGAAACAGAGAAAAAAAAGTTAATTTTAGAAGAAATTTAAACATGCCAAGGTAGAAAAATCTTTTTAATCTTTCATCAGGGGAAGTCACATTGAAAAAGACAGTTTAAATTTAAAATCGCAAACAGCAAAAAGCAAAAAGTATGCACTGATCGTAATCATATGGCTATTGCACATTTACTGTGGAGCAATTCAAGTCATTCATTCCTACACATGGGTGATTTTAGAAATTAAGCTGCTCATTTCACTAATGTCAATAAGTATTCTTATATTTAATATCTTTTCCAAATATTTAGCCTCTGCAATCATAAGGTTCATTTCATCAAAGAACATTGCATTTACACTAGCAAAAGGATCAGAAATCAAAACAACCAGATGGCTAGGGACTGTAATCAGGACCTCCTTCAAGAAGGTTTCTCTCCCAAGAGATGTAAGAAAAAAAAGTAGAACCATCAAACATAGAATCACACCAGTGATCACACAGGGAAAAAGAAGAAGAACAACACAGAACATAGTAAAAACTCTTAAATGAATGACTATGCAATGGTAGATAGAGGAAAAAACAAAGTGAAGGGAAGATCTCTGCAGTCATCTTGCCAGCAACCAGAATTTTGAAGTCAGTACCATCCTGTGAGATAAAGTCTGGTTTTTGCTTTACTAGAAAGCATCCTGCAGTTCAGAACAGTGAGGAGAAAACCTGCATCTGGATGCTGCAGTACAATGAGAAATAATGAAACAGCTTTTAGAAAGAAGCATCCAAACCAGGGTCTCAAACTGAAATCCCAACACAAAATTACATGATTGTCCTATGGGACCACTACAAGTTTGAATTAAGGTTGTTATAGAAGTTCCATCTGCCCTCTCATAGAGGGGGTTTAGAGTGAAGTTTAAAGACAACAAACAGGTTCTTCAGGCTCAAATGCAAAAGGTATGTGAATGCAAGAACTGTACTGGAATGTAGCATTTAGTTTGGGGATAACTGCAACAACCCTGAAATTAACTTTCCTTAGCAAGTGATGTATAGTCATACTCATACAACTCCATCTTTGTTATGAAAATGCAAAGACATCATCCCCATAAATGTTGGATTAATCATGTTATTTTCGCAAGCAGACAGAAGTCTGTTCAGCCAACACATGGTAAGTAACCTTGTTGACATCTTAGCTCTATACCATTGTTTAAGCTCCCCTTAAAATGATTAAAGAATATGTACACACAATCAAGTGTCATACTTTTGCCAAGGAGGTGATAACCACTGTCCAGCTGGACAGTGCATATGTGTGTGTGGTGGGGTCAAGACACAATATATCAGTGGGCTGTGGTAGCCTTCCAATCACATGAACAAGTATGAAAGTCTAACTGACTTAAAATGTACTCTTCTGTTTGATGCAACTCTTCCTTTCTAATAAGTTTACCACATTTTTCACTGCATCCAGCTTATGCAGAATGTGCATGTATGGCATTACAGTTTATGTCTACAGACACTCATTTATGCCTGTGTTAGTGCAAAATTGAGTTTGAAGCTTTGCTTATCCTTTCACAGAAACGTCTTCATGGGTAGGGATGGTTCAGATAGCAACTAGGCTTGCTGCTGATTTGTTGTATGAGTTCAAACCCAACCCCTGCAAGAAAATTCTTCTTGACTTCAGACTGACTGTTTTGCAAGGCAGTTAAAAAGATGATTATAAAGTATATGTACTTATAAATATATTTATGATATATACATAAGAATACAAGTTAAAGGCAGGTAATAATTACAGTGAATGTTCCAGGTTTCATGGAGACTGAGGTCTAAAACACAAACTGATGCAAACTCACATAGCTTAATGGATATTTATCAAAAGCTATTTTAATGTTTCTTTAAACAACATTGTAAAACTTTTGTAAGACAAATGAATTAACTGTATGAGTTCACTATACGTATGAATTAAAATGATATGATTTCCTCACTGCATTTTAATCAAATACAAACGCATGATAGACATTTTCAAAAGCAAGACATGATTTTGAGTATCTCAGTTTTGGAGGTGTTCCAGAGATCTTGTATTTAAAGATCTAGTTCCCTTTGCAGTGCCTCATCTTGAATATGCAAAGGCAGAGGCCTCCAAACCACCAGTCACTATAAATGTAGGCCGTAATTTTTATCTGTATATCCATTTACAAAGCACTGACTGACTGTGATGTCTGTTAAACTCCATTACTGCTAAAATATCAACATGTAATATTTTTCTAAACTGAACCATATGAATGTATATTCCCACAGCAAACTGATTGCTCTCCTTTACTTTACTTTTAGTATTCCCTTTGATAAACTATACTACTATAGTAATAACCCTGAAAAATCTCAGAAGCTACCACATACTAAAAATAAATGTTCTGAGATGTCGTTATGCAGAATGGTATATGTAATACATCTTAGATCTCTATTCTAAATATTTTATTTATATATATATATTGTAATACAAAATAAAACCTGCTGTGTAAATTATCTGTTAGCAAATGCTATTCTGCAATTTTACTTTCAAATTATCCAAAATGAATTAGGTCTTCATATTAAATTGTCAGATGGTATTCCTCTTCCTGCAATACAGACAGAGTTGTTGGTATAAAGAAAACTAAACACTCAAACCTATTTCTTTTTAATATCTCTGATACCATACAGTTTTCTGGATTTGCATTGACATATATTTAAAATAGAAGATATGCATGGAATTACCAATTACTTTTTGACTGAGTCATGTTATTTAAAAAGGGTATTTAAGAATTATAAATTGTCAAAAAGAATGGAGGGAGGAAACTAGTGGGAAAAAGAAGAAAAGATGAGAAGTATAATAGCTCTTAAAACATTGCAGCATAGATGCCCAGAGTTTTGAATTCTTTTCTATTACTGCACAAAAACTTATCTTTGAAAAACAGCTAAAGTTATCAGTGTTAAAGTTAGCAGTTATCAATAATATGCAACCGATTAAAGTGAAATTATTGCATTCTAAGGGTATTATGTATCACAGTGACATTTTCCATTAATCTTTCTTTTTCAGCTTTGAAACTGAATTAAGAAGGAGTCTTCTGAACTTTGATAACTAGATTGACACACCACTTAATGTAAAAGCCAAAAAATATTGCTATTGAGCAAGAAATACAACTGTGAGTTCTGGATGCGGGGGGAAACCTAGTTACAAGAGATGAGGAAAAGGTGGAGTTGCTTAATGCCTTCTTCACCTCAGCCTTTAGCGGCAATACCGGTTGTTCTCTGGATACCCAGTACCCCGAGCTGGTGGAAGGGGATGGGGAGCAGGATGTGGCCCTCACTATCCACGAAGAACTGGTTGGTGACCTGCTATGGCACTTGGATGTGCACAAGTCAATGGGGCCGGATGGGGTCCACCCAAGGGTACTGAGAGAACTGGCAGAGGAGCTGGCCAAGCCGCTTACCATCATTTATCAACAGTCCGGGCTATCGGGGGAGGTCCCAGTTGACTGGTGGCTAGCAAACGTGACACCCATCTACAAGAAGGGCCGGAGGACTGACCTGGGAAACTACAGGCCTGTCAGTTTGACCTCAGTACCAGGGAACTTGAGAGTCATCACGCAGCACTTGCAGGGCAAGCAGGCGATCAGGCCCAGTCAGCATGGGTTTATGAAAGGCAGGTCCTGCTTGACGAACCTGATCTCCTTCTATGACAAAGTGACGCGCTGGGTGGATGAGGGAAAGGCTGTGGATGCGGTCTACCTTGACTTCAGTAAGGCTTTTGACACCGTCTCCCACAGCATTCTCCTCAAGAAACTGGCTGCCCTAGGCTTGGATTGGTGCACGCTTCGTTGGGTTAGAAACTGGCTGGATAGCCGGGCCCAAAGAGTCGTGGTGAATGGAGCCAAGTCCAGTTGGAGGCCAGTCACTAGTGGCGTTCCCCAGGGCTCGGTGCTGGGGCCGGTCCTCTTTAATATCTTCATCGATGATCTGGACGAGGGCATTGAGTGCACCCTCAGTAAGTTTGCAGATGACACCAAGCTATGCGCATGTGTCGATCTGCTTGAGGGTAGGAAAGCTCTGCAGGAGGATCTGGATAGGCTGCACCGATGGGCTGAGGTCAACTGCATGAAGTTTAACAAGGCCAAGTGCCGGGTCCTGCACCTGGGGCGCAATAACCCCAAGCAGAGCTATAGGCTGGGAGAGGAATGGTTGGAGAGCTGCCAGGCAGAGAAGGACCTGGGAGTGATGGTGGATAGTCGGCTGAATATGAGCCAGCAGTGTGCTCAGGTGGCCAAGAAGGCCAACAGCATCCTGGCTTGCATAAGAAACAGCGTGACCAGCAGGGCTAGGGAGGTGATTGTCCCCCTGTACTCGGCTCTGGTGAGGCCGCACCTCGAGTACTGTGTTCAGTTTTGGGCCCCTCGCTACAAGAAGGACATCGAGGTGCTTGAGCGGGTGCAGAGAAGGGCGACGAAGCTGGTGAGGGGCCTGGAGAACAAGTCCTATGAGGAGTGGCTGAGGGAGCTGGGCTTGTTCAGCCTGGAGAAGAGGAGGCTCAGGGGCGACCTTATTGCTCTACAGATACCTTAAAGGAGGCTGTAGTGAGGTGGGGGTTGGTCTGTTCTCCCACGTGCCTGGTGACAGGACAAGGGGGAATGGGCTTAAGTTGCACCAGGGGAGTTTTAGGTTGGATCTTAGGAAGAACTTCTTTACCAAAAGGGTTGTTAGACATTGGAACAGGCTGCCCAGGGAAGTGGTGCAGTCCCCATCCCTGGAAGTCTTTAAAAGACATTTAGATGTAGAGCTTAGGGATATGGTTTAGGTTTAGTGGGGACTGTTAGTGTTAGGTCAGAGGTTGGACTCGATGATCTTGAGGTCTCTTCCAACCTAGAAATTCTGTGATTCTGTGATAAATTAAAATTAGTTTATCTGGTTAAAAAAAAAAAAAAAAAAAAAAATCAGAGAGGAGAACATTGATTTGGGGACCAAAATGTTCTAGAGTATTTGGAAGAACTTTCTTAGTTTCTAAATATGTTTTCTAAGTAAGAGAAAAAACCCTGGCCCTGATTTTAGGTAATAAAACCAATGTATTGTATAAAGTAATTCTTCAGGAATTGCACATGGATTTCAAATGTGAGAAAATCCTTTTTTCTGTACTTTGATCACCAGTCAAGCCATTACAGGAAGGCAGACTGTGAAACAGAGTATTAAGGAACAAATATGGTTTTGAAATGAAGTAATTGTACAAGACAAGTAAAGCAGTGACAGCTGAAAGTTTAATATTAATGATGCCCTTGTGTTTTAAACTACTCTTCTTCCATAAATACACTAGACATAATGAAGAGTTGTTGGAACCTAGTGGTTGGAACAGACATGTCCATGAAACCCATTTTGCAGAAGCAGTGTTGATAAAAAGAGGCAGTCTTCATTTTGAAGTGTTGCTAAAAAAAAAAATGATACTTTATAACAGTCCATTTTGGCGTCTGGTTATAGCAATGTAATGTCTTTTTTTTTTTTTTTTTTTTTTTTTTTTTTCACAGATTTAAATTACTTTGCTTTCCATATACTGTTACACTAAAAGCCTAAAGTTTGAGAGCTGATTTGATTTTATACTCTATTACATTTACAGAATAAACCATGGGTGAAAAAAATCAGTCTGAAAATAAAGAAAAAATAAATAAATAATGGTGGCAGATCTGACTAGAAATTTCCATTGGTGTTGTATGTTTGTGAAAAATAGCCAGGAAAATGCCATCAAATATTTCACTGTTTCTTTTTGTTTGTTTGTTTGTTTGTTTGTTTTTAACCCTAACAAATATTCCAATTTCATATAGAAACAAAGATTTGAGAGTTCCACCTCTGAGACCTATGTGTTATAACCCTAGAATAGGATCCCTTCAGCAAGTCATTTAGTTTTTCTCTTTTCCTCAGTTTTCCCAGGAGAATTCTACATATACTCTTTGTATATAAATATACATGTAGTGCCAAGAACAGCTATGTCAGCATGGAAAGGAAAGCCACAAGTGGAAGCATGTATGCATATGTGTATCTACGGCATGTACAGGTACAGAGAAATAAATAAATAACCAACCAAACAAAAACAAATAAGAGTGAATGAGAAAACTGTCCCCAGAAAACTTCGTATTACTAAACTCAGGCAGCCTCAAGATGACCATTCTCATTATGAGAGCACACACTGGAAAAGCAATGAATCAAATCCACCATAAAATAGTTTCAAGTGTTGATGGAGAGAAGTGGTCCTGTCTCTTTTCTAAAGCATCTATACAAAACAACCTACTTGTTTCAAAGGAGGACTTCAGAACATATTACTGCCGATCACCAAAATCAGTAATTCTTTCATTAGAGATGTCAGTATGTCCTAAGGTCAGTGCATTACAAGAGAGGAAGAAGTTGTGGTCTTATTTCACAGACGTGCAGTACTGTGTCCCTATCTGGGGAACTGATAGTGTAGGCTCCTGATGAGAGGGAGCATGAGAGGAAGTAGGAGGGTGCTGTGTCACACAAGAGGAAAGGGAGAAAGGATGCAGCTATCTCCCGCATTTCTTGCAGAGGCAGATGAAATCTCAGCCTTATTATTAGACTACTCTTGGGGAAGGGAAGAGGTCTGGCTCCATACAAAAATAAATAATTAAATAAATAATGGTTGGATAGTTGCTCAGAAGTCTTTGAAATTCTGCTATGTTAAAGCTGATTGCTAATTGTCATTACTGCTACTGTTAAATGGGAAATGTGGAAATGATGTCAATTCAAAATTCTGGCATGAGCCTGTTGTAACTGAAGCATTTTTGCAAATACATGCAGACTTGTTGCAAGGCAGGTGGAGGGTACAGTGGATCTGACTCTGCCTCTGAATGATTTTTGATTCATTTTATGCAGCATACGGAGCACTTCCAAATCCTGGATGAGTTTCCTTTGGTGGAGGGTAGCATTTTTATTTATATCACTGATGCCAGGATTTCTGTGAGACACATTCTGGTTGGCAGCATCTGCAAGCAAGGTTGTCAGAGGAATGCTTCACAATCAGAATCTATACAGCTCTGGAAATAGCTGCAAAGACACTTAAATACTGTGGGAAGTTTACAGAGACACATATTTTTCACACTTTCACTGATGGCAGCTGAATTGGGAAATCTACACTCTGGATGTTAAGTTAAGTTACATTTGTGAATTAAACCTTAATCTCCTCTAAGTATTTCAGATTGTGAAATGGGTACAACAGTGTTCCATAGATAAATGCTAACAGATATTTGTGAAACACAGAAATAATTGTATAGTTAATTAACCACAAAATAAACATAATGTCTTCTTAAACAATAATCACTGGTACACAGCAATGCTCTCCACCAAGATCTTCTCTTATGCTAAGTATCATATCCAATTCATCAGCCCTTTTTTCCTTACCAGGATGTCAGTGCAAAGTGTAAGAATGCCTCTAACAGAGCTTCAGTACTAAATGTCTTCAGCATCTTAAAAAGTTTTTTATTTTTCCCTTAATTCCATTAAATTGCATAGTCAAATAATCCTAGAAAGAGAAAGCACTATAGCGGACTATGATCCCTTCTGCCACTATCAATACAAGTGTAGATATTATCCTCTGATCCAGTTACAACAAATCCCAGTGAATCAGTACATGATTCTACACTCTTCATATACGCCTCTTGGGGAAGAAAAAAAAAAAAAAAAAAGAGAGAGAGAGAGAGAGAGAGACACTGTTTTCCTGTTTTCATAACATAGTTCTTCATCAGTGTCTTGTGCCTCCCCATCTGGCATACTGCCTGGCTGCATGTGTACCTCTGCCTTTTAGGCAGCTCATCAGCCTGACTCAACAGGGAAGTTGCACTGACTCAGGGAGGGCATCGAGCAGTGTTTGCAGCACCGCCAGTGACATTCTCTGAGACGTATAAGATACAGAGAGGCACTAGAGACTGCAGCACAGCAATAAACACATTTTCAGCAAAATCCATCTGTGAAGCCAACTGATAATAATCAGCTAGAGGCTAGAAGGCAGTACATCATCAGCCACCACAAAACAAACATGTGTGATACTGTTGTGCACAGGCATAAACTCTTGTCAAATGCAGAGTTGTTCTGTTAACTAGCAATATAACATTGCTCTCTTGAATAATGAATGGTTAACTTAGCTGTCCATGAGATCTTTCTATTGCTGAGGCTTTGGTTTTCTGGTTGTTGTTGTTTGTTTTAACTGAAATACCTACCCTCAATTTTAGTGACATTATTTGTTGTTCTTCAATGTGTATACAACAAATAATTTCAAAATGAGTGAGAGGTGTTTTTGTTTTTCATTTATTTTTAATTAACTGGCCCATTCCGTATGATTAAGGATCAAACTCTGACTCTGTATTTACAAAGATCTAATCCCTAGAGGTTTAATTTCTGTGAGGACATAAAATTAAAAGGAATATTTCCATGATCATTGCCATGGCTCCCCAATCATCCCTTAGTCAGCTGTTGGGGGAAAAGTAATTAGGAAAATTTTTGTTTTTTAAGTCTGCATAATTAAGACACTACAAGTACTCACTGCACAGTGTTTGTTTTTTCTTTTTTTGTTGTTTTGTTTTGTTTTTTGTTTTTAATTGATAGTTGATCACACTTGCAAAATGCTAATAGTTTCAGATGGCATATTCTACAGTAGCAGTGCAGCTTTCAGTAGAAATACTGAGAAACTGGTTATGTTCCTCCATGGTTATTTTAGATTTGCTACTTAAAATTGGAGCCATGAAACAAGATTATGCCAGTTTAAAGGGAAAGGGTTTTAAAGGGACATACCAAGGGCCTACTCATGAAAGATTATATAGTCATGCTTCTGAGCTCAAGGGAAAATAAAATTGAAGTTTTTTTTTTAAATTAAAATTTGTCTTCTCTCTTACGTCACCTACATATGTTTGTCTTTTAGTAACTATGCCCTACAGGAGCTTAATTTATTGCTTGTATTTTAAGGAGGTGAGCCAAGAACTCCAGGCTCTTGAATGCCACCTTCATCTTTAATGATCTTGGGAAAGTTGCATCATCTCCTCAAGTATTAATTCTTTCACATATGTAAGAGAGACAGTAACAGCACTATCTTATTCTCAGAAAGGTATTGAGATGCTAATGGTTTAATTATTGTTTTTTAGTTATATTGAGAGCCTCGAAATGAAAGTGCCATATTAATGCAAATTATCACTATTGTTAAGTGATAGAATGAAGCTCTGTAAGACAAAAGCTACATGATGCATTGTCCAAATAACAAAAGTCCAACTTCACTTGATATACTAAATTGTTTAAAAATATCACTAAAAGATCATGGTAGAGAAAAATGGAGTACCACTCAAAAGGGCCAATCATATCCTCTGGAACTACCTCATGTTCATAACTGATGAACATGTACAGAAATGGAAATGAATTAACTAAAATTTATATGCTAGAGCATAGCTCAAACTGGTAACTAAATTGATTTAAAAAAGAATTACTCTACTAGATTTCTCTTTTCAGTCCAAAGTTTTGGTGTGTTGGATAGGCTAGAGGGAATGAGCTTTACCACTGAGATTGCCACACCCACTCCCTCCCAGGACCAAGATCCTTTTTGTCACCTTCTTGGTGAGAGATGATCTGACTAGACTTTAAAAAAATAAAAAATAAATAAAATAATAAAAATAAAAAAATGCAACATAACTAAGATTTCTGCCTCACTTGAATAAGTCAGTCCTATGAACCATCCTTTCTTTATTTTAGTTGCCTTTTTTTTTTGCTCTCTCACTCTTTTGACCCTTTAATTTAACCTACTACAGCAGCATTTCTCATTTATTTTTGTGACTATACTGTGGGCTCATTTCATATTAGAAAGATCGCTAAAAGCACAGTCTTAAGCATGTTAATATTTGACAGACTTCACAGTGGCTGAGAAGGCCAAGTGCTGTGTCTGTCTGTAACTGTAGGATTTCCAGCATGAGGCAGAAACAAGAACTACATTTTCAATCTTTGTTGTTCTTTTCTTTTTTTTTTTTTCTTTCTCCTGTTTGTGTGTTTCTTTGTCTTCAATAAAAGCAACCACAATACCTCAAATCCCTACTACCTGATTTCTTCAGTCCTTCTCCAATAGTTATCATCCTCAGTGCCATCTAAAAGGCTGTCAGACAAGATTTTCTAAAAGCAAAGCAAAATGAAAAAAAAAGTCTCTAGAAAGACTCTCTAAACCAACATAGGGAATAATATAGGCTGCTAAAGTAATTTTTTTTTACTTAGTACTTTGTAAGACTGAGTAGATTCCCCCACCCTCCATCTTTTTGTATCTTCATATAAAAACAACATTTAATCTTGTTTGCTATGAGCATAAGCAGGCTAAATTCAGTACGTATGCAATAGTGAATCCTATTTCATGTTTTGTAGTGACAAGGTCAAGTTAATCCCTTTAATTCAAATTTTTCAACCAATGAAGTTATTACTAAGGCATTACCAACATTCACCAACATTCTGGTGAATAGAATGGACAAACGCGAATGTATAGTGTATCTATACATTGTGGTCTAGCACCGTTTCTGTCAAAAATAATACTTTATCTTTATAGACCTTAGCACTGCAGAAAACATCCCTAAGTGTTGGACCTGGCCCACAGTACTTCAAAGCACAGCTGCCATAGCCAAGTTTGTTTACTCAGCATCTCAGTGAACTCCATCTGGAGGAGGTTTAGAGCTCTTCAGATAATTGGAGAAGCCATAAGGACTGAGGCATCCTTCCCCAAACAGCATGGTGACAGGGGAGAACAAAGCGAGATATTTTCTACCTTCCCCATTTCTCTGAAAAGAGAGGATTTGTCCCACTCAATTTTATTTCTGTCCTGTTAGACAGCTGAGACTGTCAGTGACATATTTGAAGAATGTGATCTCTAAAATATCTCACAGCTTATAATTATTAGTTATAAAATGTCAAACCCACAGTTTAATAAGGTTCTGTAATACTACCTTCCTGCCATCTGCAAGGTCAGAAGACAACCAGACTTATAACCATGAGGTTATGTTGGGCAATAATCTGCATGGGAGTTGTGATGCTTTGCTCAATACACCTACTATGCACCCCATGAGCATAGTTCAGTCAGTTTTTATGCTACCGGGGGAGCTTAGTATCACAGAAAGATTAAGGACAGAAAAAGTAAAAAGTAGGCTCTATGTACGGCTTTTCTTAGACAAAGTAGTCTGAATTTCAAATGGAAGGGTCTATATTATCTTTCTTTAAAAGAGTAAAAGTGAAATTGCTTAAAATAAGAGCAATGTGAAGACAGAGCCATTTCAAGTGAAGGGGTGAAAAGCCCTTGGCATATCACATACTTTCCTTTCATTTCTACTCACTTTAGTGTAAAAATTATCACAGACTTGAGTGTAGTGTTTAAAATTACACGTATATGATCAGCTCTAAACTACAGAAACATAACCTAGTTTTTGTTCTGTTGTGATTTTTAAATCAGTTCACTACCATTCCTACAAGTGCAACTGACATTAACTTTATATTTCAGCACAATGAGAATTACCATTCAGAAGTTTTGCAGCCTAAGGATGTTTACACTAGGAAGTTACACTTTTGAATCTTTCCACAAACAGTAATAAAATTACAGCACTAAGACTGAATAACAATAGACCATTTCTTAAGAGTCATGAAGCTTGCTCAAACTAAAGGTATTTGAATCTCTGAATATGTAATACCATTCATACAAAGAAACCATGTATGGCATTGTGTGAACTTTCAGTCTTTCAATGATGCTTACAATTTCCTGATAAATACGGTGGGGGTTTTTTGTTGTTTTGTTTTGTTTTTTAAAGACAGTATGGACTGGATCACAGTGATTTTGTTCATCCCAATGACATTGCGAAATCTTCTAGCAAAATGTGTGAGCATTTATTTCCATTCTTAGTTTGCTGTAATAGATTTTAAAATAACATTTTTCATTTATAATAAAAATGTGTCATCAAAACTTTATCATAAAATATTTTATCATATCTTTAATCTTCAGTGAAAATGCATTAAAACAATGCTCAGCACATACTATAGAAATAGATTTTAATTTTAGAAATGGATTTTAAAGCATAAAGTACCATATGAAGGAAGAAATGTAAGTAATACTCGGTCACTAAAATTAAATCTTCTAGAGATCTTTATAATTCTCAGAGAGCTCTTAAAAATTCACCTTACCAAATGTACAAATCTCTATTTAATGTATTTCTAATAAAATGGAGACTATTTTAGGAGTCATCCAGCTGAAAACTATGGAAATGATCATCTTGTGGGTATATGGTTCAACACTGTCATTCATTCAAACGTTACAGAATGAAACATCTCCTGTAAGCCTCTCAGGATATGAGGAAAAAAGACTGACAAAGACTTGTTACAAAATTTTAAAGGAAAAAGAATAATTAATGATAGGGTTCTCTGCTTTATTATGGAGCTTATGAAATAGGAAATTAGCTCAAACTATATATTCATTCTCATTTTAAAACATTTGTTGATAAAACATTATCTCTACAGTTAACACTATCACCTCCACAGGTAGATGAAAATAAAGTTCAAAGTTCAAATTACTTGACTGTAGCAGAGCATTCATTTCTCATGTATTCTTTAAAATAAATAAATAAATAAATAAAATCAGGATGAAAATAAATCATCTCACTTAACTTATGGTATCAAGAGCATTGTTACGTTTGTTTTTAATGTCATCCAGGGTCACAGAAAATAATTTGCCCTTCCTCCATTATGCTTTTAATTGTTTTAACTGTTTATATAGTTGTAGAAGGAGATAGCACATTATTGGCAGTACATGAAACTTTTGCTCTTCCAAGATGGCTCATTTTTGGAAAATAAAACAGCCTAATTTATTATCCCTATCAAGTGATCTATATGAATGATTTTTGGTAATAGTTTGGCTTGTTTGTGTTACTTCTGTAGCAGCAAACAATTGTGCCTCATAATGTTCTGTATCTTCACTTCTCAGTGACGAATAAAAAAAATCAAGGATTGCGTTAAAAATTAAATGATTGAATTATTTTTATAACCTTGTTCATTTGCATGCTTTGTTGCATTTGACAACGCACTCTGAGTATTTAAGAAACCTCTTCCAAAAAAACTACAGTATGCTTTATGGCTATTATTGCTGTGTTCAGCGGTCCAGACAAAACCATTTTTCTTCTCAGAATGCAAAAATCTATTTTTGGAGTGTAGCTGTGAGTCTTCTCAAAGACAAGAGCAATCCTTTGAAACACACAGTAAGTCATACAGGTGTGGCAGAAATTTGGCTTGTATGAGCAAGGAACTCATAACAGATCCAATGCAAAAAAAAGAAATAGAAAGTCTTCCAGAGCAGTTCTCCCTTCCAAACAGAATTATTCTATCATTCTATGATTCCTTGATGGCACATTACCTTCAAAGTCATTGCACAATCACAATCCATGTGAAAGATAATTAAATCAACCAGGAAACAATTCTAAGAATCAAGGACCTTCTACATTACTTGATGCTGTATTCTATACTGCAGGTATTTGGACCAAAATTTACTGTTAGGTACGAAAGGAGAAATACACGAGTTAGTCCTAGCTATGCCTAGCAAAGCTGGATTAACTCTCATCACCTAAGAATACTCTCAAACAAGGAGTATTCACAGTACTTCACCCTTCACCTATTTTTTACTCTGGACAGGTTCCTCATCTTCCTACTTACTGGAGAGTCAGTGCATTTTTCACACTATCCTATGTCTGAAAATACCTTCCATTCTGGCTAAAAATCACCAAGAGTTTCCATCTTAAGAATGTTCAAGAGAAACTGAGAGATATCCCACCCCCTTCTCCGTCACCACCATTTGGCTCCAAAATCATCTCTCCTACAATCTTCTCAGCAGAATACGATAACCACACAGAATTTCTGCATTGGTTGATTGGTAATTTCTCCACATTGTTCTAGGAAGTCTTACTCATAAACACCAAGGTCTTCCAGAGGGCAGTGGCTAGCTAGTATGACCTAAAGCTTTCTAATAAAACAATATTAGGCACATGTGGAAAGCATAGCTTGTTTACATGAACATTAATCTAATTGTCCAGAACTCCTCTTCTTTATATAGAATTTTCTTATTGGGCTACACATTGGTTCAACTTATTTATCTATGACCTGGACAATTGGATAATGCACCCTCAGCAAGTTTGCTGATCACACAAGTATGGGAGGAGTGGCTGATACGCCAGGGGGCTGTGTTGCCATTCAGAAGGATCTTGACAGGTTGGAGGGCTGGGCCAAGAGGAACCTCATGAAGTTCAACATGGGCAAATGCAGGGTCCTAGACCTAGGGAGGAATAACCCCAAACACCAGTACAGGCTGGGGGCTGACATGCTGGAGAACAGTTCTGCAGAGAGAGACCTGGGAGTCCTGGTGAACAACAGGCTGACCATGAGTCAACAATGTGGCCTTGTGGACAAGAAGGCCAATGGTATCCTGGGGTGCGTTTGGAAGAGTGTTGCCAACAGGTCAAGGGAGGTGATCTAATCAGCCCTGGTGAGGCCACACCTGGTAGCTGAAACACTTGACTAAGAAAAAAAAAAAAATCTTGTCAGAGGAAGCTCACCTGCACTTACTTGTTAAGGCATTCAAGTGAAAATGCACTCTAGGCTTGAATCTCATCAAGAGCCTGGGACTGCCCCTCCCTTTCAAGTGAATTTTCAAGGTTGAGAGGGGGATCTGAGGGATGTTAAGGAACATTTACAGAATATTTTGATGTGATTGTGAAAGATGTGAAATCTACTCTACCCCTCTACCCTGCTGGAGCCATTCTACCTTTTTTTTTTTTTTTTTTTTTTTTTTTTTTTTTTTTACCTGAAATAGTGCAAGGGAGCAAGAAAATGACATTCTAACTTCATGGTGAGGGTACTTTCATTGGAGCCAGACATAACTCAGTTCCCATACTTGCTCCAGAGCATGCTCCTTCACAGGAAGTAAGGCAGAATCCATGGCAAATTGTTATCTTTCTCTGTGCACCTGCTAGCCTGGCAACAGAAAAAAAATAAAGATCCACTTTCCTACTAGTCTGCAGAGAGAATTTATATAGGGTTTTTATTCTCTGATCTACTGGACATACCACCAGGACATTTTCTTTTCCACAGCTGATACTGTTGCTATATTAAACTTAGATGACTGAAGATCTTTAGGAAGACTAAAGATTTATTATTGCAGAAAACTTTTTTCCCAGCCCCAATTGTAAATCGTAATGTTATGTTTGTGACTACTTGTTTTGTACCTGCAATGTGTGGGCAAGAACTCTCGGGTGGAACGGTGGTGGTGGTAAGTTGTCATTCTCCAATGCTAATGTAGTGGTTCAGATTGCAGACTTTGTTGAGGAGGCTTTCTGAAAAGGCTAACTGATATTTCTGCTAAGTCACACTGATTTATTGCTGTCAAGATGGAAGAGGGATAGAATTATCAGCCTCATGAATCATCAGGAAAACTGCCCACCAGTTTCTCATTTCAAAGGATTATTGATGAACACTACTGAAAATACATGCAGGGTTAGATCTGATTTTCAAATACCCAGCTGAAACAATCCAGCACCATTACTGTTCAGACTGATGTGAAGAACTGAAATTAAAGCTCTAAAGTCATTCTCAGATGCAAGCAACCAACTACTGCAATAATGAGGTTGACAGAAGAAAAACTTAAAACCAGAAGCTATTTTATCTCTTATGGAAATGTCCTGTAAGACATATACATAAATTGACTATATCTACACTTTTTTTTAGTTTGGTTCTGGAATGTGGTTTTCAACAGTTCACTGCTTTCCCCTATTGCAGATTGGTGTTGAAGTATGAAAACTGGAACTCTTTCAGGAGAAACAAAACAGGAATATATTCTCTCTTCAGCTGCTAACAGCTGCTTAGGGAACAGAATGAAGCTAGTATGAACAACATTCAGAATAAATAAACACAGTTTGCACATCAGCTACTCGTCCTCAACTATTTCACTCTTCAAATCCTCTCTTACCATATTGCATTACTTGCTAATACACAGGCAATGTTGTTCAAGAGGTGTGTTGAGGTATTCTACAGAAAAATATACTTTAAATTACCGTTTTTAATCTCTACTTCATATGTTTGGTGTTTATTTCCATATCTCATTTTTGAAAGGAATCTTAGAAGGCAAATTTGTAACTAGGCTAAAGCCTCACAAGAAGTCCTGTATGTGTTCATGGTATATTTGAATGACATCATGTTGTATGCTTCCAATGGTAGCAGACAATTGCCATGCTTTAAAGTGACAATAATAGTCATTCTAGACTATGCATTGCTATGCTGAATGAACAATAAGTCTTTTGGACAGGCAAATCTTTCCTCTAAACTTTCTCTGAAAGCAATGTGTTCAACTCTGGTTATTGACTTTATCTAGAAATTTGTCACTGATTTCATTGCAAGATCATTATTGGGACTATTGACATGAACTTAGGCAAAAACTTGTCAAATACATGGCCAAAAAGATACTTATTTTGATAGCATTATTCATGGTACCTAATTAAAATAAGGTGTCTTCCTGAGAGACATGTCAGAGGTCTTGTCAGAGCAACTACTCTACTCTAAATGATGTGCCCTGTATTACACAAGAGCTAAGACAAAATGTCAATAATGATTTCTTCTGGCCACAAAAATCTACCAGTGCGTAGCAACGGCTGATTTGAAGAATGCTATTTGAGGAGTGAATCCTATTCAACATGAAGAATTCACACAAAGTAAGAAACTTCATCAAGGAGGAATGAAAGTTCAGGCTTTTCAAAATAAATATTTTCAACTGTGCTTTTACAGAAAAAAAAATTGATACATATATGCATACACATATGGATCAAAGTCAATGCTTAACAAACTGGAAAACATAAAAGAAATTGAGTAGCATTAAATAACACACTTGCCAATGTACACTACAAAAACAAACAAACAAACAAACAAACAAACAACAACAAAAGCATATTTTAGCAATGACCAACAATGCATGAAGGCCTTGAGCCAATTACATAAAAAAGTATATTACAAAACCATGGAAACATCTTCCAAGAGGCAGAAGCTACTTGAGTATTGCAGGAAAACTCTATAGAAAAACCATTGAGAAAGAAAAGTAACCCCTAGCAAAAGGTGAAAAAGCTATTGGAATCAGAAATAAAAGCAGGCTTCAGAAGGTGAGAAACTGCTGCTGAATTGATGTGATCTCTGACCTTGAGCCTCAGATCACCAGAAGCTGAGAAGGTGTTCAGCTGAAATATTTCCATGTATTGGAACTTGTTATACTTTGGTCATTCACCATTTGACACTACTGAAGGAAGAGTAGTAGTTAAATAGAGTTTTAGTCAGATCTAGTCTATTTGTATGTTCTTATTATCACATTTTTAATTCCAAGATATTTATCTGCCTTTTCTACAACTTAATTAAAGATAAAATAAATAAATAATTTTAAAAAGGAAGCAAAAGAAACTCAGAAACTCAGTAGTATATCATCTGAACATCCATCTTTTTTAGTCTAGTTTCAATAGAAAGAGTGAATTATCTCACTAGGTAAACTTGTTTAACACTATAGCTTGACTTCCTTAGCATAGCATTTATTTTGAAAGTGAGGTAAGTGTTTCACCCTACATTTCATCCTCTGTTTCCTTCCTCATTCTCAGTTAAATTGTGGAAACAGAGACAGCATGTTAGTACATCTAGCAGATCTTGACAGTCTTACAGCTCACTAGTGTAGATCTCTAACTGCCATTCAACTAATGACAAGCTGAATAAGTTCCCATGGTTGGAAATATCTCTAAGCAATAGTGTCTGCTTCCCCAAACCAATGTTTGATTTCTGCATCTAAATCTGCTCTAACACGAACATCATGTTGACACTGGCCTGACATCGACTGAACACACCATTTCCCTTTCAGTCAGGCATGCAGCTTACAGAGCAGGTTTTAAGGCATAAAATTCCAGCAAAAAATGTTGGAGTCGAACCTGTTTCTCGGTCTCTCTCACACATGCTATGTTTGCTCATCTGTTTTTCACAACTAAAGTAGTGGTAACAAATTGGCAGAAAAGTTATGTCTATTTTCTCTAGTTTACCATACTGCAAATGGTAAAAATCTATTAACATTTATTGGAGCTGGCTGACACCCCTCTCTTCTTGAGAGAATGTAGGCTTTGTTCCCCCAAAAAAGTAGTAAAACAGACTGTTTAAAATGGTTGGCAGCAATAGCATCCATACCACAGACCTTTATATCCAGCCATTTGGATTCATGTCAGCCTTTAATATTTTTAGAAATTGATCCAAAGAGCAACCTCAGGGTTGTGATTCAAAATAAATTGCAGTAAGTATGTCTACCCAGACAGCTGGGTACCACCTCATAGTTGATTTTGAGACCAAACTGATCGACCATGCAGTCTATGAGATTTCAAATGAAGGCTCAGAGACAGCTCAAGTGTAATCTGGGGAACATGTGCCTATCAGGTTTCCCGCATGTAGGCTGTGGGCTGTCCATGGGTGAACATGTTGCTAAGATGTGATGTCACACAAAAAGCTGTTCTTGAAACCATGTTTCCAGTGCTGGATAAAAATAACCATTGGTTTTGTTAGAGACCAAGTAACATGACTGAATTAAAGGTGATTCGATAGATCTAGGTGATACCAGTAAGAGGTAACAAAACTGATCAGAAGCTGCGTATCTTATTGGAGAAGGAGTCCCAGACAACTTATTAGACACTTATACCTAGGATAAGTATTTTGACAACGTAGATGTCAGAAGAGGTTCATTCACTTTTGTGTATTTTTTACCTAAAATTTAGAAGAAGAAATATTCTTTCCTCTGGGCATCACCTAACTAGAAGTTTCAGTCTCAATATCCTTTGAAAATGGAACCTTAGTAAAGGAAAAACATTAATATATGTGACAGAAAATGTCATACTACTTCTCACTCTTTGGGACCCCAAAGATTTGGACACTGTCTTTATTACCTCATGGATTTGCCACAATGCCAAGATGCATCAAATTGGCTTTATTTTTTTGTGTTGTTAGGTTTTGTTTGGTATTAAATTCCATGTATATTTTTGCTTCACTGCAATGGCTAAAGGCATAGCAGTGGGAGCAAGACACTGGAATTTTGTTTAAAAGAAAAGAGGGCTTTCTGAAGATTAAAAGGACCTGGCTTGAATATTTGGAAAGCTTAAGTCTGAGGCTAGCTCACAACAGTTTTAGTTCTATTTTAAGCAGATGGAGAAATCATAAACCCCAATTGCTTATTACATCTTTCAAACTACAAACCAGGACTAACTGCAGGGAAATTTATGTACCCATAACAGTGATGGACGGCAGAGATGAGGAAAAATGGAATCTATTAGAAAATATCTGGTCAACTGTTGCTCATGCATTGTTTCTCAGTTGTCCTATCAATGAAGAACTCAGTAAGAAATAACATGAATAAACTTGTCACACAATTAGTTAGTTTAAATACTTGGCTTCACTGTGTTCCTCTGAAATGGAGCACATACTTTTTCTGCCATGAAAAATAAATAAATAAATAAATAAAAATCAGAGAGCAGAGAACAATAAAATGTTCATAGAATTATTCAAAATAACTGACATTCACTGCCATATTTATGGCAGAAAAGTCCATCATACCAGCACAAATGCTGAAGTCAGGTGTGAGAGAGGGACTGCAGAGGAAAGATGGTTTCTAACTTCTGAACAAGGACCTTGTAAAAAGGCTGAATTGCTGGTAAGAATGAGCAAATATACCAATCCCTGCCAATGTTTCATGTAATGGCTTAGAGTGTCACGTTGAATTACCCTGCCAAATCCTTTCATTCTGTTTCTTTGGGGAAAAAAAAAAAAAAAAAAAAAAAAAAAAGGATGAACCTTCAAGGAAGATGGGACAAATATCAAGTTTCATCAAAATGGCTGCAACTGATATCTGTCAAGAACTTATGCTGAAGCCTCTATTTAAAATTAATACAAACAAACATTACATAAATTCTCTTAGAAACTGTATTTTAAGTTCTTTTTAGAGCAGCCATGTACACTTGGGAATAGAGTACTAAAATAATGATAAGCATACATATATGTGGAACTCACATTAATATAGAGATTTAAAATTTCTTTCCCATCATTTATTCTTTTTTTTTTTTTTTAAAAAAAAAAAAGAGAAAATCCTCAAAGAATGGGGAATTCTTTCCTGATTGTTATTGATTTTAAGATATTCCCACTAAATTTACATTTCTGTCATACAGTAGTTATAAAATATGTTGATTGGAAGCAGGGGTTAATGTAAAACTGCAGCTGTAACTTACAAATAATTTAATTTCAAGCACAGCCAGTGTCTTGATTTAAATATTCTTTATAAAGCTGTACAAATCATAAGTAATGAAGTTGCAATTGTTGGTATCATTTAAGCAGATATGTAAAAAGTTTCATACATATAGTTACATTTCAATTATCTTAAATGTCAAATGAAATCAGTCATTTCATTTGACATCAGTCTATGACATGTTATTCTTCTGTCAATGATTACATCCTACAGAGAGGGAAAAGTACACCAAACAACAGAATTTCCAGCCTAGCAGTCATTCTGTCTGCTAGTTAATCTGAGAATCATCTGAAAATTTAAAAATGTGAAGGAAGAAGGGGAGGAAAGGAGAAATTAAGGAAAAAAAAGAAGACCCTAAAAATAGGAATGCTTACTTGAATGCAATTTTGCACAGTTTTAAGTGTTTCAAATACACAGAAAATTTTATATGCTTAACAAAACCAGTACCTCTTCAAAGAAGCTAGTACCTAAAAGTGCCTGCAATGCCAACCATTGTCTACTAAAATTCTCCAGTACAACAAAGAGGGTTTTTGTTCATTTTTGTTTATTTTCTCTTTTATTTCTTGTCTTCCTTAATCATCAGAAGCTGAAATGCAAATCAAGAATAGATCTTCAACTAGGCTCCATGTTGCAATATGAAGCTTGTTTAGTTCAAAATAAGATGATATTCAGCAATATCACTTATAATTTCACACAATTAACTGTTTCTTACAGTCTGTGTCCTCTTAAAAATAATATTTTGAAACTGAGCTTTTGATTTTTTTTTCTGTTACAAATTGTTTTCTACAGTCAAGACAACCAGGAAGAAATATACATAAGGGAAGAATAGTGAAGATTACATTATTGGTCAGCTCTGAGTCGCAAGTTAATAGTGCTGACTGCTTCCTGTCCCCTGCAGCATAGGTATACTCAGCTTATTTGATGAATACAGTCCCTAAGTATATTCTGTTTAAGATCTAACAACTGAAATTTACACTATTGATCAAGCAATAATTCAATGTGAACTTCATTTAAATATAATATTTTTGAAGCCAATCATGAGTTATAATAAAAATAATAATAATAATAAAGAAAATGTATTATGTTAAGAACAGGTTCTGCCACTCCTAGTCATTACTAGTCATTAGCAAGTAGTATTTATAATTAAATTTCTAATAAATATTGATGAGAAAAGTAGAATTCAAGATGAAAGAGGGGAAAAAACTAGGGAATCAGTCCATAGTGAACAGGAAAATGGACAGACAGTGCCTAAAAGAATCAAAGTTATTTGCACTGTTAATTCAACACCAACAAAATGAGATGTATTTTCACTAGTGTAAATAACCAAAGGTTAGGGAAAAAGAAAATGGAGACCTGAGGGATGGCTGCAATAATGAGGGCAATACTAAAAACAGCCACATGCAATATTAACCCTGGCATTTAGAAATAACAGGAAATTATTAGGGAATCTGACAGATGTTTCCCAGAGAAAACATATCAAATACTGTAGGGATACTGAGGTTGAGCCAGAACAAGAATGTTTGAAGTCTGACACAAAGTGTCAGATGTGATGAGAGAAAATAAGTTTAGAAAGACCAATTTAAAACATCTTTGACAATTAAGGAAATGCCAAGTATCTTTGTAAATGCTAATAGAGAACACAACAAATGTTAAGGATTAGAAAGAGCTGTGCACATTTGATCTAGAATGGCTACCTCATCCTTATTTAATACCCATACTCCAGCAACAATCTCTCCAGCTTCAGCTGCAACACAGCAGGGGATTTACCGGAGGAGAAGGGAAGATGCAAAAGCAGTAGGATACCCATCTGCTCATCAGCACTGACCAGCACAGCAAGTTCCATGCTATAGAAGCCAAAACAACATGGAGGCAATGCCCAGTCTTGGTTTTGTTATTTATGATTCACAAGCATGACACATTTTCAATGCTGGACCAAATGGTACTGTAGGTGAACAAAGATTGAAATGGCAGTCTTTGGCATAGGAAGTGGTTATTGTTATGTGCTGAGGATAAGTTGTGGGATTTACACATTGCCACCTGCCTAAAATTAAATAGACTGAGAATAATTTGTATCTGTGTTGTTACCCTGCACATATAGTGTACTACAACCACAGAGAACTGCCTATATTTCCCTGACAAGGTATGCTGGCTGCTAAGCCTTGCAAATGGTAACACCACTACAGAGCATTGAGTTGACGCATTGGGTGGTGGTTTGTTCCCCTTGCTGCCTCTTTCATTTTTTGAGACGCTTGGGCTGTGGAGAATCAGCAAAGGCCTGAGGAGGGAAGAGCATTTACTTTCAGAACAAGTGTTATTTGCATAGGTTTTGATGATACTCAGTGTCACTGGACCATAAGGACTAGATGTGCCTCCCATCTGGCAAATAAACAATGACACTGGAAAATATGCAAGTAAGTGGGAGTTGGAGGTGTGGCTCCAGAAAGATAAAAATAGTGGGAATGAGATGCAGGAGCTTGTGAAGCAATGGGAAAGCAACCAAGTCCTTAAATTTACTTAGGAACATAGATTCTTCCTCTGTACAGTCAGAGAAGGTCTGTACAGCTGGTGAACAGGACATATTAAGCTTTGGAAAAATACTACAAGGAAGCTCAGCCTTAGGGAGCTATCAAGTGACAGAATTCACTGTCTGAGTTACATTTCCAGCCTGATCCCAATAAAAGTCTAGTGGCAAGTTTATATTTGTAGATCTCTCTCAGAGCCATCATCATTCAAAATGCAACATCAGCACAAAGCCTCAGCAATCCCTTTGCACAAGCTGTCATGGGTACCAGCACTATGGAGGGGAGTTACTACAACCACAAGGTCTTCGGCTGTGCAAGACCAGTCTGGCCTTCTGGCCTTGCTTTAGAGAGCAAGCATGGTAGGTATTGCTTGCATCTCTCTTCAAGAAACATGGTTATTTCAATTTATTGTGAATAAAATGGATTTTGCTGTGTGAAAATGAATTCCACATACCACATTCCTTTCAGGCCAGACTTTTAGGTCAAGCCCATGTCTGTCACAAGTTCACATGTACTTTCAAATAGCTATTTATAAAAACAAGCATATCTCACATAGTCTGAGGCCTTTAGAAAGCAATCAGTGCTTTGCTACTTTTACTCAAGTCCAGCTAGGACCTTTGGTTATTATTACTTTTTCTAAATGCCATTCTGTCCACGATGGCACAATCATTTTCTTTAACCTTTCATTTTATGACAAGCAATTGTAGCACAGCCAACATGAGGTAACTACATGTTCCCGGGTCAGGTCCACAACTCATCATCAGCTTGGATAAAGCTCTGTTGATATTATCTTTTTTGCAATGTCTACTTAGTATTTTCATTTCACTTCTAGTCATCACTGGAATGATATGGACAGTGTACCAGGTGAGGCATTTACCTAAGAGTACCAGTACCAGACTCTGAAGAAATTTTAGCTGAATGATTTGCAGTCCTACAGAGAATATTGCCTCTGTGCAGGTTGAGGGATGGAATCTGTCACAAGAATAAATGAAGAAAAATACTGAGATCAGGCAGGAGAGTTGGTCCTTGTTCAGTAATTCCTAATTTATAAGAGAAAAACAGAAAATATTCAATGGTATAATCCCTTTAAAGTAAAACTTGTTGATTATCCAAATTCAATCAATGCAAGGAGTATTTTTCACTTCATAATCAGAGAGACCTTTTCCTTCCTTGTCTGTTTTAGACAACACTGTAGATTTAAGTCACTAAAAGGGACATAAAAAGAAAATAGACAAGCAGGCTCTGATGCCATTTGGAATGAACATAAACTTGTCTTCTGGCAGCAGTGCAGTGGAGATTTCCATGTCCCCATATGGTTATTCTCCTGGCCGGAGCCTGTAGAGCAGATGCACAACACATGGACAGAAAAAAAAAAAAAAATAAATAAATATATATATATATATATACACACATATATATACACAAACATATACATACAAACATTTAGATAATAAAATTAAAGCTGGAAAATAAAAGAGAGAACTTCAAGAAGCAGTAAAGTGAGTACCTCCCAGAACATACTTTTTTCTCTGCTTAA
Source organism: Aythya ferina (assembly GCF_964211825.1). Taxonomy (NCBI): domain Eukaryota; kingdom Metazoa; phylum Chordata; class Aves; order Anseriformes; family Anatidae; genus Aythya; species Aythya ferina. Next base: position 39,319,569 of record NC_140297.1, on the reverse strand, counting down.
AAAACAAACAAACAAACAAAAAAATCTCCTGTAGTTTATGAAAATGGCTTGCTTTATGAAGAGAGCTCTGCTGCCAAAGTCCTGCTGCTCTGCAAAAATGTATCCATGGAGAAAAGGCTGAGTGCCGCTTATGCCTTTGTTTTTCCCTGACTCAAAATGGATGGAACACAGATTCTGTTTTCCATTCAAAATACATTAAATCTTCATTTAGGGAGACTATTGAACGGTCATAAGAAGGACAGCTTCTCAGGGAATATCAGTTCTTCACTGCCCTCTGACAACAAGCTTGGATTTGACAAGTGCACTTGATAGCAAAAATAGAGTTTCCAGCTAATAATAAGCTCCAGTAAATACAGCAACTGTGACCTTCCACAGCTACATCAGCTGCATATCTCTTCAGCTGTGCTCAGGCCAGGCAACATTACAACTGTCTGTGCAGTGAACCATGCCTCTTTCAAAAGCATCTGTGGATTTTAAGCGATCCCTAAGCATTTTAGAAATGCAAAGCTAATTAAAATTTTGAATGGATTTTTCCTCACCCTTAATGGTAGATGCTTAACTACTCCTCTTAGCTGCCGAATTCCATCTCAGCTGGAGGGATTAGTGGGAAGTCTGTGGCGCTGTGTGAACCAGCATCCAGTTTGGTTAATCAAATTAGGCTTTCTTGGTCACCCTGTTATAAGAACACCTCATGGGACACCTGGAGGGCAAATGGCTGATGGTAGTTCCGAATGCTAGAAGGCTTTAAATAATGAATAAACTAGCAGCTGCTGTAGTCTGCAAAAATATCTAAATTGCAATAGCTTGAAAGAGAAACCTTGAAGCACTACCAATTAATTTTCATTAGGCTTTGCTGTGATGCAAAACTGGTCCCACCAAACTAAGAGCAATTACTTCTCTCTGAAGTCTCTAAGGACAAATAGAAACTTTAAGCGTGTGCGTGTGTGTGAGGACTTCCTATTTAAAGACAAATTATCAAGGGTTTAGTAAAATATGGGCTAACGCAATTGCTGGTTTCTCAGTTCTAGAGACCTGGATTCAAAGTAGGTTGCAAATAAAGCAACTCTGATAATTTCAGTCTGGTCCCTAATGGACATCTGTCTGCATGATAAAATCACTATCACTTAATTAGGCAGTGGTGAGGAGACATTCAGATCTGGACCAGAAGGAAGGAACTTTGAGGTCATGATAGAAGTGCTCCTGCTGTAATATACATACTAAGGATGGCAGTTGCAAATAATATATCAACACTCTTTGGGACAGCATCCCCTTCTTCCAGTAAGAACTGTCAAGAGGTAACCCAACAGGGTTATGATATTATGTCTTTTTATAGAACTGGGCAAGTCATGCACAGCAAGTTAATTCAATGAATTTAGCCCCATATTTTGCTCCTCTTCTGCCCTCTCCTCCCTGTTTATTGTCCCAGAACACCTAGCAAACTGTCATATACAATTATAACCTTACCCCTCTTCAGTAATAATAGACGAAATACTTTAACTTGTGGGTTGTTTATTAATATTCAAAATACAACTGACTGGTCAGCTATGTTCCAAGACACCTGTTCACCTCCTTCAGTGTGAAAAGTGCAGAAGTACTTCTGCTGTGAATTTGTAACCTTTAAACTTGGTTCATAAATTCATGAGCTGGCATTTCTACGGCATCTGAAGTCCTCGTAGACTCCCCATAAAAGGAAAACAAAGAAATTATGTGGTTTTGTTTTTTTTTTTTTGTTTGTTTTGGTTTGTTTTTTTTTTTAGGTCTGTTTGTTTTTCACATAAAGGTAAAGAGGAAGTTCAAAGCCCTTGACCACTTCAAACACAAAAAAGTCCCAGGGAAATGTCAGTCAATATCATCTTTCTCAAACAATTGTGAAGATTTGCTTTCTGAGAATTTTATGCTAATAAAATCTGCAGCTCAGAATTTTACAAATAACATAAATACTAGTATGAGAGAAATAATACAGCTGAGGAGAAAATATCAACACTCATGTTTCAGTCAATTTCCATTGTGCATACAAGACAGCAATAGCACAATATATTGCTGAAATACCTACATCAAGTCACTTTATGCATGGCTCTTAAAGACTGCTGTTTTAAGCCCTGTTCAATTTACAACTGAAGGAAATTCTAGAGATAAGGAGGATCTCCAGAGAGGCTAAGAATCTTAAACCAGAACTAAAAACAAGGTGTGCCAAGTCAAGACCCTGTTCAGATTCCATTCAATATTTTCTCCCTCTTTTAGGCCTATTTCTGAAGTTCTGAGTGGACATGAAACAGGACAGAACTAAAAACTGGGCAACATAAGTTGAATAAAAGGTTTGGCTTAGGCCTTCTCCACTTCAGCACTCAGGTCCAGATTCCTGAAAATGCCTCTGTGTTATCTCATTTATAAAACTGTGTTTTGTTTTGTTTTGTTTTGTTTGGACATTAGAATGGTTAAACCATAGATATATACAAGATAGAATTATATGTTCTTCTGTTCTACTTAAAGACAGTGAACTGCAGACTTATGTCCTTCAGCTGGGACTAAGTTAATCACTGTTTCACTCCTTCTTGTAGTCTAACCTTGACTTTCACTTTTTTTGTTGCATCCTTTCTACTTTCTCCCTGAGACTTAATCTACCGATGAGAGAGCAAAAATGAGAAGAGGGTGTTGTCAAAATTCAGAAGATGATAATGAAAAACTGCAGATTAGAACTTCCTTAGTACTTCCTTAGTGAATGATAATATTGCACACATCAGTGGCTAGCTTCACTAGTAAAAAACAAACAAACAAACAAACAAACAAACAAAAAACTCTCCCCTTCCTGTTCCATCTCATTTTACATGCACAGTTTCCTTTAAAACTCCCTCTGGCAGGACTTAGGGCCATCCTCTAAGTTTCCACAATGGAAAACATTTCCAGTCAAGTGTCTGAATGGAATCTTAAAGGCTTAAATATTCAGGCTTTTTGACTATATTTGATTGACAGTACTTGAAACATTATACAGTAAGCTTTAAAGGAACCATTTTCTACGCCACATAAAAGACTGTCTCTGTATTTGTACTTTGCATAGGTCAGAACCAGCCTTCAAAGAGCTGTACAAGAAAAAAGTTCACTTCATTAACACTTATAATAAAATTCTCATTAATTACTGTTCTGCTCGGAAAGCATGAAACTATTATTCAACAGCCAGAACATACAGAAACTTCATGACAGCTCAAACTGCAACAGCCTTGGAAAACATGGTCTGGAGCTTGGGATCTGGCTGAGAAGAAGATCTAATTCAGGAAGAAACATTACATTTATAGGCAGTAATCCCAAGAAGATGACTACAGTCACCAGGATTTGCCCGGTATGGAGGCTGAAAACCAAAGTCCCATTCAGCAAAACAATGGAGGGGTTTTTACTCCAAGTAAACTCCAGGTATACATTTGGCTGCCCCCCCCCCCCAAAAAAAAAAATAAAAATCTGACCATCTTTCTAGGGCACTAGAAGACTTGTTTTCACTCAAGGAGTTTCCTATAAGAATATATAATTTTTTAGGGCTTTCAAGGAGCTGCTGAAGCATTGTTTTTGTAAGACGGCTGGCAAAGATGTGATAAGCAGTCTATACAATAATAATATAGGCTTGCTTTTCTATTCATGCTCTTCCCCTACTGTTTTTAGCTTACCTCTTGTGATTTTAGGGAAACATCTTAGATAAATATCCAGAACAGATTACCCCATAACTATCATACCAGAACCATTTTTGTACCTTACAGAGATAGGACTGACTACTATTTCTGGTGTTTACTTTTTTACTTAATCTTATATGAGAACTCTGGCCAGTGTAGGTAAAATATAATAGCCGTACCCTCTTGTGTTCTGCTACTGTTACTCCTCAGGGAGGAACTATTTCAAAGTCTGGAAAAATTATTCTTCTTTTATATGTTTCTTTCATTCCCACAAAAGGTTTTCATAAGCCTGGAACTCTCCTCCACCCTGTGTTCACCATATTATTTTATTTATTTATATTGCATATATTACTTTTAGTGAAAACAAGAAAGGTAGGTAAACAGTTGCATATAATTACATGAGATAACAACTGTTTTCCTGTTTTCTGAAACAAGGACGACCCAATTAAAGAAAAAAAAAAGAAAAAAAAAATCTGTCTTCTTAAATGAACATCCCTTGTCCAGGGAAACAAAGAAAATGCTTTGCAGGTAGGTTAGAACAAACAAACCTAAACGAAGTCCAAACTGCCACCTCAAATTTAACTTTTCTCCCCTCTTCACTGGGATTGATACCTCCACCACAAAAAGACAGTACGGTGAGGAGTTGCTGAGTGAGAAAGCTGTAAAATTGCAATTCTCCCTCAAACCCTGTAGCTGTCATGCAAAAACCTTTATTCATACTCATTGATTAACCAGAACCTGGATGCAAGCAATGCCAGAGAAAGCAAAGATCCACCCTCTCCACCCCACCCTTATTTTTTTTTTTAATATGTTCTCAAGTTAGAGCTCTTTTCTTAGTAGTGCTGAAATCACATTAGCTAGGTCAAAATAATTCCAGAAATGTGGTTACCTTCTAAAACAATAAACAAATAAGAATGGTAAAATATTTCTAAATAGTTGGACTGGCAATAGCTGTTAAAGCAGTGATGAGCATTCCTTCTCAAGGGAAGGAAGAAAGAAGTTGCCATTTCTCACTTTTCCATCAAGTGGATCCCAGAGAGATCTACTTAATTAACTTCCCATTGATATCATGTGATGGAGCAGATAGAAGCATCTTGAGAGTAAGGAAGTAAGGAACAAAAAAAAAAAAAAAAAAAAAAAAAAAAGAGAGAGATTATGCTTTTAAACAAAAATGGTTAAAATATTTTTTCTTAATTTTTTTGTCCCATCATCTATATGAAGACTTCACAAGTCTGAAATTGGTGTATGACACTGTTCATGAACATACCTGGGAATTGTTCTATCTAATTATAGTTTACTTATATGCTAGACTAGAATGTGCCACAGAAAGGAAGTTCTACAAATTGTACAGATGGTAATAATCCTTGCCAACTTCAAAGCCTGTCTAGCCAGTATTTGCCAGATCCACAAAGCCAAGCAAGTCAACAATGATATTATTAGCCCCATCTCACTCTTCCCATTGAAGTTATGAAAATCTTTAATTCTTGGTATTGACATTTTCCCATGATATCTACACCACCTTCTCTACTAAGAACAATGTATTCTGACACAAGAGGTGAACAGACATTTTGCAGTATGTGAAAGACACCACCTGTCGGGTGCAGGTTTTGGAAGGTGCAGAGCTTGATGACGCTGTGGGCTGTAGAAAGACAGCAAAGGGCTTCAGTGCTGCGGAATTTGAATGCTTCAACACTGGATTCTGCTCTTGCTGCTGCCACAGCCTTCCTACAGTGTGTCATTCTCCCAAAATATATGTTTCTTATTTTGCTCCACCAGTGTCTCATGTGGAGATATTCTGTAAATAAAGTCAATGTAGCTGTATATACACAGAATGTACATTCATGTGTATATGAAGAAGTCAGACCCTATAAGTTTCTATCTATGTTCCCACTATGGGTCAACACTGATCATATTGTTTCAAACACCCACCTTCTAACATGGTTAATATTTGCTCATTTCCTGTGTATCAGAATACCTCAAAACATCTAAAACTAAAGTCAACACAGAGAAAACTAAACTTTGAAAAACTGAGATCTGTTTGTCACTGAATTAACCTAAGTTACTGGGGAAGTTCTGTCAGTGCAGAGCATCAAATGAGTTAAGGTCCTTGGGAATGAAAGCACAAGGCACGGTGATTAAAGACTTTATTTTTGAAGACACAAGCACAGAACGCGCTGAATTAAGATGGATGAGGCAAACTGAATTCCTAAATTTCCTAGATCTTAAATATTTCCTTTACAAACTTAAAAATTAATATAACTTTGAATTTTTAACATGTTTTTCTGAGTGTAGTACATACTTTCTCCAATGATATGGAAGCAGAATTAATCAATTAACAACTTCTAATATACTTATAAAGATGTTGTACAGATATAATAAAAGATTAGAAAAGAGAAAGTAATCCAATTAATACTAGAGTGATATAAGCTAAAAAAGCAGCTGAACAAAAATACTTCAGACTTCATGGCAACCAAAAAAAATGCATCCAAAATTGACAACTGTCAGATGCATTACTATATGGAAATCTAGTTTAATCCAAATGGTGGCCCTGCAAGCCCTCTTCCAAGGCTCTAATTTAGCACAGACCAGGTGTTATACTTTTCCCCCACTTAATACATTCAGACAAGACAGCTTATGTTATGCTCAGAACTGCTCTGATACACAAAGAGGTTACAGCCTCTAGCATATCCTTTGCTTGTCATTGCTGTTTTGTCAGAGGTTGACCTTCACCCTGACTGTTTGGTTACTCTCTAATCCACTTCAGCAAAATGATCTAAACTTACAATGAATAACTAAAAAACACAGACTTGGGTGGAAGCAAAAGAGATACAATTGTACAGCCTGGGGTTAGAACCACCCTGTCTGAATCTGGATCCCTTCAAGACTGGAGTGGAGTGAAATCTGCACACAATAAACTGTCAGTTTCAGCTGGAAGACAACAGGTGACAACAGCACATCCAGTGAGGAGCTGCTAAAGGTCATATGATTTATTCTCACAGCCACTCTAACACACACACAGACAGGCAACACCTAGATTTTGACACTATGCAAGGCAGTTCCAGCACAAGCACCAGGATGGTCCTTGATGAAGATGTGAACTTAGTTAAATAAATGATTTGGGAGATCAGTAATGAAGCAACTCCAACCTTGTATCTGGATTGAACTTGCCTAAGAGGGAGGATGGAAGGAAAATAGGATTCAATTTAGAGAGACAGCAAATAGCAATACATTATGCAGAGACATCAACAGCAGCCAGGCTGGAGAGAGTCATGAAGGCATTTGCCAAGCCTGCAGCATGACAACTGGACCTCCCCTACATTATTTCCATGTAATGATGTCACACTGATGAAATAGCCCCCCAGTTGGCTGTAACAGTCAGCAAGAGTCAAACTGAGACCACACTATTTGTTTTGGTATTCTTAAGGAAATAACCTTTCCTCTGGCATTGAGAAACTGGCCACATCTGAGAAATCCATTTGTGACTGAAGCTGAAGGATAATATGAGTCTCACGTTGCTTGGTATGCATGATATGTGTTGCACTTTCTTGATCTTGGATGAAATCCCCATGAGGTCTAAAGACCAGTGGAAGAGGAATGTTTTTCTTAAAGGGAAGCCACAGGAGACTGCTTACTTATCATTTCCCTCTTTGAGGTACAAACTGATTGCCAGATGTTATCTGAGTGTCTGGGTGAAATTTCTTCTGGTCTGAAGCATCATTGTTTAAATTTAGAATTTAATATCCATTATGTGCAGTGTTAGTAAAAATAGCTTCAATTCAAGACACTTTGGAAAGCTTAACTACCATTGGAATAACAGGTTGACATGCACTGGTGGAAGTCTAATGCACCTCAAGTCAGGAATAAAGGCTAAATTCAATATATCCCATAAGTCTGTCTAATGGCTTAGACACAGAATGCAACTTTATGTTCTGGAAAGAAACATATTCCCCACCCCCCAAAAAAAAAAAAAAAAAAAAAACAGGAAAGAGAGACTGCCTGCTGAAAAACAAAACAAACAAAATAACTGTGTGCAATGAAACCCAAAAGAAAACAAAATGGATGTGGTTTCATGTTGCATCTCAAAACACTAAGCTAAGACTACTTACAAATAACTTCCAAACTTGTGAAGTCTCTGCCAGTTTCAAGTGGACATCAGACCATTTCTGGTCTCCTGGTGAGATCCTTGTACTATATCCGCAATTTTAAAGAGAAGTCAGGGGACTGCCTTGGCAGTCTGACACTATTGAAGTTCAGAGTAGTACCTTAACCACCTACTTTGAAATTTCTAAATATCACATTAAGCATTCATTTTTTATAGTCTTTCTTGGCTAATAAATTATAAATAAGATGGCAGATAAGATTGAGGAGTCACAGCAGAATCAAGGCTGGTGCAACCAAACAGAATGTATGTAGTTTCCAAGCTTAAAAGTTACACATCCTGAATGGATTCCTCATCTGTTTTCCAGAGGATAGTCATGACTATAGGGTAAAATCCTAAGCTCCTTTGTGTAAAAGCACAAAGAAAACAATATGATCAGGACATGTTGTCCTTCTTCTAAGTAGATAGTTCCCATCTGTTTCCTGCCGGACAAGACCCCAACCTCCAAGTAATGCCAAAGCTTAGCTCCACTCAGTTGTGTCTGATTATCTTAATGCAGAAAGTCATTTCCAGATGGGACCCCAATTAAAATCCAAAAGCAGTGCCACTGTTTGGCTCATCAGGTCTTCCACATCACACACTGCACACCCTAAGGGATGTCAGCTTCTGCCAGACAATACTTTCCTAATACCCCATTGAGGTAGACAGTGTTGTTATTCAGAATTTGCAGAGTAGAACTGCAAGGCTGTACTTAAAAAAAATAAAATAATAATAATAAAAAAGACATATTCTGTGAAGTCCACCTGTTAGATAGTTTGTTCCTAGTAATTTACAACATAGTGAGTTTTAGATTATTTTTGCAATGAATCCATTACCAACTGGGTCACATGCAGACCTCCAGCCCATGGAGTGAACTGTAGTACTCTTCCATCATTCCTGACCTTCTTCCGAAAATTATCTAAAGGAAAAATGGAAAGCCTCATAACACTTTGCACAGCAGAGTGAGTTTCCATAGGGCATTACTAACATTCTTTCAGAAGTATATTTACATTTTTGTTTCTATGAAAGCATTGAAAATATTGAAATCAATAGGCATGAATATTCATAAAGGAAAAACAATAGAGGCAGTCCAGCTGCCTGAATTATCATGGGGGCGGGGGACAGGGAAAACAAGATCTACATATTAAATCATGTTGCTTAGCATTAGGGCCCCAAAGAAACATTCGCTTACCAAGTGTAAGCCAGACTATGGCCTGTGTATTCAAAAGAGAACAGTGATGGATAATGCTGTTTGAGGCATCCAGCTTTCCAAAATTACATCTTTCTGCTTGACCACTCAGCCCCAGCTTGCTAGGAAGATCTTGGAGACTGTGTTTTCGTGTACTGCCATAGCACATATAGTATGTTTGTGTTCTTTTGAAAAAAAAAAAAATAGCCATAGTAATTCACTCCCATACTAAGAATTCACTCATAGTTCACTAAGTTGCACTAAATTTAGCTGGACTACCATTAGAGGTATCAGATGTTTAATACAGACCTGTCTTTGTTGGTTACATTTCAACCCAGAAATATTCAATAAGGGAATACTGAAAACGGTGTTGGGAACGATACTATCTAAAGTAGTGTCTTGTATATCTAACCATAAGTGTCATTAATTAACCATTACTAGAGTTATTGCTCCTTCTTTACCTTTCTTCCTTCGTTAATAGTATTGTCATAAAGAATAAATAATGCATTGTACAGACAGCAATAAGTATTGGTTTATTAATCATGCTGATTAAAGTAATTTATGTGACAAGAGAACACTAAGGTAAGGTTTCCTGGATGCCATTTTGACAAAGAACCAGGAGGCTGTGCAAAAACAATAGTGTCTTACACCTTCAGATGAGTACTTGAGCTGTACTCCTGTCACATAATTTTGAAAATGCATGGGTCCTTGCTATAAGGCCCCATTATTTTAGAAGTTATGTAAAGGATTAAAAAGGAATATAATCATGCAAATGGTATAAGTAGTATGATTACAACACTTTAAGTACACTTTATAAAAAGCTTGTGCTTCCTCTTATTCTGTGTGATACATTTGCAAGAAGCCTTCCAAAAGCATCTGAGTGGTACCTTATTGCACTCCTTCAAATCCCTCCTCAAATTCTACTTTGTCACATCAGCTACTAAGAAGTTGAAAAGACTAGGCTTTCAGCGTGCTGACCCAAAAAGCTTTTTGTGCTCACTGACACCATCTTGTTTCCATGCATCCCCCACCTGCATGCCTGTTTTGTACTTCAATTGTAAGCAGATGTCATGCTCCATAACAAAGAATGGCTAGCTGTTACAATACAAGTAGAAATAGCATTATTACTATTATTAATATAATAATCATCATGCCATATTAGATTAGTTTCCCTACTGAGGAAACTTTAGAAAAGGAATTCATCTTTGTATTTCAGAAACTACACAACCATTTCATAAGCATGCCCTCACAAGAGAAATATGAATCATTCAGAGACGCACATGGTGTATATGAATGCCACATTTTTGCATTTGGATTCCTGATTCATCTGACAGATGTGAGAAAATTCATGAAGTTAGACAAGTCCCAAGCGATTGCACGTGTATGGATGCTGAAAAGCATAAGTTATTCCACCTACTTTGGCACTAAAAGTACTGAGTTGTTTTTTTTTTTTTCCTTCTGGTCAACTGATTTTTTGTGGTATTGCTACACTTGTGCATTATTAGCAACCTCACCTGTCTTTTCATATCCATCAGGAAGATTCAACAGACGTTATAATAATCAAGTGTAACAGCAGCTTATACATTTAATCCAACTTCTCATGTTTTGAAAACTTTGAAAAAACAAATTAGAACCTCCCAGCAGGCATTTGATGTAACATACAAGACACAAGGATGTGAAGAACCTTTTTTAAAATAAAATACTGTAACAGAGGTGCTGAAGTATAAGGCAGAAGCCAAAGTCATCCTGAAGGCATGCGCACACACACATACATATAGCCACCCTTGCATGGTACTTATTACAGAGTAGATAACAAGTGACACATGGTCTGATACCTCTTACTTAATTTTTTACTCCCATATAATCTACTGATATCAACAGACCAACTACTCCTGATTTACCTCTGTGCCAGAAATTGATGCAAAAAACTTCCTGGAAATCCTCCTGCTTGAGCAGCCCAAGTTTTAGGCAGGGCTCTTATGGACTCTGTGGTGAAAATTCAAAACAGCTGTGTGGGGCAGACTATATATTCACAGACATCATATGCATCTCCTGACCCTTCTTCAACTGTCTCAGAGTTATTCTTTATAAAGTTCACAATCATGGCATTCACACCGTGCAAACAAACAGAATTTGTTTTGAGTTAATAATCCTCACCATCAAACAGAAAACAGAACTCATTTTCCTATTTTATGTCTTTTTTCTTTCCCTCCTTTCTGCTGTTTATTACCAGCAAATATGATCTCCATGATATAAACTGCAAGTTCTGTGGCCCAGCTACAGAGTTCATGCATTTGTACAGCACCCAGCACAGTGGGTTTGGGTTTGGTCCTTATTTGGGACTGTCTATCTGTGAATACTTTTTGTAGTGTTGTTTTCTTTAAAATTCATAAATACATAATTCATGGTTTAAAGTTATATAAATGAAATATACAATTAAGCAGCAATAAGAAGCAAACAGTCAATGGCTCTATCTCTGATTTATAGGTGATTCCTTCCTCCACAGACTCTCTGCATGTCTTTTTCACTAAGTTCAGATTGTCTAAGGATATATTTCAACAAACTGTGTTTTAAGAAATAAATTTTCTCTTGTAAAGAGAAAAAAACCTTTCTCTTGTGAAGCTGTAAGCCACCTCCTCCTCCCAGCCCATCAACCAGTATCACTCACTTCCCTGACAAATCCCACAGACAATTGACAGCCCACTGAGGTTGGGCAGCTTGATATTGTAGTGCTTCAGAGCCATACAAATAGTACCACCAACACTTCAGAAAAGGGAGCTGTGATCCTCCAACCATGGACTCCAATTACAAAATAATTCTTTGCTATAAAAAAAAAAATGTTAAATGCAGTAATTTTTTTCTGCTGAACGAGTCTAACAGATGGGTGATAAAAAGCATGAGAGATCAGTTCTATTTCGGCATCCACCATTTAAACCTGGAGCAGGAGCTTGCCACTTAGTAAAGGCAACTGCAAGGAAAATGTCTTAAACTGGAGGTCACTATGTTCTCTGAAAGGTATGGTGGTTGATTCAACATGATGTACATCCACCCAATACCTGGATAGCATGTCACATTATTTTAAGGGATATCATCAGACTTTCTCAGCCAGTTGGATTTGCTGGTTCAGCAGTCTTATGACTGAAAACAGGGATGAAATACTTCAAGTGCCTGCTTTTAAATTATAAAGCTAAAGGAGGCTGAATCTTGATTAAGAGACAGGCAGGCAGTTGTACCTTGAATGACTAGTCTGATGTGCAATTTCCTATCAGCCTGCTCAGTGAACCAGTAAGGTGAATGTAATCAAAAATGGTGTCTTGCATGGGGAGTTTACAGCATGATAATTGTAGGAAATGAATACAAATTAAAGCTTTTAAAAGACAGATCTACTGCAGGTAATTGTATCTAACATGTGGCTAGAGATTTTCTACAAGGAGTAACATCCGCCACAAAATGAAAAAAAAATCTTCCAGATTGAAAGATGGAGTAAAAAACAAAACACCATGCATCAAAATCACCACAAAGGGTTGCTAGAAAGTTCTTCAGTTTGTCCCTTTTCTAATCTCAGATATATGTTTTACACAGCCTGATGATTTTTTTTTTCCAAATTTACAGCAATACTTGCAGTGGGAGAAAGATGCCCCCTCAAAGATGGGTGGCCCAGATACTTTAGGAGTGCTAATGTAGCATTGCAGAGAGGCAGCTCATCAGCATATAGTTTCCAAAAAAGATAATTTTTTTTTTATTATTATTATTTTTTATTTTTTTTTTCCTCGAGACTTCTGTGTTTTTAGATTCAAAGATAGTTTTGCAAAAACATCTTTCATCCTCTTATATGTACATAACTACTCTTCATGAGTAGTTATTGTAGAATAATAATGATAAAATCATCGTGCTAATTATTGAGCTAAAGCGAAAAAGAAAAGGAAGAGGAAGAGAAAAAGGAAAGGGAAAAGGAAAAGGAAAAGGAAAAGGAAAAGGAAAAGGAAAAGGAAAAGGAAAAGGAAAAGGAAAAGGAAAAGGAAAAGGAAAAGGAAAAGGAAAAGGAAAAGGAAAAGGAAAAGGAAAAGGAAAAGGAAAAGGAAAAGGAAAAAGAAAATCTCTAGATCCTCTAGATCCAGAATTCCAGAATGAAGCTTCCTGTAAAGTATAAATATGTATTGTATAAAGCTGAGCTTAGACTAAGAAATCAAAATTTTCTGGGTTTCTGTTTTATACTTTTACACTATAAACTGTGCTGCATCTTTCCCGTGGCTCTATTTTAAGAGACCTAGTAGCAATTAAGCCTCAGCAAAACAAACCATGCAATCAGGGAAGCAATAAACAAGCACTCTGGGAAGACATAAGTAGGTGAGAATCCATTTGAGAGACTGATATGATGAATAGATCAGGTAGTGACAATTTTTAAATGGTTTGGACCAAGCAATTAACACTGGACTCATGATGAAAAAGCATGTGAAATAACACATTGCTGACCCCTCGATGAATTTGTTTAATTGTAAACTAGGTGAACAAATGGATTTAAACCTCATTTGCATTTTATCATGTCTTTAATAGAAGTAGAACTGAATTACTCCCTGATCTGCCTGACAAAGGGCTTTCAGGCCATGCTTCCAGATTACTGGGCATTAAGTCCATACGGGCCCTCTTCAGCAAGATGTGCCCTTGCTGCTAAGCTGCACCAACCCACCTTGCCCCACAAATCTCTACCAGCTCCCTACAGCTTTTACACAAGCATAACTCATTCAAGGGTCCATGTACAGCTGTCCCAGAATACTGTAGAGAAAGATGAAATAAAATGTCATTCCTGAGATTGAATGGTTATGAACCATAGGGTTTTTCCTTCTGGAATGAAATGAGTACAAGAATTACTCGTGTGTTTCCTTATTATAAGAGCTCATTTTGATTTGATTTTTATTTGACAAGAGTGGGGGGAAGCCAGGAAAGCAGGATTAAGTATATTTCTTGCAGGTTTTAGCTTGAAAATATGACTGTAACTAATACTGTGTCATCTGCAGAAACTTACACAAAGACAAAACAAGGCACATTACCAACATGAAGCGATAATTCTATAATTTGCTTTTTTAAAGACGGCCTTCAGCCTTTGGGCTAAAGTTCCCCTTTTATTCACCTCAGAAATAGAATTTGTTTTACTGTCTGATTTAACCTGACACCTCTTCATTTGGAGCTCTATTAAAACCAGCTCTGGATTCAATACATGACACATACCAGAGTATCATGAGAGCTGGTAAAGTGCTTCAGGTCTCTTCTGCTGTTTCTGCAACCAGACCAAGTCTTGTGGCCATCCCACCTTCGTTCAAGAAAGGCAGTTCCTCTGCAACTAGAGGACCTTTTTCTCTTTGTCTTTCTACAAACTCTTTTCTCTTTGTCTTTTCTACAAACCCGTCCTCTCCTGGGGAATACACCTTCTTGTGTCACCATCCTCAATCACCAACCACAATCCTGGATTGAGTTGGGTTTGTAGTGGAAGCAAGCTTCAATTTCTCAAAAGCTGGCCCTTGATACAAGAACAAGAGAACACCAAGCAAGTTGGCAACTTACGAGAAGCATATTATTTTTTTTTAGTGAAGGGTTGCCAATATCCCAGCTACTCCCCCAGGACAATACAATTAACACATCTGTAATGAGAGCACTTATACACACTTGAATTAATTACAGTTTGTGTGCAAGTTCCTACAATCCCTGACCTCCCCATCCCAGACTTTTGACTTGCATGGAACAAAAGACTGACCCTGGAAAACTTTTCCTAATTAGTGTTCCATGACTAATGCAAAAATTAAGGGAGATACTTGTGTTTGCTATACTTCTGGGGAAAAGCTTTTATGAGCTAGGCCTGACAAAGTGAGTTAAAATCCCAAATGTCCAACTGCTCTAAGAACTTAATAAAAAGGGAAGGAAGGAAGGAAGGAAGGAAGGAAGGAAGGAAGGAAGGAAGGAAGGAAGGAAGGAAGGAAGGAAGGAAGGAAGGAAGGAAGGAAGGAAGGAAGGAAGGAAGGAAGGAAGGAAGGAAGGAAGGAAGGAAGGAAGGAAGGAAGGAAGGAAGGAAGGAAGGAAGGAAGGAAGGAAGGAAGGAAGGAAGGAAGGAAGGAAGGAAGGAAGGAAGGAAGGAAAGATCAGCAGATGATAAGTTGTTGCAGCTCTGGTTTTAGAGAATGCAGAATGGCAGTACATTTTGTCCAGAGCCCTTGGCCTCAGCTTTCTCAGCTTTGCATGTCTTGGAACCTCTCCGGTGTAAAAGATGAAGAGCAGAGCTACTGTTCATTATTATAGCATAGAAATTCCCCAGCCTCTGTCCAAGACTTAGAGGTGCATTCTCATACAGTGATGGGAAAATCTCTTCCTTTCCCTCTCAAACACCAGCATTTTTATACTAAAATGTGAAGCACACTGTTTGCTTGTTGCATCAGGTTCTTAAATCACTTTGTATCAACTGAACTCTGATAAATACCTGTTGGTACTTTTGCCCCCAGATTGAGTGAGCAGTTTGGCTTAACCCAGCTGAAATTATGTTGTACAGTCACGTACGAACACTCAAATACAGCTATGACTATGACCCAGAAGTAATTTGCAAAATCTCATCACCTTACAATTTGATTATGCTTCTTAGCAAAGGATACCTGCTCTCCCCACTGTTAGTCACCATTAGCTGCCTTAAAATCAGAGAAGCTACTCATCTTCTATTGGGGGTTGTGGGGGGAGGTTGCTTTTTGTTTGTTTGTTTGTTTGTTTGTTTTTTAAAGAGGAACCCGTACTTAATGAATTCAATATCACCTTTTCTTTTTTCTTTTTTTTTCTTTTTTTTTTTTTCATTGTTTCTATTGGTTTCTAATGAACTTTCTTTTGTTTTCTATTAATTAAAATTATGGCAAGTCCTATTATGACTTCTTCCCATAGCTTTGTTCCATAAAAGAGCTTTTGCTATTCCTGTCCCTGACACACTTATTTCTCCTTGCTTGTACCAAATCATTTAGGGCTATTTAGAGATCTGTACATTTAGAATATTTATGTTTCGATGCTACTTGAGATGAGAAATCATAAATAGGATATTTCCAGCTGCTAACTTTACAGAAGGCAAACCAGTTCTACTATACATATGTTCAGAGAGCAAGTGACCTTGATTTAGATCAAAAAAGATATAGAAGACGCATTTTTGTCAACAGTCTGCCTAGCAATCATAGGTAGGATCTGCAACATATGGTTAATTCAAAAGAGTTTCAAAGAACATCTGATCCACACTCAAACACATTGTGAACTGTAAAATAACTATATCAGACAAATCCAGCACTTATACAGGGCAGAAATAGATGACTGAATCAATTGCACAGATCTCTCTAGAAAAGATCAATATAATTTAATGCAAAGGAACAAAAGATAAAACCTGTGTAAAACAACTAAGTGAGGCAGTAGGTATCAACACTAGGACTTCGTTCCCAGCTACCAGATATAAGAAGAGCAACTTGTCTTGCTCTTCTTAAAGAAGAACAAAAGAAGTTATTATTTCAGAACAAAAGAAGTTATTTTTAAGGCCTCCCTGACTGAGAGTCAGGAAAGAGAAAAATACAATGTTCCTCAAAAGTTTGAGAGGATTATTGCCTGCTGTAAAATGAGGACAGGGCTACTGCTTCTCTCTCTTCCCCCTCAAGCACATGGAAAAGTCGAGTTCTTCCCCAAGAGTGAAAATAAGTACTGATGAAGAAACTTTTCAGCAGAATGGTTGTGGCTTTGCTGTCCTGGCACATTGAGACCACTCTTCACAATGCATTTTATTATGCAATTCTGCAAAGTAGGGTAGATTCTTTCACTATCTCAATTTCAAAACTTTTCTTTAATAACACTTGATGATTCACAAGTTATCACGTTTTTCCTGGCTAGTGAACTTGCAGAGGTTATTTATGCTGTATTTGTCACAATAATGTCATACCAGGTCTTGAATGTGATGACTGAATTGGCCTCAGTAGCATCAATTCATGAAAGTATTAAATTGTATTCTCAAATCCATCAGATTCTGAGCCTTAAATGTGGAAGACTCTATTAATAAATTCATGATTTTTAGAAGACAATTCACTGTTTTGTCTCTTGCTCTAGAAGGAACAGATAGTCAAGTTTCCATGTATTTCCTCTGTGCTTGTGCAATGAGGCCAAGGCATGAATAGGACACACACTATGAAGTCCACGAAGCATCAAGCTGGTAGTGAGTAAGCAGCTCCAGACCTAGAAACAGTACTACACTGTGATGTCTGTATTGCAAATCAGTGGTGTATGGGGAAATCAATGTGATAAGGGTACGAGCTAGGAACAAGAGGAATGACTCGAGTAGTGTAGAAGGAAGAAATGATTTGTATTAGCTACTGTACACTTAAATAACAATTTTTCTGGTTTGGTAGTGTTGCTTTTTTTGTTTTGTTTTGTTTTGTTTTGTTTTTTTAACAGAAAATTTACAAGCCAAACATGTGAAGATATGACATGTTTCACCAGTCAGTGACATATTACTCTTTAGGCTGACAAGCTTCATTAAGAGACAGAGCTCATCAGCCTTGGGATATTTCAGTGATAATTTTTGTTATACCACCTCAGAGGGTTGCTGCACTGCCCTGAGCCAAGGTACAAATTTTGTTACTCCTAGCAGAACACTGCACTGTGTATGAGCACATAGCAAGAACACCAAATGCAGAATATGCAATTACTGCCTCTGTGGGAAACCTATAGAATTTCTCTTTCTTGATAGTAACTGTAGAATCATTTCCACAACTTATTATTAGCAGTATAAGTAGAAAGGATCGCTATTTTTTTCCCCTCAATAAGTAACATTTGGAGAAGCAAATTGATTTTGAAGAGTCATGTAATCCAAATTAGACATGTATGTGTATGCATATTTGCATGTTTTCTGTCCTCAGAGGCAGCATAAAAACTCTGTACAACCTAGCCCATGGATATTGAAAGAATCTCAAGCTTTTCCTGAAATTCAGATCTGCATTTTCAAAAAAAAAAAAAAAAAAAAAAAAAAGTACATGCCAAATCAAATAGTTTTTATCTGGAGATCAGGAATATCTCAAAGCCTAGGATTTCCAAAGTACTTGTATCAGTTATGCCTGTAAATTCCTAGCTGCTGGGTAAGTACCACCCTAACTGAATTCTTGCACTGAACATCTATTTGGAAGAGACCACCTACCTCTCTTACATGAGAAAGAGGCCAGATCAACACAATGTATTCTTGTCATATGATTGCTTTTTCTCACTTTAAAAAGAATGGGACGACAATGAAAAATGGTATCCAAAATCCCACCATAAATATTCCTGATTTTTTCTGGTCAAGTGCTTGGGAGACAGTATATTAGATATATTGTGAAAGCTTCCCAAGAGAAATCAGAGCTTCTTTGGATACAGGATTTAGATTCAGTCCCTTATCCATTTTGGCTATATATACAGAATCAGCTTAAACAGAAAGCAGATATGAGAACATTTTTATTCATAACATCAAGTGCCTGCATTAAAACATAAAGTAATAAAGTCCTTTGATGTGACTGGAGTCCCAGTACCTGGAACTTCATACGTAAATGTCTATCAACTGCTGTGGAAATACCTCCCCTCTGCTTTCATCTGAACACCAAAAAACTCTAATTGGGCTAGGCTCAAACTTGATACTCAAAGTTTTTGGAAATGAATGTAGTAAAATAGTAAGGCTAAAAATCAGGAGGGCCAAAGATTCTCCTGTTTTTCAGGGGTCTTTTGTGCAATGCCTTCTGATGTTCAAGATCACAGTGGGCTCTACATTGACAGTAGATACTCTCCTACAAGCAGGGCTAGAGGGTACAGCAAGGTAAAGTCCCTGAATGTTCCCTCACAAAATGCACCTGTGTGCAATAATCAGATGAGTGATCTGGAAACAAAAATGAATAAATAAATAAATACAATTAATAAAAACCTTTTTCACACACTTTAATGTGACACCTGGGTTTTAATAAAACCTGAAAAGGTTTCTCCAGCCAAGGTCTCCCAGTCAGGGTGCAATAGCTAGGCTCTAGATCTTGGGAACAGGACCCTCAGACCAACACGCTGGACCCATGAACACCTTACAGTGCAACTAGTCATACTTCCTAAAGACTGAAAACCCACAAGCCATCACAAATGCAGGAACCTACCATTCCTGTTCAATTCAGGATAACAGCTTATCAGGTTCCATTTCTCATGTGATCCCCCCGTCAGGAAGCTCCCCATTCCTTTTATATTGTCCATAAGCCTCAGAGTGGATCACCCAAAACATAGCTGTAGATACTGGACTATTAGCTTAGGACAAAAGTCAAGTCTTCAGTCACCCATTCCCTTTCTTACTCAGGCATGAAAGAGAGAAAATAACAGAAGTCTAACTCAAAACTTGTTAGGTACTTTCTAGTTAGCTTATTCATTTTAAGACAGAATATTATAGCTTCCATAAGTCTTACACAAAGTATTGAAACAAACACACTTCAGATCATTACAGTGAGTTTGAATTAACAAAGCGCTCACATTTCCAACAAACCTACTCTATGCTACATCTGTTAGGGATTTGGTACTTTGAAACCATGACTTTGCACCAAAGAGGAAAAACAGACCAACATGGATGCCCCTCTGGATGGATGCTTCTGGCCACTACCTTACAGGAAGAAACACCACCACTCCCCTTCTGCCAGGATCAAGTCATAATGTTCCCACACTCTGCAGTATGGAAGCCTGTTTCTGTAACAAAATCATCTCCCTCATCTGCAGCTTTAAAATTACAGCCATACAGTGGGCTTATAGAAGTCATGATTAAAATAGGAACTGAAAATCCATGCTGCTCTACTTCAGTATGTGGATTTCATGGTATGCCTGTTTAAAAAAAAAAAAAAAAAATCCTTAGGAAGAGCAATGAGAAACATCTTTGTTGTCATAATCTACTTACTTCTTAGCTGCCAAAAATCATCTTTCTTCTACTAACTTGCATTTGATCCGCTTTGTCTTATACCACTTGTAGATCTCACTCTTGCTGTCTAATGTAAACTCATGTCTAGAGGCCAAACACTCAGCTGCATTATATTGGTATATTTCTTTATTAGAAGTGAATATGAAGCACGTGTATTTGCAGTAGCTGTAGATCTAGTCTTGAGTTGTGCATTTAAGTTTTTAACTTTGAGTAACCTACCAGGTATAAAGAGTGGTAAAACTGGCAAAGACATTGTTTATAAAGCCATATATTTTACTCCTTGTTAGTATCTAATTATTATGCTTAGATATACATATGCATAAATATGATAAGAATAAGTGTCCACTGATGGTCTATCAAAATATTTTTCTGTAAAATGACCAATGTGGTAAAAATAGTCATACAGAAGCCAGTGGTTTTTTGTGTCTAGAGTTTATTTTCAGAATTTACTCTCCTGTTTCTGCTGGGATTTTTTTTTTCAAAGCACTTAGCATTTGTAGAATGGACCCAAAAGATGTACATTCCATTACTGTAATCCAGTCAATGTTTATCTAGCTAAAACCAAGTTTACTGACATACTTTCAGGTTAGAAGGTCTGTTTTATTTATTAAAGCCAAAACTGTCAAGCTTGGCAGCCTGAATTCAAGTACCAAAATGTATATTTAGGCATTCATGTAAGTGGCTTACTTTTCTCAGGCAGAGAAGACCTGTAAACTTCAAAAGAAGTCAGCACCCAGCACCTCTGAAATTCAGGTCACTTAGCTACATGGATATGCAATTATCCACATTTGAAGGAAACATGCCTTCATTTGTATGGCTTGGGTATAAAGAGTGTCATGGTGTGCCCTATGAAAAACATTTCAAATGCACCTTTTGAGAATTGTAATTCCTCCTGCAAGCTCTCTCACAGAAGCAATAACCTTCTAATTAAATGTATCATTGATTCCTTTCATCTAGATTGAATACGATCTGACTAGTGAATTGACTAATAATGTGTTGAAAAGACCCCGGTGTTTTGACTGGCTTTCTTCTTATTTAACATTATATAAATCTCAGGCATTGTCTCTTTGGTGGTTGTCTAGATCTGGTTGCCTGGATGAACAGATTCATTCATTCACAGTCTTCATTTGATTTGTACAACAAACATGCTAATTGCAGTACCAGGATCTGCTTATGGCATATTGATTACTGAGTGACCTTTACATTTCCTATTTGCATCCTATCAAACCATCTAGTCAAAATATTTAAAGGTGAGCAGAAATGTCTGTTAGAAAAGCTTTCATTTATTACCAGTCTAGGACTGTGATAAAGGATGGTATTGTTAGGATCACAGCTGCAATACACCAGCTGCTGCTCCACTCATCAGCAAGCCCCTCCTCTTATGAGTCCTAACATAACCCTAATCAATTTAGTTGCAATGCAGCTATTTACAAGAAGTAGCAGTGGCTCGGCAGGACTTGCACTGATGTTGTTCCAAAGATATACTTCAACAGCAGCAAGGATTTGGGCTGACGAAGTGAGCTAACCAGGCAATAGAAAGGACTCCATCTGGAATAACATTAGCTTTCTTTTTTGCCTTTGTACTTTGGACAGATAACAGGCTTCAGAGTATAAGCAATTTTATCTTGATTTTGCAGTTCTGGAACTGAAACCAGCAAAGATGTGACACCTAAAAAGGAGCTTAATGGAGGTTTCCTAATTCCTTCTCCAATAGTGTAGGCAAATATGTTGGTATGTAGCATTCACTCTATTTTATGAAGTGTGAGAAAGTGCACAAAAGATTGTATCTACAATTTTCTTAGCAGAAGTCAAGAGGAAGAAATATTCTGAAGAGATTTTCTATATTCAGGACTGCATCTACTGACTCCTTGGCAATGAACCAATTATATATAGAGATGTATATATATTACCATGTGTTATTGTGGTCCCTGACAAAGTCTCTTCAGGAACCAGATTCCTATAATATTACATGCTTGATAAATGCCAAACAGAAAGCATCCATCTCTGCAAAGACCTGACAGACAGAACTTTCCCATAGTACCTGAATTATAGCACCCTTTCAAATGTAAAATCTAGATGTATTCCAAATCATATATACAACATCAACTTGAACCGTAAAAGGAACTAATAATCCATTTTTATCCTGGCTGGAAAGCCCTGATTTATTTATTTATTTATTTAGTTAGTTAGTTATTTATTTATTTTACCGTGAATTTATTACATTGTTATAAATTTAAGCAAGGGTGGGAAGCAATATTGTTTAGGTGTTAATTCTCTGATGTTTGAAACAGAAATGATAGGATTTTGTTCTTGCAAAGGAACTCTTTTTGGAATGTTGTCTTTACAACACCTTTTTTTACCTATTAACTGTATGGCAGCACATCATGTTAAAATTTGGAAATTACCAAGTAAAAAAGATAAAAGATTGTAAATATGAGTCTTAAGAAACAGCTAAAAAAATTATGATCATACATTGACTGTTGCTTCCTTACCACCGCAAAGGAGAATTCATGACTAAATTGACAGTGCATACAGTGTATGTTCCCAAGAACACTTACTTCACAGAAAAATAGATCTGCTCTACTGTAACCCCATTGCATTCCATACAGTTCCACTGAGCTGAGTGCTTTTACTTGGATATAACTAAAAAATTCACTTATGCCATCATTATTGAGCTGGCTGTTATTGAAGCTCTGCTTTTATTGAAAGAGAGTGTTTCAAATTATGTCATTTTATTAAGTTATAATTTAATTGGCAGCCTCAGTTTCTAAGTAGCACAAGAGAAGAAAACTGGAGATGTTATAAGCCAGGGCTGAAATGTATTGGCAGAGAAGTATGGAACGAGTTTACGTGAGGACCTGCCAAAGCCATATAGTCTTATAATTCAGGTTTATGAGTAAGGGGTATCAACTCCTATAAATTTTTAGAGATTCATTTCCAAAAACTGAGGCCAAGATTTGGACACAGAGAGAAATAATCACAGAAATTAAAGGTAAGAATGGTTTATACCTCCTTTTTAGCCTCTGCCTTTTCCTGGAAGTATGGAACTACAACCAGGCTGCCTTTCGTATGCTCCTAACTAAGCAGAAGAGAAGGCAATAGGATCTTAGTATATTCTGATAGAAAGAAAAGGATACAGTATGGAAAATGAAGAAGATCCCTGATGATTTTGTTCATTTTCTGGTAAAAAGGGTTTGTCATTTTTAATATTTTCCAGTACTTTAAGTAGGGATTTTCATAACTAATTATTCACATTTTTAGCATTTTCCTTAGAAGACTAATCAACTGATTGATATAGTATTTCTTAACCAGTAAGAAGGGACAATCTATAAGCCCAGTCAGCCAATGAGGCATTAAATGCCACCTTCCGCTCACTATGCTATTCATTACAAGGAATACAATTATTTATTTTTTTTAATTAATGGAAAATATATGGAGTAAAATACTTGAAAGGTCCTGGTACATTTCAAGTTGCATTGGAAGAGTAAAAGATCCATATTGTTTGTATTAATGACATAAAAGTTCTCAGCTGAGAAATGTAGTTACTTTTAAATGATATTATAATAAAAAATATTGAGAAAAGTCACCTTTTCAGTGCACTTGGTGCCTGAGCAAAGACCAATGAAGTCACAAGAATCTTTCCACAGACTTAAATGGCCTTATACTCTTTTGTCTGCTTCTAGACTTCAAATTGCATTGATCTAACTGAGCTCAAAATTAGGTTCCTAAGTACAAATTTTCCTTAAATGTTTTAATGACATTTCCTCTACTGTATGCTTTGTGTCACAAAAAAATTTATTCAAACTCCTTTGGAGTGAATTGCATCGTGAATTTCACAAAGAAAACAAGACATCTGTAATGTAGAATAGTGTCACTTTAAAATTAAAGCTGCAACACACATACTTTGTTGGACTGTGCCACTAGATTGCTGTGTTTCAAATCAATTCTCATTCTCACCCAAATCTCTGCAGTTTTTACATAATAGAACATTTCAAAAGGTAAATGGTTTTA
This sequence comes from Aythya ferina, assembly GCF_964211825.1. Classification (NCBI taxonomy): domain Eukaryota; kingdom Metazoa; phylum Chordata; class Aves; order Anseriformes; family Anatidae; genus Aythya; species Aythya ferina. Next base: position 39,295,618 of record NC_140297.1, on the reverse strand, counting down.
TTCAAGCAAATTTCTCCATTTTTCTCTCATGCATTTCCTGGAAAAATCAAGTTGGAATGGAAGAGTAAAAGATCCATATTGTTTGTATTAATGACATAAATGTTCTCAGCTGAGAAGTGTAGTTAATTTTAAATGATATTATAATAAAAAATAGATTTATTTCACATCTCATTTTGTAATTACTAATACAGGGTATCTTCACTGTTTGAGACACATTATGTCTTTGCTATTGACAGTATTCAGCTGACGCTTATGTAAAGATATTAGTATGAAGAACTCCTGGATCATTTTCATATATCATTGCCTGGATAATTCCACTAAACCAAAACCAAAATTAAAATAAAACAATCACAACAGCAAAGAACTGCCTATCTTTTGGAAAGGATTATTTGCTACTTGTTAGGCCTCTGACACTTCAACAGAATAATTGAACTTTTAAGATACATTGAAATACATACACAGGGCATGTTAATGGGTGCCAATTTTATAATTCAGTTTTGTCTATTGAAAAAGAAATCTCCATGCCTACAGAATTATTTTACAAGCAGAGAGATATATGTGTCTTGCATTCATGCATATAGACACAATAGACACTATAGACAGTTCTACTGTCCATTTACCTCTTGGGTAGCACTTGTTGCCCTACTCAAGCTGTGAAAAGCTTCTCCTGGAAAGGTAAACATAGGCTTACTCACTTTGTCTTTCCTTATTCTGCTTCCTTACTGCCCATGGGAAATCCACTAAGATGATTCACCACAATTAGGATAAAACTGTTCCCTCAAAAGAGCACAATATGAGCTAAAAGAAAGCCATAGATAGGAAAATCCCTCCCAGCTCACTGAAGTTATTGTCCAGAAGGCAACTGCATTCGAAGATAATAAATATAACTACTGGACAACTTTACCAGACTTGATGAAGATAACCATAACTCAATGAAGTATGACAACTACAAGTCCCCTGGAAATGCTTTCCCTAGCTACATCTACATGAAAAAGTGGTGGACAAAGAAGCTCCTTCTACAAGATTCATAAAATGCTGTGAAAGGCAAAATCACAGACTAGAGAGAGGGGAGTGCTGAAAAGAAAGTAGATTATGTTGAATGAGATATTGTTAGTTTGGAAAGAAAGGGAAGTAAGAGTGAATACGTTGTCAATGGATGCAAAAAAAAAAAAAAAAAAGTCCCTCTTCATGTCCCTCTTAAATGAAAAGCCTCATAAAATAGGCCTTTCCTTAAAACTGACTTCCCTCAGTGACTGAGTAAATAATCTATGTACTTTGTAATCCACCTCTTTGCTCATATGGTCAGAGCACTTTCTCCAAGTTCAATGCATAACAAATTATTGTAGCCTCAAGATCAATTGCAATCACTTTATCAGTGTCAAATTAGAAAGGTCTCAAAAGGGCTATTTACTCTACAGCTCTTTGCAGTGACATTTTTATGTTAAAGACATAAAACAATAATCCAACAAGTTACTAGCTCCATCCTTCTTTCTTCCTTTCTCTAATCCCACACACACTCATCAAAACATATATCTTAGAAGACTGCAGTTGCCCCTGCAAATTTCTGATTTAGAAATAATTTTTCTTTTAGACAGTGAAAGCCAAAAAAGAATTTAATTTCTGTGGTATTTAAAATTGATTTGTTCTCTTGAGAATGGTGCTGCAGTGTATAAAGAAATCTTTCATAACAATGAGATAGTTAGGAACCCAATTTGGTATTAAAAGAGCTAGTAGTCACGTCCGAGAAGAGATGTTCTGAACAGTTGTGGCATATCCCTAAAAATCAAGTTTTTATTCATCTCAGTCTGAAGAAAAGTAGATGAAGTAGATCATGAAATTATTTCTCTTGGCCACAAAACTATATAAAAATATTAATTGTTGAGGTCAAACACTTTCTTTCTTCACATGGTGTTAATAACCCAGTCTTAAAAAAATTAAGTTAAAGGAAGGCCCTAAATTCACTATGAAAGCATACAGGTATTGGCCTGCTTTAATAGTAGCTGATGAAAACTCCATTTTTATGAAAGTTAGGGTGTTATGTTAGGTTTCCCTAAACATAAGTTTCCAGCCTGAATTCATTAATTCTCAGGGCAGTGTATTTTATATTGTATCCCACTGCTATAAATGGTTATTCTGGATGTCTTAATTTTCAGATTCTAGATTCTGAACCCATGCATACAAAGGAATCCTTAATATATTAATTATTTACAAGACAGATAACAATGGATTGTATTCTTTCAATTGTTGAGCATCTGTGATGAATTATCTTTTGGTAATCTCTTAAAATAAGATATTGACATCTGCAAGTATATTAGTAGGCATACAAAAATAAGTCTTTGAAATAATATAAAATGATAGACTTCACTTTCTGCTCAGTAAAGGTCATTTTTAAAACAGTCTTCAGGAATGTATATATTTATGTCAACACTATGTCAATAGCATCTCACTTCACTCTAACAAACTATTTAACTTGGTCATGATGGAAATGCACATCTAAATCTGATGAAAATGAAATTTATGAATGAATGTCATCAATTTATCTTCATAATGCTATATAGTGTCCAACATTATATAGATATCTCCTGCAGAGGCCGGGGGGGGGATAATAATAAAAACCTGACACATTACATTTATATTCCCTCTCATGTTAAAGTTGTGAGATGACATGATTGTTTTTTTCAAATTTATTCCAGAGCTTGCTCCCAGAGTGTTTTGGAGCTACTTTGTCTATTGCATTGAGAACTTTTCTGGCACCGTGCTATCAAATAATCATTGGTGTCCACCTCAGTTCTTGAAACAATTGTGAAGATTCAAACTTTTATCACAGCCAAAATTACTGCAATTACTTACATTACTTGTTATGCAAGACCCTCTAACTTGAAATATACAGAAACTTCTCACCAAGGGGATATTTCTCTGCCTTAAAATTTAATGATGGTATTACTCTACATCACCCAATGAAAAACATTGACTAGCCCAAAAGGGAGTGATGCAAAATAAAACTTTGAAATATAAAAATTTAATAGTGTTTGTGGCAATCAATCGAAAAGCCTGAGATAAAACTCAAATAATGTGTTGCTTTCCTGCATATATATAGAGAAGAAAAGAACATCAATGCACACAAAATGCATACAATGAAAACAATCTACAATATAGCTTATATAAGTGAACATACAGCTGAAGAGTAGGTAGTGATATTCTTATATAGATTAAATAAATAAAGCCACAGTAGATATTTTTCCTTTTTGCCATTTCTCAATACAACCAATTTGAAGCTTGTGGAGTCATTATCCAGTTTCAGAACTGACAGCATCTACATATCTGTAAATACTGTTTGAAATGGTGCGTGGCTACCTCCACATTTTTAAAGTGCCCATATTAAAATACGTCAGTTAAGCATGAATGATTTACAAAGCTCTTGAAATGTATGCAAAAGAAAAAAAGAAATTTCATTACAGAAAAGACTTAGTGACATGTATGGCTTATAAAAATCTTCTTTAGAACAGGGCTTCCATAAGTTCATAAACACCAAAAGGAAGATTAGGGAAAATGTGGGTTTGCTGCTGAATGGGATGGGGGCCCTTGTGACACAGGACATGGGAAAGGCTGAGGTGCTGAATGTCCTCTTCACTTCAGCCTTTACTGATAAGTTTGGCTTTCAGAAATCCAAGACCCCAGAGGGTTGGCAGTAGGGGAGGAAGAAAATAATTTGTTTTTCCTGATTTCTACAGCTAACTCCAAATGCAGACCTTTCCACAATATTTGTATGCCAAAAGAAAATGTAAACTGTCAAAGCCAAGCCTTCCCACCCTACCCAGGATACAAAACTGCAATTTGATGGGGAGAAAAAAAAAAAAAAAAAAAGGGAATGCCACCCCCTACAATTTCTGGAGTCCCTTCTGAAATTATCAGTGACTTTAAGCTGTTTATTAGTGTCAGTGTCAGGTTCCAAATCTGTGAAGGCAGACATATCAATCACATATAGCAATGATGACAGTAGCTGCAAATCAGGGGAAAGTGCATTAACTGCCAAGGCCTCCCACACATGGAAAAACATTTAACAAAGACAGCTGATTAACTCATTCTCACACAGTCATTTATACTCCACTGCTGAGTGCATTTCAAGAGTGATTTCCATTACTATAATAAGCATACTATGTGACTTGCTAATAGGAACAGTTCACAGTCTCCTTGCAACATTATCATATTAAGCACAAAACCCAAGGAAGAGGTTCTGCACAAACTCCCTTAGAAAAGCTATAACAGTCATAACAAACTTTCAGAGGTATCCAAACCTTGAGTACCCCCTGGCTGCCAAGACCCTGAAATGGCCATTCACAAGGTTATCAGAGCCCACACCTTGTCCCATTACCCTTTCCCCCATTACATTAAAACTCTGCATGAATTTTCTAATTCACAGAGCATGAGATCCTTTCCCCGACCTTTTTGCAGCTTGCTTTTCCACCATTCCTTCTCTGAGGCAAGAACATATACTAGGTTGTTTTAATTGTAAAATGATAGTCTGTGATGGTGTTTTAACTTTGAAGGTATTGCAGAGGAATCTTAACAGAGTTGAGAACTGAGCAATCACCAGCCATATGAAGTTTAACAAGAACAAGTGCCAGATTCTGCACCTGGGGGTAACACTGGATATATCACAGAATCACAGAATCACAGAATCACAGAATTTCACAGAATTTCTAGGTGGGAAGAGACCTCAAGATCATCGAGTCCAACCTCTGACCTAACACTAACAGTCCCCACTAAACCATATCCCTAAGCTCTACATCTAAACATCTTTTAAAGACTTCCAGGAATGGGGACTCCACCACTTCCCTGGGCAGCCTGTTCCAATGTCTAACAACCCTTTTGGTAAAGAAGTTCTTCCTAAGATCCAACCTAAAGCTCCCCTGGTGCAACTTAAGCCCATTCCCCCTTGTCCTGTCACCAGGCACGTGGGAGAACAGACCAACCCCCACCTCACTACAGCCTCCTTTGAGGTACCTGTAGAGAGTGATAAGGTCGCCCCTGAGCCTCCTTTTCTCCAGGGGGTCACCCCTGAGCCTCCTTTTCTCCAGGAACATATACATACAGACTGGGGGATGAGAGGCTGGAGAGCAGCACTGCAGAAATGGATCTGGGGGGGTTTGGTTGATAGCAAGGTGAATATGAGCCAGCAGTGTGCTCTGAGAGTAAGGAGGGCCAGCTGTACCCTGAGGTGAACCCGGGACAGCATTGTTGGCCGGTCAAGGGAAGGGATTGTCCTGCTTTGCTTTGTGCTGGTGTGGCCTCTCTTCAAGTTGGACTCCATGATTCTTGTGGGTCCCTTCCAAATCAGGATATCCTATGATTCTATGATATCTCTTGTTTTTAACTTTCTTCTTTCAGTAGATTTTCTGATATATGGTTTGTTACTAGACATGAATATTTGTATTTTTCCATGTCTCTTTCTGTGGTTTTCATCTACTAGAGTTTAAAGTATTCAGAATAGATGAACATGCCTGCTTTCTTCCTGGCAAATGAGATTGTTAGACTGTGTTCCAGAAGCAGTTCTTGAAGAAGAGCCCTTGTGTCATTTCTAGAAAGCTCTAATAAATCAGCTTCTGTAAATGATAGCACACAACTAACTGTGACTTCCCTCTCTGCAGGTCTCAACCAGTTGGAGTGCTCTTCACTGGTACTCTTTTATGCTGGTAAAGATCATCACATATTTGCCTTCACTTCATCACTGTTAAATAATTGAAGGAAAAAGGAAGTATAAGTAGCTTGGAAATCTTTTTCCTTCAACCCTATCAAACCATGAAAAGGTACTTTATATCTGAGCTTCCTCTAAGAGGACAACAGCAGGAATACTTACAAGGAATTGAACATGTTGCCACACAATATCTACTATACTGTTTAAAATTTCTATTGTTACAAGCTGCTTCAGTAGGCTACTGACATAGTATTCTTATACTAGCTGGGCAGAGAAGCTAACATTTATACTGTAAGCACAGCCATCTATCAGAACTGAATTCCAGGAAATGAGAAAAAGGTTACATAACCCACTGGAAGATTTCTATGAAAGTACAGCAAAAGCTAATGAAGACAAAATAAAAGAAAAAAAAAAAAAAAGTAGTGAACAACTCAGAATTCATAGACTTTGAGATTCAATACAGAGTTTAGAGTCAGAAGAAATCCTTGAATCATCTCCTATAAACTCCTTTTTGTCCCAGGATTTCATATTGCACTTAAAACCCACATACTAAGAAAATTTGTTTGACCTAAATTTATGTCCTATGAGCTGAACTGGAGACCATAACAGAAGAAATCACACACACAAACACCCTTCCCCACCCAGTACCTAATCATTTTCACTTTTAAAATGTTGTCACAATTCTTCTATGAATTTGTCTGGCTGTAACTACTAGCTAGGTTCATGTTGTGAATCCTTTCTCCAGCAGATAATGAAACAATTAGGGATCAGAGGTACTTTTGAAACCTTTCAAATGTCTAAGCTTTGTAATCAAATTGCATCCATCTTCTTTATTGCAATGGGAGTTGGAGACTGCCTCAAAGTGACTGGGCAGTCCTTTTGGTTTATGGGAAAGCTGAGCCATTGTTACCCATCTTATGAAGGTGATGAAGTAACAGATTTATTTCACATAGATCGGCCATTGGCAAGAAAGTTGATTTCAATAAAGACAGATGGAAGAAGCCATAAGCTGAAGAGGGAAGAAGAGAAAAAGGATGATGAGAACTAAATAACTAAATAGGTGAACAGATAGGTGAACAGCAAAAAAAAAAAAAAAAAAAAAAAAATTAAATTATATTAAGTTTCCAAGTTCTGTAGTCCATATTCAGAAGACTTCATATTAATAAGAATAGTTTGCATCTTTTCTATTTTTTTTCCTTGCTTCCCTTTCTATTTTTTTTCCTTGTTTCCTTGTTACACCAGAATTCCCTTCAAGGCAGCACTCATTCTGGATGAGAAACAACTCTCATTGATCCAAATAGATGTTTCAAACAATGGATTATACATACATATTTGCTTATACCAGAGACGGCTTATCTGAAATAGGTTTTATCTGTGCAAATGTAGGACTACATAAACGCTGATGTGTGGACATGCCTTAAGGTAATTAAGAGGACATAGAGAAAATGGGACCCAAGGTAAAACATTCAAACAGTACACATAAAGGCACATAGAGGCATATTTACACATTTTTCTACATATGATTGAATATCAAATGATACACCTTAATCCTCAAGATTCAGTGCTAGAAATAAATGTATCTCAGATTGAATATTTAGTTCCTGTAAACACAAAAGTAAAGCAAGGAGAGAAAGGATCCAGCAAGAAGTCAGCATTGCTGGGCAAGGGAACACAGCTATTTCTGGAGCTGATAAGCCATTTTAAAAGATAAAAATTCCAGAAATACAAGAGAAGTAAAAACCTCAGGGACACCTGAGATTCAGCCAAATTCCATGGATTAAAAATGTTCGTTCTTGGTGCAATAGTGAATACATATGCAATTAGGCAGGACATCTGGAGGTACTTGTTCTCCAAATAGCATACAACGAGTTTCACCATAAAAAGGCAACTATTCCAGCTATGTTTGCATCCATTTGGGGACATAAAGGACCCTGGAGGTATAGTTCCTTATGCTTCTGTGCCAGGAGTTACAAAGCACTTAAAGACAATGAAATGCCTGAGTCCCACTCAATACCAATTGGAAGCCAAGATCCTTAGCCCCTTGGAAATAACCAGTCTTAAAATCTTCATGGTTGAAGAATACATTGTCCCCTGAAGGTAGTTATTGTCAGTTCTTCAAGGTCATTATCAGTTGTATTCATTCTAAACCTGAATGTCAGGAATTTTCTTAAGAGGAAACCATGATAGTCATGTTGAAATACAATTTCTGCAGCTGCTTCCCAATAAGTTTGAATTTTATAATTAATTGAATTAAAAATGCATAAATTCCTCACACGACATAGCTACCATCATTTGATACCTAATCATTTAGAAGCTGAGCTAAATTCTACCTTATGAATATCTGTGTAACCTTAGACTAAAGTTAAATGCTTAGGAACTTGGCCTTTTCTTCTTACATACAGTTATCTACAGTACCAAGGATGTTTTAGAGAACACTTCATTAAAATGAATCTTATATTTGCCACTATCTAGTCATTTACCTCATGGTGGGAGAAAGGAGGTGCCAAATAGCTTACTGAGCTTTGATATATTTGTTCACTGATATTGGCTTAATTTAACATATCCTTTGGTTCTTTTTCTTAACACCATCTTGTAAATTATCCTTCTCTCAGGCTTTTTTCCTGTACTGTTTTGATTCATAGCGTGAAGACATCCATCATGAGTCGGAAGCAATGTATCTACTAATGGAAGACCCACTGCTTCCAGCTCAGCAATCACATCATTCATCTTGAGTGTGTCCCGGTGCAGCGCAACTTCCACTCTTGGCAGCCTCAGGGCTGAACCCGAGGTAGCTGTCCAAGGTACCCATAGACTTTCCTGGGGAGCAGCCGCTTCGTGCAGCGGGGTCTGCTGCCCTGCTCATCTGCTGCACATGAGCTGTTGTGGTTTTTGTTGTTGTTGTTGTTGTTCTAGAGTTTTCCATTATTTTTTTTCACCAGTTCACATTATCTATCACTTTCGTGTGCTATTTGAAGTTACAGCTGCTTCTGTAACTATCTCACTACTACTATGTTAGCTACCCAGAAAACTCACCACGAATAATTAATAATAATAACAATTGAATATCTGCATAGCTACAGCTACATCATTTGTAAATACTTCAGTTTTTCATTTATCAGATGTAAACTGTTAACTTTCATGTTGTCTATGTTCCCATGAAGCCCTTAACAGAGTGGGTTCCAAAAAAAAGTGGCCTTTGATTAATTGCAAGCTCAGGTAATGGCAGGTGCAACTGATGGCTTATAGACATTCATCTATCTGACTATACTCACAGGAGTCATTTAGTCTGAATGCTCCCCAGTAATCACAAAATCAATAACCACCTTCTTTTAACAAGTTCCTTTGTAGGTGGAAGCCCTTTAATAACTTCCTCCATTTCATGTATCATTTCTCTGTGACTATTCAGAGTTTTCCCAAAAAGATACTCTTCTCAAAATGAGATCTGATTTAATCTATCTACAATAGCTACACTAACAGGGAGTTTTGGATTATCCTGGTGGACCATAACAGTTTTTCATTTTTTTCTGCAGAGTCTGAGCTTGTTGAAACATACTGAAAAGTCCAATAATACAGAAAATGATGGGTCTATGGAGGTTATTTGGAAAGAAATTTTGCAGAGGACCTGTTCCTCAGGGTTCCATTTTAATGACATTGTTAGTGTCCTTGTTAGATACACTATCCCCATCTTCTACTCTTGGTTACAGAGGATCTTAACTGAAATGTTAATACAATGATGCTGACCTCAGAAATAAACTTCTGAATGCACAATATTTGATAGCTTCCAAAATCAGAAAAGATAAGTTCACCCATCCCTTATAGGTGGCAGCAGAATCCGTGTTACTTTTGGATGACAAAGTCAACTACCTTTTAACTTAAACTGACTTTGAAAATGATATTTTTGTCTTTCATAACTATATTTTTTCATGTCATCTCCTTATTGTGAGATGCTCTGTTTCTTTTTTTTTTTTTTTTTTATTTATTATTATTTTTACAGTTACTGTTTAGTCACTGTAATCTTTCACATTAAGTAGAACTCTTCAATATTGCTGTATTAAGGGAAATTATAATAGACTATTGACTACAGTTTAGTCAATGATCCATTCATTATTCTGTCTCAAGGGCTTTTGGAGTTTGTAAAATAATGTATTTGATTATCTCAAAAGTCAATATAAGAATAAATGGGGGACTGCAATGAACCAAATCAGTTAAGACTAATGTATTTCTGAAAACAGGATATCAGGCTGTTCATCCCACCTAAACACCTAAACTTAAACTTCTTTCTTAGATTTATAGTCCGTACAAATAATTGGATATAATCCCACAATAAGGCACTTGTTGATCCAGGGCTTCTTAGCCTTTAATGTGGTGTCAGTGCATATTTTAAACATCTGGCAGAGGGCAATATCTTTCTGAAATGCCAGTGTTAACATTTTAAATGTGAGACAGACATGGTACCTCACATGGTAGGCAAAGCAACTTTGTTGTGTACTTCGTTTTAAATGACAGGCACACAGATTAAGAGACAGTCAAAGAGACAGACTACACAACAGCTTGATGTTTAATTGGATTATCTATTCCCGTATCATGCTTCTGTTAACTCCTGAACCAAATTCTGATTCTAATTTGTTTCAATATAATTCTCTTTCTCAGGAAGAAGAAAGAATGTGAAGATAAAAAGAGTTAAAAAATCAAACTAATAGAAAAGTAATGGAGCAAATTATCAACCTACAAATCTTAATTTTCTCCTCAGAGCCTGAATTTACAGGATCTCCAGCACCAACAACCCATATGAACTACTGAGAGGTCAGTTTGAATAAAATCAAATGGTCTAGTATATTTATGTGGGAGGCACATGCCATGTTCATTTAAGAGTCTCCAGTAGGTGAGGACTGGCAAGGAAAAACATGTACAACTAACCTTTCACCTTACCTCAGGAACAACATCACTCACGAGCAAGCAACCACGCATTTCTGTACCTCCTGCAGTCATATCATTCAGAGTAATACATGCAGAAAACACTTGGCTTTCACACAAACAATGCAGAAGGCAAACAGAGTGCTCACACACAGCATGGTCTGAAACCTTCCCCACTGAGGCAGATGCTAAAGCTCTCTTTCATGTTCCTGGTGCCTTTAAAAAGCAACTTGCAAAGAGCAGTCTTGTTTTGCTTCAAAAACTCAGGACTGCATTAGTTCATCCTACAATAGTTCTAACACTCAACTCACTTAAATGGTATTTCTTTTGTACTTTAAGATATGTCTTTTAGCCATCACGAGGTTTTAAAAAGCTATTCACCAAAATTCCTGTCTTCCTTTTTCAACAAGAATCAAATTATATCCTTCCCACTCCTTCATCCTGCTTTCTGGCTAAAGTAAAACTCCATAATCTTTAATATTTTTTCACACATGTAGGCTATTCCAGCAACATTTGGGTTAACTGTATCTTCAGAATAACTTGGATCCAGTTTTCAAATTTATTTTTTCTCAAGGGGAGAAAGACTGTCTTTCAATGAAGTTATATAAATATGAAGTTATGTAAAATCTTGTTTTAAGCATGTTTCATTGCTGTTTCTATGTGTCTCTGAAACAAGCCACAGTGAAATTTTTCAATTTCAGGTATTTATCTTCTCTAGCAGCATTAAGTGTGGTATAATAACTATCCATTAACATAAGTCAGCGTATATGAACACTCATTCATATTCTAAATATACAAAGTAAATATACTTTTACCATCTATAGAACCTTTTTAATTTACTGTTCATGAACTTGTTTTTGTTGTTGTCTCTTTTTGTTGTTGTTGTTCATCTGTGTGCCTAAGATTAAAAAAAAAAGACTAAGAAAGACTACAGAGTCATAGAGATTTTTATATATCTTCTTCACACTTGCAGCCCATGACCCCTAGTTTGAAGGATTTTTTTTGTACCCAGTTTGTTCAGCATACTTCAATGAGCTGTAAAAAAAGAATGAAAGTACTTTTAATCTCCATCGCATTTTTCCATGTTTTCCCACTTCCTCTTTTCTGATGGCAAACAGCTTCCTCAGACACTCTGCTCTTTCTTAGAATATGTTTTTGAGTGCTTTACAGGCAACAAACTTGCATTGATATTTTGGCCCACATAGCTGTCATGTATTTTCAGCCTTTGTATGTGTCCACAACGCTTAACAAGACTGGCCTGCTCAATCTCACCAAATGAGCATTAAGCATCACCAAAGCAATAAAAAAAAAAAAAAAAAAAAAGTATGGAGTCAGCTATTCTGGCTATCTGATGTGTATTTTCACTTGGTTTTTTACTTCATTTTTTTTTTCTACATCTTGGATGTAGTCAGCATGAATTTAGTTGGGTGACTATTCTGGAAACACCTGCTGGAAGATTTCTATCCTATGGCAAAGGAAAATCAACCTCAAGTACAAAAATAAAAATAAATAATAATAATTAAAAAAAAAAAATAGTATTGTCGCCATCTGGAATTCTAGTAATTGTTAGTCTTCCCCCAGAAACCATTAAAAAGTAAGGGCTGAGGTGCAGCTCTCTGTCCTCTGGAGAATGTCTAAAAAGCACTTACTCAAGTCACACAGTCTAAACCATAGTCTTCAGGTAACACCAATATGTTAGTATTGTAATCTGGACTTGGGTCTCCACTGTGGAAACAAAATACTCTATTAGATCATAAATTGGTTTCTACCACCAATGCCTAAGGAAAGCACAAAGCAGGTAAGGTAGTGGATAGCAACTGAAAACACATCAACCTGAAACATCTTCCTATTTATATGCACTACTTTCAGTTGAATTCATTTTGATCTTTTACGATGAAAAGAAAAAGCCCACATTACCCTATTAATACATCAATTTCTGTCACGTTGTCTCATTTTGATATTTTTTTGTTATTATTATTATAGTATAAAGTGTCTAGTAAATAGTATATATAGTGTGTATATATATATACACTATAATTATACAGTATAATATATAACATATATTCCCAACATTTTCAATCTATACAATCAACGTCTTTCAACCTATATCTTTTTTTGATACAAAGCTTTTCCCATATGTCTCAATCACTTTTATCTCCTATATAAAAAACACTTCTCTTTCCATAACTCTTGCTAGGAAGAATTACCAGACTTGACCACAGTATTAAAAACTGGATTTTTTCTCAAATAGGTATAATGATGTTAGAGTATTTCAGGGTTTCCTCCTACCCTGTTCACAGTTCCTCTGCTTTGTTTTTATGCCTATTACTGAACAAAAGCTTTTTTTGACGAAGTTTAGTAGAGCCTCATGGTTTTCCCTTAGATCTTAATGCAAAATCTGCAATTCTGCTTACCCAAAGGCCTCTCACTCTTAAATCTGAACTTTCCTCATCTGTTTGGCAAACCCTTTCAGAACCTGTTCACAGTCCTTAATTCATTAAAATTCAGTCCTTCGTCTTCTCACTCACATATGAAGATTTTGAAATTCTCTCTAACTTCTCCTTGTAACATTCAGAAATATTTCAGTTCATTCATCCATATTTTATTTCTGATAAACTATATTTAACTCTAGCACTATCTATTTCTTAACTCAGTAGCTATTATATACAAAGTTCAGTTTACATTCTCCTCAGCACTTTCCTAGAGGAACACTTAAAGGGCTCGTGAGACAGTACTTTTATGTTCAACAAGTAAAACTAATCACCACACGCTATGGTACTGATACTTTTCCTAATTATTGGAACAGGGAGACTGCACCTGTACCTACAAGCTAATCTAGAATAACTTTGATGGCTTTGCCTCCTTTTATTTTTTTACTTCTTTTTTTTTTTTTTTCCTTCTTCCTGGTAGAGTAGTACAAGAAATCAGTTGAGAGAAAATTCCTTAGATACCACAGCAACAAATGCTATCAAACTAAAGGTAAATCATAACAAATAAACAGAGCTACACTATGTTCAGTTCCTGTAAAGTTAGGGCCACAAATAATTTCATCAGTGCTTCTCTTCATCAACACAAAATTATTTTGGCTTGTTAGATGTAGGCTCATCCTATCTCATTTGAAGCACCTCAGTCAGGAATCTCTACATCACAGAGAGAGTGGGGTGATACCAAGGAGACAGTCCAGATGTAAAGTAGGCTGAATTGCCTTCAAAAATGCCTATCAATCTCCTGCAATTATAGAGGTGTTTAAAGTAACTTGATTCTCAGGCATTACAATTAAATATCTGAAATTAACTGTATTTAATATATGTTAATATATGTTTTCAATTCTGATTTAAATCTGTGAAAAGGCCAAAGGATTGTTCTATTGCTTTTACTGACAGTAGCTCATCTCTCTGTCAATACTTCTCACATTGCTTGAGTAGCAGCCTTCTCTCTACCCCAGTTTGAAATGACCATGTCAAATTAAAAAATATTTTTGATATTTCATTTCTTTACTGTTGCAAGAATTTTAGTTTGCTACAATACTTCAATTCCTTTTTCCACCCGACTTACATCCTGTCCTCTAGTTACAGCAGGATGAATTCTGTTTACCATCACCTGAAAAACCATAAGTTCATCCAGTTAGTGTCATCTTTTCAGCATACAGTGCACATTATTCACAGACAGCTCTCTCCCTAGCCTGTTTTCACCTCTGGTCTTCACAATTCTATTAATTCCAGTTTCTACCTGGGATGCCAGAAACAGTCAAAGAGGGAAAAAAGTATCCCCAGGCTATTCCTTTGAAGGAATTCCTTTTTCTGGAAATAACTAATGCAGAATATGAAAATGCAATAATTTGATTTGCAGTGGAAATGTTCTTTCTTCTAAGATCCAAAATAAATCACCAAAAGCTTTCAAAGCTGACATTTAATCCATGAATTCAAATCATTTCTAAGATTTACGGTCCATTAGAAAGACAGTTTCAATTCCCCATGCTCTTGCAAGATTTTAATGTATAGCTAGCAGAAAATGCATTTACTCAGTATGCTTTTCATAGCAACAATATCATTTATTGATAGGGCTTTTTTTTTTTTTTTTTTTTTTTTAGATATAGGTGGTTATGTTCTTTTTGATTTGTTTATCTATAAATAATAAAGAGAGGCTGAGCCAAGTCAACACATGCATAAGTGTTGGATAGTATTTTTCTAAAGAAAGGAGTAGAAGGAACTATTAGAAAAATAAAAGGCAATAAAATAAAAATAAAGGGCAAAAAAAGTTCAGAAGGCAGTCCATTCTATCTTATGCTTGGTGTACGTACAAGCAAATTAAAGTCAAAATAAGATTAGTTCAGTTCCCACTTTTTATCTAGATAGATGGCTTCCTATGTGCCCTCTTTCTAATCCCAAGGAGTGTTATCTTGAGTCTACAGCATGGTGAGCATGTATTTCAAATACCTTGAGAACTCAGTCTAGAAATGAAGGGTAGAGAATATCTGACAACCTGTGGCATTGTAATACTAATAAGTCTTTTATTAGTCCATTATTCCCCTACAGATCTTGCTAAACGTAACAGCTAAATCAGGAACAGAAAATAGCTCTTCTCCTTTCTGGAATCTCAGTCTCACAAAATATATTGCCTCATTTTTCCCACTGGAAGAGAACTCCTTCCACTTCAGCATTTCTATTCTTTAATGTGACATATTTGTAAATAGGATAATAAATTTAAAGAAATGAGTTTGCTATCTTAAAAGTATAGTAGATACAAATAAGAAATTTTAAGAGATTGGACAAGAGATTTCATTATATTGAATTATCATCAGATAATCATATTCTTGGAGAGACCCTGTCTTCCCTAACAATCAACTGATGATTAGACTGTGGAAAGACTTTTTTTCTGATGAAGACCACTTAATTCCCATAAGGATGTACCTTTACTTTTATCAAGTACATCTACGAAATAGAATTCAGTCCCCAGAAATCTTGTTAGATTTTCAGTCTGACAACTAAATGTATATTGCCCTTTTCTAGGTGCCAAGGTAGGGTCCACAGACTCTTTGTTATGACCCAGAGTGAAGTCCTTCAGTTACACATCCATATCTTGTTGCTGTCTAGAGTTTTCTTTATGGATATATATACATTTATATACATATATATCCTGAAAAACAAACAAACAAAATATTTTTGTACAATATTATTTTATTTTTAAACCAATGGGAAAAAAAAAAAAGTTACCAGTTTTAGCCATGTTAAATTATCTTTCTGTCTCAAATCAAAGTATGCACTCAGTATTCAAGAGACTGAGTAATCTCTACTCCCCAATTAAACATTACATTCACTTACCTAAGACTGCACTTCACCTCATAATTATTGTTATGTGTTATGATGATTTTTATCTGACTAGATTAAAAAACAAACAAACAAAAAGCTTAACTTGGATCATACCTCTATCTTAAAACAAGCCTGAGCAAACAAGAGCAAAATGTTGTTATCCACACTGATCGGCCAAAAACTGTGTTACAAGATTATGTGCATTAAACTGACATACAAAAAATTTTCTGATCCATAAGGTAAAGTCATAAAATCCAGGAAGAACTCCAGTGGGAAGCATCAACCCCTTCTTCTACCTCATCATCTGTTGGCAACTTCATTCAGGGTGAAATATCATGCTTGCAGTCTTAAATATTCAGATGCATAGCTTATATGCATATGATCCCCTGCAGTCTGTTTGCTTGTTAAGGGTTCCAGGTTTGTGAAGTATAGTATGAAAACTCCTAGTACAGGGATATGCTACTGGGATAAACAAATTCATTTGCATGAACCTGTGATAAAAATTATTATTCAAATATAATAATTGATCATTGCTTATGGTAATTTTTTGTTAATGTCTCGGGCATTAGTTTAGAATAACATTTTTCTCTTAGTTTAGCCTTTTTGCCATTCCAAGACAGTGCTGTAATTTACATTGGAGAACAATTGGTCTTCCTGAAATAATGGGAATTTTTACATAGGACTTAGATATTAGGATTTAGATTTGGTATTCTAGATTTAAATCACAGCTTTCTGCATCAAAAAGTAAAAAACGGTGCCTCCAGGGGAGATTAATCTGGCACACTGGATGTGCAATTCTCACTAACCATGTAATTGGCTTGGTAATATATTCTCTGTGTGTTTTTCAATGAGGGTAGAAGGATCTTTGATCAATCAAATATATATATATATATATATATATATTTGTTGTTTTTAAAAATCATTTCTATTTGAGGTATAAGCACTAATCTCACAAGTCTGCTGGAAAACTACAGGTCTGGAAGTAGGTGTGGTTTTATTCCCTCTCTCTCTTTTTTTTTTTTTTTCCAGTTAAAGGCTTTCCATCATTGCCTCAGAACAAGTTTCCCAGCTTTTATGTGATACCACAAGCTTTTTAAAACATTTTATTCTCAAACAGTTCCAGATGCAGGCCCTTAGAGGTGCCAAATTGTCTGTTTTTACTCTTTTACTTTTTCTCCTACCCCCCTTCCCTTTCTCCCAATTCCCCTGAGAGTTTTATCTCCATTTCCTTTATTTCCTTTTTTTTTTTTTTTTTTTTTTTTTTTTTTTTTTTTTTTCTGGAATATTCAGTGAGTGTTCTGAAGACTAAAGTCTTCATTGTGTTGTTGATTAGTGTAGCCATAACTAAAAAGGTAAGCAGTTAAAACATTTTTTCAAACACAACTAAACTGAATAGAAATTCCAGATTTTGATTCACATTTCTGAGGGAGTAACAAAAGAAATCATTGCAAAACTGAATCTTTCAAAAACATGCATTTGCAGGTCAGAGCCAGAGACTGTCAAATCAGATATTACTCATCCTTCAGGAGAAAAAAAAAAAAATCAACCACTTCTGTGTAAAGAATGCACCTATTAGAATGCACCTTCTGTATAAAGAATGCACCCAACATTGACATGTTGGGCCTTGATCAATGCATCTAAAAGCTTTCTTGTTAGCCTTCTCTACTGGACACGAATTATCCATTCCCTTACAATAGTTCAAAAAAAAACAAATGGCATTTGACAACTTTAAATAAAGGGGATGAGGCAGCTAATCAGTAGGTGGTCAGAAGTAGAAAGAATATTTGATAGTCTCAGACTTGTCAGACAAATCTAAGGTTTTATTCAAACAAGTCTGAGGTTGATCCAAATAGCCAGGGTGTCACATCATGTAACTAGATTGCAAAGACTACAGTCTAGATTGCCAAGATCCTCACTCACAAACAAGACAACTTCTACACAGTAAGGTCTAAAAATCAGAAGATAAATTTAGGGTAAAAAGAAATCAGGCAAGTCTTAGCATTTGCACTATGGTATTGTTTCAGCTGACATTTCAGAATCGCATAAATATCTGCCATTCAGAATTTTTGATAAAAAAAAAAAGTCCTTCTATAGCACTAAGAAAAGGAATAGACTCCCATTTCATTAAAGAGCCTTCTTACCTAGGACTTCAGTTTCCAATTAGAATAGAGCAACAAAATTTACATAATTTCCTGCAAAAACAGATCCTGTTCTTTCAATATTTCTCCTACATAAGAGATTGAAAATTACATGATGTTACCCCTTCGATACGTATTCTTTTAAAATACATGGTTTAAGTGGGGAGAGAGAGAAAACCTCTGACTACAGCATATACATAACCAGTGAGAAACAAATGAGATTATGTGGGGGGCTTATTTTGTTTCTTTTGTTTTTGTTGTTGTTCTGTTTCATTTCTTTTGCTGTTTTCATTTTAAATATTTGAACTGCACTTTTATTTTTGTTATAAAACCAATATTTTAAAGAGCCAAGCTGGTATTCTGGAAAGCACTCTAATATGCTCTTTAAATCAAAATTTCTATATAGTCTTTACTTTGTGAGTGATTCTGAAAACTGGCACTCATTTGCAAGGAGACCTTTTGCCAATGTTTGCTCTCAGAGGGGACAGAAACTGTCAACATCTGGAACCTTTTTTTGCTCAGAAACTGTGCAGCATCTAAGGAACACTTATCAAAACCTGCATGCCCTAACCCAATCATGCTTCCTCTAGATTTGAAGGAAGCCATGCAGACTCTATGATGAAGCATTAAAAAAAAAAAAAAAATTCTCATAAAGACCTCAAGAGTGTTCTGCTTTACTGAGTAACTCAGGAATAAAGTGACATTTCACCATACGGAGTGCACTGAGGTAGACAGAATAGACAAAATTTGGGGCTGAGGGTTATCAGAAATCATATTCACTGAAACGAACAAACAAACAATTATACTTTTGTAGTACAGAAGTCAGTTGCTGGCAAAGAGAAATGTAAAAATAATTAGAACAATACCTAAAACAATAATAAGTAGCCTGTATGGCTTGCTATTAAAAGTTTTCAGCTAGAGCTATTATTGATATTGCTAGATTTGTCTCACTGTAGTGACTGATGGACTGTTAGTAGAAGAGAGTCAATATATCTTTTGGTATGATCATTACTAATCCAACTGCACCATTATCCTTTTCAGCACACTGCTTTGGAGTATAGCTGTTGAAAAACCTCCTGCACTGATTAGTTATTTATCAGATATGTCTACAACTAGTGGAATAAAAAGTCACTTATCTAATCTGAGGTTTTAGTTTAGAAGAATATTTCCCATAAAAAGTAGCTATAGCCACAACCACTGCTTTGAGATGGTTAAACTAGAGGGGATTGTGTTGAACTTCAAGAAAGACAGGAGCAATTTATTTAAGCAACATAGGATACCTGTCTGGCAGCAAAATGATAAATAGAAGAAGGAGAAATAATTTGATGGAACTTTAGAACCTTGATTTTACTTTCATGCCCAAATAATATACTTTTATTTTTCTGTGTCTGCACAAGAATTCTGAAAATTCACTAGAGATGTAACCAAAGCATCAGAAGCATCAGAAATAGTTGCTGTGTTTTTTTGTTTTGTTTTGTATTGTACTGTTTTGTTTTGTTTTTCCAATAATATTGTAGTCTGGAATATGAATATTCTAGCCACAATATCCAAAATCTTCAGTCAACCACAGGTCTCATAATATTCTTAGAAGAGAGGAAAGAGCTAATACAAAATAAATCTGTAAGCCCTCAGAGAGACAGATCCCTCACCTCTTCACATTCCTCTCAAGTCTCACTCACTCTCTGTCCAAAAAGTTAAATAGGTACTTTGGGGGATATCACTATCTTCAAATGGAATCGCCTGTGACTGGATGATACTCAAATTGCTCATCTAAAAAGATCATACGCAGCTCCTTCTGTGACTTGAATGAACAGTAAAGTCAAGACTGAATAGTCCATCTTGACTGGAAGGACTGTTAAAATATCACAGAGAAACAAGTTAGAAGGGAAGTCTCATGTTTCCAGTGTAGCAGCCACTGCAGATACAACACACAAACAGCAGATGACAGTTTCCTGACTCAAAAGGCATTGCCTACAACTCAAAAACAAAAGAAAACAAATTAAAAAATATATAGTTTATGTTATCTTGATGGAATTAGGAATTCACTCCAGAAGCAAAAAGAGATAGGTTGAATACAAGAGTTCACAACTTCATCGTAATTTTTATGTGCAAAACCACATCAGTAATATGCTTTTGGTACTTTCAAAATTGATTTAAATAAAACTGAAACATATATGAGTTAGATCATATGTGGAAATAATAATAATAATAGT
The DNA here is from genome assembly GCF_964211825.1 of Aythya ferina. NCBI lineage: Eukaryota > Metazoa > Chordata > Aves > Anseriformes > Anatidae > Aythya > Aythya ferina. Next base: position 39,275,349 of record NC_140297.1, on the reverse strand, counting down.
AGTACTTTAAATGAAAACAAAGAGTGGATTGTGATTTGGAATATTTCTCTAGAGGCCACAAAATTTGCATACCTATGGCCAAGGAAAAAGGAGATACTAATTAAGAAACTAGATAAAACATAGGAAAACAAATAAAACTCTTGAAAAATGTCATGTAGAAAATGAGATGTTAATAGTTGTGAATATGAATTAGGCAGTAGGAAGTACAGCCACTAATGAGTCATAGATTCATAAAGTTGAAAGTCGTAAGAAGAATCTGTGACCAGCAAAGTTAATGCCAGAAGAAGACTCTTTATATTACACTAAAAATTAACATTATCTTAATAGTTGTATTGGGACATTGTTCAATAAACAAAAGGCAAACATTAATAACACAGAGACAGAAATTTTGAGAGTAAATATTTCTGCTGTGTGTTTTGTTTGCAAAAAGTAAATATATTTAGTGGCTGTGATGGATACATTCTGTTAGTAACAAAGCAGGAAGTTAAAACAGAAGTTATTTAAAATTAATTTCATTCATAAATATTATTAACTTGGCAAATACAGATCACTCACAACTTATAGCTAAAAATGAACTGGTATAGAAGATATCCAAACTGATAACATGGATTTTCACTGCGACCAAAGGTTTATTTCCAACATCTAGTAATAATTTCCAAAGGTCTAAACTAAGAAAATAATCTGCCAAGACTTAGAAAAGGGTAATTGGGGCAATAAAGTAAATATAGATTTTGCTATCCTGTGTTGATCCCAGAGAAAATAATGGAATAGCTGATATGGGACTCAATGGAAAAAGTAGTACAATGAAGTACTAACCTAAATTGACTAATATTTTTATGAGATTACCTGTTTGATTGATAAATGTTAGTAGTGTTATACAATATACTTAGAACCCTGTAAGGCACAACTACCTGTGTGCTGCACAATATCCTGATTAATATACTAGATCACAAAATCAGCAATATATATATATAATGAATTAAAAACAGTCCAGGATAGGTTTGGTTGATCTAACTGGAAATCACCACACTGTAGCCATATCTCCAAGGGAATTACCACAGAGAGTAGTGTTTGGCCCCTAAGTGTTTAATATTTTTTATAAATTGACTGTGGGGGAGGAATCAAACTGAAACCAGATTCAAGGTAGTGATAAATACCAAAAATAACATGTCATTGAGACAGAGCAATATAGATCACAACATCAGTGATAAAAAATATGTCATTCAGGATGGTGCAAGTATAGTCAAATTTACCAGAGCATTCCAGGTAGGCCAGATTATCTCAAGTAAAATGCTGTTGGATTTTAGACCATGTTCTGGACCAATTGTTAAATAAGTTTAATTCAGCAAACAAATGAAAACTAACCTTTTAGGGAAATGTATATCATAGTATAATTCATACAGACATGTCCTGAAGCCAGGAAGGAAAAATTATAGCAGAAGTCATCAGACACCCAGAAATGCACTTCTGAGTAGCAGTCTACTTAATCTGGAAAATCAGCAAACACACATGAAAAGCATAGACTTGAGTATTTCCAGAAAATAAAAACAATATAAAGATTAAAAGGCAAATTTTAAAATCTCAAAGGTCCTCAGATCATAACGGTGTGGTAGGGAAATAAGATCAAATAACTTAGAAAAAAAAATACTTTTCACACCTGCCTTAGGTATTCAATATCACTGGTGAACCAAAAGAGATAAATCAGACACATCTTGCTGTTGAGGGGTAATAAAAAATTTAAATAAAAGGATTGGATTTCAAATCCCCTCAAAGTCAACCTCCAAGTCTGCAGAAACATTTTCATTGATGAAAGACCTGAGAAGAGCCTGAGAATATCTGTTTTGTTGACAATCAACTAGGCATGCTTTCCTCAACACTGAAGTATAACCACTACTCACATGAATTCTGTATTAACTCAGTGTAGTTATAGAAAAAAAAAATATTTACCTTTATTTACACCCCAAAACAAATATGAGTGCCTATGCCTCTGAGCTCTTTAGAACACTCAGAAACATTTAACAGTGATTTAACAGGTCTCCCACAAAATGCCCGGGACTTACAGGTATGCCATAGATGACCCCTTCCCCATCTTACTGCAAGATTCTGATCTCAGCCAAAATATTTCCTCATGCAATGGCATTATAGTTATAAGAGAAACAAATATCAAATGAGAATTGAATACAATGCATTTTGATTACTCCACCAGAATTTGTCCTATAAACGAGCAGTCCCATGAACAGCATGAAAATACAACCATGATAAGATATAAATGTTTTTGCAGGCACAGATCGTTCCTGGAGACATTTCTTCATTTATTTATTTTTAACTTGCAGCTTTGGTTTCCACAGGAATCAATACTTTCTTGCAAAGTTAATGACTACTAGAACACATTAATGAGCTATGTTAACAGGCAGTAATGACACTATTAATGTTTGTCACCCCTGTATCTGTGAACAAGACTCAACAGAGAGCAATAAAGTAGCATTACACTGATATGTGAATTACAAAATCCAGTGATTTTCCAACTTATATATTGTCAAAACTCTTTTCAAAGGTTATATCAAACAAAGCAGGGAAAAAAAAAAAATGTTCCATCCATCTCTGTGGTAAATATGCTATATCAAAATCATACAGCCACAAAATTTTGTAAGTCCACCTATTATTTCTTTTAAACATTATCAGTCATGTGGGTAACATCCCTCCTTTAAATAAATAAATAAATAAATAAATAAATAAATAAGCCACTGGGAGCATAATTTTCAGTGTTGCAGTACCTCCACTGGACCAAATAACCCAAAGAAGATAGAAACTTACCTCAGGCATAGTATCACAGAATCGCAGAATTTCTAGGTTGGAAGAGACCTCAAGATCATCGAGTCCAACTTCTGACCTAACGCTAGCAGTCCCCACTAAACCATATCCCTAAGCTCTATATCTAAACGTCTTTTGAAGATTTCCAGGGATGGGGACTCCACCACTTCCCTGGGCAGCCTGTTCCAGTCTCTAACAACCCTTTCAGTGAAGAAGTTCTTCCTAACATCTAACCTAAAACTCCCCTGGCTCAACTTAAGCCCATTCCCCCTCGTCCTGTCACCAGGCACATGGGAGAACAAACCAACCCCCACCTCGCTACAGCCTCCTTTGAGGTACCTATAGAGAGCGATAAGGTCGCCCCTGAGCCTCCTCTTCTCCAGGCTGAACAAGCCCAGCTCCCTCAGCCGCTCCTCGTAGGACTTGTTCTCCAGGCCCCTCACCAGCTTCGTCGCCCTTCTCTGCACCCGCTCAAGCACCTCGATGTCCTTCTTGTAGCGAGGGGCCCAAAACTGAACACAGTACTCGAGGTGCGGCCTCACCAGAGCTGAGTACAGGGGGACGATCACCTCCCTAGCCCTGCTGGTCACACTGTTTCTTATGCAAGCCAGGATGCTGTTGGCCTTCTTGGCCACCTGAGCACACTGCTGGCTCATATTCAGCCGACTATCCACCATCACTCCCAGGTCCTTCTCTGCCTGGCAGCTCTCCAACCATTCCTCTCCCAGCCTATAGCTCTGCTTGGGGTTATTGCGCCCCAGGTGCAGGACCCGGCACTTGGCCTTGTTAAACTTCATGCAGTTGACCTCAGCCCATCGGTGCAGCCTATCCAGATCCTCCTGCAGAGCTTTCCTACCCTCAAGCAGATCGACACATGCGCATAGCTTGGTGTCATCTGCAAACTTACTGAGGGTGCACTCAATGCCCTCGTCCAGATCATCGATGAAGATATTAAAGAGGACCGGCCCCAGCACCGAGCCCTGGGGAACGCCACTAGTGACTGGCCTCCAACTGGACTTGGCTCCATTCACCACGACTCTTTGGGCCCGGCTATCCAGCCAGTTTCTAACCCAATGAAGTGTGCGCCAGTCCAAGCCAAGAGCAGCCAGTTTCTTGAGGAGAATGCTGTGGGAGACGGTGTCAAAAGCCTTACTGAAGTCAAGGTAGACCGCATCCACAGCCTTTCCCTCATCCACCCAGCGCGTCACTTTGTCATAGAAGGAGATCAGGTTCGTCAAGCAGGACCTGCCTTTCATAAACCCATGCTGACTGGGCCTGATCGCCTGCTTGCCCTGCAAGTGCTGCGTGATGACTCTCAGGAGGATCTGCTCCATGAGCTTCCCTGGCACTGAGGTCAAACTGACAGGCCTGTAGTTTCCCAGGTCAGTCCTCCGGCCCTTCTTGTAGATGGGCGTCACATTTGCTAGCCGCCAGTCAACTGGGACCTCCCCCGATAGCCAGGACTGCTGATAAATGATGGATAGTGGCTTGGTCAGCTCCTCTGCCAGTTCTCTCAGTACCCTTGGGTGGATCCCATCCGGCCCCATCGACTTGTGCACATCTAAGTGCCGTAGCAGGTCACCAACCAGTTCTTCATGGATAGTGAGGGCCACATCCTGCTCCCCATCCCCTTCCACCAGCTCAGGGTACTGAGTATCCAGAGAACAACCGGTATTGCCGCTAAAGACTGAGGCAAAGAAGGCATTGAGCACCTCCGCCTTTTCCTCATCTCTTGTAACTAAGTTTCCCCCCGCATCCAGTAAAGGATGGAGATTCTCCTTAGTCCTCCTTTTTGTGTTGATGTATTTATAGAAACGTTTTTTGTTATCTTTAACGGCAGTAGCCAGATTGAGCTCCAGATGAGCTTTGGCCTTCCTAATTTTGTCCCTGCACAGTCTCGCTACATCCTTAAAGTCCTCCTTAGTGGCCTGCCCACTTTTCCAAAGCTTATAAACCCTCTTTTTTCTCCTAAGATCAAGCCACAATTCTCTGTTGAGCCAGGCCGGTCTTCTTCCCCGCCAGCTCGTCTTTGGGCTCGTGGGGACAGACCGTTCCTGCGCCATTAAGATTTCCCTCTTGAAGAGCGCCCAGCCTTCCTGGACCCCTCTGCCCTTCAGAACCGCCTCCCAAGGGACTCCACCAACTAGTGTCCTGAGCAGCTCAAAGTCAGCCCTCCGAAAGTCCAATACAGCGGTTTTAATGGTCCCCTTCCTGGCCTCGCCAAGAATAGTGAACTCCACCATTGCGTGGTCACTCTGCCCAAGACAGCTCCCGACAATCACATCCTCCACCAGTCCTTCTCTGTTTGTGAAGAGAAGGTCTAGCGGGGCACCACCCCTGGTAGGTTCACTAACCAGCTGCGTCAGGAAGCTATCTTCCACGCTCTCCAGAAACCTCCTAGACTGCTTTCTCAGGGCTGTGTTGTGCTTCCAGGATATGTCAGGGAAGTTGAAGTCCCCCACGAGTACAAGAGCTGACGATTTTGCAACTTCTGTCAGCTGCCTGTAGAGTTCCTCATCCGTCTCCTCATCCTGGTTCGGCGGTCTATAGCAGACCCCGACCAGGACACTAGCCTTGTTGTCCCTGCCAATCCTAACCCAAAGGGACTCGACCTTGTCATTCCCAGCCTCGAGTTCTACAACCTCGAAAGACTCTCTAATATAGAGAGCCACACCACCACCCCTTCTGTGCTGCCTGTCCCTTCTAAAGAGCTTATAGCCAGGCATTGCAGTACTCCAGTCATGAGACTGGTCCCACCATGTCTCCGTGATGGCAACCAAGTCGTAGCCTGCCTGCTGCACGATGGCTTCCAGCTCCTCCTGTTTGTTACCCATGCTGCGTGCATTGGTGTAGATGCACTTCAGCTGGGCCATTGCCTTATCCTTCGGCCTTGCCATCGTTCCCCCTGGCACAGCCCCAACAATCCTAGCTTCAGCCCCATCCCCCTTCCTACCTAGTTTAAAGCCCTCTCAATGAGCCCTGCCAGCTCCTGGCCCAGGATCCTTTTTCCCCTAAAAGATAGGGACCCGTCTGCGGCCATCAGGCCAGGTGCTGAGTAAAGTGCCCCATGATCAAAAAACCCAAGATTTCTGTGTTGGCACCAGCCCCGGAGCCACGTGTTTAACAGGTGGGCTTTCCGTGTCCTCTCTGAACCCCCCCCTGCCACCGTAGGGATGGATGAAAACACCACCTGCACTCCCGCTCCATCCACTAACCGACCCAGTCCCCTAAAGTCTCTTTTGATAGCCTTCAGGCTTCTCTCTTCGATGTTGTCACTGCCTGCCTGGACTATCAAAAGAGGGTAATAGTCAGAGGGGCGTACCAGGTTGGGAAGCTTCCTGGCAACGTCCCTGACCCTGGCCCCAGGGAGACAGCAGACTTCCCTACGGGTAGGGTCAGGCCGACAAATAGGGCCCTCTGTTCCCCTAAGAATCGAGTCTCCAACAACAATAACCCTCCTGTCTTTCCTGGTGGAGGCAGTCCTGAGGCGTGGAGTCAACCTCCTCGCCCTAGGCATCCTCCTGGGAACACTTGCTACCTCTTCCTCAGCTACTGGTCTGTCGAGCTCCAGGGCCTCAAACCTGTTGTGTAAGGGCACCTAGTAGAAATCTAACTTTTCTTTATCAGGGTAAAAAGCTAAGCAATCTTCAGAACACCTAGTCTTGATGCCTAAAACAGATGTTATAAAAAAAATCCTATATATATATGAACTTATCTAGGGTTGTTTCACTGCTGAGATAAACTTTAAACTTCAATAAAGCAAAAGTTGGTTCAACCTCCTTCCTTTCAAATTGGTAGGAGTCCCAGGATTCCAAATTATTGTAAAACTAAAAATGTTCATATTAATCTATGGTAAGAACTCTTGTCTATAATAACTTCGGAATTATTGAAAATGGTATTGCTCATAGATTACAAATTATGTGTGTCTCTTGAATCTGTGCTTTGAATCTCATAGTTCTGAGAGCTTTGCAGTAGTCAGAGAGAATGACAAGACTACTGCTGTATGCTGTTAGTCACAGCAAAGAAAAGTTTTAATGTACCTGGAATAACCCTTGAAAAGAACAAGAAAGCAAGATTTAAGACAGGAGGAACATTTATAGTAACTTAAACAACAGTAATCTGTTAGTTAACTTCTATACTGCATTCCAGCCAACAGATGTCTTTAACCACATCATTTTCTTTTCCCCGGGTAATAATTTATTACACATAATTTATTTACTCTTCTACCATAAGATAGGCAGCATTGCTATGAGATGTAATATTTCTGTGAGGTGACCTCAGGCAGTAGCTTTTCTGCCACTTTAATGGACAGCAGTGAAAATTAATTTTGCACACATTCTAGTGGGAATTTAGGGCTTATCTGCACAGGAAAGTTACTGCACTGTGAACTTTGCACCAATGAAGATGTGCTGAAAAAGTAGTAAGGGGTAAAAACAGTGTTCAGCATTTTGCTTTCTCCATCTATCTGTGTCAGTGGGAGGTGAACAGAGAGGTTTGGTTCAGACCCTAGAAAATGGTTCAAGGTGAATGTCAGTGCACTGCATTCCTATAAATGTGCCTCTGATTCTACAGACTGGGAACAGGATGTTAAATGGCTGCAGGCTATCTTCCAATCTGATCATACCAATATCATCTTTGTCTCCAAGCCTTCATTTTCTGAAGGACAGAAAAGGCAGAATTGGCAGGTTTTCAATGCATGGTGGAATACTTTGCTCAAAGGCTCTAGGAATTTGGTTGGTAGTGAACAAAAATATGATGTGTTTTTTTCTGAAACTCTTAAGCAGAAAGGTCTGAAGCATGTCAAACATTCTGAAGCTGAGCCTCAGGTCTGAAGTTTTATGGACACATAAAAGTCCATACATGCTTGCAGGAGTTTTGCAAGCTCCAGCTGACTTTATCTGAACATGAGCAAGCCAGAAAACCACATTCCTTAAGCAAATGTGTCCATCTTTTTCTGAAACAATCCAGAAACTATGTTCCAACTTTCAGCACATGTAAGAGTTATGTATAAAAAATACTTGTTTCAAAAGCTTTCATGTCATATGGGCTCAAGAATCGTATTCCTTCTTAGAACCTATATGTGGAAATATAAACTTTGCTATTCATGATTGTGTTAATTACTGGTATGAAAACTAAATAAAGATTTCAGGATAGTATTGTAACAGCATATTATTATATCTAGTTATAAATCTTTTAGAATCATTTAGAGCCTTACGACGGAAAATTCCATTGCCTTCTCATGCTGGAAATTTAGTTTATCATCAGTTACTTTTCTTAAAGTAAATCATCAGATTTCTGCAATGTAAAAGTAGAGATCAGGATACATCTTTCAACACAGGCAGATTTCTTAGATTTCTCCATATCTGAGTATAAAGTAATGAAACAAATTAAAATACATCAGAAAGTATGGAGACTAAAGGAATTTTTTACCTTTTTTAAGTATCCTTTTATATTTGTCTGTGTCAAAATGTAATTGAATCTGTTCAATTTCAAGTTATTATCTTGATGCAGGAAAGTTAAGATCATGCATGCTTAATGGAAGCTGAAGTTTAAGTCTTCACAAGAACTTTCTCTATTAGCGTTCACATGACACTGAAGATAGAAAACAAATCAGGACAGAACAGAACTAAGTGCACACAGCAAGCATCAGCAGGAGATAAAGATCCTCCTGCATCTAGTCCTGATCTGGGATCCTGTTGAACATAACTTGGAGCAGTGACAGTTCACACTATTAGAAGACCATACTCTTAGCTGGAGGCATAACCAATATGAGAATGACTACTTTCTTTAAATGTTGGTTAGCATTACTGATTTTAAGATCAGTATTTCTCTTTCCTCCAAAACTGACATGGCAGTGGAGTTCTGTTGGTTGTTTCCATCTAACCACACTATGCTATGATTTTCTACAGCTTATCCATAACTCATCTGTAGTTTACTTCCAAATGCAATGAAAAGCCAGAAGAAGGAAATTGTATTTGTTCTTAGTTGTAGTCCATTTAATGACAGTAGAGCATTAGAGAGCCACTGTAAGAATAATCTTTAAAGTTATATTTGTCTGCTTGGCAAACTCACACTCATTTTTGGTTTAGTGAGTCATTTGAGGTTTTAATGCATCTGGAGATGTGTAGAATTCAAAATTCAGTGCAAAATGATGGAAAGCAGCTCTGAGGAGGACTTGAGGTTGTTGGTTGACGAGAACCTCAATGTGAGACAGCAATGTGTGCTTGCAGCCCAGAAAGCCAACTGTAGGAAAAACAATTAATGTATTGATTGCGTAGTACAAAATGCTAAGAAGAAGTGCTAATGCACTGTTTAAACGTAGGAGTCTAATTTTCAGATAAAACAGCAAAACTTACAATGAAGACTTTTAAACATTTATGGCATAAATGAGCAAAATCATAATTTTTCATCTAGCTTATTTAAATTTCTTGACTAGGCAGTGCAAGAAGAGCATACAGAACATTAACAAAAAAGTTGTATATGATATTGAAATGTCATAAAAATGCAAAACAAATAACCTCGTCAGGATTACATAGCATAGTAGTTTGCTAGTATTCATTATTTAACTCTAGAAGTTCTCTGAAATACATATAAAACCAATCCAATATCTGTATTTGTCATTTTGTTTGAAGCCCATCCAGAATCTAAGCTTTTCAAAAAAAATGTTTCATTCATTTTTACAGTGATAATTTTTTGTAGCATGAACTCTTTTTCTGCTGATGGCAGAAAAAGGTTGTCTTTTTTTTTTTTTTTTTTTTTTTTTCCCACGAGTTTTGCTTTGGTTTGTGGATTTTTAATGCATAGTAGAGAAACAGTTATAAGCACAGATAAGATTATATAATAACTTTTTACATGTAGAGCACAGGGGTATGAAGTAAGACCTTCTAGTGGTACTTATGAAACAGGTTCCTATGATGTTCTTGTCTAAAAGTAACTGGAAAGTACAGACCTCTGAATTGTGATTGCAAAAGAGAAATAATTCAGGAAAAAAATAAAATAAAATAAAATAAAATAAAATAAAATAAAATAAAATAAAATAAAATAAAATAAATAACAAAATAAAATAAAATAAAATAAAATAAAATAAAATAAAATAAAATAAAATAAAATAAAATAAAATAAAATAAAATAAAATAAAATAAAATAAAATAAAATAAAATAAAATAAAATAAAATAAAATAAAACACTTCTATCTGGCTCTATAAAATAAGCTCTTGGTCCCTATTAAATCAAAAGTGGGAAGCTCAGGCTGCCACTGTATGTCTTGCAAATTTGAAAGGAAACCATTTAGCATTATTCTGACATTGAAAAAATTTGATGCCAAAAATAGTTTCATATTTGAAGTGACAAGCATAGGCATACATATGAACAGGAAATTAAAACCTAACTAACAGATTAAATGACTTCCAGGATCACTTTCCCCATGTGATCTGAAAAGACTTACATCTAGCTTGGTGACTGACCTTATTTTTGCCACATTTGAGTTCAAAATGTGTAGTGGTATGTTAGAATAAGAGATTAAAACAAATAACTGAGAGCCAGATTCTTTGTTTTGGTAGTGAGCTGATAGGCAAGTCACAAAAGCCAACATTTTCAAGAGTGGCACAGGACTGAGAAAAAGAACTGAAAATCAAATCAATATTTCTTATGGGTCTGATGTTACAAAACAACCTAAGAGACCAGCAAAGATTTGTCAACTAAATCCAGGTGTAGAAGAACTCTGAGGAAAAGACACATCTAATTGGAACTAAATGTGCAGTGGACTGACAGTAATTAAAGCAGACTGTTTGATCATGAGCTGCAGAAATCAACAACTTATCTCCCATTTGGGAGTCATGCAACTATAAAACTACCTAATTACTCTAGAGGGTAAAAATCTCTACTGCATACCCCACTGCCCCATTTAAGGGACTTCTCACAAGTGCATGCGAGGCACTAGATCAACTCCAAGTACAAACCACGATCTTCAGGGAGCCTTTTGCTTTGACAACTGGATTGCTAGTATTATTTATTAGCATTTAGGAACATGCTACTGAAAAATATAACACTGACTAAATTAATAGTGGACTAAAAATGTGTGATATTAACAAATACATGTCTGCGTGCATGAGCTTGCAAAGGACAATAGTCTGCAGCACTGTTATAAGAAGTCTCCACTATATATTGGCATTTCTTAATGGCTCCTATCAAGCACAGAAATAGAAAAACAACATAAAAGTCTGTTGTAAGTCTGCCTACTTGGACAGGTTCCTGAACTAAAACCTGTACATCTTTCATCTCAGATGAAAGTCCTTTAGCTGTTACTTATTCTCCACTACACATCATTTAAACATATTTATGTATACTCTGCAGTTTTCTTTTCTTTTCTTCTCTTTCTTTTCTTTTCTTCTCTTTCTTTTCTTTTCTTTTCTTTTCTTTTCTTTTCTTTTCTTTTCTTTTCTTTTCTTTTCTTTTCTTTTCTTTTCTTTTCTTTTTTCTTTTTTCTTTTCTTTTCTTTTCTTTTCTTTTCTTTTCTTTTCTTTTCTTTTCTTTTCTTTTCTTTTCTTTTCTTTTCTTTTCTTTTCTTTTCTTTTCTTTTCTTTTCTTTTCTTTTCTTTTTCTTTTCTTTTCTTTTCTTTTCTTTTCTTTTCTTTTTTCTTTTCTTTTTTCTTTTCTTTTCTTTTTTCTTTTCTTTTCTTTTCTTTTCCTCTTCTCTTCTCTTCTCTTCTCTTCTCTTCTCTTCTCTTCTCTTCTCTTCTCTTCTCTTCTCTTCTCTTCTCTTCTCTTCTCTTCTCTTCTCTTCTCTTCTCTTCTCTTCTCATTACAGCACATAAGAAGCTGAAAGTTGAGCTCATGCCTCTACTATGTGACTTTAAAAGTCATTAATACAAGAGAAGAATCGTTCACCAAAAGAAGTATAATCCTACTTGGTTAGCTCTTCACAGAGAATGCAGAACTTTGATAAACCAGTGCCAGAAGCATATCCATTCTGAATTCTGAACACACCCAGTCACACAGGTTCTCTCCTTTCTACTTGCCCATCAATGTTAATGCCAGATCTTCATGCTAGCAAGGTAGTACACAACTTCAGGCTTTAGGCATGTCCTTGTATTTGACATGCCTTAATTGCCAAATTCTGTTAAATAAACTAGCGCACACAATAAGCTCATGTCAGCTTTATAGCGGATTTGAACTCACTAAAGAAAAAGCAGGTGGTGCCAGTCTGGTGGAAGACAAGAGTTGCAAAGGTAAGGCTAATCTGCCATAAAGCCACAGGTTCACAAGCCAATGTTTTCTAGATGCACTTGAACCAGGAGAATGGGGCAGATAAGGACTCTGTGCCACAGGACCAGAGTGTTTTTCATCTAGTGTTAATATCTGCAAGGACAGATTTACATTATCATGCGACCACAACTTTAGCCAAAATCTCTGCTGCCTGTATTCTGAAGTGATATATTGATAAGATAAATGGAAGTTAGAGAGAAGAAGATTACAGAACAGCCCATCAGGGAGGATTCAGCACATGAGGCAACACAGGTTTGAATTGAAATACATAGTGTCTTATAGCTGGAGCAACAGAATCTATTTTTCATGCTTGTTCTTCTTTTCCTGCACTGTGCTGAACATCATATTTCTTCTCTGCCTTTGGCACATTCCATAAATGTAAACCATCCTCTCTGTTCCTGCAATGGCACTTTATGAGAGAAAATGAAGAAATATGAAATTAAATTTCCACAGAAAGCTATTAAAATGTCTTTGTACCACTTAAGCATCTCTGCCTTAACATCCTGTTTGAGTAGTACATAAACTATGTAAAGTTTGGTAGGAGCATGGGAGAGGGTGGTGTCATTTTATTCTCAAAGCATTACTTGTCCTTTCTATTTATGTTCAATTTCATCTATTTATGTTCAATTTCAAGCCATCCTTCCAGTGACCCACTTGATTAAAGAGGACACTACTGTTCTATGTTCTTCCAGATGGGTAACAACTGCAAAGCAGTTAGATGGGAAATTCTTGTTCATTCACCCTAAAAGCAAGTCCGTGACAGTTAACACGCTCCCTTCAGCTAAACTTCCTGGTACTACTGCCCGGAGCTATCTGCTAGCCTTGGTGTCAGGGCTCATCTCTGCCACCAGCACACAGAAAATGCAGTGAAAGCACACCCAAAACAGTGAAAGGTTATGGAAAGGAGACAGTGCCCTCCATCCTGATCAGGATACCACCACTCTTAGACACCAGGCCACTGAGGGTAAGGTCATATAATTCTTTCTGTTGTTGGTCCCTCATGTGGAGTGGCTCAGCTATCAGCTGGCTGATGAAACCTCCCACTATATCCTCTTCAGTAGGATAAGTCTTCTGAGTGAGCCAAGCTACAAAATTAATGCTTTAGAGAATGAAAAAGGGGATGAGGGGATGAAGAGAGGGGATGAAAAAGGGTGATGGTAAGGGATGGCTAAACATATAAACATCATTTAAGTATGGACTAATGGCCAAATTCCCAGAGACCAATCCCATTGAGCTTTTCTCTCTCCTTTTGACTTTATTGAAAGCTGAAATGCACTTAGCATCTGACAAAACTAGGTCCCAAGCTTATTTTCCCCCATGATCTGGGATGTCACTACATCAAATGAACACCTTTAGTCTTTTATTCTATTGTTGATTTCTGGGATGTCTGCCACAGATATATCTGTGCCATCCTTTTTTCTTTAATGTCAGAGAATGCATTTTTACTTAGTGGCAGGGAAGAAACAAGACAAAAAATAATGCATTTAAATTGTTTTCTAAAGTTTCAATGTCATTCCAAGTAACAGTTAATGGATAAAGTCTTATCTCCTCCCAAACAGCAAGCTCAGCAGAATTGCTGTAGACAACTGCCTGCAGATCAGGAGACTTGATATTATTTAATTAGCATGGGTTCTGTGTTACCTCAAAGCAGATAAATTTGCCTATTTAAAGTGTTGAAAATCTGCTTTGTCTCCAGTCATGAGAGTATGTCATTTCCAAGCCCTTCAGAAATGCTCACTAGTACCTGTCCCCGTTCAACCATGTATCTCCTTGTCAGGCCATCTGGACCAAAAGAAACCCTGGAGCTACTCAGTCTTACCTTCATCCTAAGTATTAAAAAAAAAAAAAAAAAAAAAAAAAAAAAAACAACTTCGGTATTTGAATGCAGAGGTTTGATTTCTTCTTCCTAATTTTTACAGAGGAGCAATGCTCTGGAGAGGCTGGTTCTGTTGGTGTTTTTTCTGACAGTGAGCAGAAAGCTTCATTTCTGTTCCTTGCATTTCTTCCGAGGGTGTCACTTGTCCTAATCATGGTACTATTATGTTATCCCTGCCAGCAAGTACTTATCTTTGAGATTACAGCCTTCTGAAGTTTTATTTATTTTTTTTTTTCTGAAGATTAGTTATTTGCCTTTGAAAAGCACATGGTTACATCATGTGATGATTGTGAGAGACAAGCTTTAGCTGTATGAGTCGGCAAATTCCCTGTCCTTCTACTAACTAAAGAACCCTTTGAAAAGACAATCCAAAGGAAAATAAACTTCCAGAAATCAATGTAGTCAACAGCAAAGGATTTCTGTTCAAAATATTAGAAACCACTGATTGACTTATTACCTGCTCAGTTATTAGTAGCAGACACTGGATGGCAGGTGACCTGGATCCTCTAGTGCCAGGTAGAATGAAGCCCTGCAGCCCTTCTGCCCAGAACTGAGGATGTGTGCCCCCCCAACAGACCCTGCCCATTTTCTGCATCTCACAAAGATATTTCCCTCTACAGCCTGAATGCCCTTTCACAAGCAGTAAAACATCAAGTGCAATTACAACACTCCTTTTTTTTTTGCACAGGGCTACACTGAGATAATGTAAAGGGAGATGAATGAGGCCTGAACCCAAGAGATATTTCAGTGTCCGTATGACATCAGAGCAGTATTCACTTATAACCCTGAACAAAGTATTCAGTCTCCTAAGGCATAACATGATGTACTGTCTTTGAAAGCCACTAGTTACATACAAGCACTGGTGAATTATGAAGTATTCAACAAGACAAAAACTTATACCGTGGCATTGTGTATTAGCAGTCCTGAGGCCACTATATTTTAATGTACCCAAACTGACAACAATAGCTCAAGAAAAGCTTGAGTGCACACAGCCTGAGATAAAGAAACAAATTGCAAAGCTCAGCTTACTAACCACTAAGGTGGTGGATGGCAGCCAGCCAGTAAACTCCATATGAAATCTTCAGAATAACTTCTGTCAGACTGGAATTAGTATTAACTCCATCCCAGGTGTGGGTTCACACAAAAGATCTCTTCACACAGTGGTTTCACTCCATCAACATTTATTTTCAAGGTTATCAATACCACAAGCAAACCAGCAGAGTTAACCTTTTATGTGGAGCTGACCCCAAAAGAACAAGCTACTTTTTTTACCTTGCCTCTCCTGTTCACTCCTGTTTTCCTTATTACATCTTCTTAGATGGTGGTCTTGCAAGATGTCACAAGCTAACTGAGGTTAGCTCGGGTCATTGGCTAGATGCAAGATCCAAGCCACTACCATCAGGGTCTTTCCTTTGAGTTGCTGTTAAAGGTGGGTCTGCAACAAAGTCATTCAGCTGAGGTCTGAAGTTCCAATAGTCTGGGAGTGTTGTGACTGAGGGCTTTGGTGTGGACTCATTACCAGGTGAGAGCTGAATTGTTATAAGGGCATGAGGTTAAGAACAACGTGATACATAAAATTCTCAGCTACTCAGATTCATTAAAACTCTCATGAGACTCTTGGAAGGACATTTTTTCCATTAATACACAGAATCCTGTCATATCCAATGCTACAGAAATCACTGAAGTTCCTAATTACTTCCCAAAAGTGAGTGATGAATGTTATAATCCTATTCTCGTATTTATATATATTAGTACTTTTAAACTTCCTTCAAGAGCATTCTTAGTATTTCTAGACAAATATAAAATATAAAATATTTTTTATTTTCAAAAGTCTAGGTTCTGCTAAAAAAAAAATAGAGTGATTTGTTGTTTAAAAACACCACTAAAATTGTATTCAAATCTTACAGATTTAAAGACCCTGCTGGTTTTAATTCTACTGAAATAATAATCCAATGAAGCATAGAAATATTTTTGGTAGTTCAAGGGCTTGATGAAACAATTAATGAGATTGATCACAACTTATATTATCAGAAGTTGTTTAGCTATTTTCCATGTCAGAAGAAATAGAAATGTTTATATTCCGTATTAAAAATAAAATGAGGTTGCAAATGAAATGCAAAGAGAATGCCTAGGGGCTAATTATTCAGAAGCACTTGACAAGTGATACACCTATAACTGATATACTTAGTGCTCTATTTATAGTCTGTAACCAAAACTTATTTTTTAGAGACTATTTGCTTAAATTAAAACCAATATTTAAAATCAGTCATTGTGAAACTTGTTCTCCATTAGAAAATAGAAAATATTTATTTAAAATATAGTTTTCACATTCTTATGGACTTCCTGAAACTGACTCAGTCTGACAGCATGGGAAAAACAAAGGCTGAAACAATGTGATAGATCCTTCGTGATTTCTGGGAAAAAATATAAATAAAAATAATAATACATTTAAAAAAAAAAAAGCAGCAGAAGCTGAGATTCTGCTGTCCATGATTTCTCTGCCTTTTTAGTGCCAGAAAGTTCAACAAGTGAAAAAAAGTTTCATTTAAACACTAGGGAATGCCACAGTCTTGGAAGTTTGGATTTAGTAGTCTGGTTCAAATGAACAGGAAAGATATTTCACTTTATTCTAAGCTGTGAAAGAACTGCTTTCATGTTATCTCCCTGAAGAAAAAGTAATGGAATAACCTCAACTGTCTGAAAGTTATAGACTGTCCTGTCCTTTAACTGAGTACCCTACGTGTGCCAAAAATTAGTTGATGACATGAGATACATTCAAATAGCCTCCACTTTTAGGACGGTCAGAGTGAAACTGAAAGTGTATGACACCAGCTAGAGTATTGTAGAGTATTGGTGCATGCATTTATGAAAAATTTGCCCCTTGCATGGACACTTTTCAGTCTGGGCTTGTTCCACATGAGATAGATCTTGTGTACGTAGTGTGAGCACTGAGCACACGGAGTATGAAAGCTTATATTGAGATAAAGCAAGCTGCAGTCTAGTGAGGAGCTTTATTAAAAACACTGTGAGGATAAGGAGTGCCTCACTTAACACATATGTGGTTAGGAAAACGGATTCAAAGCCTTTAAAAATATTGCTATTACAGCAGAAATGCAGAGCAATCTAACTGAAGGGCCTTCTTCAGAAATGCATTTTTTAATACGTAAAGGGTCTACCAGAGAAAATAAATATATTTTCCTTCCTGTCAAACTATTGCATTTTGGGAAGTAAGACCCAAAGGCAGAAAATACCAGGGGAGGGGCCACCATCAGCTTTCCAGCCATGTCTATCATTGTTCCTGTTCATCTGGCCTCCATGACAGGTATTACTGGATAGCATACGAAGCATGAGAAACTGCCAGGCTTAAGAATCACAATAGTTAGCCAGTGAGAAACTGAAGACATCTTAAAATATAGCAGAAAGTTTAGCATCTTCCCAGTTTTTAAATTTTCATCACAATTAAATCTAATATTGAAGCTTGGACCAGCTGACTTACAGCTGAAGCCATGGTAGAGCTGAAGAAAATCCCTTGCATAGCTGGTGAAAGTGGATAAAAAAGACAAATGGGTCTGATGGCAGACTCTAACAAGCCTAGAATTTTCTTATTTAGAAGTTACCTAAAGAGGAGGCCACTACTCTCCTGAAGTAGACAGGATTTTTATTGTCGACTTCAACATAATGCAGGTACTCATTTTTGGCATGTGTTTTTTATGCTGTCACTGACCTAAAACTGGCATGTTTTATTTCAGCTCTATAGTTTAACATCTGCCAAACCCTGTAGTATAAATGAAACATGGGAGTGGATTTTTTTAACTGATGAGAGAGAAGTACTGTATTTTTAGAAACAGTTATTTCTCTGTCTGCCAACTTATAAATACATTGTTAATTCACAGAAAGTGGGTTCCTTATCTCATTACCATAACATTGCTCTTTTAACTCTATTTAATATGCAGAGAGAAGACGAAATTGGTTAATATTACTTCCTTGACACAATACTGCATCAGAGCAGGTGCAAACACAGAAGAGTTATGAATACAAAGTAGAACAGCAGTAAGTTAGTAGGGACATGTCATTTAAGACTGTGCTTTTGAATTCTACTGCAGTACTGAAAACAGGCAAGGAAAATACTTGCTACTAGTCTGGTTGATGTTTATACCCTACTATACAAACCATTGGTACAAAGGGATCTCAGTATTCAAAATACTAGATGTTACGGGAACAGTGCTAGAAGGTAAACAAATTGACTCTAAGATCACAACCTTCACATATAATATTGTGCATATTCACATGCACAAAGCTTGGAAAAGTAGAATTTTCCATATGTCTCTGTCCGAAATGAAATACTTATTACCATCTTCCCTTTACACATCTCTGAGCGACTGCCTATTTAGAGATGGGATCCATGTGAGAGGAAGGAAGGCTGATGTGCTATTTTCTGCTATTCTCTAATCAAGAATGCAAAAATCTTATGTAGCCAGGAGAAGATTTAGTGAAATCAGTGCCATATTCTAATGCACAACAGGCCTTCTCTCTCCCATAAAATCTTTACATTTCACAGGTTGCCAATGAAATCTTCAAAATCAGTTGTGACTAACAGAATACCTGCAGCAGAAAGCCTAAAACAGTATCTCTAAGTCCTTATCTGTCTCTCTGGGACATTAACATGCATAACCATGGATGATAGATTAAACATCAGCATTGTTAACTACAGCATTGACAGAAAAGAAGGTCTGGAAAAACTGCAGTGGTACATCCTGTGGAATTACTTCATTTCATGAAAAACAGTCCTACACTTCCCTAGCCTTCTTCAGGCAGGAGCTCTGAACTACACGGTTTTGCTGACCTGACCTTTCTTCTGTGTTGAGAGTTCCTCAGGAGCTGCTGGCTTTTCTGTTCATCTTGATGGGTAGTTTAGGAAGTTACATTTTCTTTTGTTCTATGCCTCAGAATTGTTCAAGCCCAGGAAATATTTTAACTCCTTTTGTGTCAAGAATAATAGGAGTTAAGTAGGAGAGAACATAAAATTTAGAAATTACTCTATAGCACCCTGCAGTGCTTTCAGGAAAACAGAAGTAACTCAGAGAACATCATGTGACCACCCACCTATCCTCCATAAAAATGTTGTTTCATGTTTTTCACTAGGAAAATTTCCATGAATTGTATTTTCCTTTAGAGGAAAAAAAAATGACAATCAAAATCTGATAGATAACATAGAGAAAACTGTGTGAATTATCTTGCCCACGGTCACTGCTACAATCAAGGAGAAACTTAAGTCATGCAGAGCTCAAGCTATAAGAGCCCAAGGCCACCAGTTTCTACCACATTTCTACCTCATTTCTACCACAAGAACTTCCAAAGGTTTTACTCCTCCTGCTTCCCTGTACTTACTTTCCTCTACTCATTTCCAAAGCCAAAGCAAAGTAAATCTATCCATGCCATCTGTAAAGACTCAACACATTACCCTATAATCTGACACATTATTTCAGAGGCTGAATGTATGAGAAGATCATACTGTAGTCACGTTACAGGTTAACATTTTCTTTTCTTTAGAAATATTTGAAAGAAAAATGGAGAAAGAGGACTCATTATTCAGCTAACTTCAAAAAGTATATCAAAAGCCAAAAGGGTAAAAACCTCCACCTGGAATAGTCATTGATAAAATCAAATATAAATAATAATAAAAAAAATACATCAGCACAATTCTGAAAATTTGTTTATGAAATTTTTAATGATTTATGAACTTACCTCTCTAAGCTGATGGCTTTCATTCATTTCAAGGTGGTAGAAAATGAAAGTCATTAGCAATGAAATACCCTTGGTAATGTGTATGATCCTTGTTTGAAGAACCCAAAATTCAGTCAAGGTTCAGCACCTTCCCAGACAAACAATGAATTTGCTGAAGTATCCATGAAGGATACATTGCTTTCACTCAGTCCTATATGAAATTTGACCATTTTGCTTTGATTTTGAAATCCTTTGGAAGTAGAAACAGTCGAATAAGAATAACAGTTTATTTGTTCTCTCTTCTCAGAGAGAAAAATAAATCTTCCTATTTCTGAAGTTGATATTCATATGGGCTCAATACAAAGAACCTACAGATTTGTATTTTCTAGAGACCAGATAATTTGAAATGGTAGCCAACTTTCTGTTGTCAACAGGTAACAAGGCCACATTATATGTACTCAGAACTAGCAGAAACTGACAAACTGAAAAAAAATAATAATAAAAAATCAAGGTCACTGTGAGAAGAGAGGTCCATAAAATTGTTCAGGCACTTAAAATGACCATCCATCTTCAGAGACTGAGCACACTGATACTATAAAGAGAAACTTATCTATATCCCCAGACTTCAGTAAATACATAGAATCCAATACTTGCTGTCAATGATGTGCCTTAACTATATATAAAAATGAAAAAATCTTTATACTCAATTGCCAATTCCCAGTCTAAACTGAATCTTTCATCCACATTTAAAACCTTTAGAAGGGAGGCCGATAACAAAAGCAGTGAGAGGCTTATAACTGCAATGATCCTACTGGATATAGAATAACAACTGTGCAGATTAATCCCTAAATACCTTTAGGTAAACTAAATTTTTGGCCTAAGTACACAAAAATATCCTGAGTTGAAGCTAGTAACTAAGAATAGATCTATTTCGATTGTAGTTCTTGCCTTTCCTCACCTTTGGCTACCTGTGCAGTGCAAACCTCAGAAATTCAGCGTTATTCAGTTTACCAGTTTCAGATAAATTTTGGAAACTTACCTACCAATATGTATCACAATGCTGGAGATTGATCTGTGGTCATTAGGCAGGGGTGGTAAAAGGCTTTGTTGGAACCCACTGCATACTTCTGATTCATTTTACATTAGATCGGCCTCTTTCAGTGTACATTCTGTGGATCCCAATGACCTCTTTCCACTTTTACAGTCAGTGAAAGACAAACAAGAAAAGCAAAATTGATGTCACCAGGACTGAATTTTCTGTGTAAGGGCTGACACTTGCTTCAGAAAATCTCTAGAGCTCTACAGATGAAGAGAGATTCACAACAAATGTATTAAAATAAAATGAATATAGGCTTTTGAGTCTCATCCAGACCTTGACACCCGTGTCTCATCTCCACAGACTTCTGTTGTAGAAATGCTGCCCAGCTGGTGACTCTTTTCAAACCTGTCTGTCAGTTGATATGAATTTGATTTCAACAATATATTTGCAGAGAAGATGGAAAGTATTTTCCTTCATTGTGGATAAAGAATATGAAAGCATTCTTTACGTTTCCTGTTTTCTTAGACCGCTAGATCTATGCAGATGTGAGTTTCCAAATCTCTTCAGAAATTTTCTGAGATGTTTCCATCAAAAAATTCCTAATTTTGTTTGGAACACCTTGGTTTCAGCAATATTTTGTTGAATCCACAGTGTTGTTCTGAGGAACCATGCCTGGGGTCCTGCTGAACTCACATATGGGCCAATGGCTCCTGCCACCTTGGTACAAGGACAATATTCCCATCAAGTCTATTCAGAATAAACACATGGATGGCTTCTGCATCTCCTCTGTGCCATTGATGGCTTCTGCATCTCCTCTCTGCCATCTCCTCAACTCCACTAGCACTCTCAGTTTTGAAACTGACAAGACTTTTTCTCTGCAGATGCAGGAATTTTATAATCTCTGAAATTATATATACATGAATGTGTGTATGTATAATATATGTATATTATTATTATATTATATTTACATATCATTTAATAAATATGACATATGTGTGTGCATGGATATATCTTCAATTTAAAAAACAAACGACAAAAAAAGAAACTAATAGGGCAGAGGAGGGAAAGCCTTTATTTTTTTGATATCAACTCTGTAATATTACTACTTGAACTGCTGAACATTCTCATCATATCCCAGGGGCATAGCACCTTCCATTTCTTCAAGCAGCTCTATTTCTGTCTAACTTCCCAAGTCAGAGGTTCGGTGTAGGTCATTCCTCTAGTTATCACCCTTGTATGACTTCCCATCACTTTCCACATCAGATTTAAAATCCTTATCTCCTTGGTACAAGCGACAATCTACTAACATCCAAATTCTCATTCCCACTTTCTCTGTGTATTTTATCTTCCTTCCACAGAAAGCATTCTTCTCCCTTATTGTTTTGCCTGGTACTTTTCTTTTTTTTATGCAAATAACTTTATTATTTATTCTGAAGCATCCTCAAGGCATCTTTCATGGAACCTTCTAGCAACATACCTGTAGAGGCATTTTACCTGGCCTCATTTCAAGATACTACTATAAGTACTGGGCATGACTCACCACGGCTGGCTACAAGTACTCCATAGAAACACAGGCTACACACTCTTTGAAATGCAATAGAGTCTTAAAAAATATGCTTGCACTTTTAGTAATCCAGGATTCCATCCCTGTGCCAGAAATTAGCACAGGAATGCCTATTACACAATGACTCTTAACACCTGTCCTCAGGATTTATAGCAAAAATACTGGACACTGTGGTCTCTGTTCATTTGCTCTTGTTGCAGCACCATGTAGGAAACAGGGTCCTCTCTGGAAGAGTAATGCAGTGGGTAGCTATGTTCCCTATTAACATGCTTAAGCAAAGGAAAATGGGCACAACAGACGCAGTAGGTTATTTATAAGAATCTCACAAAACTTTCATGGTATCCTGGTTATCATGGTATCCCGTGCTGCACTGTCCCTCCAGTTTGGGGTGTAAACAGCTGGGGACATTCAACAAAGAGGGACCTCTATGTGAGTCTGCATATATACGTGGCATGGCTGAGGGCCATGGCTGTCAAAGCTGCTGTGTTTTAAACATCACTCTTGGTTCTATTAGGAAACTGCTGCCAATTAGTATGTGTGCTGTTCTATGACTTCTCTGGTTGATTATTTGCTACAAGAAATAGATCTGTAGACATCTTTAACCATTTCTTACCATATGTATAACTCAAATAGTCATACCGAAGTGTCATTCTTTCATTACAAAGTGCTACACTGAATGCACTTTCCATTCCAAGTATTTGACCCTTAAATATTTCCATCCTGGCCCCAAGTAATGCTCCATAAAATCCTATATTCACTCTCCTGAAAAAGACATTCTTTCGCTGTTTTGCTCACACAGGTGTTTGACACATTAAATGATTATGATGGGCTCTTCATTACTGACAATTTGTGGGGTTTAGCTGTTCATGGTTGAAGTCTGAGTCTTAGATGTTAGGGCCAGCAGATGGGCTGCAGATGGCAGAGCTGCTGCCTTGAATTTAATCGTAACTGTAGAAGAAATTGCTGTGCTAGTTTGCAGCGTGGTGGGAGTTTCAACTGTGAAATCAGTCCTAAAATCCTAACAAAAGTTGCTGTGATGTAGAAAGTTAAAGAAGCCTTGTTTTAGTAAAATTGTAGATTGTTTTAAAGTGAGAGCCTCCCTCAATATTTTTTCACTGTTGCTTAACTAAAGCAATGTATGATCCATTACATCACATCACATATACAGCACAATCAAGTAAAGTATGCTTCTAATGACTAGTCCCCACACTTCAGGTACTGATGCTTTCTCTCTCCTTAAATCAACTGACAATGTGGAGAGACAGCCAGCTGAGACACCACAGGGAAGTCCTTAGAAGTGAGTAAAGAAACGTAGGGAAAGACGGAACTGTCAACTTCAGTTTGGAAATTGCATTTCTCCAAAGTGAACATTATCCAAAGAAAAACCAAAAAAACTCCCCTTATACATTAGAACCATGATGAATGAATTGGAAAAGGAAAGGGGGCTAGAAGGAGGAACTGTTTCAACTGTGCTGTGAAAGAGCTGTATGAGGCATCCTGATCTACTTTGTCTTGCAAGCAGTTGCAAGTCTTGGCTTTGCCACAGATCACTTTGTGCTTTGTTAGGCTTTATCACATCTGGACTCCCTCCAAAGGAGAAGAGGGGAGGCAAGTCCACAAGAGTTCCAGACACAAGTCACAGTGCCAGTGAAATCAAGACCTCCTACAGGTCTGTTGAACTCCCTTCTGCACAAAGACAACCCTTCTCTGCCATCCCTCAAAATATGTTTCATGTTATATTTTCCATTTCCAGCTTGTCTCCAATCAGAAAAAGACCAATTCCCATCCACCTGTTAATTCTCTTTAATGTGGATTTCCATGTATTATAAAAACCTCCTGAAAACAATAAAAACTCCTAGGCATGCTGAAAACAATTAGACCACCCCTAGCAGATGCATGAGTGCATGGTGAAGTGAATATGCTTCTGGGTATAGACCTATGACCAGTTCATGTTTCTATCTGCATCCATTTGAGGTACTCATGTGGTAAACAGATGTGAATCCTCAGCAGCGGAATTTCTAGAAGGGTGAAACATTGCCACATAAAAAGTATATCTCTCCCACGGCAGCTTTCTCTCCTGGTCTGGAGGGCAGTTGTGCCTTGCCATCTTAACTATGTAATGGAAGCTTCCCATCTCTGATCTCTCTCTGTACAATTCACTTACCAGAAATAGAAGCTCATAGAAAGTAATATTTGCATGACCTGTATCTCTTCTTCTACAGACTGCGCTTTAGTAACAAAGAAGGAAAAGGATGCCACATTTGTTTTAAGAATCTCATGAACAGATGTTTCCCCTTCCGCCATATTGAATATTGAGCACTACACAATTAAGAGAGAAAGCTGTCAGCCCTCCACTTCATTTTCAAATGCTCTGAAATGAGGGTACAAGGACTTTGGTAAAAGCACTGTTGTCTGCATGTCTGCCTAGGAAAATTCCCTTCAGAGACAGCATCTGGTATCTAACCAGGTCTTGCCTTTCATGCAGTTTTCCTGTTGGACCAAGGAGCAGGGGGATTTAACTAGCCGCCTCTTGTGACATAGGAGCCTATAACTGCATCCAAACTAGAAGCCAGAATCCCTGCTTGCCTCTGACTTCCACAGGGTTCTGCAAACCTGGACATGCCAGATCCTCCATGATAAAACACTTACCCATACAGCTCACAGGTTGGATAAACCTTTTATCCTCTCTCTGCTCCTTCTGAATCTGTGGCAGACATGACTCTTTGTTTCAAAGCAGGTTATTTTAATAAAGAGAACAATGGTCTTTTCAAGGCCATATATTGAAAACTTGGGAAAAGCCACATCAAAGCCAATTAGGAACCAGATGTTGCTGATATGGATTGCCAACAAAATCAACCAGAATTGAAAGCGCTGTGTGGTTTCATGCACCTGAATGCTTTAGGCTCTCTGTGGCCTGGCAAAGCAAAAGTGTGAGGGTGAGATCTCTAGTACTGTTAATGTATTTTGTCCAAGGCATACATACCTCTTGTGTGTGCAATGGTTAAACCCATATGTGTGTAATACATACATTTATTTTTCTCAAGTAAATTTTAAATATATGCCGGAATACAAACACAAAAATGGGAAAAGAAATCAAAGAACTCACGTCTTGAAATGCAGCAATGTGATCCTCCAATATGGCCACTGTTTATAAAATCATTAGGCAGTGAGCTTGCAGGGGAGCACATTATACAAATGTACATACAGTCTTCAAGTTTAAACCGATCATTATATTTTAACTGGAGCTAAAGGAATCATAAGTAGTAGGTTTTGAGTTGTATAAAGAATAACAAGAATCTCCTGTTTGGGATTCATACTTAATTTCTTTTCAGTCTTCTATAGATATAATCATAGTGTTTTTTTTTTGCATAAACACGTACATATACGGCAGACCTTCAGCAAACTAAAATCTCTATGTGCTCAAAACAAAGTACCAAAGAGAATGAAATAAAATTTGCTTTTATATGACACATTTCCTACTCAAGTTATCCTACAGCACTTTCGAATAATGAGTTGGAAGCTGTAAGTGGAGTCATGCAGCAGTTGTTAGTTCAAACACAGGCCTGGATGTCAGAACTTATTTTGGTAAAAAGAAGAAAGTGCTAGTTGAAACCAGAAGTTTCCTTCTTATTCTTTCCATAATGTCCATTAGCTCTTTAAATCTCACCTGGCAAAAGCAGAAGAGTTCAGCTGGTAACTTATGTTGCCAGATGTTCACTGTTGGTTTAAAGACTCTTTAAAACCATGTGTACAGAGATGCTCACAGACACTTCTATGCACACAAATCTCTAAAAAATAAATCAGAGCAAACCTTAACTTTTAATCAAGGCCCAGAGAGTTCAATCCTTTCTCAGTAACACAATGCTCACTTAGGGAAGAAGAATACAAGGAAATCCCTGCATATCCACCTAGTGGAAATGCCATTTTACATCCACAATCACCAAACTTTGTGCCAGTCTACTAGACTTCTCCTGCCTGCAGTAGTAGCCCACATTAAGAAATACTCATTCCTCAGGCACTTATGCCTGAAGGAACTATTTGCGATTCCCAGTGATTTCCACAGGAGTTACATCTGTGTGTATAAAACCATTCTGGAGTCTGGCTGTTTTGCTAATAATTTCCCCTAGATGTGTAAAATGTAGCACAGCTGTTTTTAAGTCAGAACTCTTACATAAAATAATAGGACCGGCAACCACTAAATCTAGACATATTTCAGAAAGTGGCAAGTTTTCCCAGGAAGCTGAGAGGCCAGACAGAGGGTCTTCACCTGCCTCCACAAGCCACAATTTTAAATACAACAGGGTTCTAATGGCTTGTCTGTTTTCTTTTCCGTTCTTACAGAATTAATATCCTTCATTAGACCAACTAACACTCTGATAAGAAAGAAAGATGGATTTAAAAATGCCTCCTGGGGCCAAAAGACTAGAAGAACTGTCAAACCCTGTCCGTACAATGGACTCTAACAGAAATCCTGACATCAGATCAACAGCGGGCAGATGGTGGAAAGCAAAAACAGAGGAGAACATGCTTCAGGAAAAAAAAAAATATGATGGAAATGAATCTTTTTCAACCACTGTGAATTCACTGACTTTAAAGCAAATGTTCCAAGGTAACATCAAGGTAAGTGGGAGGCTACACTTGAGGTCTGATTCTTTTGTCAGTTGAGTATTATTCTCTTATAAGTAGCTATAAAACAGACACTGGTGGCAAATAATTTAAAAAAATTGGGGGATTGGCAGTATTTCAGTGTTCAAGAAAGAGGGGCAATGGCCTAGACAAGTTAAAAGTAGCTGAGGTAACTGTTTTTCATCACTGAAACATCAGTCTACTGCACAGAATTAGGGAATAAACAGGGAGACATGCTGATGACATGAGGAATATCCAAAGACTGGAGAAGAAGGCTAAGTCTTTCTTCTTATCACAATGGTAAAAACTGCTGCAATTTCTGTGGTGCTGTGGAAGGTAAAAAGGATTTTTCAGTAAGGCTACCAACACCAGCAAAGGAGTATTTCACAGAATTTGACCCTGTCTCATGCTAGGAAGATGTTACTCGTTTGCTTAAAAGTCATGTCCTGCTGCAATTCAGACCAGAAATATGAGCAATCAAGTAAGCAGTCAAACAAGGGCATGCAGGCAGAAGAACCAAGCATGAAGGAGCTGGAACAATGGGGGATTACTGTCTGTCTCCCTCTTCACCCCCCTCCACCTGACTCCCTTCTGCTGTGGGGCTGTAGGCAGCACTGTTTTGTCACTCATGTGACCCTCTGCAAAGCAGCACCTTCAAGAATTCAGACAGATCGATGAAAACCACGACCTTTTCTTCCAGTCTTTATTTTTAGCCATCCTTGTGCCCTTCACCCAATCACTGCATGAATAACAACAGCTGAAGAGTCACGCTAAATGGCAGGCTGCTATCTATCTGAAATGTGGCAGAATCGCTCTTCACCTTGCCAAAAGGAAAAAAAATATATTTGAATAATTCATTGAAAGGTTTGACCAACTGACCAGTGTCCCTGCTCTCTCTTGTCCCCTGCCTGTGTTTGAGGAAGGAAAGTGAATTCTCTGTGCACTTTCTTCTCACATCCTGCCAGTAGAAAGCCCTGCTTGCAAGCTGAATTGACTTGACTGTAGTAATATTGTTCTGCTGAGACAAGAGCAATGATCAGCACAACAGCACTGTTAAAAATGTTATAGGCTTCATAAAAACAATCACATCAGCTATAAAACGGTAGGTGATCATGACTGCTGCACCGCTCCCATCATAACTTAGCTTGACTTGTCTGGATGGAGAAACAAATTATAGACAATTCCCTTTTCTTTCCCCCATTACTGTGCAAAGTGATACAATGTCCCTATTCCCTGCTAGACCTCTGATGCTATAAAGATAGAACAACGATTTTAAAAGATAGGAGATGAGATTTGGGGTTGGAAAATGGCTGCATGGTGTTACAAGGTCTGTTAAAAAGTAGAACTTAAGTAATAGCCAGCATATTTTTAAGGTTCATGAGAACCAGCAATGGTATTGTGGATAGCTCATCAGTAAGGAATGGATTGAGCAACTCCATTTAAGACACAACATCTGCATTTTTTCTAGGTAAGGCTCCCTCTGTTTAAAATCACCAGTAGTTCACAACCAGGTCCTGTACAAATGTTGTCTGAAAGGCTTACACTGGTATATAACTACCATTGCAATCCTCTCTCATACTCTACACCTGTATACACTGCATAAGGCATTAGATCTTAGTAATTAGAATATCAGTCATTCAAGCAAGACTCTGCTTGACTTAGGTCAGAAAAAAAAAATGAGTGATGTTGTCACTCAGAGAGCTGTGGGAGCTTTCAGTTCAGAGTGATGCAGGGCTCTCCAGCAAGGTCTGTTCAGGTAAGAGAATTTGTCTGCTACAATGACAGCTCTGCAAATAACTGATATTCCAGAGGGCTATCCAAAAGAAAGAGGCAAAGAAGCAGTTTAGTCTTTCTCAAATCAGACGTCCTTTGTTTGCTTTTGTGTTTTCCTTGCTGAAATTAACAGCCCAGAAAAAAAATGCTGTATATTAAATGGAACAGCCCAAGAGGTCCCCTACTAAATGTACTGATTGAGTTGAACTGCGTAAAAGGCAAATAAAGTGCACAGCAGTGGTTACAAAGTACGAGAAAAAAAGGAAAAAAAAAAAAAAAAAAAAGAAAAAGAAAAAGAAAAACGGCCTTCTTTTCCACCCATAGTGAGGGAGAACTTTGCTAGTTTTTTCTCCTGCCTGAAGAGACTTGAGTGAACATTGCTGCTGCTGAGAGTGTGGGTCAGCCATCAGGCTACAGCATAGGGTGGGGAAGAGGAAGCAAGGAAGGGAAATGGGTATTGATCCTCCCTTATTCTACTTCTTTTAAATAACTTAATAAGCACTGGAGTAGTAACAGCTACTCAGTGTCCCCAGCCTCACATACCCCTTGCTTGGCCTCCCTTTTAATTAAAGTACCTCTAGCATGATTTTCCCCTCCCTAAATTATCCAGAACATTAATGCATTTTTTCTATTTCTTACACTTGCTCTTCTGACTTTTGAATTACCTCAAACCCCAAATATTAAAGATTTATTGATCTAACAACTGCATGAGATGCACACCAAATTTACAAGAATACGGTTAAAGATATGACACGGGAAAAATAACACAGGAAAAGAAAACACACAGGATAGCACAGGAAAGATAATATTATCCAGAAATTAAAAATTTGCATGTAGATATTATCTGTGGCGGGGGAAGAAATGCAATCTAAGTACAGGATACCATTCAGATTAGCTATAGAAAGAGTAGGGTTTTTTCCTCCTTAAATTCTCAGTGTGTAAATTCAAGCACTATTGTAATAGTAAGAGTGTGACAGTAAGAGAAAAACATAAAGGCCTCGGATGGAGGGAGACAAAAATTAATATGTTTTAGATGTTTTAGAAGTTTCTAAAATAGATATTTCTCACAAAGTAATTCCAGTAAGTTGGTTCACATTTCCTGAATATTGGGACTTTGAAACCAAAGCCTTGTCTTGTTGGTAAGTGGTGAATCATGACTTTTGAATGACAGCAAGCTGCAGTGTCTAGCCCTGATGGTTCCTAAGACAGTAAATTTTAGACCTGTCACTTATCTGAAGGAGGGTATTTTTAGTCTTAGGCCTTTGGGAGGGGAAAACTGGACATGCTGACATCACTGTGAATGGTGCTATAGAAGAAAACAGGTAAAGCTGAAATTCCACATTTGGGAGAAGGTGAGAAACATTTTTTGTGGTCTAGTATTTTAACAGTGATTTATTGCAATGACGTCTATTTGAAAAAGACACATCTTTAATGGAAATGTATTAGTAAAGAGATTGATATCTTTATAGGACAGATTTATATCTTTATATCTTTAAAGGATAATAATTAGATGATATAGGTTTCTCAAAGCCATGTAACTGGCTATTATGCCATATGCTGATATAAAAATGATTTTTAGAAAACATTACCTTTGTGCTGAGAAACAGTAAAATCCAAAATATTTTGGAAAATAGCTAAGAGAGTTTACGACACAGTGCTCAACAGAGTATATCATTCGCTACTGTATACAGCCTTACAGCTGAAAGCCTTGGGGTTTGGTGTAAAATGTTACAATGTGATTTGAAACATTATTCCATTTGCAGAACTGAGGCCCTGACAAGAGGAGTTGTTTTAACATGATTTGCTGTATTCTTTTACAGAATGAATCCTTTGTAATAGTGTTTTCACAGTTTACTGCCCCTGAATTGATCCTCCCTAAGCTCACCCTGATTGTTTGAATGTGAAAATCTGTAACACTGTGCCACAGCCTTTTTGTCAGTGGTCCACAATACATGGACAGGGCAGAGAGGGTGTCTAGGGGGAATCAATTTGGAGTCTTCTCTCAGCAAGCTCAGCAGACCTCAAACCTCTGGAGCACAGCCCACTACAATATGAGTGTGAACTGGAGGATTGTTTTTCAAAGACAAGTATACACCTCCCTTTCCAATGTTTTGAAAAGTTAAATTTTTATTCTTCATCAGCATAAGATGATATTGCAAAAAATTGTTTATATTGCAAAATCTAGAAGCACAGTTTTCCAGTGAACTCTCCTCCTATCAATGCCTCTAAATTGGGATGAGGAAAGATTTGAACCTTCATTGCCTCTTATCATTTTTTATTTTATTTTATTTTTTTAAATACACCTTTATGAAACATAGTAAGTGAACAAAAATGGGTTCAGGCCTAGGACACCCATAACGACTTTGGAAGCTTTTCTTTCTAAGCACACCTTAGCAGGAAAACAATAGCAGATGATGTGAGTTAGTCCCAAATGCAAATTAGTCCCGTCATAGTGAAATCCATCTGGCTTCTTGTATTTTAAACTTACACTACTGGAAAGGCCAAAGATTGGGGTGCTGTACTAGCTGCCACCCTACAAGATAATGTGACATGCACATCCCTACCCGTCTGCTGCAAGTGTGCTCAGACTGTGTCGGGAAATGGGCAATGTACAACGGGGCACTGCCAGAGTTTGCTCAAGACCTCTGCAAATTGTGGACATCAACTTAGAGCCAAGCAACAGATCTTCCTCATCCTGCTGTTACAGGGAAAGACAATGAAAGACAACTGAAGTCTCTGGAATTAACAAAGTAAGCACTCTTTTTTCTTTTTTTTTTTTTTTTTTTTTTTTTTTTTTTTTTTTCTTCACATAAAATCTGTGCAGTTTTAATTTGAAAATTCAGCTCTGATTAAGAATTTTCTTCTCTCCTCTTTCCCCCATCTGGCTGTTTATTGCTGACTCTCCTTCCAGCTGAGAACAGTAACTGGCACATCACCACCCACGGAGACTCTCTAATGATCCAGGGGAAATCTAATCACACCGTACCATTGCATAAATAACAGCAGTTGGTCTGTGACTTACTGAGTCCTAGTGAGGGCCAAAATCTGAGCTCCCAATATTCAGCTTTAGTTGTTTGGGGTTTTCATTTGTTTGTTTCTTTTTTAGTAATAGAACTATTTTCATTCCTTCATTTCACCTACTGAGTCAGTCTGAGACATCATAACGGCCCATAAAACTACCATCTGGGACATAAAATCTCAATTTTCTGCACATGAACAAATTCCGCCACCTTTTGTGGCAGAACTTCCCCTGCTATGCTGTGCTCTGTTTAGCCCAGGGTGTTACAAAGGAAGACTGTGTCTGTAGACAAGCTACTCTCCCATGGTAGCACAGCGGCATAGAGGTTGAAGCCTATGCTGGTTTTTCTCTGCCATTATTTTAATTTAATGTAAATTCATTGATTTCTCAGAAAAATTCCTATTCAATGCACACATGAGAACAAGCAAAAACATACACAAAAATTGTACTTATATATGTTCTGCTTACATGTCCATATCTGAAATGGTGTGCTGTTGTGATATACAAAAAATATAAAAGGAAATCAGGCACTAAAATGGAACCAGTGAAGTACAAGGGTGATTTTTCCTTTTCCCAGGCGGCTATTGTTGACATCAAGCTGTGCTGAATCAGAATAATGGTACTCAGAAACCAATAGACCCTGCACTTCAAAAGTGCCCATCCTTCTGAGAAGCCACGACATCCCTTAGCTATACGGAGAATTGAGGATTCAGTTCTGCTCAGGATGAGGCAATGAAAGCATTAACCCTAAGCAAAAAGAAAACTTACGGTATGGAATGACAGAAAAGAAAAAATCTGCTGTAGATATCTTTTCATAGCATCAGAAACTGCATGAGGTTTATGATAGCCACATAAAAATAAAACAAAAACAACTTCACAGCGCTTGTGCCATTCAACTCGTCCCTTTCCTCCTTGCTTTTGTTTTAGACAAATGGAAGCTTTGGTTTTAAACCTTGGGAGATACATTTAAGCAATTCTGCCTTACTGCCTCTACTTATAGCAGTTACTCCATCTGAAAACTAAAATCCTTCCTAAGACTGGTTATCAAATTGGTTATCAGGTATGTAATTAACATCTAAAGTATTCATAGATTTTTTGTTTATCAAAACATCATAAATGTGTGTTCGATAACTGTGTTAAAATATTTAAAAACATATTAAAACAAACATTTGACTAATTTCAGTCCCTGACTGGAGGACACAGGAAGCAGCAAATCATCTTGTGTAAGGTTATACATTTGTCTGAGAATACTGATGCCAAAACCAAGTGTGAGACCATCAAATACAAACCATTAAAAAAAGCACTCTAATATTATGACTTGAAAGCAGCAAGAGTAAAAAAATGGTTACTAATTGCCAATTCAAACTGAACATGATCTAATTAATATCTCCCTCTCCCTTGCTTTCTTTTTTTCCCTTGAATAGGAAGAAGAAAATTGTAATATAGCTCCTGGTGCAGCATTTCATGGATACTGCTGAACTTTAAGAACTGAAACGGGTCAGTATTGCCCTTAAGAGGAAACTAATGTAAGTAAAGCATGATTATAACCAAGAGGGTCAAAGGATGCAGAGGCAAATTTTTATAGAAATAGATAATGTATTTGATGAGGAACAGCTGACATGCTTGGGGGAAAAAAAAAATCAGGCTCAGAGTCCCATAAGCGAGCACTAGTATGGTGTAAGAAAGAAAGAAGGAAGTGCAGGTTATGTCAGTTAAGCTGGCAGGGAAGACGGGAAGATTCCCCTGTAAGAAGATAAAAAAGATCACAGAAGAAAAACATGGAGTTGCAGATCAGCTCGAGTGTGGTCATGGCACAGGAGCCTCTGAATATGCTCTATTTGCACATCTTTCATGCCCGTTTCACTTTGAGGGGTCTGGTGCAGGCAGGTGCAACATCAGGTGCAGCTCACCAATGGGTTTTAAAAGGGCAAGCATAGTCAGGAGACAGTGGGATTCATTCTGCTGAGATGCTGTGACATTTTGACATCTGTTTTCAGCTGTCTGCACTTAGCCATTGAGGCCACTGGTCCGAGCTGAAGGTAATTGCTTCCAAAACTTGTCAAAGAGTGACATTGTTTTGGTGCCTGATTGAGAACAGGTCCCTGATCCTTGCACAGGTGAGGCAGATGAGGTTGCCAAAACACATCCCACAGAGGGGATTCTTGCATGAACTTGTGGATTTACTGCTTTCAGGAAGAAATAGAGCTGCCCAGGTTTCCACCTAGGCTTAAAAATGAATCAAAGCCATGATTTCTGCTTTAAAAATTCAGGTCAGACTTTTATGTATTTTGGAAAACATGGGATACAAGAAAGTGAACTGCAAAGCATAATTCTAAGCCTGAATTAAAAAAAAAAAAAAAAAAAAAAAAAGGAAAGAAAAAAAGTTAAGTTTTATTGCTGGTTAGCACCTCTTACCCAGAACACCTAACACATCCTGGATGAGGGAGATGATTCAACATTCACATCAAGGTCACGTTTTCAGAATCTTGGATATAATGTTGACCTTAAAATGCCCTCACCCTCTCTGAGCCACTTTTGAGCTAATAGTTTATGCTAAGTCTGGATGTGTTGATTTAGTGTTTTGTATTAGTTTTTATTTTTAAATACAGGTGCAGACTGAATAACCAGCAACCTCATTAACTCAGGACATATAGACACAAATGTTCTAAGTGGCTTTCTCTGGAGACAAGTGTTTGGGAATCTCAGAGTAATCTGCCATCCCAACTCCTGATCCATCAGGATTTGGGGGAAGCAAGACAGAAAGGTAACACTGAAGCTGAAAACTCTCTCTTCCTCTCTCTTATTCAGCCTTCTGGCTGTTTCATTGCTACCTAGTGTGAACAGGTCCCCTTACACAGGGCTCTTAAACTTTAGATGAGATATCGTTAATACAAACACTGTGTGAACATAGGATTTCTGGTAGTTCATTCGAGTTCTGCAGGGACTGCAATCTGTTCATTATTAATGCTGACGACAGATTTGGAAGTGAGATGTTTTGCTCAGAGATATCTATGAAAAGACATGTTCCTTCCTTACTTTCCTCCCACCATACAAGATAGCAGGATGTTGTAACATACCTTCATGTTGTGAAGCTGTGCACTATCCGTCATCGGAGGTCTTTACGAACAGGCTGAATAAACATTTGTTCAGAATGATAAGGAGACAGACAGATTCAGCCTTGCAGAACGGTGATGGATTTGACTTTGCTGCCCCTGGGCTATATTGAAGTTCCTATGAAGTCAGTGTCAAATACACTATAATGGTCTGTCTTCTTTAACAGTTAAAATATTAATTAGCACAAAATCTAATTGACAAGCTGGAGCTGAATGGAGGAATTAGCTAATAACGTATGATTAAACAACAGTAAGCAAGGTCACTGCTCAACTAAATATTCAGTAATCAGTGATTAGATTTTGTTGGTCGATCTCTTTAAAAGACCTGATTGGAGATGACCTCTTTCTTTTAGATTAAATGTCTGCTCAGGCTGAGTTACTATTGATCAAGAAGCCGACCTTACTACCAACAATGGTGTTCCTACATTACTAATCTCTTTGCATATTGTGTGCACGTAGTCGCTGGAAAACTTCAAAGAGATTCAATCAAGTCAATGATTGCTTAGTTAATTAACAAGGTGCCATTTTTGGTATTCCAGACTGGGTTGCTCTCTGCATTCTTAGAGCAACAACTCCTAGCATTCAGTGTAAAAAAGCTGGCAGAGACAAAAGACTCCATAAAGTTTGCATCCTATGGGGCAAGGCTTTCCCTGTTTCCCCAGACAAGGGGTGTGAAGGCCTTTTTCCCCTCCTGTAAGTGGAGAAAGAAGAGTGTAATGAAAAAGGGGGTGCTTTTAGTCTTCGCATCCTGCAATGTGGGCTTAAGATATGGAGTAGGAAAAGGTGCTTTGCAAATAGTCAAAGTACAAGAATGACAGCAGAGAGGCTTTTAGCTAGCTCAGAGCTCCAACTACCTTCTCCATATAGTTCATATGACCATGTGACAAAGGGCAAAAATTTGTCTTTACAGCTTAAGTTCGTACATCCTTATGTCTACTCATTTCCCAACAGTTACACTCCTCTTAGGCTGCACAATACCAAAAAAGTAGTTACTAGAAGTCTTCAAGCACATCCTCCAAAATTTTGCTGGAACTCTTCCTGTAAAAGGTAGAACACTAATTCTTTCTTGAGAAGGCTATGAACCAGGCACACAGTCCCAAGGTTTTATCACCTTCAGAAGAATGCTGTCTTGTCTACATGTTAAATGACACATTCTCAGAAACTAATTATTTTCTTGGTCTGTCTTTATGCAGACAGACTTTGCAAACTCTCTTTCTAAGAACCAATAGGGTTAAGTCAGTCAGAGTTTACGGTATACTTGAAGAAGAAAAAAAAAATCCCACACGGCTGTATAAAATCTCAGTTCCACAGATCATGGAGCTGCAGTGAGAATCAAGTTAAAACGCCATAGAAGCCTGTTTAGCATAAGGAATTTCACAAATCATGTACAAATTCTGCCACTAAATTTGCTCTCATTTATTGGGGGTACTTAAAGAATAATTCCACCAGTTGCAGCAATTCAGCTGTGACCATACAAATTTTGCATAATGGGACATAGTTAATTTTATCTGTCTGAAAGTTTTATACTGAATTCATCCACAGTATATGAGCATCTCCTGTGGAAATATGCCCTTTGGCCTTTTCTAGATTTACAGCAGAGAACTTAGAGCATTTGCAGCAAATGTTTGGTGTACTACATGGACACAGGCAGATAAAAACTCTTCAAGTGTCAAACTAGCTAGGTCATTCTCTGCTTTGCGTTACCAGAACATTTAACCTTGAGCAGTACCCTCTGAAGCTTTCTTTTTAATTATTATTTTTATTTATTTTTATTTTTTATTTAAGATACGACATGGCTGAAATGTTTCAGCCAGTCTTTTCATAGTCTTTTCTTTCTATCTGAAAGCATAAAGTGAACATTCAAAAGCAGCCATTTCCCTTACAGAGTCACACCTCTCCCCAACCCCCCTTTTTTTCCATGGTTTTCTTCAAATGCAGTTCCAAATTTCTAGCCAGGGCACAATCATACAAGTTATCGTATTATCGTAGTAGTAATTATATATCCAAGCAAGATTTAAAGGTCAGTACTAAAAATAAATAAATAAATCTTCTTATTTAAACGGTCTAGAGAGAGTATTCTTCTTAATGGTTATTACATGGTTATTTTTCTTAAGCAACCTGAAAATACAGGGAGGAAAAAAATGGGAAAGCTACAATCTTGAGAAGCAGAGTACTGCAGCTTACATTCAGTTTCATGCTCAGGCTCTGAATCAGCCAGCTGTCTGTTCTTTGTGTATCTCTAGATCCAGTCTTTTTAAAAAATTACAAAGAGTGGAGCTTACCAGCATCAAGCAGTCATAAAATGTGTGCTTTTTTTTGACAGCAAAGTAATGATAACAACAAGTCTGAAATTAATTTTTCAGAACTGAAATGATCGATACTCATGGCACATTTAAGATAAAAAGCAGATGGATATTTGCTGATATCAGTATACAACTTTCCAAGTGAGTAATGTGGTGATCAAAATGAAGGAAAAAAAGACAGATTAGTGCTCTTTTCAAAATAGTTCTTCTCAGATTGCTGAAGTTACTGGCTTTAGTGGGAGATAACTCTCACAAAATCATTTAGGGGACAATGGCAAAGTTGACCAGGTCACAGCAATCTTTGCTTTAACAATGTATGGTTATAATGAACGACTTGCAAGAGGTCAAAAGTAATAATAGTTTGTCTTTACAGTGCCAATTTCTCTGTGATTTGCATCTCAACAAAAAGACACTCCCAAATTTCTCTAGGTATAGGTTTACTAAAAGAGCAGTGGGGACTGTGGTCCATCCATTGCCAAGCAGAGTGCACGTTCCCACTGGAGATGTGTGAAGACATCTGCAGAGCATGTTGTCTGTGCTTTTGTACAGATATCCTGGCTGTACCTGCATAACTTCTAGTAAGAAGCCAGTGTTGCCTCCAGGAGACTCAGCTAGATGGCATAACGTTGCACATGGCAGGGCACAGCATTTTTTCTCCAGGCAATGCCAGACGTGGTGAAGATGACATTAACTCTTGCTTCTGGATCATTTGGTTGCACTAATTTCTAAACCAGAGCATGTGCCTCATTACAAATGAGTTTGGAAGCTCTGAAAGGAAATTTCATTTTTCCTAGCCAAAGCAACATGGTTTGCAACTGCATCCTTTACATGCTGTGTGCTTCTTAGAAGGAAATAATCATGAAAAATTATACAGATATTTTAACGTAGTCCAGGGAATGTATTCATCTAAATTCTATCACCACACAGTGGGATGTGTGTGTACATCTCTAGAAATATTTACTCATGTTAAACAAAGAAAGGCAGAGTTTGCAAGCACAATAAACAATACCCTTAATTCAACAGACTGCTCTGAGAATCAAGATCCTATTCTTCAGTACTCTTCATCTAGCACTCACCTACTCACCTTATATGCACCTGTTATACCAGGTACACTTATATGGTAGCCCTAATTTCAAATGACCATATCAGTTGTTCCATACTAGACACCTCCTGTGCCTTAAATAAACATTTTGGATACCTATTTTGCTTACTTTTACATTTGCTCTCATAAAATAAGGAAGGTTTTGTGTTTTTTTGTTTGTTTGTGTTTTTTTTTGTTTGTTTTTAATTGAAGCAAATTTCCAAATAAGGCTTGATTTGAAATTTCTCAATCAATTTTCAAGTTTGTAATGTTGCAAACAGCAATTGCTCTCAGATGTCTATAAAGGACTTAAATGTGCTGTTTGGACCCTCACTTTACAGAAGAACAACCATAAAAATAAGGAAAGCCCAGTTCCTCTTAATTTTGTTTGTTGTGTATGGAAAAAAAACACTGTGGGTCAACCCTTAAAATTAGAGAAATATTAAGGGTTTTTTTTGTTGTTTTTGTTTTTGTTTTTTTTTTCTTTTAATGAGTCCTTTTTAAATTGTTAGGAAGAGGAGAAAAACAATGTTGGTGGTAACAGGAAGTGTTTGATGTAATTTCAGTGTTTAGATTGCTTTATTAATAATAATATATTTAAAAAATCCTAATGGAGGTGTTGTTTCAAAACTAAAATTCACAGTGAAAAAGTTTAAATGAAATATTCACATCCTCCCTTTTTCTGGAACATAAATTAGTAACCCCTTCCCTGAAATTTTTCGTTAATGTAGACTTGCTTTTTGGTGAACAAAAAAAGTGTTTTGGCTCAAAAAATGCCACCTGCATTTGGAATTGTATCTTTACTATAACTGCCCTCACTCCAAAGCACGCAACAGCAGTGCAAAAGCCTAGGCATGGTGTATAAAGTGGCTTTATCATTTTTGTTTAGACAAAGAGAGACCAAGGGGAAGAAGTTACAGAGAATTCCCATTGCAGGGCTCTGTTTGGCAAACGTGTTTGCACTTAAAATCGGCTGCTGCCTCCTCCTGCTGAAGATGGAGGCTGTGGTGAGCCAGCACGTGAACTCTACAGCTCACAAACAAGCCCAGAGATGGGGCACCTCTCCTCAATCTCTCTTACTGTTTTCTTTTCCATTTAGCACCACAGGAAACAATGGAGGCCATGAAGTGATTTTTATTCTTAGCCTAAATACAGACAGCAGATACGCAAAGGTAAGTGCACCTTGGAATAAGGTTGCCTGAAATCTGCCTCTTCCTACCCACAAGTCAATTTGTGGAGACAAAAGTACCTGTCAAACAACAGGAGAGTCTTTTGAAAAACTGATGTTGATGTTCAAATATGAAGTAAAATCAAAACCTTTTCTTACCCCTCCCCTTCCCCCCCCCCCCCCAAAAAAAAAAAAAAGGAGGTAAAACTATTAAGCAAATTTTTGTTCAACATTTATTACCTAAGACACAGCTCTGGCTGGTAATTGCTGCTAGATGGAATTTTTAAACAATAAAAAGATGCTTAAAAATAATAAAACTGGCCTGGAGAGAAGTATCAACTTGATTATTTTATTCCTTTAGGAGTAACCTGGGTTTAATCTACCAATGCTCTGGTATAGACATTTTTAATGCATTTGCTTTTAGGTATGTTAAAACAGAAAATATCATTTTTAAAATGATACCTCTGTGGGAAATATAATATGAATAATAGGAAGAAAAAAAAAAAAGACTATAACATTCTTTTAAATAATTTTAAACACTGTGAGATAGATATCTTTCTCTAAATTTCGTGTCATATGAAGACTAACAGTGACTTATCTCCAAATCTAGAAGCAAAGTTCTACCCAAAGTAAGGGGTTAAACATGTGCAGCATGAAGAGACTGGTGCTCGTCTGAAAAAAAGTCACTGAATAAATATGAGGCAAGCTGTAGCTTTCTGTTGACCTCCTAAGTAGTGGGAACTGGGAAAGGAAACAACGGGAAGAAATTCAAACAAAATTAACTCCTATAAAATAGCAAATTTATTCAGAAGATGTGGAGGAATTTTAATGCTTTCAAATGCATCCACCTTTCATGCTACCCTTGAACAACTAAGCAAAGGTCATGCACCATACAGGCAAGCATCTGGAGTCTGCCTCCGTGTACAGTCTCTGTCTGCTCGTCCCGTACTAGCTGGAATCCATTTTTATGAGCTTCTTCCTTGCAGTAGTAACGTAGTAACTGCTAATACCAACAGCACCATGTGACCTACAAGGCATGTTACCCCCATCTCCAGTATTCCCTTGGGAATCAGAAAGAGTCCAAATCTAAAGGCAATCCTAGAGGGGAAGAAAAAAAAAAAAAAAAAAAAAAAAAAAAAAAAAAGATGGGGGGAGGTAAGCAATCCAAACAGTAAATTAGGAAAGCTCTGTAGATCAGAGCACTGGGAAACTCATCTGCCTTACTGTGCTAACCAAGAGGGATAATATCACAGATGCTCAGATGTCCTGAGCTCTGGGGAACTGGCCCAATCTCAGAGAATTTTTCTAATTGCAGCTTTGGGATCCTTCCTGAGAGTCACTGGTTGCAGCTCACATTTCTAAGTGTGGACACCCTCAGGCATTGTGTAAAGGACGTCTTCAGTTCTACATGGATTGAATGGCAGCTCAAGGCCATAAGCACTTAACATGGCAGGATCAGGGGAAGGTATTAGTCTGTTGAGCAACTGCACAATACTTTACCAGCCTTTGTAGCAAAGGCAGCTGTTCAGGCAGAAGTATCCCACAGACCATGTGAATCATACTGCCAGCTGAAGCACACTGTGTGGTCAGGCATACATGTGTCTACATGCAGAGAATATGAGGGGGTAGGGAAAAAGCAAATTTATAGCCACCTTCTCTGAATGTCTTACCGAGGGCTCTGTACCAACCACCCATGAAGGAAATGGTAGCGAAATTGCTTTTCACAGGCAGCTCAGGAATTTCACAAAGACGCCTGTAAGTGCTATAGTTAACTCCCAGCTTTTCTGATACTAATTCCACATGTGGGATGAGAAAGACAAGCCTTACCTTCACCTCTCTTTTTATGTTTCACAAGCTCTTTTAAAATATGCTGTTAATGAAACATGCATTCACTATGGGGAGAGAAGCAGGGAAACCACAGCTGAATGTCAGGTTGATTTATTTTCTTTCAGGGTTAGAAATTCATCATGGCCCATCACAAAAGGTGTTTTCCAGTCACACTAACCTTTGGTTTCTGCTATCATCCAAGACCTTGTCAGCATCTTACGAGATGCTCTTAGCTAGATGTCTCATTGCTTTTTCATTTTCCCTCAGTTTTTCTTTAAGTTCTGCTGAAAGTGGTGCCTCTGTTGGCTTTCAATTGAGGGACAGGTTTTAGCTCTTTTCTTATAAATTCCATTCTCAATTTCTATTTAAATAAGCTGAACTACAGCAATAAAGTTGTCAAGTGCTGCTTAAGAAGCAGTACTTTTCGAGCAAGCACTATGGCTAGAAGAGACCTACATAAGACTAAGCTATGGACCTACATCAACTAGGTTCCTCTGACAGGCGGCATTAGAAGTAGGTGCGCTTCTAGCAGCAACTGCAGCAAGCAGTGCGGGGCACGAGCCTGGGACAATAGCAAGACGCCAGAAGAGACTGCAACCCCGACTTAGGCTGGAAGTGGAAAACACTAAGGCCCTTCTGCATCGCTGAGGGCTGTGCAGGAGGCGGAGGCCCGGCGCTAGGCCGCTGAGAGGGGGCCAGGCAGCGCCGCCCAGCGAGGCCGAGGCCAGGTCGGGACCCCGCCGCCGCCGGCTGCCGCCCCACCGGGCACCGGCGCGGGGCTCCCGACGCTGACCGAGCCGTTTCTGGGGGGTGACAGCCACCTGCTGGCCGCCAGCCCGCCCTGCTCCCCGGTTAGCACACGGTTAATAACAACAACAAAAAATATATATATACACCACCCCCAAGGTATCTGGTGACCCCACAAATGCGGCGGTTGCGTCAGAGAACAGCCAGTCCCGGGCTGCAGGAGTCAGCTTTGCTGCAGTCAGCGCTGGCCAGGCTGGTAGCCGCAGTGCCTTTGCAAGGGACCGTGTATCCTCTTAATAAAATGAGGAGGCAGAGCATTGTGCTCCAGCTTTTTTTTTTTAAAACTTCCCTGGTGTATGTATATATATTTAAGTCCTTGACAAATTCGGACTCCACTGGAGCAGTAAAGAAAGCTAAAGTCAAATTAATCAGAATAGATTCCCTAGATGAGACAGACGCTGCTGCTGAGCAAACCTTTAGGGAGAAAAGTTGTCCTTGAAAAATATTTGATGAAGCTGCTGCACTAGGAAAGGGGCTAAAGCTATGAACAGAACAGCCACAGAGTGCTCTGGGGCCCCATAGCCTCAGTTAAACAGAGAGAGGAAGGGGCAGAAAGGGAGGAAGGAGGAGGCTGATATGGAGAATTTCATTACATACAGAAATGCTCAACACCTCCAGACCCAGAGAAATCCAGAGGTCTGTGTCACCAAGCCCGAGAATCAGAAACAATGTTTTGCCCTAGGGTATCCTTTGAGCTAGGCAGAGCATTTAGATCCCTTGGGTAGGCAGCAAGGAAGCTGAAGGGAATTTTCTTCCTAGTCATATTCCAAAATGCTGGTTTGTCAGGGGGCTCTGCCTCTATTCCACAGCCAGAAATAACAACAGAGGTGCTTTCCAGGTCAGGAGCCAGCCTTGG
Source organism: Aythya ferina (assembly GCF_964211825.1). Classification (NCBI taxonomy): domain Eukaryota; kingdom Metazoa; phylum Chordata; class Aves; order Anseriformes; family Anatidae; genus Aythya; species Aythya ferina. The sequence continues at coordinate 39,232,498 of NC_140297.1, read as the reverse complement.
GACACCCACTCCACTCACGTTGTCCATGACTTTTGCTCAAAGACTGTTCAGCATGGGAGGACACTTGCGCTATCTGCAAGTGCCATTAGATTCATCTCACCTCTTCTGAAGGAACCCTGGGTGTCCACACCGCAGTTAGATCAAACTATGAAGAATACCCCAACTTTTGTTTTCCTTCTGTGAAACACAAACAAATCTCTCTCTTTTTTTTTTTTTTTTTTTTTTCCTTTTAACATTTTCGGGAAGTCCTGGACTTTTGCATACAATATGAACCTGCAAAATTGACAGGCTGGAATGGTTTGTCTGGGCAAGTTGAAATCCAGTGACTGAGGAACAGCGCACTTGGCCACACCAAGCGAAGAGGCCAAGGGCAGTGTAAATGTGTAGCGATAACCCTTCATAGTGCTCCCTTACCCCCTGGTCATGAGCTCAGGGAGCTCATGAACCACAGACAGCATTTGATTTCTTACCCCCCTGAGCTTGTTTATCTACTTTAGGGACCCACATGAACTTTTAGTTTATGCAACACCCTGTGGCAAGGAGTTCCACTGCTCTAACCTGTTTTCCACTGTATCACTTAGAATTTTATAGACGTGTATCTTATCCTTTCTCAGCCATCACTTTTCCACGTTGAAGTCGCCTCATGCACTTCCCTATTTTCCGCTATCCAACCAAGTGAAACAATCCCATACACCTCAGGAACTAAGCCCATGCCTATGCTAACAAATACTGAGATGAAGACAGGGTTTGGGGAAAAAAAAAATCTTTCCAGGTGTTTAAGTAGAGCATTGCTGAGTAAATGTAGATTACAGGCACTTTTTTCTTTGAGCAAATTAGTCACAAGAACCAAACACCTTATTACAAAGAGTTCCCTTGGTCCTAGAGGTAAAATATGAAATATTAGAAAAAAAGAAGGAACTTGATGACTGGCAGAAGCTTTGAGGTAACCTGTTATTTAAACAGTCAGTTCGTTCTCAGCCTGTTATTACAACATTTTGCACTTTAACAGTAAAAATACTAGGCTTTATCAGGGACATTTGTCAGCCCTCCTCTCACATATGACAAATTATGTCCTCAGGGGAATATTATTTTTATGTCATCATTAGGGGCATTAATAGTTCCATTTTCTTCAGGATCAGCCTATAAAGTCAGCTCTGCCATTTACACAGTTCTTCACTGTACAGTTCCCCACAGAAATGTTGGTCCTCACCTTTACGAGTGCCACAGCAGAGACTGCAGTGATGAATAATCACTGCTGGGGTGGCCTGGACAGCACTATACACACAAAGGTGAGCCCCGTCACACAATGTCACAGATCTGCTTGAGGACTGTGGGAAAAGCAACACTTAGAGCTGATCCGGATGTTCAAAAGATGCTGTACAACTGCTGTTTTCACTGAGTGCTATATGGTACAGCCCTTTTTCTGACTCAAGCCATGTAATAAGAGTCTGCCTGTTCCCTAATATGAGTTGTAAGTCCAGTACTTAGGAAAAACAAATTTAATTGCATATTTAGTAGGCTATATTCATCTCTAAATTAAATTTTTCCTGTGACTCAGTGAAAAAAATAAAATAACCTCAGGCTCACCTTAGAAAATGCTGAGACAAGTTCAGATAGTACAAAGACTCTCTGTCATTGTATTCTTTGTTATGTCACTGCTAGGCACTTCCAGAGGATGACGTGGTGATGTATAGAACTTACTTTTCACTAATGGAAGTGATTAATTTAGTCATGAGACCATCATACACACTTTTATCTGATTAAGTCAAGCCTTCTGAATTTCCTCCATTAATTCACGATCTTCAGTTAGATAACATTTCATCTCATTCTGTACAAATAAAGTAGTTATCTCTGTTCTCTAAACAAGTAGAATGTATACAAGCTTGGTTGTGGGATTTTCGGAGGTCTAGAAGGCCCTTTGTAGCCACAAAACTGCATACTAATATTGTCAGATTGAAGCAGGGACAGACTCACATGATACTTGGACAGAAATACCACCAGATTTAGTTTACTAACAAACATCTAAGCCAGTATATAATGACTCTGCAGAGTGTGAGCAATAAGTATACAGATCTGTTAGCTCTCAGTCAGTGCAATGAGTTGTACTGTCAGATGTGTCCTGCAGAAAGGCACAAAACCAGAGCTCTGATCACCAGTGATCTTGAAATTTCGTACTACTCTGTGTCTGTAGGGATAGTGTCAGCTCAAAGTCAATTCAAGCCAAATTTTCTGATATGCAGTTTGACTGTTTTCCCTTCATCTACCAGTTTCATCTGATAAGAAACAGTAACTCCTCGGTGCCTTTCTCTGTGGCCTGCGCAGCAATGCTCAACTGCTTGCTGCTAGATAAGAGCTTCACAGTACCCCACAGTCTGAGGAGTTTCAAGGGGGATTTTTAACAGTCATTTCAGTGAAGTTATTCCCACACATGGTTTATAACGCACTCCAAGATCCTAAGGGATGGAAGGTGCTATATAAATGCAAATTGTTGCTGTTGTTATGCATGAACCATTGCCAGCTGTTAAACTAGACTGACTATGAAAAATGTCATTCCTCCTGACCTTTCCTGATGAGAACCACTGTGATTAGAAAATCTCTAAACTGTTTGGACATAAAGACAAACTCCAGTTCAAGTTCTCTGGAAGGTAATAGCTATACTCAAAGTGAGCATGAGTTAAGGGAATAAAAAAATTACTCCCTGACTTAAGGCAATACTGATAAGTCACTGGCCTCCAGGCCACGGAATTTGGACTCTCATTTTGACCCTAGCCGAGTTGTACTAGACTTGGACAACTGGGAGGAAATCTGCTCACTGTTCTGTGCTTCTGTTCCTACTCTCCTCCTCCCTCACACACCATCTGTTTTGTCTATCCATATGCTATGTGTCTGTCTACATTGCAGATTGTCTCTAGCTTACTGTTTGTACAGCGCTTACTGAAATCTCATCCTCACAGCTCCCAAGTGAACAAAGTGGGCTAAGCAGCTGCGTCAGGTGCTCAGGAAAAGGTATGCAAACAGGATGGTGTCAGTGGGAGGAGAAAAGTGGGACTATGGCCCTTCAGTCTCCCAGCTTCTTCCTCCCAAGTATATATAGAGATTTACGGTGCTACTTTGAGAAACGTGAGCTAACTCAGAGTTAATTAGCTCGGGCAGAGTACTGCATTAATATAGCTGTATTGCCTCAGGTGTAAGCTAGATTGTGCAGAACCAGCTTGGGAATCACAGCATGACTGCATTGGCCTTTGATCAGTTATCCTCAGTACTCACTAGGAAAAAAAAAAATGATACAGAACAAGACTGAGGAAAAAAATTAATATCCACCTTCACTTATAAGCGTGGAAGAGTATTCTGCACAGTTGTTCCTTAAACTTTCCTGCCATTAGCATGTTCTCTCCACTGGATGTGGGCTGATTGTCTTTTCTAGGAACCCACTCATGGAGAAATACAGTCACGCTCATCCTGCTGCATGGATTCCTTGGACCAGACTTTGAAAACAGAAAAATCTTTGGGCTCCATGGCACCACTCTCTGCTCCTTACTCCAGCACTCTCCTTAATGGCTGATTCAGGCACACTTTCAAAACCTGTTTTATCTATTGCCCTCCTACTCTACTATCCAGACAAATAGAGAGTAGCCTTTTGATGTGACTGCTGTTGTCAGAAGTTGAATATGGGCATCAAGAAGCACCAGACTAATTGTGCCAGACCTGTTTGCCAACTATTTCCTGGTCTCTCCCCATGATTAATCTTCTAAGAGAAATCACAGCTTTAGCCAGGTGTGCTAGCTACGAAAACCATGGCAAAATGATAGTGGGGGAGGAGGGTTGGAGGGCATGAATTGTGGATCAGATTGTCAGGCTGGTAATAAAAGGAACGCAGATGTCTTTCATGCGGTTTTAATATTGAAAATACTTTACTCCTGTGTTAGTGCACAAGGTACTACCTTTTTTTTTAGTAGACATTTTATTTTGAAGTAAGGTAACAACCAGTCAATGCCAAGGGTTCAGCTGGTAGACTCATGCCCATTTTTTTAAAATATGAGAAGGTGCAAACCCTCTAAACAAAAACCCCACAGGGTCAGCTTCGGCCCAATTTAATTTCATGGGAAGTTACACAGACCATTGCAGAATTCAGCAAGACTACAGCAAAGTGAATGCTGGTTTGTTTGGGTCCAGAGTAAGAACAGAGTTCCTATTCAAGCTAACAGCCTATTCCCACTGCATTGAGTCAACCTTTTCTGGACAACTCTTCCACAAGAAATTATGAAGTGTGAAATTAATCTTGGAACGACTGCAGAAACTAGTCACTCCTTACTGGGCATAAATTCCTCTCATTCACAGATCTGTTTTTTGGTATTGGCACAAAGTGTCTCTCAGTGTCCCAGGCTTGCATGAAAATTGCAAGTCAGACACTGAGAAAGCCAAATATATTGTGACCTTATGTTCCACCCAGCTTCAAACTAGTCAGAGATTTAACTTTATTTATTCCAGAAAAACAAAGTCTCTTACTTCTTCGGACAGTCCTAGAAGCTCTCATATACAGTGATAGTTTCTCTCTGACTAACTGTAAAATACATCTACAAGCCTACTCACAGCTTGAGAAATTGTCTGCTAAAGTGATTTTTACTGGAAACTCAGAGGCATCAAGAAAAACAGTATGCACCATTTTAATCAGAAATCACATTTCCTTGGAAGGTAACACAGCAAAGGTACCGCTGGACTCCAACCCTCAGCCAGTCTTCCAGTGAGATCATACTGCCATAAAAGAATTAAAAAGAAGAAAAGAAAAGGAACACCTGTTCCCTAGATGTTAACTGGAAAAACAAATCCACCTGACTTAGAAAGAAAGCAACTACAGAAGATAGTACTATTAGAGTCCAGCATAAGAATAAGACCAGGATTAAAACATTGAAATTAGCTTTGGTATTCAGCTTGACAATTGTTCGAACATTCTCATTTACAAAAGTGACCAACAATGCAATTTCACACTGTTTTTACAAGCTTTTATCTAATTTCAAAGCAAGTCCAGCAACATTTAAGATTACTCATTTGATAATTTGGAAACAGTGTTGAAAAAAAACATATAGCAATATATATTGCTATATATTTGCTGAGTGAAACGCTGCATACTTATATCTCCAAAATGAATTTGAAGCTTGTTTAGCTTTTGACTAACTTTCAGGTGATTGAGAAATTTTCCCACCCATTTGAAGCTTACGTAGTTTACCCACAGATATGGGCAAAAGTCTAGAATAAGCTGTCATAACACTAAGAAGGAAAAACAGCCTCATCACCAAATCAGTTTCTTGTCTTGTCCATTATGATGGAAAATAAAATAAAATAAAATAAAATAAAAATCAGAATTTTCTCTGAAAATGTATCTACATTTACTGGAGAGCATTTCAGCTACTCTGCTGAAAGCAGCTGAAGAAACAGTCACAATTTACTATCTTGATTTTTTTTTAACCAAACATTGTCCATTGTGTGCACTTCAATTACATTTGATACCAAAATAATCCAAATTAACAAAATCAGTGATAATATGGAAATAACTCGGTTAAGTCTCTTACAAATATGTTTGCATTGGGTTTACGTGGCAAGGTTTTGGCAGCAGGGGGGCTGCAGAGGTTGCCTCTGTGAGAGGAATCCAGAAGCTGCCCCATGTCAGATCAGAGCCAGCTCCATCCAACTCCACTGGGACCTGCCCCTGGCAAGAGCTGAGCCGGGAGCAACTCTGTTTGGGCCTCTGGGAGAGCAGATTTAAGAAAGGGAAGAACTGCTGTGCAACAGCAGCTGGGAGAGGGTAGTGAGAAGCAGCCTTGCAGCTCTCCAGGTCAGTGCAGCAGGAGAACAGGAGGTGCTCCAAGCATGCAGCAGAAGTTCATCTGTGGAGAGGCCCCTGGTGGAGCTGCCTGTCCCCCTGCAGCCCGTGGGTCCCACATGGAGCAGATCTCCACGCTGCAGCCCCCCCAAGGGTGGAGGAGCCCCCTGTGGAGCAGATGGATGTGGCCTGGAGGAGGCTGCGGCCCATGGAGAGCGCCCGCAGGAGCAGGCCCTGGGCTGGAGCTGCAGCCCGTGGAGAGTAGCCCGTGCAGGAGCATGGGGTCTGTGGGGAGCTGAGTTTGCTTTGCCCACGATGATAATCATTGAGTGATCTCCCTGTCCTTATCTCAACCCTTGAGCCCCTTTCATCGTATTTTCTCGCCTTCTTCCTTTGAGGAGGGGAAGTGAGAGAATGGTTGTTGTGGAGCTCAGTTGCCCAGCTGGGTAAAATCACCACATTGTTACTATATGAAAAAGTACACAGCAGCATATCTCACTAGCAAACAGCAAGTTGCTTTACACCTTTTTAGAAGTTACACATGGTTCTGTAGAGAACATTGCTCATTTAGTCACAAAGTGCATACAACTGAGATAGAAATAATTTCTTCTAGGAATTTACAAAGCTAAACATTTTCCTTATACATTTTTTTCCTTTTTTTTTTTTTTCTTTTTATTTCTATTATTACAAAATTAAAGAAAACATTGTACCGTTAAATAAATAAATAAATAAATAAATAACACAGAAAAGTCAGAGGAAAACATGAGCAAAATAGAATTGTGAGGAGAGTTTCCTTTCAGATGGTCAGCCCTTACTTTTCAAAGCAAAGAAGTAGACTCGTGTCTTCCTGCATGTGACATAAGTGTATTGATCATCAATTACTGTTGGCCTGACCAAAGGCACAAGCATAATTTATATTTGCTCAGGTTGAAGTTGCTGAAGTTACTGTCAGAAGCAAACTACTAAATACCTCCTGTTTCCATAAAAGCATTATGTAAAAGCAAAAATTGTATTTGTCCAGTCTAGGTCAAAATTGCTTGCTTTATTCTTCCAATGTATACACATTCCTTATTTTCTTTACTGGCATGATAAGCTTTCCTAATGAATAGGTTATTTAAATTTAAAACACAATTTCTAGTAGAGTCCTTAATTTTAACCTAAATGAATGAAGGTATTTTTATTCTTCTTTGCTGTTTCAGGTTCTGAGTGAAATATTTCTACTTCTTCAAAGTTATTGATCACATGAAACTGCATGGTATTTTTAGAATCCTATAACCCAAAAGATGGATTCATCACTCCAGTGTCTAAAAGCCAAGTGCATGACTGTGGCCAACAACCGAAACTCAGCTGGTGCAGCAGTACTGGATGAATTGAAGTATAGCTCATCAGTCTGAGCCCTCAAACTCCTTCCTCCTTTGTTCATTCTCCTGTATCTTCCTCATCTTTCACATATAATTGAATAATTATTTTGAGATCTATGAAAGAAGCCCTACCTTTTTTCACATAAGCTTAATATTTATGCCTACAGCCAATGCCTGTCCTTTTAAGCAAAGACATATACAGAAATAATAATGTTAACTGTTGCAGTAGCATGTGTATGACCCAAACAAAATCAGGAACACACTGTGCTAGGTCCTCAGCATACAGCAGATGGCCACAGGTTAGTGGGATATTGAGGGATGACCGAACAGCATGGCTGTAGACTTCTGAAGAGAAATAGAATGAGTTGCTGAAAGACAAGGACTAAGTCAGGTGCAGAATCAAGGATAAAACTAGCTCTACAGAACCCTATTCCAAATATTTAAGGAAGATCTATTTTCTGTGAGAAAGAGGCTCACGACAAATAGGATTTGTATTTCTGTTATGGATAGGGTGTACCTTGTGTTGTTACCTATACAATGATATACTACTTCCTAACTCAGAAGGTGGGGCAGGTTGGAAATATGCTACTTCTTCTTTTATGAGAGCACTCTTACATCCTCTGAAAATATTCTTCAATCTATTCTGCAAAGGTCACAGGAACATATGTTGCAAAAACATATGATTATTCAACATCTGTAATGACTGAGGAATTGATGTTTTTCATCAGCTATCTTTCTCTTCTTTGCTCATGGTTAGTGAACAGTTATAGTTAGGTGATGAATCTGATTGCATGAGCACTTTTTAATTTCTTGAACTGCTCTAGCTGACAAACAGCTGTTTGTAATGTAGGATTTAGAGACAAGCTTATTCTACAACAGAATGTAAATTATTCACTTTTTCCTCCCCTTTCCCTAAATAATCTTTTCACTGCCACCCCTTTCACCATCCCACAATCTCTTCTTGCAAAAGGCATTCATGTAGAATGAAGATCTTGCAGCCCAGAATGCTGGGTCTTTTTTGCTCCAGCACTGAACAGATTTGTAATCTCTCTATAAAGTTATTAGCAACAGCATCCATTCACATGTTAACAGAAAAATAATTTATTTTTCCTCCCTAAATACCGTATCTTACAAGTTACTCCATACATCAAGTTGTGTGAATGTTATGCTGTTTCCCTTAAAAGATTTATGTGTTTGTGGCAAGAAGTAAAAATTATGTATTTCTTCATTTTATTACTCTTGCCATGTAATCCTTGCTGAAACATGCTGGCTATTACCATGGTCTGTAATATTATATATGACTGATACTCCCCAGCTTGGTAAAGATTGATTGCAGATATTCAACTAGATGACCTAAGCACTTGCCTTACATGTTTTATTTAGGCTATGTAACACATGGAGCCACAGCTGGGTTTGCTGAAGCACCACAATACATTATGTTGTTTGACCTATAAAAAAAATCCCTGCTCAGAGGAAGTGGGGAAGAGCAAAAAAGACAAGTGAAAGCTTACTGAAAATGATATCCAGGAGGTAAGAGGCACAAAAAAGAAGCTGCAAATAAAAGAGCCAAGCTTTGAAGTATAGTAGTGTGAAATATTTAAGGATGTCCATGTCAGTCAACATCTGCCAGCCCAAATGGAGAAGGTAGTAGTGTTTTCATTGCCAAAACCTCCTCCCTCCCCCAAGATTTGTTTTCATTATGAGCCAGAAATAAACAGTCCTTTTGTAATGAACAACTTAAATTTCACTGCTGAAACAGTTCTGCCTAATTTAAACCATAGTTGCCCTGATCCTCTTCCATTTTGTCCATTTTGCTTTTGAGTATAGTAAGCCTGCCTACATTGTGCTAGTAATAAGCTATTAGCTGACAGTCTGATTAATACATGCCCTTATTTACTGATTTTGAGAAAATCTGGCTTCCCATAATTTCCTGAGAAGTGTCTTGATCAGGGAAACATTAAAGGGAGAGTCGAGATCTGTAAGTCTTCTCTGTGGTTGACTGGTTATCAGCTGTACACCAGAACCATTCAAGTGCCACATAAAAGCCCTACTATAACAGATCACCTTTCTTCCTCATAAATTTCTTATACGATTCTATATAGCCATATCACAGCGCATAAAGACCTTATTATCTGGAAAGCATTCCAGAAACTAACTTTAATTTTAAAGAAATATTTCCTTTCTATGAATTAGCTATAAAATTTCTCATTGTTTGTCTAAAAAAAAAAAAAATAATTGCAATTCAACCCAATTCAACAAATCTGGTTGTATTTGTGTTCATAAGCACTGGGGGAAAAGCTTTGTAGATTTTTATTTTTTTTTAACTCATCTAACAAAGATATTCAAGATCTATTTTCTGTTTTATGCAGTATAAAAATTATTCACAAATTAAAATGGTAAGATGCACTTTTGTGTGAAGAGGAGTGCATGTGACCTAATATGTGGTAACCATTTCTGCTGCTGCTTTGGAACTCAACCAGTGTGTCCATACATCCACCAAAATGCAGGTTTATGGAAGAAGAAGTGTGTCTGGGTTCGATCTCTAAGAGCAAACTAGGACGGAACCACAGGATGCACTGAAGAATGCATCTTCAATGCAGAGCAGGAGCAATAATGGAGAGCTCTTTTCCAGCGTATCTAAACAAAGTTCTCTATAGATGTACGTTGTGCCATGTTCTATCTTCCCCAAAGTCAACAACAAAAGGGATGTTGTTTAGCTAATAAGTATTTTCAAGATATTAAAACTTATTTGTTAATCACTTTAAATCTATTCTGCTATTAGTGTTTGGTAACTATAATTTTAACTTAGTTTTGTCATTTATTTGTTAGACATAAGTTATATATGAGAAGTCTAGGACACAGTCCTTCTACAGGGGTAAAGCGTACCTCACTAGCATGCCTTCAGGGCAGAGGAATGGGATTTCAGGGATACACAGAGCAAAAGTGAAGGTCGCCTTTCTAATTGCCATTCTGGGAAGACTGCTTCTCATGACCACTAGAAAAACTTGTCAGTGTACGTTTTCAGAAAATACCTTTTTGGAAAACCTTACCATTTAGAAGTAAATATTCACAGCCTACCTTTAAAAAAAAAAAAAAAAAAAAGGTGGGGGGGGAGAGAGGGAGTAGGGCAGATGACACTTAAAGCCCAAGCCACCTGGTTTGTTTTTAAGCCACCGTTTCTTTTACTACATTTAAACAGAAAAAGTACCATTTTTGACAAGTGTCTTATTTGACATTTTATATTATTCATGTCAGTCACGCTGTATTTCCTAATGCAAAGTGACATGGGCAGCACTAACCCAGAGTCATTTGTCATGCTGTTGTGTCTGCAAGAATAATCTCTATGAACTAGATTTTCTCTTAAATTCAGAGATGGAAGGACATGTTACTTACAGTGAACTTTTCCTTTTCTCTCTGGAAAGCAGATGCTGCAGTGCAGCATATCTTTATGCTTGCTTGAAGTTTTACTCCCTACCACAGGAAATTAATTATTCCCATATATAATGAGGGGTCACTAACTCTCCCCTCTATTTAATAGTTCTGTTTTTAGTGAACAATGGAATCTGTCGTATTTAGGTTAAATTAAAATATGCTAGATGTTTAAACAAAATATTAAAAAGTAAACAGCTGAAATGGGACTTGCGCAGTACCAGTATGAACTAGCCTTCCTCTACCTAAAAGGTACTTATAGAGGAGATAGAGGTACTCTCTCTAGAAGGAAGCACAGTGATAGAGCAAGAAGCAACAGACACAACCTGGGAAATTCCATAAAATTTCTTTACTATGAGAACAGTTAATCATTGGAATAGGTTTCTCAGTGAAAAGGTGGAATCTCCCTTGATGAAGACATTCAAGATTTGCCTTGACAGGGCCCTGGATAACCAAGTCCAATGCCCTGCTTTTAACAGGAATTTGTACAGGTGATCTCCAGAAGACCCTTCCAACCTAGATTTTTCCATCATTCCAAGATTCTTAATTGTGAAAATATATATATGTAAAAAGGTTACTGTATGTTACCATTATTTCTAATTTATTTTTCACATACAGCATAGCAATGTACACGGGCATATTTCAGGCATAATTAAATATAAAGCTGGAACCTAAAAATGTAAATGTCACACTTTCATTAGGATTTAAGACAAAGATTATTGCTCACTAAAGATCTGTACAGAACCTCACATAATGCTGTTCAAATCTGCATAGCTATAGGCACAGTAAACAAATGTTTCATAAATCATCCATCATTTCACTCTCTTTTTGCACAAATGTCTTGCACACTATCCCAAAAGACTCTTTGTAAAAATATAGCAAACAGCAAGAGATCAAAGCCTCTGGTTATGAGGCTTTTGTTAAGAATTATGACCTTTCCTAATTCTTTCTGATATGCTTACTGACACTTAACTAAAACCCATAATATTTGGTGTTTAGTTGTGGAGCCTTGTCACGAGGTGCTTAAAAATACTTCTCTATAATAGTGATAACCACACACATAAGATATAAAACAGGGAGATCAGTTGAGAGTGTGGGTATAAACTTGCTTAAGATTTTCTGAAAAGGCAGCTTTATATATAGAACAAGACCAGTCTGGTGACAGTGCTGTCATCTAACTTGAAGTCTGTTTTGTGCACTGGAGCAACTTTATTTTTTTAGTAATGTTTTTTCCAAAAGTGCTTATTCAGTTGACTTGACATTATTCATAGATTTGCATAGGTGCTAGCAAAGGCTTTCAGATAAGTTATATATTTACATGGTGAATATATTTATGCATTTTCTACCCCTTCCTCTTGCCCCTGCCCTCCCCCCAAGATCCTATAACTTAGTTATTAGAATAGTTTTTTGCTCAGAGATTATATTTAAGTCTCATTTCTCCTCTGCCCAATTTACAGCAAGTATCTGATTCAAAGCACCCATACGTACAATTGGAGTGGCCTAATTACCAAACTATGAGAACAGTCTGACCCAGAGTGTCCATTCTGTTCTGTTGAAGGTGTTACACTTAACATTAGCTAATATCGAATGTAAATAGAAGAGCAATATTTGTATCTCCACTGAAGGAATGTGCTACCCATCACCCTCACTGTTTCTGACACAGTGAGTGCTCAATAATTCATGCAGAGCAGAACAGCATTACATGGACATGGAGAAATCAAATTCAGGTGAACAATTATCATACTTGGTTCAAATACTTAAACATGAAATTAGGAAAAGGGGAGAGCTGAAGCCAAAGCTCCTGAAAACCTGTCTTCATACCTAGTCCCAAAGAATGTTAACAATTTCCAGTGTCATATATAAACAGTTCTCTCTCTGTTTTGTGAGATTTTGATTTATTTTTGTATGCATATTTCTAAAGTAAGACCATCCAAATACAAAAAAAACAGAGTAAAAATTCATAAGAGTGGTCATGAGAGAGCATTAACCATAAACTAGGCAATTCAAAGTCTGCATACTTTTTGTATTGATCAGATTTTTTTTCAAATGATCTGCTGTGATTTTAACTCTGTTTCTGGTGGAAACTGATATTTGCTATCTCCTAACTTGTAAGGAAGTCCACCAGCCAAACATGCATAAATGCCTAATTATATCTGCTCTAGGCCAAAGTCCCACCTGGCTGTTTAGAAATTTGAGGACCTTTCTTAAGGAAATACCAAATCAGAAAACAATGTTTACTTGGTTTCTGGCTACGTTAGGAAAACGAAACTCTGGGTTTGCTAAAACAGCAAGCAAAGTTCAGCAAAGCCAAGGGGATTCCTTGCCAGAATGGCATGTGCCTGCCCCAGACTAACAAAAAAGCCAGTATTATCTCAGGTATAAAGGAAGAGTTTTCTTGGAGGAATCAGTAGTTATGAGTATTTAGAGTAGTATATAGTATATGTATAATAGTTATAAGTATCAGTATAAGATATTAATCAGCCAACTTCTGTTTCATCAAGTTTCTCTCAAGAGATTTTCGAGATGTCTCACTTCAAAAATACTGAAGATGCTATGAATGTAAGATCCAGACCTGCTAATGAAATCTAGCAGGTTTTCCATAGATCCTCAGGGACATTCCACCACAACTGTCTTCCCAAACAGTAGTTTTCCTAACTTTAAGGAAAAAAAGATAGTAAGTCCTTCATTCACCTTATAGCTTTTTATAGGTAGGAGGTATGTATATTTCATTCCCTTAACATCCTTTTATGCCCTCCTCCCCCACTCATACCAATCTCTGCTCAATAGATTCTCATTACTCAATCATTTCCCCTCTTTTTTGTGGTGCTTTGTCAAATATTTCTCAGTGATGTTAATATTCTGAGGACAATTCTCAGAAAGCCTGAAAAAATAGCAAGATTTCTGTAAGCAAATATTGCCAACCATAATTGGGGGTGGAGTGTCAGCCACAATTGTCAAGAAAAAACTGAGAATCCCATCCATGATACTGGATTAGTCCTTGGCTATTTCTCTGGCTATAACACTTTCTTTGGATAACTGCACTACCAAATTAACAGGTTGAAAAACCATGCTGTTGAATTAACATGTTTAAGTTATTAAACGTATTGTTATAAATATGTATAAATAGAACAGTTTAAGTGTTCAAGGAGGATTTAAAGGAAATAAAATTGCAACTAGGTCTTGAAATTATAGGAGGAAAATTTGAGCAATTTAAGTATCAGAGTCATATTACCCTTTTCAATAAGATGAACAGCCGCATAACATACTTATTTTAAAGAACAGATAAGATTTAGGAAAGGCACAGTAAATGTCTTCAGTAGTCTGAAGATCTTATTAGCACTTCTGGCATTGGAATGCATGGGTAAAGTGTGTACAGCTATATTTAGAGACACAAAAAAATTGGATAAGAAAGAATGCTCAGGACCAAATTACATGTCCAAATTAGAATAAGACCAAGGCAACATTTTATAGAATGATGGAAAAGAAGTCTTCTGTTCAGGGAGATTGACTGTACTGAAACAGAAACCCAAAGATAATCCTGAGCCTGCAAACCAGACTGAAACCTCTATTTTAAAACAGAGTTCCTAAACTGTACCAGATGATATTCAGTCCTGTCATTAACAATATTTTATAGACTTTTCTTAAGGATTGTTTTGTAATGATAGATCAGGAAATCCATGAAAGTTGTAAACCAGTCTCACATGACTGCATCATGAATTCCTCATCACAAAAACACTGTGGCTTCCTTTAACCATGTGCAATACAAACACCCTAACAGGTCTTCCCCCAGAGATTACTGCACATGACTGGCAAGTATAATGACCTTTAAGTTTTCCTCAAGTGTGGTAAATGAGAATAGTGACTGGGCTCTCCAAAACTTTACAGCCCCCACTGGAATTACAGTCATATCTCCCTCAAAAAAGGCATTTCTATCACTCAGTCCTAGGCACCATACTTGATTGATGGATACCATATTCACTCTACAGGCCAAGGGAAGGACAAGATCCTGTAAATGACGATCTCACAATTTGAATTACCATTTGGTGCAATCCTGCAGTAACCCTATTTCTCAGAACCAGAGACTGCAGGAGAAGAGCAGCGATGTTCCTGACCTGCCTGTCATCCTCCAGCAGTGGGCTCTAGAAACACAGCTTCACGCCCCAGGCCCCTCATGTATCACCAGTCCAACAGATCTAGACATGCTTCCATTTATCGTACTGTCATTTAAAATTCTGCTGCATACCCTTAACTTCTTATCATCAACAGAAAGACGTAAAGAACTCTCTACAACCCATAAAGATATAAGAATGTCATTAAAGTGAACATAGCTTTAGATGCTTTATTGGAATAGCAGAAGAGAAAATGAGTTCTTACTGCTTAATCACCCTACTTAATTGTTTGGATTTGTTTTATCATCCTAATTGAAATATTCTAACTTTATGAACATTTTCTCTAACCTTCAGTATGTTCAGATTCCTCCTCGAGTTCTAATTCGTAACTGTTTGCCTAATACTTGAGGAATTAAGCCAGCAAGACAAACAATTTACTGCAGCTCTTTAAAAGGTTACTCTTTAGTTTTACTAGGGCCTTACGCACTTGACACATTAGGAAGCACTTGCCTCGACAACTTGCCCCAGGTCCTGATACATTACTACAGCAGCTAAGTTAATTTATCCAAAAGAGGTCTTAGTGAACTCAAATCACATACTGCAGCATTTGCAGGATCAAAGTTTAAGGTCCATTACAATTTCAGTGCAGTGACAGGTTTTCGAATATCGTCTGTCATAGAGGAGGAAAGTTGAACAGTTGGTCTGAAAGACACAAGAATGAGACTGTAAATTGAGGCTATGTAAACGGAATACAAGTTCAGATATCCCTCTTTAGATATTTAAAGTTCCCCTGACCTGGTGGGGAGTTAGAGCTGGAAAAAAAAGAGAGACTGAGTACTGTGTACATGGCTGTGGCACAGAGCCTGACACTTGGGCCCTATTCTGTATTCAAGTCTCTAAAGCCATTAATACCCATGAGATAAGAGTGTAAAATTATACTGATATGATGTAGTCTCTTCATGCACGCTATGTTTTGACATAGGTAGCAATGTGAGATACAATTTAGTCAAGAATCACAGCTTCTGCTTTTTTGTCTGTCTCCACGATCACGTATGATTCATTAACAAGAGCTCAGGTAACTGAAAGAAATGAAAGTAAATCAGATCAATTCCTAGCTGCATTCTTCTAGCCTGCCAGTCATATAGCTAGACATAAATGCAAACTTGTTAAAATGACTTAAACTGAGATTAAAAAAAAATGTCAGAGATGACACTAGAATATTTTGAGCAAAACCTCAGGCTTGCATTTGTTCTGTTTTCTCATTTTCCTGCACTGAAAATTTATGTTTTGCTTCATGTATGGGAAATGTAATAAAAGCAGTTAACAACATGATGTTAAGCTTCATTTGAACTGTTCGAGAAAAATCAGGATCTGTCCAGCCCATTAGTAAAATGAAAATTGTACAGGCAGAATTCCAGCACTTTTGAATAATTGAATCTAGATTTGTTCATTACAGTAACCTTCAGGGAATTATAATGCAGATCCTTGACACTGGCAGCTTTAATAGGGACAAGAATATGAATTTGACAGATATTCTCAGATTTTTTCAACACTAAATTGCATTTTGCTTACAGACACTAAGTATATGCTCTTTATATCTCTTTACACAGAAAGTTATTATCTTTTTGTCATGCTGGAGACTGACAAATGTATATATTTATATATATATATATATATATACACATATATATATACATACATACATACATATCTATATATTAGCAGGCTGGGGTGGAAGACTTTTCTGTGCCCATCTCCAGGTTCTGAAGAGGTGACTGTGACAACAGAAAAAATAATTCAGATGCTGACCTATACCTACAAGTCACACTTTGCTACTGCAGGACAAATTTCTTCTCTTCTTGAGGCTACCTGCACCTCATGCCCAGTCCTATAGTTTTCTGTACTAATGATGTTTGTGTCAAGAAAAAATGAGTATCTGTTTACTACACTTGTATGCTTGCAACAGACTTTTAACATCTTGAAGAGTTGGAACTTGACAACATTTAAGCTGTTTCTAAAAATTCGGCATGAAATTGGATGGAAAAGGAGTTTCTACATGTAGAAATATTTGGATCTCATGTTGAATTATGCCTGAACCGAAGGACTGCTTATCTTAATCCCTCTCTATCTTGACTCCTTTCATACTTTCCTTCCAGTATAGAAAGAGACTTCTTTGAAATGGATAGTGCCATTTCCTTTGATGTGGGAGGAGGGTGGCAGGGGAAGAACACCACTGATATCACATCTCTTGCATCCTCTCTTGCTTTTCCTGTCCATTATTAGTATAGAATGACATTTGAGAAATGGCTGTGCCTATGCATTCTGTGGAAAAACTGCAAAAACTGCAGAATACCATCCTACGTTTGTGAAGCAAGTGACTTCACAGTTATGGATAAATTCTGTCTATTGATAGACTATACAATATTCCCCAATCAGAATAAAGCCTGAGTTCCAGCACTTTGAAACTATTATATAATAGAAATGACAGAGCAATCAAAACGCAAACAGTTTTTACTGGTTACAGTTTTTCATTATTTATAGCTTCATCTCCCTTTTGGGAAATGCCATCCCCAAATTAAACTTAATTTTAGTCTCCAAAATTAGGCAAGTCCTATGACTCAGTAGAGGAGAGAATGTTACACATGCAAACTTCTAAATGGGGCGGGCAGTTTAGTCTATTAGAATTCATTAGAGTCTGAGTCATGGTTGTGAAACTGAATTTACTTAGGACAATAACCTTCAAGTAAAAATAAGTATGACAGTGAGCCAGTTCTCATCTCAGCACAAAGTCAGGCAGCCTCCAAGGTTTAATAACTGGTAATTCCTTAAAGTTTCTGCCTGGCAGGATTTAGGCTGCCTCTTCTACTTTCATATATAAGAACTTTACCACACGTGATACCTGCAGAAATGTAACGTGAAATTGGTATTTGGCTGCCTGGCATGTTTAGTTTGTGTGATATCAGTACCAAGATGCGAAGAATTAATTCCCAATCTAGTTAAGGAGTAAATTTAGAAAGAGACCACATGCAAAAATATCATGAATAAGTAGAAACAGCTGAAGTAATTCCCTTTGCACACAGCAAATAAAGTCTAATAATAATTTATTAAAACAAAATGTTAAATGTCAGTTGAAGATCCAAGGCTAAAGTACATTGTGCTTAATCACAGGATTATTGACTGTTGCTGAAATAAAAAATAATCCTGAAGGAATTAAAGTGGTCTCTGTCAACAGCTTCTCAGTTTGGCAGGAGATAGCTATGCCCCACTATGAGAGGGCGTGATTTGAGTACTTGCTTCTCCTGGGCTGAGCACGACAGAGGTTGATTTTCTCAGTTCTGACTTTGGAAAGTACTGCGAGAAAAGAATAACTTTAATGGTAGAGGATTTACTTCAATTTGTATTCTGTTATGGGGTCATAGAAGTAATAATGCTGGAGACAGTTTAGTGCAGTTTCAGACTTTGATACTGATTGGAGAAATGCAAGTTCTTGGTTTTATTCTTTCCTGGTTGAGTGGTGTGCAGTATTCGTGTACACTCAGGTGGTTCCAAATTTAATTTTGTCCCTAATGTACATAATTAACAATTAATACTGATGCTTCACAATTCATTTAAGCATACAGCAGTCCTCTGTTTTCCACTGTGGCAGTTGTGTTCCAACTCAATTGGGACCCCCCTAAATCTATCCTTTAATAGCTTGGTTAATTTTATTTTTGTATTCCACAGTCCTTGATAACAGCAAACTAATTTCTATAACTCTGTTTGATGAAAATGTGCTGATGGAACTCATATTTCACTTCATTGACTGTAATGAGCTATTTCATCAAACTGTCCATGTGACACTATTATAGAGAAAATGATAAATTTACTAATTTATTCACTAGAAATTCCATTGGAAATTTAAAAAGGAAAAGAAAAGAGCCATGAAGTGAGTTACATTAGACTTCTACCAAATGATATGTCAGGGTCTACACGAAACAAAAGCACTGACTACTGCTACACTTAATGGAGTGTAAACATTAAGTATGTGTTGATTAATTACTAGGCTTGCTGAAAGTTGACAGAACAAAAATATGCTCCGTGATTCAGGTTTTCCCTTGTAAATATTTTCCCCACTCATCACATGTGGCACTGGTACCATAAGAAATCAGTTTCATTCATATATTTCCTCCCTGCCTGTGAGACCTCTTATCCACATTAAGGCACATGGATTTGGATAAAATCAGCAGCTGGCAAACAAGCTTTCTGAGGGTATTGAGTCTTCCTAATCAAGCTTTGCAGCATGCTAAGTGGCAAGGCAATGATTCCTCCAGAGATCATTTTTTTTCCAAAGATTATTTGTATTTACCTCTTTTAAAAAGGAGTTATCTGCAACTACGCTGTTGTGTAGGATGGCACAGTATTTTTGGAGGACAGTAGGGAGCATGTAATTAGACTATTCATCTAGTGTTAATAGTAGGCCTGAAAATAGAGACTATCACATGGCCTGCCTGGCTTATTTTAATTAGATGTCCTCCACCTGCTATTACAGTTATGATCCATATATTTGATTGTTCTGCCAGAGACTATACTGAAACCCAGACATCAGTTTAGAGAGTATACCAAGTGGAAAACCACAAAACCAAGCAGGGACAATGGCTTACATTCTTCTTTGTTTCCCATTTCATGCCTACTCAAACCTATAAGTACACACCCCCTACAAACTTCCTGCACTTGTTTACTGTGGAAAGAGATTTTGCAAGAGGTTTACAAAACAAACAAAAACAAACAAACAAACACCAATTTTAATTGCCTTCAAATAAGTCTAAAAGCAACAAAGATAGAAATAACATAATATTTTGTGTCATAGAAGATAAATTTGAACTTTCTGTTCTGCAAGTTTTAGAGGAAGCCATATTACATAGGGAGCTTTTGTTTTGTTTTAAGTCTACTTAGCTAAGATTATTGCTTTTAAAAGCTACTTTATTTGCTCTTCCAGTCTCCTTGAAGGAGAAGATGATCTGGAAGACTAAAATCCCAAACAAGACAATTGTACGAAGAGCCCAAACAACAATTTGTGTGGAATATCTTGTATTCTGTTCACATGTAAATTGAAGACTGATAACAAGTAGACAACAAAAGGACTTGTCTTTTTCTTCAGAACCTGAACAAATTGAGATACCCCACGGCAACAGCCTGCTGAAGGCAGTGAGTAAGGAACACCTTTCTCCCAGCTGCACAGTAGATGTCTTCTTAAGGTGAAACTGATCAATTTTCATGGTTTTAATCAAACCAGGAAGAAAGCAGTCCATTGATTTATTAATGGCTTAACATCTAACTAACATCTAAATAACAACTAAACATTCAAGATCAGCAATACAGCACATAAACCACAATATTAGACACTTCCAGAATATTAATACCAACAAGTTTCTAACCGTGTATCTATTAGTAATCTCAGATTTCCACCCCCCAACAACACCCTCACACACACACACTCACAGCTGCATACACCATCCTCTTACAGGGTTTGAGGGTTACAAGCCCTCACCACTCTCCTCTGGGAGTACAGATTCTCCTCCTTGCACACACATCTTGCTGGAAATGCAGGTGCTCCAACTTTTTGTGAACCCATGCTGCCATCTACAAATGCGCTTGTGGTTGAGAAACAATCCCATGAGTTCACATTCACGTCTTTACTTTTGTACCCTGTCCCGTGAGTCTGATGCACAGACCACAGGCTGTTCATGGCCTCTGACAGGGAGGATGCTCTGTTAGGCCTGGACAATGGTCATGATGCCAGTCAATGACTTGTGGCAGTATCAAACTAGGTTTTGTCTGCTGCTCTGCTCTCAGTACTCTCTTCTCACCCCTCTCATACTTTATTTTTCATGCTTCTTTTATACATCTTTCCAAGCTGATTCCTCCATTTATTTCAAGTTTCCTGGTTAGAGATGGGTCTGTGTGGATACCCTCACAAGGGTATACCAATTGGTCCGGGTGGAGAAGGATGATGAAGGCAGTGATGAAGCTCTTCTTTTGAGAAAGGATTTGACATGTTTCTACCTCATGCATTTAAACAGCATCTAGTCAGAGAGAGCTCAAACTCGATCTGTTCAAAGTATGCAGCAAGCTCAACACTGACAGTACCTGACTGAGGAGATGGTGGCTTGTATTGCTACCAAACTGTGCCTAATGGATTCCATTCTCCCTGCTTGGACTGGGCGTCTGGGAAAGTGCCATTTATCCTTCTGCTCTGGCTCTTGCTTTAATTACTCCTCAAACTGCCTCAATATTTAGACATACAAATTACAAGGATCTTGTTGTGCTAAGGCAGCTAGCCCTTAGGAATATAACCTCCATATATCCTCTAGAAGTACAAACTTTACTTTAGAAGTAGGTAAACACTGAGGAATGGAAGCTGCTCTCTTTTTGTGAGAGCAAGTATGCCACTCTCTAATTAAGATATAATTATATAAGTCCTGAGCACATCAAGTGCCATCAGAGGCCTCCTAAGAGATTTCTGTGTAATAGGCCAATTAGTAGTCCCTAGATCCTTATCCTAGAATTTGAAAAAAAGTGAGAGGATCCAAGAAAGATCGATTCTGACACTATTAGTAAAACAGACCACATACTCATCTTCATGCATGATCATCAGTAACCACTATGCTGATGATACTTGTACAATATCTGTCTGAGAAGTTCAATTTCAGCAGTCTTTTCATAAAGCATAATTAGATGAATTAAACTGTTCCTGGTAAGTCTGCAGGCTTCAGAATGCCACTGTATGGTTAATTTAAATGTCTTAGTTCTAGTTCCATTTTCATCATTTTTCTATTTTCTAATTCAATCTGTGTAATTGTCTATAAACATGAATATAGTCCTGGCATAATTGGGGGGGAAAAAAGCATCAAAAAAGAAAAAAGTTTCTGCTGTCACATCAAGGAACACCTTCATCTCAGGATGGTGTCTGACAGCAATTTGTCTGCAGAGGATGGAAGCAGCTAGGAGAACCAAGCAGCCTCTAAATGTTGCTTTTGTACTCCATACTATGGCCAGGGAGCAGAAGATGCAAATTAACACTTCAATCCTCTTCACCAAAGATTTAAATCTGGATACTTTTACTATAAAGTGCTACTGCAAGTTTTTTGTTTGTCTGGTTGTCCACCTACCCATCAGAGCCATGGTCCTCATAACAGTGAAACAGAGTGGGAACACAGCAAAGATCAAAAGCCTCACAGGTCAGTATAATTAATACTAAATATTTCATCAAGTCAATTAAAATGGACATTGTTGCAAATCATCAGGCATAAGAAGAGGAAAGTTCATTTAACAGAAGAGAATTGTAAAATAATTTTCAGAATCTGATTTTGTAAGCAGAGTAACCAAGCATCAGAGACTAGCCAACCCTTTGCTCCCCCCCCCACCCCCCCGTTCTCTTTAGGTATGTTTCTACTCACATTCAAGATTAGTACAAACCCACCCATACCAATATGAAATCACCTATTTGTCACCTTCTTGGACAACATTCTGCCCACAAACCCCACAAGCATTAACACACTACTTCTAATTTAAGTCCTGTTTCTTACAATAGCAAGTAGTGTGATCCAAGAATCACTTTGTGAAGTTACAGACTACTAATACTGGTAAAAACTAATTGAAGAAAAGCTTGCATTAAAAAATAAACTACCTAGCTAGACAATCAGCTATCTAAAACAAGTATTTACCATAACTAAAAGAACATAAGACTCTTGAAATTGAAGGACTATAAGTAGAAGCATAGAGAAGTGCAGAATTACTAACAAATCTCATGGAAAAAAAACTACATGCAGATTCTGAAATGCCCAGCTGTTGTCAGTGGAGCTGAAAGAGCCATTCCCTAATAAAAATAAATAAATAAATAAATAAATAATATACAGGGTATTTAAGAAAGAAGTGACCAGACAGAACAGAATGATGTTTAGGAATCACCTGAGTACATCTCAACCTCACAAAAATTATCAGCATTTAATTCTGTATCGAAATATCTTGTTTACACCAATTAAAACACAATTTACACAGTGCAGAAATTATTTTAAGTTACAAGTCATCATAAAACTCTTCCTTTCTGTGAGGTGATGAATTCTACAAACACTAAAATCTGCCTAGTTCTTCAAGCATGTGATTCAGCTGGAATTTCAAACTTAAGCTCCAGTTTCAAATATGTTGCCAAAAACTCCTGGCCAGCAACCTTGAAAATAAAACATGCTATGCACTGATTCAATTGCACTCTTACTGTGAGTTGGAACAAACCACTTGTTGGTAGTTCAGGCAGAGTTTGTGAGCCTAACCCAACAGGCTATTTCATCGGCTCAGAAGAAAGTGTTGTTAACATAGCAGTCCATGTGGCAGCATAACTTGTTTTGATCCTGTTTGCATAGACAAGATCAAAACACTCAGCTTGCTGTGGTGTTTGGAAGCCAACCAAAACTTGCATGTCTGATTACTGTGTGCAAAACATGAACAAATCATGTTTAAAAATGTTTCTGAAAATGCCAGATTTTCTTTCGGACCAGAGAGGGAAATACATAAACAATGTTGTGGACATCTAATCTGAGTAATATTAACCAGATAAGCAATTTATAGGGCTCAGAAGAATAAAAATTAATAGCATTTAATAAAAGCACGATTTCTATCTTACCAATATAATCTTAACATGTGGGTTTCTAACTACATTCAGGTGACACTTACTGAAAGAGAAGGCACTTTCTTGCACTCTGTCATTATTTAGTGATGGACACTTAACAACCTAGCTAATCTGATGTGCATTAATGAGACACTAAAATGTTTTAAGGAATAAAGTAGATTTTAAGATTTCTTTGATACATTGTATTAATTTAAAGATAATTCATTTAAAGTTTGCTGGTCCTCTTGATAGGCATATAAAAAGGTTTGCTATACAGAGATTTTACTCATTATTCATCTTCAGAGTTCATTTACCTTTGATTCATTTATTAACTCAAGCAGGCTTCGCTGTTCTCAGAAAAGGAAAAAAGGGTGTTTCATACAGCTTTGCACATTTATGGTGGATTAGCAAAGAAAAAGACAGGATATAGAAGAACAATTCATAACCCCAGAAGAACAATGTACTTTATCTATATTGCTCATTTTTCAGTTTCCTCTAATTTTTCTATCCCATAACAATGATGTATCTAAGGGCTGAATCCAGAATTCTTCAGAAAAGAGAGTTTCCACTCTATTCAGTGTCCAAGGTGATTTCTTAGAACTGGCCATATCTTTTCCAGTGATAACTTTGTTTCAGTGAATGGTGAACAGTTTTCAATGAATCAGTTCATTAACTGAAATTCAGCGAGATTTTTCTTTAGCACAAAATAACAAGAGGGTTGCTTTATTTCCTAAACAAACAAGCAGAAGTTATGAAACTGAATTAACTGCTCTTAAAGAAGATAAGAAAGAATTAAGTAAAACTCTGAACACTTATCAGCTAGAGAAAGAAAGAAGCATTAAGAGTTGGCAAGCAACAACAGCAAAAAAGTCTGAGTTGCAACTGCTTGCCTTACCTATATTTAGAGAAATATTACAAATGGAGGTACAAAGTTAGGGAGGTTTTCTGGAAGGGATCCTTAAAGTCTAGATGCTTAGGCTCATAGATAGTATCATACAGTTTCTTTTTTAACCTTGAGAGTTCCACTTCAAGGCCCCTATAGAGTTGTGCTTGCCTCACTGTCATAGGCATTTATAAGCTTCATCCCTCCTTTTCTTTCTGGGCAGATTTTATTCATGTGCCTTTATATTAATGTTAGCACTTATCACTCTTTTTCCTTTATTTTTTATTTTATTTTTCTATGATGTATCTAAACTCACAAATTTTATCTCCAGTCATTTTTTATTCTAGTGAACTACAATACAAGGTTTACTGAGATGCAGAAATCACTATCTTGGCAACAGCTGACCACAAACAATATAACTGCATCAAGATTGTATTGCTGCTGAGGCAATTAGCCCTGCTGAGAAACACTGCTCATTAGCCCAGGAATTCAGCTAACATACCCGTGCTGCCTCAAGACAAACTCTGATCCTTGGCAAAGTAGGCAGATATTGAGAGTTACAGAACAGGTGTAATACTATGCTTACTTTTTTATGTCAGGCATCTGGAAAACCAAGCTAATAACTTTTTCTGAGGGAAATATTGGAACATGTGGACTATTGGTTGGGCTAGTAAGTTAGATGAGTCTGGCTCTTCCTCTATTTTCCCCTCCTCTGGCCAGCCTTTCTGTAGTGACAGCAACTTAGCCATTTCATCTTAGCCTTCAGATGACAGAATTAAATTTAGCCCACAATGATGAGAACCCTTGAGCTAGCACTAACACTGCCTTTAAGATCAGTACTGTTCTGTCTGCACACCACTGTGACGGACTGTTGCATTCTGCTATTTCTGGGATCTGCTGACATATCCCTAGTTTCTTTTTGTATAACAAACTTTCCACAGAACATGCCAAAATCTGACTTGGCTAACTTATCCAACAGGAAAACCATCACACCTCTGTCAAACTATATAAAGGACAGAACAAGAGCAGACATTAAACATAGATAGGCCAAGAATATTCCTTTCTTTAAATATGAGTTATTGATGTATTGGGTTGTGTACTGTTTCAGGGTAGAATTGCATGACTGAATTCTGTCCAGAAATGAATCTCCTAATGTTTTACTTGCTTGACTTTTATTGGTTGCAATTTTCTATTTGTAGCTTACTACACTGGAACAAAAAGCAGAAGAGGGCATGGGCAGTGGTTACTTTTTCATCATTGTTACCTTTATTTGGTAGGGATTGTCAGAGGCTTTTTTTTCAAATAATAATTGTTGCTTTGAGAAGATAGTCAAATAATAATCCCCTGGTCATGTCATAAATCTTTTTTGTTAGGCTAAGTTCTACCATTAGCATTTGGCCTTCCTATGCAATTACAGTTTATCAGGCATTAAAAAAAAAAAAAAAAAAAAAAAAAAAAAAAAAAAAAAAAAACAAGCATTTGTTAGTCTATTAATTCTCTACTGGAATTCTCCATTATTGCTCACTTGAGTGTGGAGTGTGAGCTTCGTTGGGATCCAGCTGGTAGTGACCACTGACAGTAAAGAGAAATTCCAACCTTTGGTCAACCCTCCCCTTCTTCGGTGCCTCCTAACTTTCTCAGAAAAATCTATCAAGCCAAAAATGTCTGTGATTGTTTTCAGCCCAGTGCTGAATTATTTTGGAAAGCATGAGTAATACCAATGCAGTCACTTGAGTTAAACTAGCATGAAAAATAAACTGCACTTTCACCATATGTCCTGATTGAAATTTTCAAGCATGGAAATCTTAAAAATGGCTAATTCTCCACACATCGGTCCAGGTTGTTTTATAAATCCTCTTAGAGGAAGGAAAAATTATTCATGGCTAATGAAAAATGGTTCAGTAATTGTAAACTTATGAGCATTTAAAGTCACACATTTGTCTAAATTTTTCCTGAAATAAGGAGAGAGTTAAAAGTGTTTGAGTTTAGAACTAATCAATTACCAGTAATGCTTCCTTGGTGAAGTCTGTTTCAGCATACAATTAAAGTGTGGTTGCATCATATTTTTTAAATATTTTTCTTTAAAAAAATACAATAAATAACACTGACACAACGTTAATGAAGCAAGGTTTCCCCCAAAATATGGTTCTTGTTCCAGTATGAGCTCTGTTATTCAAAACATACAGTACTTACACTCATTTTCCTGCACTGTGTGAATCTCAAAGTACTACTTTTTTTTCCTGTTGTTTAAATTGTCAGCTTGCATACAATATACAGAAATAATACAGTGGCCAAAACAGAAAAATGACTTTACTTACGACATATCAGGGATGGTTATAGGCCCCATTTTCACAGGGAGAGAGGAAGAAGGTCTAAACATTCACACAAAAGGACCGACTTACCTACCAGTCAGGGTACACCAAGCTCAGGAGTCACTGATTAGGGAGGAAGGAGGAGAAAGCAGCTTTCGACCCCCCTCCCTTTCACAGTAAGTTGACATTTGCTTATACAATGCAGGAGCCAAAGTTTCCCTAGGACTCCATAGAAACAAATGGAAGAAAAGTCTTGCTTTGAGACCTTTTATCTTTGAAGATAACTGCAAGCAAGGGAAAAGGACTTATTGCATAAGTGGATTGTTCAGTGTGTGACAGTGCCCATCCTGTCCTCCTGGATGTGCTTTGTTTAAAGGCTGGAGGTAAAGTCAAGAGTTATGGCTGGTATTGTGTTAAAGCAGCCAAAGTATAAAAATAAAAGTATGTTAAAAAATAATTAGATGAAGCACATGAAAATACGTATAGTGGAGTATATAATAGGAGGTTAGAAAATCAACACTCTTTCAAGGAAATACCACTACATAAAATACAAATCAGTGGAGAGTATAGAGCTAAAGGTCATTTTTCTCTCCCAGTTTCCTAACCAATCTCTCTGATGAAAGCTTGATCCATCTAGGATCAAGGAGCACATGGAGCAAGAATTTTATAAAAATGAAGCATATATCTCTGGATTTGGCCTCTAGCATTTTCATCTGACCTATTTTTCACATTATCACTAGCAAGCTACAGCTTTAGGTTAGAAAGGTAAAGCATCTGGGTAGTAGTAGTCAATACTGTTCTCATTAAGTCTAATTAACGTTCTTAGAATTGCTTGAAACACTTTATTTGCCATACCAGCAAGGTCAAAGACTTGCAGAAGTAAATTAATTGTAGCAGTGTTTGTCCTACTTGAAAACACCTGCAGCTACTCTTGAGACCAGGTGGTCAATGCCACTAACCTAATCCAGAAAGCAAAGATATGAAAGTTAATGATCTTGATAGAGAAATGATCTTGTTGCTTTTAAAGTTGAAGATTAAAATGTGAAAATAAGACTCACAACCTCTACAATAATTTTTTAGCTTAAGTAGTAACACAGAAAAGTCTCTGTAGAATGAACATCATGGGATCTGTATGTCCAATGGTGCATTATCACCTACATTTATTCTTTTATGTTTCCTTTGTTTATTTGAGTTGCATGTGCTCAACTGCATTAAATATTCAAGTGTTCAACAGCTCTATATTCACATTACAAGCAGTGTTAGCTGAGCTTTCCATATAGGTCTGCTCACAGATCTATTGAACCTGACCACAGCATAGGTTGTTTCCGCATAACAGCATCCAAATGCTTTTGTAACCATTCATGTTATAGTTGAACTTGGTCATGATCTCAGTCTGTATGATATAGAGCTAATTGTTAGTCAATCATGAAACGTTTCTCAATGTGTATATATATGTGCTGCCTCAGACTATGTTTCAGACAATTTAAAATCAGGTACAATATTAGTTTTTTTATGACATTATATACATTCTTACTTTTTTTCCCTGAATGTTCTTATAGCCAATAAAAATAAATGATATATTTTTAACAGTTTTTATATTTTTGCCTAATTTAATGTCATCCTGACAAGTAACTACTTCCTGTGAAAGTCAACACATACACACACACAAAATCATCTTGTTAATAGTGTGAACAGATACTAACAGTAGTGAATGCTTCTATCTTTAGCAGAGCAAACATTGCTGAGCAGATCAGTCTGTCACATGAGAAACTTGGGGTAGGAAACTTGGCATATATCTTCCCTGTGTGACTTGCTTTAGCAGGGATTCACTGAGAGGTCTTACTGCACAGGATGTTGCATCAACACATAGCAGCTGCCTCTTTTCAGTTTAAGTGGTTTTATTATGGCCCTATTTTTCTTTCAGGGAGGAGGAGAGTGGGATGCAGTTTTCTTTTACCTTAGGGGATTAAGACTCGCATTGCCAGGAAATGTAGTCACTTGCCTACAGGTTACTCAAGGGGAAAGGAGATATTCTGCACTCTTGGTGTGGTTGCACCACTGTGCAGCAGAGAACAAAGATTCCTTGTGGCAATGTTTCAGCAAAACTCTTGCTAAGGGTTAAAGTTTCTCACTTAGGGATTACTTTGTCTATTTAATTAGCTGGATTGCCAGTTCTCCTACTGAGAATAGATTCACTTTTTTTAACTCACCTCATACTTTCCCAGTATGACCTTTACAGGATGGCAACCAAACAGCTTCTAGAACAGGTTGCACTCTGCTGCTGTGGTCCATCACCCAGCAGCATATGGCTACCAACAGTACTTTCTTAAAGACATATTCATCATATGTCCAAGTAGCACCCATGCCTGATAACCCTATGTATCAAATTTCCTGGAATGTGACATGACTGGTTTAGCTGAAATGCAATTAGTGAATCTAAATCTGGCTTTTAATTTGTGGAGCTATAAATATTGTTTAAATATCTAGATCCTCTGTATTGGGGACTTGAGAGTCTCACTCAACACAAGGATTCAAAATATCCTTGCTGTGGTGTCTTTTCAGAACTCTAAAGATGAAAACAGAAGAACACACGGGGATCTTTCAATTAATTGCACATATTTACTTAAATGTAAACATTCATTCTGTCATCCTTTCTGTTAATTCAACCCTTCAGCTCCAACACTGCAACTCAGTATCAGATCTAGAAATTATAAAGCACTGCTGCCATCTTACAAATACATTTGTATATCCTGAGAACAGACTATGCGCTGTTTATATCAGATACCTTATATTTAATAAATAACTTGTATTTAACATTAAACCTACTTGTGCTTCTGATGTAGTTGCCTAGTAGCAAATTCAATGTCAGGTATTTTTATCTTGTGCAAGCTATGCTTCCATGAGCAATTATAATCTAATTAAAGTCATTAATGTTTATGCCCTAGGGAAACATTCAGTTATTTGTAGGCATCTGAGTTTTTCCTGTCTTCCAATCCTTGTTGTAATTTATGCTCTGTTGAGCACTTCTAAATATCCACAAGTTATTTCACTGCCACCCCAAAGCAATGCCACCCTGTAGCCTATGGCATTGTTTTCAGTGCTCCTATTTAGGGTTAAATTGAATAAACATGAGTAATATAACTATTAAATTTTCAGGACTGGAGCTACGGCTTTGGAAGGCAGATTTTATAAAGTTTTCCTGTACACCAAAGGATGCTCAAGCTTTTCAGATCATAAATCATGCCTTAATCAGTGTTAAGAACTCTCTCTTTCAAATGCAAGCAGATATACAGGAGTGCCCAAAAGAATACACTGGTGATTTCAAAACCTAAAGCAAATACATGAGATGCTACAAGGCAATATAGGCATTATTTTGGAGCTAGGAGGAGCACCTAGCAAAGTATCAGTAAGGTAAAGATTTTAAGATAGTATTGGAATTTTTCCTGTAAT
Source organism: Aythya ferina (assembly GCF_964211825.1). NCBI lineage: Eukaryota > Metazoa > Chordata > Aves > Anseriformes > Anatidae > Aythya > Aythya ferina. The sequence goes on along the minus strand of NC_140297.1, from coordinate 39,202,495 downwards.
TTCCCAATTATATGCCCAATCTTTTCATCACCAAATGAATAATGTTTTATAAAGCAATAAGGTTTTCTTTCCAGAGTTCTACAAGGACTTGGTCTATAGACATTAAAGACAATATAAAAAATCCCACTGATAGAAGTAATATGTGGAGCAAATTTCTGCGTCTCTTAAAGCCAGTACACTCAGATTATGAGACAGAAGAAGAAAAGGTGGCATCATTACCAAAGGGTAATGATAGCTTCCCAGGTTTGAACCTTTCCTTCTTGGAACTGAGAATGTTTGGGTGCTAGGTGAAACAGCTGGCGAAACAGCACATGATTTCATTTCAAGCAATCTAATTCAATTACTACCAAGGGTGAGGGAAGTGGTCTGTGCATATCATTGCTGTCAGCCAGAGGAAGGATCATTGCTGATGGCCTGTGACAAGCAGAACATTTTCTCAACTGTGTCTGTACTAGTCTACCATCAAAATGTTCCCTATCACTGCAGAGAACAATCTATTTCAACTACAGCAATGAAAAAGTATTTTTGCATCCAGTGTAATTCTAGTTTTCAAACATTTTTCACTCCTTGGTGGTGTGGAGTACCCTGAAAGTTTTCACAAAGAGAAAGCATGCTTTCCCTGGCATTCCCTGATCAGGTTCAGCACGTTCTACAACCTGGTCTAAACAAGGGATGTAAGACTAGGCCTTTTTCTAGTGTATCCATGTTAGGGTGGATTTTATTCTCCAACATTAAAGCTGTTACACATGTATGCTAGCTACAAACACTCAAACATTTCACTCCAGGTAGGACTTGATACCAGTAGAGTTTATGAATTATAATTGTTCTGGTTTGGGACTAGAACTATTTGTCCATCTTTATGGTTCTTCTGTGTGGGGCCAACATAACTGTCCCAAACTAAGCTCAATGTACTTCAGTTTGAAAACTAGTTGTTTTATGACTAAAGTAGTTTTAGTAATTCCCAATCAGTGGCAAAAATGCTTCTTTTGGAACAGTTTCTACACAGAATTCAGCATGTCAAACTGACCTTGTTTGGAATCTGCTAGGAAGAGTTTTAATTAACACAGTATTAGAAAGCCAGAAAACTACCAAATGTTTTCCCTCTTCTGACCAACTTTTGAAACATTTGAAAAAAAAATAAATGGGTAAAATTTGCAATAAAAGTTCTTTTTTTTTTTTTTTTCCTTTCCCTACCTGCTTCCAGAATGACTTAATTTAAAATTACTCATTAAGAAAAACAAACAAACAAACAAACAAACAAACAAAAAACCCCACAGATTTATGTAGTAAGAATTTCAACTATTCTGTGACAGGGTCAGTGGATGAAATACCTCTTCCCCCAAACTATTTACGACTCCCATTGAGTTTACTAGAATAAACTTCTTACATAATTTCAATTAGCTGTGCATAATCCGAAGTCATTCTGGAATCACACACACACTCTGCTTTATTCAAATAGAGGAATATTCAAGTCCCACAGACTTACATGGCCTGTATTCTCCACAGACAATTTTTTTAATCTGAAGTGCTTTTTAGTAGGGGTCTAATGCCCATAGCCCCATGATCAAAGCAGCCCTTAATTGTGTCTTTAACAAGAAATGAGTGGTACTTAAGCACATATTGTTACGTACCAGTTGTTCTAAGTATGGATAAAGACCTCAGTGTTTCTTGGGAGTTACTTTTAATATGAGTAGAATTCAGAAATGCAAACAGATGTTCCATGGGGCTTTAGTCCCAATAATGTATATATCAATTTATCTTCAATGTTTTAAAGCTGATTTGGGAACATGTATAGAAGTTACACTATTTTTGCATGCTGGTCCATTTCCCATCCTGGAGGAAAAAAACAAAAGCTAAAACTTGGTTGTTTTTTTTTTTATTATTTTTGTTTTTGTTTTTATATATATTTTCAAAATAGGAACATATCAAACAATTCTGAACAGCTGAATTGCTTATATTACTCAGTAGAAATGCTTGTCCACACTGAAATATGTAAAGAACACAGATTTTAGGTTCCTTCAGCCTACGTTGTTCAGTGTGCATGTCAGTAAGGACACCATAAGTTTAAGCGCTATGCTGAGAAGATTTAATTATCTGCTTTTTCCATTACATATCTCTAACCCACACTTTATTGTCCAAGCTATTAAATGAAAATTTGGAATACATCTAAAGATGAAAATGGATTTATTTGATTAATGTGTGTATACAAGTGCGGGTTCTCTTGTGAACTATTCAAGTGTTGAATTTAATTGAGCTACAGCTGGTGCTGACTATGTTGTCAGAGAGTAGGGATTTACTGACTGATTGACTGTCTCTCCCTTTTAACATGGAAGATGCATTCAGTAAGAAGTGAAATTTCCTGATGATACAAAACCACAGGGATAATAGTAAAAAAGAGAAGAACAATGCATTGAGCAGAAATAAGGGCACATAAAATCAGGTAGCTTATACAGAAAGAGAGAAACTAGGCATACCAGTTAGAAAGTACATTAAATTGGGGATTTTATCTGTAAATCTCCAACTTGAAAACAAACAAACAAACAACAACAACAACAAAACAACAACAAACAAGCAAGAGCTGCTGTTTTAATTATGACGCAAGTCTCCTTTGCAGAGGCAGAATTAATTAAATTAATAAACTTTTTAAACCCTTCAGCTAAGAACACCTCTCCATTGTTGTCAGAGTTGGATACAGTTGTTCAAATGGCATCACAGAAAAAAAGCTAAGGAAATCAGAATCATAAAAAGGAAGAGAGTAAATATTGGTGTCCCCTGTTCATGCAGGTCAAATGTCATATATGACCTGAGGTAACTAAAGTACTGCTTATCATGAGAAAAAGGGATGTAACCCAATGCAAATTTCCAGAGTGCCAATGAAAGTATAAAATAAAATAAAATAAAATAAAATAAAATAAAATAAAATAAAATAAAATAAAATAATAAAGCCATCTACATATCTACAATAAAAATAAAAAATAAAAAAAGCACTCAAGCAGCCTTCACTGTCTAGAATATAAATAATAGTATAATAAAATAATCCCACACTTAACCCTTATAATCATTTTGGCTGAACAACAGTAGTTCAGGACAATCATCCAGAAATAGGCCAACGCAGGGCCTCTTCCCAGCTATTCAGGGTATACAGAACCTATGCTTTATTTTCATCCTGCCCCTACTGTATTTTCCAACAATATTAAGAGAGTCCATAGTGTCTTTCTTCATGTGTGAAAATCATTTATTTATTTCATGTGGTCTCATCAAGATCTCTTTTTGTTCTTATTTACCAGTAATTCCTTTCATGTCTTTCTATAAACTGTGATCTGTTCTTTACATGCAGGTTTAATATATTCCTTTTTTTTTTTTTTTCCCTCTCTTGCAAGGGAATAATACTGTACTTTTAAATTCTAACTAATATACAAATCTTATTGCTGTACAAAGTAATAAATCAAGATGTTCTACAAATATAATTTGCTTTCATGATTTATGTTTTTATTCAGTTGGAAAGAATGGGTCCTACAGAGAAATAATTGGGGAAATGTAATTGTTTACGATATCTTAGTAGTTTTGAGCAATGTCCTTAATATGCTTTTATATGCAGAATCCCGGATGCACCAGAATTTCCTGTTCTTCCTCACTTTTTCCATATAACAGAAGAGGAACAGTTTCAAGTAGACTCTGTGTCAGGTTTGCCAGTACCTCGAGGGCATGAAAGATGCACTTCTCAATGGACATAAGAGAGTTGTGAATCAAGGCATTTGGAACTAGGATGCTATTATGCCACTGGGCATTTTGTCTTCTAAGCTGTTTTTTCAAGAACAAACCTCTCTACCTGGCAAATCCTAAGCTACACTCCCTTGATTTTCTGTCTCCTCCCTATTCTACAACCCTTATTAATAATCTGTCAACAGCTGTCTGATTGGGCCAACCAGCTTCTTCTGGCGCATGGGGTCACCAACCAGCAAAGAGCTTTCTCCACCGTGTATATACATTATATATAAAAATATATTAAGAATAAAAATATAAGGGTGGAGCCCATCTGACTGAATCCATTACCAATAAATTCTCATTTAGTATTAAGAATATATGCAAAGTATAAGACTTCATTCATGTGCTAATCCTTTCACCTCTTCAAAAATATCTATCCTTACCGCTCTGTCTTGAAGCAATTCAATGAAAAGAAATACTAAGCCACCGGAAAAAAAAAAAAATATATATATATATATATATTCTATTATTTGATCACTGAATATCAAGATGGCAGAAAGAGCCCTAAATTCTTTGATTCCTTTGTTGCAGTGTGCTCAACAATGCAGAATCAGTGGGAGCTTCTGCCACTGACATTTCTCTAAATAGTGTCTCTTATGTCTGGATAGAAAAGAAAAGAAACAAATTGTGAAGAATATTCTCAGCAGAATATAGAGAAGTTGTTTATAGTTTTGTGTCCTCCCCCTTTTTTTTCCTCTTAGGATGTTCTATACACTACACTAGAAATTAAATGTGTGTCCTTCCGGATTTTACATAGAATATTTAAAAGTTAGATACTAAAATGGCATGAATTAAAAATATTGGTAGCAAAAAAAACAAAAATAAAGAAAAAAAATCGTAAACTGTTAACAAGATTAGCATTAACAATCTGAATTTATTTAAATTGTACCAATAAAAGAATGACAGCTATCACCTGATCCTCACACATTTGCACATACATTACCAAATATATCTACTGTGCGTTTCCATTTTATTCCAACAAAAGGAGATACATGTAATCTTTGCTTCAGCCAGCAAGTCCTTTATTTCTCCTGTGCTAGAGTAATTAACAGCAAAGCTGTAAAACTTCTGATTCCTCCAAGGATTTATTGAAATCCTGCAATTTTTGATTATCTTTCTCCAATGCACTATTTATAAATCCTGCCTTTGAGACCTTTTATGCAAGCTATTTGTAAAGCATGTTCAATTTGTAGCGTGATCTGGCTCCACCAAGTGACAACTGCTGTTATTGCTAGTCTACAACTGGACCTAAAATTACACAACTGGGTGCTAAATATTAATCTGGTAATGTCAGGATTTTGTTGGAGAGCTTTCAACACTAGTAAAGTCTGCATTTTAAGCAGATTAGGTTGATGCACTATAGATGATAATTGAAAACACTGAAATAATGGAAAGAATTTATTTGCCCCATTTATACTGGATTATGTTGAAATCTGGTTTTACAAGTGTCCACACTATTAGTAACTGCAACACTAACACTTATGAGAATAATCATAGTAGGGTAGAAACAAGGCAGGAGAGCAAATTATCTCATTGAAATTCATTCATTCCACAGTCTTCTGGATGCTGGACAGGTAGATAAAAGAGAAAGGCTCCTGGAATATGAGGAATGTGTGTAAATGAGTTTACTATACAGACTTTAATATAAAGGTCTGAAAGGAGATGCTTTGGAAGGCTCAAAACAAAGTGCTGAAAATCACAGTTTTAAGGAAGGCTATTTGTGTATACTATTTTGAAATGACAGGATATTCTGAAAGGAAACATTTTTAAAGCACTCCAGAATGAGGAGGCTGAAGGCCAGGAACAAGCCACACACAGACAATGAAACTGAGATTGCTTCAGATGCTGTCTGCATCAGTTCTGCGTGCCCACACAGAGATCCTGGACTTAGCTTTTGCAAGCTCACAGGAACATGAAAAAGTAGAACTGCTTAAACCTGAAACTACCTAAGGTATTTGCTACATTTCAGATTTCCTTTATTATTATTACTACTCGCAGGTTTGTGTGTGTGTGTGATTTTGTTTTGTTTTGTTTTGCTGAGAGAGACTATTGAAAGACTGAACAAGTTTTCTTTTGCCTAGTTCAAAGTTCTACTTCAATCAATTATTGCCAGAAACACCAATAAAGTGAGTCAGCAGCTATTGGAAACTATCATGAACCCATGCACACAGATAGGCACATACCCAGAGAACATAAACTATTTGAAATAAAATTAGTATCTTTGGCATTATAGTTCTCTCTGCCACTGTTTCTCTCTATAGCGGAGTATACAGGATATGGGGTAACACAGATAGTATTTGTTTTACTTGTGTTCGTTTGAGAAGACCAGAGGAGGAGGAAGAACCCAGAAGCACTGTCACAGGCGAGAACATTAGAGAGATCACAGGAAGGAATAGACAGGAGATTCGCAACAAAGAACAAACAGCCTGTGTCCAGAAAGAATGGAAAGAAATTCCTAGATAGGACTACACTGAGATTGTGGCTACACAGCAGCAGAAATCCAGGAACAGCCTACAAAGTCATGGTGGGTGAGAAGGGAACAGTACACAGATCTTATTTCTGCCCTGTCATCTCAAATTGCCTTAAATTTTCTTAAGTAAAAATGCAACTTTTTATTTAAATTAAGCATGGCTTCTTTTTGGTTTAGATTTTTTTTTTTTGGTCTTTTGGGAGAGCTCATTATAAGATTAAAGTCTGAGGCATTTCCACATCAAAGCTGTACTAGACTCTGTATCTTGTCACAGGAGGGAACAGACAAACTTGCAGACCAATAGAAGCTGTTAGTGTCCTCAATCCTAGTATTATTCTGAAGGACAGCAGGCTGTGAATAAAATAACAGGGAAAATCACCTTTGGGTATGAACTGATTCCTTTTGAAGAACAGATTGAAGTACTTTTGTATATATTCTTTGTCATCTTGTGTTAATCTGTCATTGAATATAAATAAAAAGTAAAAAGAAAGAATGAATCTTACTCTCCTTGTTGAAGATCAGGAAATATATATATATATATATATATATATATATATATATATATAATTTGTTTACTTTTTTTCTCCAGAATTCTGTCCTTGGCTTTCTCAGATTTTATTCCTTTGGAGTTACATACTTAAGTACCATTTATATATGTGTATCAATGGCACATAAGAGAACACCAATTCCAGGGTTAAAATCCTGTTTATCCCAAACTATACGATGACTATTGAGCAAAGAGCAGCTTAATCAGGCAGCAGAAAGGAAGACAATAGGCAGGTAGAACACGGTACAAATAAAAAGAAAGTGTAAAGTACACCAGTAAAACCTGTCCTGAAAGTCACACTGAAAGAAAGAAATAGTGAGTTGAAATGTTTGGGGAATAACCAATACCAAAGCAGAGAAAACATCCTTAGCAAAGGACTGAGGCAAATGCAGTCTCTATCTCTACTTGCTCGATAATAAATACTTCCTGCTTATCTACAGAAGACAACTGAGTAAGACCTGAGCCTTTTTACTATCAAATAATGAATAATTTGATACATTAAATAAAAATAACATTAAAAATGGGTTGGCAGATGGGTAAAATATAGTAGTTCAACCTACAGGCAAGCATATAAAACATGATGTGCACATTAAGCTTCTATATTTTTTGTAAAAGTACCATTCTCCTACATCTGGGACTTCTGTATTTCACCTGTTTTGCCCAAAATGGCCCACTTTAGCCATCATTTCTCAGCTAGTGTAAGTTGACAAAAAGTGTGTGCATCTTTCTTTCCATTTCTGATTGGAGGAGCAGCAGCCAGCATATCTGATGCAAGAGAGACAGTATCCATAGGAATGAAACCAGGAAAGCCGGAAAGAAGTAGTTTTACCTAAATGAATATAATAAGAAACTAGACAGACTCTCCTGTGGCAGTTTGCACCTACTGTTTCGAAAACAAAAATGATAGTAGAGAAATGTAGGGAGGTGACAGAACACTGAGTGAACCCAGTCTCTGCATTTTCATTTTCTCTGCACCACAGACGCAGAAAACTGTCATCTTAGAAACTCAGTTTAAATAGTTTTGTGTTTGTTTCTCAGCAAACAATTATTCAATTCTAATTAATTTCACAATATTTCTATAACATTGCTTTGTATTGCAGCATTTTGAAAGTTTTCTAATAGATCTTCCAGCCTGTTTATACCAGAAATTGTTGGCTCACCTGCAGTAAAAAACTGTGAACATTCATTACATCCAAATTTGTGGCAAAATAGGTTAATTAACTTTTGTATTAATATTTAATTATTTGTATTCTTTTTAATTATTTTTAATTAATTATTTTAATTATTTAACTATTCTTTGTATTAATATTTAAATATTTCACAATGATTTTGTAATGTCAAATGCTATGCTCCATTCCAGTTGAATATTAAGATCAAATCAAATTTGGTCAAAATATCTAATTTTTCAAATGTTCCTAAATTTTAAAATACTTCTCAAGTCACACAAAATGAACCAAAAGAACCATGAAACAAACTTTAAAGCACACTCACTTTTTCAGTATGCTGCTTCTATGCTTCCTCTTTCTTAATGTAATCTCTAGTTCCTACTAGCGTATCTGCATATAAATATAAAATAACAATATTGATATTCATAGAATCATAGACGCATAGAATGGCTAAAGTGGGAAGGGACCTTAAAGATCAGCCAGTTCCAAACCCTCTGCCATGGGCAGGGATGACACCCACTAGGTCAGGTTACCCAGGGCCTCACCCAACCTGGCCCTGAACACCTCCAGGGATGGGGCATCCACAGCTTCTCTGGGCAACCTGTGCCAGTGCCTCACCACCAAGTGAATAATTTTCTCCTAACATCTCCTCTCTTTTAGTTGAGTGGAGAGAATATACTGAAAAAATAACAGCAACAGCAACAAAAGACATTGCAGGGAATTAAAAACTGTAATAATACAGTTCTACAGGTCTCTATAATACAGTTATACAGGTCTCTATAATACAGTTGCAAAGTAAGAGAATGATAGAGAAGTAGAGAGGTTAAAATTGGCAGAAGTAGAAAGAAGTGCAAAGATAAGAGAGCTTGGAGAATTCTGCCACTGTTCAGCTTTTCTGTCAGTCAAAAATCATGTCATGTTTGAAGTCCACATCAGCTGCAGTTCAGCTGCCTTTCCACATCTCTTTACCACTGCCATGCCACTTACAGCTTTCTCTGGTGACAGATTTGCTTTAACTTTTAAATAAAGATCAGAGTGTTACTGGCAGGCTAAGCTGCAGAACCAAAACAACCCCAACACTTATAAGCTATTTTAATGCAAAACTTTGTAAAGTCCTTTTGGCCATATAGTTATTACTCATGTTTATCCTCACAACCTCACAAGTGCTAGTCTTTCAAGTCCCTTATTTTTACAAAAAAAAAAAAAAAAAAAAAAAGTCTTAGCATGGGCTGAGATACATTATCAACAGAAGCTCCAAATGAAGGTTAGGGTATATTGCTTGTTTATAGCACTGACCATTAATTTTTCACCTCTACTTTTGGTTTTATATTACCCACAGCATTTCCTAGAAATTTGCTTAAGTAATTTAAACAAATAAATAAATAATAAATAAACAAACAAACCTTCTTATGTTAATATGGGCAGAGTACCTAGAGCAGGCCTGAATTGACTGGGTAACAACATTTGCTTCCTTGTATGTCCTTAGTTATAAACTATGCCTAATCTTTTCCCCATTATTCTCTGTGGTGGAGGGAAGACATTAAAAAGTGCTTGTGTGGGACCTGTTGTGAGAGAACAAAGTGTCAATCTATATCTATGTCTTCTACCTACGAACAATGATTTGCTCTTTGAAAACCGTTCACCCATGACCAAACCTCTGAGAGCTGACTGCAGCAACACAACCCCAGCAGGAAGGAAAATTGCTTTTCCACACTTCATAAAAATCTTCCTTAACTGAGTATTCTGATCTAGAAACAGAGCTGATTGTCCACACATTTTTCCCCGCCTGATGACAGTGTGCTGTAGTCAATGCACATGCAGTGATGTTTTTAATTATTTTTGTCCTTCATTTTGTTTTTCAGTGGCTTTAGGATTGTACAGTACCTATTGCTACAGACCTCAAAAAAATACTTGTATTTGATGTCTACTAGAGTAGTCATGTTTAAAGAGAAAGCTAAAATAGATCAATTTTAATCCGAGGTTTGCCCATATAAATCCAGATCCTTTCCACTGACATCACAGTCCAGGGAGGGGATAGAGGCATACAGCAGCAGGCTGCTGGTGGCACTCTGCTTCACCAGCACCCAGGGGTTCTGCACACATTACTCACCTCTGATTATGACAAGTGTGTTAGCATTAAAAAAGCTACACCAAGGTACTCTATTGTATCCAGGAATGAGTTTCTTTCCATTATGTTAGACAGCATCATCATAATCAAGATGCAAATTGCATATAAGAGCAAATTTTTGCCTTTGTCTTTTTGTGTCACCATTCTACTAGTGTATCTAAGCTATTTAATCATTCATCAGGTAAGGAAAAAAGGGTCATAATTAGTGGAAAGCAACATATTTATACAAACACTATAAGGAAAACCAGTTTTGTCAGTCAATATTCCATTCAACATATACCAAAAAAAAAAAAAAAAAAAAAAAAACACCACCTTTGAAAACATTTTTTAAAAGCTTACTTCCTGAAAAATACCTGGAAACTCAGAACCAGTGCTAAGTCTTGCTTCATTCATGTCAGGCAGATATTGGTACAAGTTTTGGGGGTAGAGAAATTGTGGTGGGAGTGGTTGTTTCTGACTGCATGCTCTGCAACTGCTGCATGCTAGAGAAAGTCAGGGTTCTAGTCAACTGACAGGTGGCAAAATGAAATTAAGACATATATTCAAAGGAAATATTGAGAAAATGTTAAATGTTGATGAACACCTTATCGCCTCGTAATTCCTCCTTTGCTCATTATATAATGTGTTTCAAGATTTCAGGCTGTTACTTACATTGTTGTAACAGGATTAAGACATCCATCTGGGAGTCTGGATTTTCCCTGGCACTGAAAGTAAAGATTTTGTGGCAAATCAGGCCAGTATATACTACAGTTTTTTTATACAAATTATGTCTGTAGTAAAAGGGACAGTTGTATCTGACCCATATAATAATCATTGCATATATTTTCATCTCTGGAATCTCTCTCATAAATGGGTTGAGATCCTTATTAAGCTTTCACATCCTCATTTATATTAAACTGATGAGTAATTGAAAACATTTTAGAATATATATGTACATCAAAAAGACATTGACATAATTAATACAGCTACGATGATTTATAGCTTCTTAATTTTAGCTTAATGAAACACATGTTGTCTCACTCTTCAGTTAACTCATGCTTGTTTTCCTCATCCTGTATGCTGTTTTAAATGTAAGTAGGGCAAAGTATTTTAGAGAAAGAAAAAGATACAAGAATTCTTACTAGGAAATGGTTAGGGATATTTTGGACAGAATCAGCAATATACTACTAACAACATATTCCAAAATAGAATTGGTTTGAATTTTAGCACCGTATGGGCCTAATTTGATAAATCCTTCTAAAATGTGAAAATAATAGAAGACTAGGACACATATTAAAAAAAAAAAAAAAAAAAAAAAAAAGATGACACCTGGATGACATTTAATTCTTTTCATTCTTGTTGAAGGATAAATATCAAATGGCTGGCCATCAAGATCATTTTGGCTCATTATTTCTATGGGATTTCCACCCAAACTTGGTCAAGTTAGTACAACTAACTTCTTAGTATAACAATTTTTGCTCATATATGTCTGTGCCAGCTTCTTCAAAAAATGTTTGCTGCTTATTCTGATTTGGGAAGCAGTGGGTGCGTGTAGCTCTCACGTACTAAATAGACTCCTTACACGACACTTTCAAGCTGATGATATCTACACATGTCCTACTCAAAACTGATTAGACCTGAACAGTGTGAAGGCGTTTCACAAAGAAGTCATCTGACAATCAAGGAAAAAAGCGCTGTGAAGAAGAATGGGTGGAGTGTGCCAGTCACAAGACTTGAGGACACAGCTGAGTCAGGAAGCCAGTGGTGCTAAAATGATCCTCCACAACCCCACCCCACGGGTAATGGAAAGCATGACAGTGCTGTGTGCCTCTGATCGGGTTCACCCTCCATCTGAAGGAGGGAAGTACTAACACTATGTGAGAGCCACTTCAAAGGTTGTCTTAACAGAGAACACTGCAGTGTTAATCAATTTTATGTTACACATAAAAACATACTGTATATATATTTTGTCTTCCCAGTCAGTACTGTGTTGCATACATTGTAGTTTCCATGCCAAAATCTCGCTGTCACTCAACAGAACATGGCTGCTGTTCAGTTCCAGTCATTCCCAACATGACCAATTAGAATGATGTTGAGTCATTTTTGAGTTAAAAATGACTCAAAAAGAGGAGTCTAATCATCTGTCCTTATAGAGGCATACATTTTATCTTGTTACTGAAATCAATAGGAGTTTTGAAGATGTTTTCCAGCAAGGGCTGGATAATCTATACCTCTCATAAGCACCCACTAACAATGTTAAGATTCCTTTTATTTGAAGACTTCGATGTAGGTAGCAATAAAAGCAACTAATTAACATTGTATAAGATATTTCATGTCCAATTGCTTGTTCAGATGGTAAAGACAACTATGTATGAGCCCTTTACATAGATCACTAACAAAAGTCTTGTATGACAGGATATAACACTACACTCAGAGTTGAGCTCTGACAACATGCATCAAGAACACTGCCAGAATCACAGCTCTGATTCCTTTAATTTGCTGTAAATATATGAGATAAGTCTTTCCTTTTAGTGTAAGTCAGTAAAGCTAAGATGAAAGAACATCTTTTAATTTTGCACCAACTTTAGTAACAGTAGCAGCTGTTTTGCCACATAAGTACATCCGCTAGAATTAAACTAATCTAGTGCATCGCTGACATCAATCATAGCATCAGTCTTCATAGAGGAAATTGTTTAGAGCAAGAAGAATCAGTTGAACAAGAAAATAATCTCTACTAGAGTGTCATAAATTCACTACTGATGCTATTAATACTATGAAATAAACATGGAGGGTGCAACCTGCCAATAATCTCATAAAAATAGACATTACTGGAGAATAATATAGAAATAAGTATACGTTGGCAGTAGTTAAAAGCAGATTATCAGGATATGTAATTTGGGCATTAAAATAAATAAATAAATAAAAATAAAAAGAGAGAACCTGGAGAAACATCTCTAAGTGTTTCTGAAATAAATGTAAAAAGCTTAAGTAACATTAAATACAATAGGAAAAAAAAAAAGTGATGAGAGGTTCTTTAATTTTGATACAGGCATACTCAAGGAAAAAAAAAATAAGTAATCAAGAGTAACAAACGTAGATAGCAATGAGGAAAGCATTCTTTTTCAATCAAAGTATGGTTCATTTAATCACAGTCAGTGTATTTGTGCCAAGCAGATGAATGACTAATGGTTAAAAGACCTTACCAGTATTGTTGGAAACCACTTTGCATTGCTGGTTGGGCAAATGCAAAACAGGTTTTAGCTATACATGAAGCAAAGCTTGTAGGAAAAGGAATTACTTTTGGTTAGACTAGTTGGTGCTGATATGAAAAACAAACAAATAACAACAAAAAAAAAAAATGGAAGCTGAGTTCAATTAGATAATTCCATCCAACACTTGGAGAGAGCTGCTTGCAAGGGTCCTGATAAGGCTGTTAGCCACTGTTGAGCAGGTATGCCTAATTATTGCCCATAAAACTGTGAGAGGCCTGTAGGAAATAGATGAGGGATTAATTGCACATTATCAGAAAACCAGTATTTCTATTATGTGATTTTCAATATTTGATACATTTCTCCCCCAAGCCTATGACAGTTTTTGTTTAATTTTGGGAGGTTTGCTTGGGGGCTGGAAGGACAGGTCGATAAGTATTTGGTAGACTAAGCAAGCAGAAAGAAAGGAGAAAAACATTGTAAAGAGAAGCTAAAATTGTATTGTTCTGACCTTGTGTGACCCCATGAACTCAAAAAGAGGGCCTAAGGCATTTAGCCTGCTAATAACTTCTCACGCTAACTCCTAAAGAAATTATGAGTCTTTTGTCTCAAAAGGGGGAACTTCTTTCCTGACAGGAAATGCGAACACAACTCTATTGGTATCTATTGATGAAATAAGAGAGGAAGGTGAGCAAAGTTTATTTACATTAATATAAAAACTACATAGATGAGGTGGGAGAAACAAAAAATATAAAATCTTCCAAGATGTAGGAAAGGCTATGTGTGTGCATCATGGACTATGGTTTGACATAATCTATGAGAATTTTTCCAGTTTGAAATCAGCTTGCCACACTACATCTAAACAGTAATGAATAAAATCAAGTAGGCAAGAATGGCTGTTTTTAAAAAGTGCAGGAGCTATGAAATGCTCATTTCTCAGATACAAGAACACCAATTATTTCACTGTTAATAAGCTGCAGCTTAGCTGATTTATTTTTCTCCTATAATAGAGTGAGTTTAATCAAAGTTCAGCAGTCCATGTTCAATGAGCTTAAGCGTATAATCTGCCAGTGCAGTCTATGCAAAATGACACAGCTGAGGAAAATGCTCCCCTGATCAGGTGGATCAGGAGAAGTGATATATCCCCATACCTGGCTTCAAGCCTGATGCTCCCTAGCGAAGGCTGCTATCCGGGTCAGGCTGCTAGCCTAGGGCAGACTTTGTGCTACGTTTAATGGCCTCTCCCCACATAAATCTCATGTTATGGTGGTTTCCATCTTATCGATGCTCTTTTTGAACAGTTCCTTTCATAAAACAAGTCTTTGAGAAGAGGTTTTCCTCAGCAGCCCGTACAGTACTTTCATTTCGAGCTGTGGTGTCCGGGATGGGGACCATGACCCAGAAAGCCTGGGAAGGGCTCACCTCAACAGCGAGCGCAAAATACGTGCAAGAGACAGTTTCTTTAGGTAAAACGCACAGCTCTAACGCTAGCTTTCCCCCCCAGCTTTGCTGTTTAGTAAACACCTCGCGTTCCGCCCCCGTTGAAGCCCAACCCCACGGCGCAGCGCCGCCGTCCGCCGCCTCAGCGCCGAGCGCCCCCCAGCGGCCACAGCGGGCGCGAGCCCCCACAGCGCCAACGGCCGCAACGGCTGCGCGAGCCGCGGGAGCCGCGGGAGGGAGGGGGCGGAGCTTCGAGCGGCCTCGTCGGCCAATGGGAGAGCGCGGCGCTGCAGTTTGAACGCCGAGGACGCGGCGTTAACGGTCGGGTCGCGCGCGGGGCTGCTCCCGTCACCCAGCGGGCGGGCGGCGGCGGCGGCGGCGGCTGGCGCCGGGCTCAGGCAAGTGGGGCGCGGCCTCCGCTGGGGGGAATGGGGGGAGCGTGTGGGGTCCCTGCCCGGCACCTCTGTGGGGGGAGGCGGCCCCTCGGCCCCCGTCCCGTCCCCCTGGGGCCGGTTCTGAGACGCTGAGGCTCCCCGCAGCTGGCCTCAGAGTGGGCATCGTGCGGCTCCCAGGCCGGAGGGGCGTCGTGGCGGTGGGCACGCAGCCCAAAGCGGGTGGCAAAGGGGCACTTCTGGGTGCCCTTCGCAACTGTGGGGCTCTTATGTGTCCGTGCTGATTAAAAACGCCTCAAGTTTTACTCGTATTTCTCTGTTCCTTTTCTGTTGGCGTTGGGGAGCGCTGCGGAGCACTGGCTTAATGAGCGAGCTCGTTGCCCTTTATGTTTTTAAAGGTAGAAGATGGCTGAACGCTTGAAAAAGCCATTCAAAGACAGCCTGAGCGACATAAAAGAACGAATGAAAGAGAAGAGAAATCAGAAATGGATAAGGTTGGGTAAAACTAGCCAGATCACGACTATAAAGTGCAAAAGACCAAGTAAGATGCTTGAATATCCTAATTCATAGTTTTTCTCTTTTATTTATTTATTTTTTTTAACCAAGTTGAAATACACACTGTTCCCTTGTAGCCAACAGCTCTGTGCAAATGAAGAGCATCCAAGCAAACAACAAAGCTCTGGCTCAGGCTTTGCAAGAGGAAAAGCTCAAACTGAGGGATGCCCAAACTACCATTCTTCATTTAAGGAAAGAGTATCAAGATCTGAAGTTTCAAATGTTTGCCTTGCAAAGAAATCTTTACTTCAAGCAAGCACAAGAACTTGTTGAGGTATTTTTAATAGTATTTTATAATTCTGTGAAACTGACCATTAGAATTTGCACCAGATATTCCAATGATATCTTTATGAACTTAAGTGTTTCATAAAAATTAACTTTTTTTTTTTTTTTTAATCAAAGCTGAAGATACCTAGTAGAAGTGTCTTCTGATACAGTTATCTATAGTTATTCATAATATTGGTGAGAGTATATTACGTTGGTAGTTAATACCTAAATTTAACAGCAACGATGTTGTGGGCTTTTTTGTTGTTGTTGTTGTTGTTCATTAGACTAAGCTGTCAGCCTTGAGTGAGATAATCTCAAAAGTTTCTAAGAACTTACTGGAGTCAGTTGATCTCCTTGGCCCAGCAAAGGACTTCTGTGCCATAGGTGGTGTAGTAAGTACCTCTTGCTCTCTATTTGTATGATTGGGGTAGTTATTACTGTTTTGATGGAGCTGAGCATGTGAGATTTCACCGCGTTTTGTGTTAGCCAGCCACTAAAAAAATAAAAGCAGCAAAGGGTCTCTCTGGCCCTTCTGTGTGTAACTGGTCTATTGTCTAAGATGCGGGTGTGGGTCAAGCTTGTTTCGGCTGTTTAGTTACAGTAAGACTTATTTTCTTGACAGAACCAGAGAGTGCTTTCTTCAGTGCTTGAAAATAATTCCAGTGTCATAAGAAAAATAAGTTCTGTGTAAGTATCTTTTGCAGATATGTATTTATATTTGAAAATCCTGTTACAGTAAACTTATTACAGAAATACAGTATAATAGAAGTAGTTCATATTGTTATAAAGTATATTGCTATTCAGTAAATACCACCTTTGGTATTTTCTTTAGAGAGCTTCCACAGTGTGCTGACGGAGATGATCAAGTACTTCCAAGTAGAATGATGGCTGATAGTGAAACAAACGAGCCGGCTCATTCTGTGACAGATACTCGTCAGTTACCTGACAATGCCATTTCTTCAGTCAAAATAACTCTAGACAAAGGTAATTAGATGAAAGCATCTGACGTTATTTTATTCAGAAAAAGGGGAAAATTGTGTAAACGTAAGTTTAAAGCAGAATTACTGCTTTTGAAGTAATTGTGAAATCATTTTCGTTTGTTGTAAAGCTTAGGTATTAATATTGGCAACTGGCAAATCTTTTGAATGAAGACTCATAACAATAGGGGAGCAATTTGAAAATGTAATGCAATCTAATTTCATTTATCTACCAAATTGTTAATCGGGGTAAATTAATCTTGAGTCATGCGTTATTTAAGAAATTAACAACTGTTAACAGATTAAAACATTTAAAATAAATGACCTGGGGATAACCTCTCCAAACAAAACAGTTTAAAGGAAAATCCTGGTGTAGTGTAGTATAACTGCTTTCTGTCTGGAGGCTGTAGTAAACATCACTTATCAAATCTCTGGAGAAAATTCTAAGATGGTCTTAATTTTTGGCACATTTAGAACTTGGAAAAATTCTACAAATTATTATTACTCGTTATTAATATGGTTTCCCTTTCAATTACAAGGGCAAACATCTGATTTTGATGTGGACAACATAGTGTCAGAGCTGGAAAGTGATTCTTCAAATGGAGATGGATTTAGTACCATGTTAACAAAAAATGTGTCCACCAGGCGTCGCTGTTCAAAGATGAGAAATCAAGATGAACTTCGCATGGGTGTCTTGGGCTGCTTGGAAGCACTTGATTCAACAAGAATGCCTTCTAAACAGGATGAAATTGGACTTGAAAGTCTGTATACATGTACTGTAGAAAACATAAATTCAGATATTTCTCACGTAAATGAGGTAGATTCTGAGCTGGTGTTAAGGCAGTTGGATTCTGAAACTGCAAAAGTCAATTCAGACAACGGTGCTGATCTTAAGCAACATAAATATAAAAGCAGAGAAGCCTCTCAACTAGTAAGAGAGAAGCATCAGAAGGTAAAAGTGGAAGGGAATAAAAATACTTCCAGACCAAGACAAAAGAAAAGACAGGGTAAAGAGAATTCCAAAGTAAAATTGGATTTCTTGGGTGGCTCCAATGATGCTTATGACTTCAATTTTGAAGAGAGTGTCCATGTTACACCTTTTCGACAAAATAAGGTCAATGACACAGATGATGTTGTGGATAACAAAGAAAATTCATCTGAAACTAATACCATCAAGTCAAGTGATAGTGAAGAAGATTTAGATGATAGCCTTTATGTACCTTATAAAAAATCCAAAAAAAGGAAAAGCTCAATGGACAAGACAGATATGTCACCAGTCCCTGTAAGGCCAAGGTCTAAAAGATGTTTGGTACAGCGTGATCAGAAACTCTACAATGAAAAAGAGACTGAAAGCAATAAATCAAGTGACAAGTCTGTTAGTAAGTATGGAAAGTGTTCTGTAATTATTTCATTTATATAAATCATTGTGGTGTCTTTTTTTTTTTTGGTAGGGGGGTAGGCTTTCTTCATTTTTCTTTTTGCAACATTATGCTGTTTCTATGTATTAAAAAATTTGTTTGGTTCATTCTACCTTTTTTTTCCTCACAACTGAAGCAGGAATTAAAGATTTATTTATTTTAAGAAACTGCTCAACAATTAGCCAATACTGTATTTCAGATGTGTTTCAAGATGTATTGAAGCTGGGGGAGGAAGCAAGATCAAAAGTATAATTTGAAAGAAATGAAAAGGATGGAGATAATTATAGCTGAGAGTTGCTTCATATCTAGTACATTCATTGACATTCCCTTTTAGGACATGTTTGTCTGAGTTGTCTTGAGCAACTATTGATATAGTATGCCTCACTTTTTTTTTTTTTTTTTCCAGAGCAATCTTCTGAGCTGTCTCGTGCTCATCTCTGTGATGTTACCAATACTGCTTCATCGCTCCCTAGCACTGGGAGTGCACCTATTATCCCTGAAGGTGAAAGACCACCATCTCCAAAACACAAGCGTAGCTGTACTCTTATTAGGAGCTATAAAGAACCAAGTATTTCAGGGTAGGTGTCTTACTTTCTAGTATGATATCAAGTTTATGATCAAATGAGGGGTTTGAAAGAATTACTTAAATATTGGAAGTAAGTTCTTATTAAAACGTTAAAAGAGAAGTCCTGATTAGTAATAGTGAAATAGTTTGTGTGACATTGAAACATTGAATTTACTACTTAGAAGATAATGTTTTTAATAAAGGAGGGAAGTTATGTGCTTTTTTTTTTTTTTTTTTTTACAGGAAACTTAGAAGAGGAGATCCATTTACAGATGTGTATTTCCTGAATTCTCCAATTTTCAAGCAGAAAAAAGATTCTAGAAGATGCTCTATTAGGAAGAGATCTCTATCAAAATACAATGAGAAATTTGTTGGTTGTTGAGATTTCTTGTCATGCTCACAGAATTATGAACAAAGGAAGTCTTTCATCCAAGAAACTATTATACTATGCAATTATGCCTAGTTATCTAGTGAGAGTATAGAACAAAGTGTTTTTTGGTTTTAATCCAATAACTTTGTTTTTAATGACATACGAGACATGACATTAAATGGAATCACCTCAGTTACCCCACGTAAACTCTTTGGGGAGGAAACATTCCTACATCCTAAATTTATGATTTTATCAGAAACATGACGGAAAAGATGGGTGAGTGAAATTTTATGACTTATAGGCTTCATCTGACTGGCTGGCACAGGTGAACTTCAGGCACTGAAGATCTAACTTTTTTTTTTAATAAGCGCGTTTGTACAGATCTTATTTATGTAATGGTTGTAGTTTCATATTGAAGCTCATAATAAATGCATTTCTATTGGAAAGTCAGAATTGGCTGTTCTTCTTGCAGGGTTTCCATAGTTGGTAGTAGAGTCAGCTTGGGCATGCTGTGAGCCAAGGTACTACTCATCTTACACAGTATAAGCATGATTAGAAGCAAGATTGTCAGTTGTAATCTGATTATGTAGCTAGGACTCTCAAAAGTATCAATTAGGGTTGGCTGGCATAGCTATGAGCATAAACTTAACTTGCTTTGCTCCTATCTAGTTAACTTATCTGTGAATGGTGTAAAGATTGCTCAGTTGTGGGGACTGAGGAAGTAAACTGCAAACAGTTCTTGACCTCTTTGCTGTTAGGGGCTTCATAATTCTGGACTTAATGCGCAAGTGCCTTTACAAGAGGAATACCTGCCACATCTGTACCACTTAGTACAAAACAGTTGGCAGTGAGCTAGAAAAAACACTATTAGAAACCCTCCAATAAGATTTCAAGGTTGCATAGCACTTAAACTGACACTTTGTATTTCACTTCAGAAACAGAAGTGTTAATGGATGCATAGAAAGAGGAAAACTGCATTCACAATAAATGGGGAAGTACAGAAACAGAGGTTGCTCATTTGTTTTGCAAGACTGCCTGTCTCACCTGTCCTACTTCAATAAGTGTAAGAGCTCTTTTCTATAATAAAAACGTAATGGTTTACTGGTAACTTTAGGTGACTGGTACAGTAGTTCTAAAAAAAAAAAAAAAAAAAAAAGCTGCATCTACTTCCACTTTGAGAACATCCAGTAAAAATCCAGTAATAAACAGCCTTTGGAGGCTAGAATTAAAATTTAACCTCCTACTGATACTCTAAAATTCTAGTTCTTGGCATTACCATTGACATTCTGAAATTGCCATTATCGAAACTTAAGCAGAATAATAATGTCAGGTGTTGTTTGTTTTTTTGTTTTATTTTTTAGCAAATGTCTGCAACAGCTGTTTATCAGGCATTAAAAAAGTGATAGGCTGAACAGCCCAAAGCAAACACATTTATTTTTGGGTAAGTTTGAGGAATCACAACTGTAGGAAGGATTTTGAGTCTAGCTCCAATCTGTTAACTAATACTCCTGGAAGTCCCTAAGAAAAAGATTATGCCTTTTTTGAATGCTACTTTCTGCCCTCTGGACCGTACACTTTTTGACATGGCACAGGACTAAATCTTACTGGATAGAAAAAAAATCATTTTCTAATTGTTTGTCAAATTGTAGACAGGTGCAGGTTTTAATTACAATATGCAAAATTATACCCTCTGATTAAACTAATGATCTCAGTAGGTAAGTACAAGTTCAAAACAGACTGTTTGCTTTTGTGTGTACTGTATGTTGGTAATAAAAGGCTCTAGTGGATAAAAACTAAGCAAAGGGCATTCAGACTTTGGGGGAAAAAAGTTTTTGAACAGATAAATCCCTGAATTGCTTGAGTTGTTAAGGAGACTGGAAAAACAGCACTGTAGCTCAATTAACATGAAGATGGGACTGCTTGCAATGTTTGGAATCTTCACAGCTTTCCCTACTTTGCCAGCTCAGTGTGGTACACCATAGTCAGTTAAATGCTCCCAATGAACTTATGGAATAATTTCAACGGTGTTTGGAAAATGCATTGATTGCAGTCTTACAGCTTGGTTGTGTTCCATTGTGAAATTATTTGAGTGTATAATGGAAGAACTAATGGGAAAAAAAAAAGAGACCAAAATAAGGTAGGGTTTTGTACATATATAATTTAAAACTATTCTGTACCAATACAATATATTAATTTTACAAATGTAAAATTCATCAGCTGTTAAAGCATTTGCAAAACCACATATCCTACTGTAACTTTATTGCACAGTATCTATGAAAATATTAATTCTTAAATTAGAAAACATGTTTCAATATAGAAGAGACAATCTGATTGAAAGACAATAAGAAAATCTACTCTGAAAATAACAAAATTTCACAGGATACCAAGCTTAACAGGTGCATCTGTAGGCCCAATCTACAAAAAAAGGATCATAGCATCTGGTACTGGCTATTAAAAAAGGAATAAACTCACTGTACCTTAGTTATAGATCCAAATGTAGGTCAGACTAATCTCATGTGAAACACTTGAAGTTCTAGTGTTAATATTTTTGAATACCTTATATACCACATTTACTACTTCCAGGTAGTTTCCGACATCTACTCACTGTATTGATTTATGACTTAACATTGCACAGGCCTTTTGCAGGAATAAATTCCTTGATGCAGCATAGGATGTTCTGTTTTTCAGCCTTATAACTATTGAGTTTTACCAGTGTATCATCTGTAAATATAAAACACCAAGAATGAGAATTGAATTTGTTTTTCACAAAAACAGTTATAGGTTATAGTTACAAACTCTAATTAGAAAACGTCAAGTGACAACTTTTTGGCCTATACTGATGATCTTCATTAGGAAGTTAGGTGTACCTCTTAAAATGTAGTGTAAGCAGCAAAATATATATATTACATATATATATATATATATATATATAATGTGCCCAATTTGAAGATATGCTAACATGAATTGTAAAATGTTAATATGCTCCTGGGTCTAAATAATCACAGTTAATAAGTATTTACAATAAAGCTTGGTAGAAAATCCAGTTTACCACAGAAGCAAGTATATAGGATAGAAGCTGTCATATGTTGACTTTTGTGTACAATAGTCTTATCTCTGTTGAATAACCTACAGAATTTCTCAGTGAAGAGTAGTAAATGGGGTGGATCATGAAGTGCATCAAAATCTAAATCTTATTAAACCAATTAAAATCAAATCTAGTATAATTAAATTGGAGTCTCTGAAGTTATTTTGCGTACTTATGTCCTGCATAAGCCAAGTCATTATGACATTACATATCTAGCCAGATATTTTTACTTTTTTAAATAGTGGTTATGAGATTACAATTTGCAGGTTATATATTTATCAAAAAAGAAAAAAAAAGAAATAGAAAAACTTGCATCTATCAAAGGTTATTTTTTTCAGAACTGGCTGCTTTTATCTCACAGCTTCTCAACCAGCTGAGTATTTTATTTTAAAAAATAATATATTATAAAAAGACTCTATAATGAAAAGAGTGTTTCAGATGCTCCCTCCCCTCCCCCCACTGTTGTTCTTTCTGACTGTTTTCTTTTTACTAGAAAAAAAAAATAAAACTTTTCAAATAGGTACTGCATTAGGTAGGCTATAACATTAATTGCCTGGAATTTTCTTCATATTTCCAAACGTGCAATTTCCCATACTTTGGGTTTTTTTTCTGAGGCTGTGGCTGGTAAACATATGAACATATGATAATGGGAACACAAAAAAAAATCAAAAATTAAATACATTAAAAAGCATTTTAATAAAATAATTTTTGTAACTTCAGTATAATACATGTTTGCAAAACTGAAAGGGTTTTTAAAAGTGCTAATTATTGAACAGAAGTTTTTTGAAACGTTATAGTCCCACAACTGACATATAATGGTTTCCTCTGCCCATGATGTAGGCACACTGATTAGTTGTAAAAAAAAAAAAAAAAAACAGTGTCACTTGTCAATTAATCCAGCTTCTTTAATTTTTGTATAGAAGAATTTCTCCAGTATATTGGCACATTTGTAGTATTCACTCTCGGGGGGGTTGTACTCTCTGCAATTTGTAAAGACTCGCTGCAAGTCTGCCATGAATAATTTCTTAGACACGTAGTACCTATTCTTGAGTCGCTCACTCATTGTTTTGAGATCTGTACAGGAAAAAAATAGATTAACAATGTTTGATTCAAATACTCTTGTATGCAATATCCCTTTATATTGATTTGTCATTTGACATAAAATGGCAAAGCCATGGTTTAGAATTTCTAATTGCTTTAATGCTTTAGTCACTGGTTTAGCTTCAAAAACATCAGTTGGGCCCCTGGAACTAAGTAATATTTTACTGTAAAAATGATTTTGTGTAGAGCTCATTTTTCCTTCTTTAAAAGATGAAAAGACTCATTCTTTTCTGTTCTCATATTTGTCTTGAGTTTCCTGTGGGTATCAGGTGTCCCTAACTCTCCTCTAACTGCTTTGTGAGGCAAAGCTGCTGTGAACTCTGCTGGAGGAGGCCTGAAGAATATATGAGCTAAGAATTTAGACATCACAAAACATGTGTTAACTTAAAACTCTTATTTCTGTGTGAACATAGGAGAGAACAGACATCTGTCTGTACTACAAGCAGTACAGAAACAGCTGAAACAGAGAATTTCTGCCAACGAGTACTGCTAAGAAGCAGAGACTAAAGACCTCCAGTGCAAAGGACCTTACAACTTACTACAGTTACAAAAGCGGTCTATTGAGTTATTGTGACATCCTGTTTATTTCCCGTGAGGT
This sequence comes from Aythya ferina, assembly GCF_964211825.1. Classification (NCBI taxonomy): domain Eukaryota; kingdom Metazoa; phylum Chordata; class Aves; order Anseriformes; family Anatidae; genus Aythya; species Aythya ferina. Next base: position 39,178,463 of record NC_140297.1, on the reverse strand, counting down.
GTGGTTTTGTTTTTTTTAAAAAGAGATTTCACTTTGGTAAAATAGAGAAAACCCTGTCATACTGACAAAAGAGCTTGCTGGATGCTCTCCAATACCTCTGACAAAAGAGTTTTTATAAAAAAGTTTGCTGAATGCTTTCAGATAGCTCTTTAAATGATATGTAACTTGCCACTTACTAGTGATGCAAAAGCAAGGGTTTTTTTTTTTTTGCAAAAGCAAGGGTTTAATCAGCTGCCATTAAGTCTGAAATGTAGGTGCCTACATCTAAACTGTATGCCCATAGTCTTGAACCAAAAAGGCTGGTCAGTCCACCCTAAAGCAGACATTGCCTGGCTGATCAGTTACACCACTCTCCTCTACAGTAAAAGTATGGCTCCTCCTCTTAAATCAATCATACAACTTTGGTATTGCAGATGTGCAGATGGACAAGTAAAAACAAAAAAAAAAAAACAAAAAAAAAAAAAAAAAAAAAAAAACAAAAAACAGTACTTATTGAAAATAAGCAGTCAAAAGAACACTTAAATACAGTGTGTTTTTTGTTTGTTTGTTTTTGTATTTGAAATTATGTCTGTGATTTTTACATAATATCTGTATGCTGGCAGTGAGAGCAAAAAGAAAGCAGAAGTTGATCATCAATCAAAATGCAGGTTGTGCTGGGTTCCTTTGCTGGAAAAGAAACAAAGGAAAACTAAACCCAAAGACCTCAACTTAATTCTAAAATGAGACCTGCTTCCTCACAGGCAATGTAATAAATTTGAGCCAGAATAGGATCGATAGCATTCCTACTTCAAATTTATCAACCCAGGCAGCAATTTTTTTGTATTTTTTCCAGTGGTTACTGAAAGATACATTCAGATTAAATTGCCATCTAGATCTAGTCTCTGCTCAGGAAAGCAGAGAAAGAAAACTCTGCCAAGGGATGGTAATCAACATTCTTTTTCTTCATTGCTAGAAAATACGTTTGTGTCAGGGATACAGGAAGCCAACTGCTATTTTATGAAGTACATAAATTGGCATATGCAAGGTAGGAGTCTATACAAAGCAACGTGAACACTCCTTCACAAAATAGGTTGACAGAAGTCAGCAATGAACTTGTGTTTCCTTCTTTAATAACATTTAAAGCAATCAGAAAGATGGAGGTATTTTATAAACAATGCAGGTGCACCAGGATTCAGTTTTAAATCTGCTGCAATACCAATTAAAACAAGTATCTGTTCAGAACAGCACTGAATTGTTATAGAAATTACATGACAGACATCAAAAGCAAAGAAAAACGCTATCAGCATTTGTGTACCTCCCTTAGCAAGTAACCTTGCATAAAAAAATAGCTGTATGAAAAAAAAAAAAGAAAAAAAAAGAATACAGACAACTTTGGCATATCTAAAATACAAAGATAAAAGTTACAAGAAATGATTCATATAATCTGTTGAATAAAATATTCTTCCTAAAGTTAAATTGAAGCAAGACCTTTGTTAAGGGTTAAATAGAAAATCCTGGTACTTTTGAAAAGGTCTCCTTTATGTGATTTAGAAAGTTTTAATCTATTTTTCAAAGCAATTCAAACACTCAGATGTTCCTGAAAGTTTGCCAAGAGACTTTTTAACATACCAGTAGTTAATGCAATCACCAGTTACCACACATATTCATACAACTCATAAACCAGCTAAATACCAGAGGGTTTGAGCTGACCACATCATTTAAGAGCTCACTTCCTAGGGTATACTGAGATTTCACATGTATACACCAAGAACGCTTCACAAAGGTCACTAGTCATAAATTTTCAAATGACAGCATTGTACTCTTGGCACTTCAGAGCTGCAAGCTACCCAGCTGCAAGTAATATATCTTTTAACATAAAACTATGAGACTATAATTTGACTACTATGTCTCTAGTTATAAAGATTTTTAAACTCTATACTTAAAAAACGTTAATGCAATTACCCATGGGAAACCTTATAACTTCATAATATCCAGGAGCTTCTGTTCTCTTCACGGGTTCCATGAAGGGCCAAGCGCTTTGATGGCTCTTTGGTAAAGAAAAAAGTAAGGTATCTAATATGGAAACTCTATATTAGAAATCATTTTAAAATCTTTACAGAAGATAAACCAGAACACTCACCTTCACTTGTTGCAGGATAGTTTTTAATGTGCTGTAAAGTTGGTCAGGATCCTTGGGCTCTTTACTTGAAAGAAAATATTAATACAAAAAGATTAGCTTGAACCCCTCATCTTCATTCCTGTGAAATACATCTTAACTAAAAGCAATTCCATAACTCAAGCATTTCATGGAAAAAAAAAAAATGAAATAAACAAAACACTTAAGAACACATCCATGGCAGACTGTATATCTATTTTCCAACAGATGGAAGGAAATTTCATATGACTTTGTTTAACAACTTTTCTCAAAAGAATCTCAAGTCCGCTTCACCATTTTTCACTGTCCAGCACTTACCCTCTTTCTTTTCCACTTGGTTTCCAGCCAGTCTCTCCTGTATACCAACAGCATGAGAGATTACATGAGAACTACAGTAGGCCAAAACACTAACTGAGTTATAGCAGCTCTAAAAATACAAGCCATTTCAGCATTGACAAAGTAAAATGGGTTTGTTTTCATAAAAGCTATTTCTAATAAAAAACACTACAATCTAGCTTACAGCCCCATTCAATTTCCTGAATGACCCTCCCTCCAGACTGCAGAAAAGTTTCTAAAATATTATTATATGAAACACCCATTTTTAAAAGTAATTCAACATGTATTGTACCACAACCTCTATAAAGAATAAAGATGGCAAAGTTATTCTGTTATTCTATTTGATTCCCTAGGGACACAGAATAAACTGCAGAAAAACACAGCTGAGGGGAAAAAAAAAAAAAAAAAAAGATACTTAGATGTTCTAATTCTGTTTTGTCCTGTTCTACGTCCATGTTTAGCACATCCTTGTACAGGAGTGCTGCACATCAGTGGTGACAGAGGGAAATTGATGACTATATTGTGATACAAATCAAAGAGGGATCTGATGTAAATAAAATTCAACACATGTACATAAAGAATCATCACCCTGGGATGCCTAGAGGAGTACTGAAGACAGTACTTGTGATGGAAATGCAACAATCTTCATAAGTATCAAATTAACAGACTAAAAAACAACTACATATTAATCAAAAATAAATGAATGACTATATTAGTATTTCTATTTTTAACCTTTCTTGGATTGTTCTGCTTCTGTTCTACATTAGAAGAGGTTGATACATACTTATTCCAGGAATGCTTTCTATAGGAATCTGTCGTACTCCATCTTTGAAGCAAGAAAGGCCAGGATAAACTTTTCGAATCTGAGCTTGTTTCCTTTCTATGAGCTTTTTAATGATCTGTAATAAAGCAGCAGAGAAAACACAAAGGAGTTGATTTGTTCAGAAGCAACTCAGAGGATTAAAACAAAACTGTAATGGAAAACATTCGCATCCCAAACTTATGGTCCCTTATAAATACCAAGCTGGTAACAGGGGCAAACCACCTGGCCAAACACCGATTCTGTAGGTGAGGTTAGCAAGTCTCCCTAGGTAGGCACAGATCAGGAAGAAAAGGAGTCATGGCTTGCTGTACTGATCACAAGCTGCAGGTGCCAGCACATGTAGGGAAGGAAATTTCCTGAAAGCAATTTGGGGAACTGGCTTTAATTGCAACAGCTGATACTTTTGGACTGCTTCTGCACCTCCTGGTCAGAAGTTTCAAGGTACATACTAAATGCACATATTTCAATAAATGTATGCTCATATTGTGAAGTTTTAGAAATACCTGTTGGTTTCAAAGCCTCCATATAATTGTAGGAGCTGTTTAGATATCGGTGAGAGATGCTCTTACTGAAGATTTTATCTTTAGAAAGTCAAAACTGATGCCACTCTTTGTAACCAATATTCTACTCTAGTTGTAAATGACAGAAAAGGCTTCCCCAGTCCTGAGGTAAACTCTGTTCGGCTCTGCAATCTCTTTACCTCAATTTTAAGCAATTTGAGGTGGTGCTTTTGATATACACTTAGACATCTACCTAAGTTTTGTGTATCCTGAATATGTCATTTTCAATATTGCTTACTTTAAAACTGGGTAAACAAATGCAAAATTGTCTAGACCACCATAGAGTCTAAGAGAATTCTTTCTTTGAAAATAGTAAAGATGGATGTATTTTTTATTGTTAAGCACCTTTACCTGTATACACATAGTATATTCTCTCAAAGAAGATGAAAAGAAAAAATCAGACTTTCAATAGAAGTACCAGATTAAGGGCCTACAGTATACAGCAGCACCATGGCCACATTCTAGCATAACACAAAAATACCTTCAAACTAGTTCTGAAATGCACCTTAAACTCATAATTTAAGAACTCCTGGCTCTTCCTGATTAAAATGAGCTGTTCAGTCAGTAACATTAATTATTTAAAAGTCAGCAGGTCACAAAGCTTTGTGTAAAGGGATTTTTCATATTTTTCAGAATGAATGTAAATTAGCTACAAATCAGACAGGGCAAACTTACCAATGGCAGCCATAGCAGCCATAGGCATATACTCTAATTCTTTAAATAAAAGCTTAGAACCCATTAAAAGTTTGATTTTTAAAATAGATGTGACTAATAAAGTCCAATGTCCAGTACTGGCCAATACCAGCAACCAAACAAATCAATCTATAATCCAGATTGGGAACATTAAAAACTTTACGTATGTCCACAAACCATCTTCATTGCTTTTGATATGACCAGAAAGGCGAACATTGAGAAAACTGCAGACTACGAGGGCTATTTCTAAGTTTCCTTGGAACAGAAAGAATAATAAAGCCTCATCCGTATTTTGAGTATCAAACAAGCAATTCTAAAATACAATTCACAGGACTGTATATTTATTCTCAAAGAAGATACAATGGCAGTAATAGACCACTGTATAATAACAGCTTGCTTTCTGATAATGGTAGACATGGGATGTCCAGAGGTTCAAGGCACTTCATCTCCAAGGAGAATGTCTCCAACTGATTGGGACAACATGGAATGCACACCAAATAAGAGAGTGAAGAATGTGTTGTAACTTCAAAACTAACTTTTGGAAGCTACATGCTTCCACTGCCACTAGGTGTGCCTCAGACAAGCCACTTTAGAAGACTAATAGTCCACTACATGCCCACCCCAACAGCATCCTATCCCTGAAGGAAAGGTGATAGATCTGTAAGATGACTGGGATCTGAAGAGTAACCCAACCAAGCAGAAATGAGAGGTAAAAATTGGCTAAAATCATGATCTGTGCTATATGGGCTTTAGTTTTAAAGCCTTCCTAATAAGTGGAGTTTAAAAAAAAAAACCACTTGCAAACTAAAATCATTGAACATCCTGAGTTGAAAGGGACACATCAGGATCATCAAGTCCAACTCCTGGCTCAACACAGGACAACCTTAACATTAAACCATATTTCTAAGAGCACTGTCCAAACACTGTTTGAACTCTGGCAAGCTCAGTGCCATGATCACTTCCCTAGAAAGCCTGTTCCAATGCCTGACCACCTTCTCAATGAAGGATCTTGTCCTAATATCCAGTGTGAACTTCCACAGATACAGCTTCATGCCATTCCATTGGGTCCTAGCCCTCAGATACTTTTTTTGTGCTAGCATGGGTTGAGTAGTTCTACTGGACCATGACTAAAATAAGCATTTTAACAGGAAAGAAAAAAAAATATGAATTTTAATAACCTTTGAAAGAATAAAGTTAAACTTGTAATTTCAAATTTCTTTAAATATCCAAGAAGGTATCTAAATAGGAAGGTATCTAAACACAACTGGAAATGTCTTAATTATTTTGCTAGAAAAAACTGTGTTATTATATGAAAAATTATGATAGAATAACTAAAAGACAGCCCACATTAGCTGTGATTCAGAGGGTCAGTGGACAGGAAGAAGTCAACAATATCAGAAAGCTGCAAAACAAATTAAGTCTCAGAAAAAATCTGTTATCTGTAACTAATAAAATTAGCTATTAAATACTACTCAAAATATCATTACTTTTCAACATTTCTTACCCCAAGCTAGTAAGGTAGAATTTAATTCCTAAACTACAAGATTATGGCACTGAGACTTGATTAAAAGTATTTCTCAAATTTAAAATATGCACTCCAATATTTAAAGCACCTAAGAGAAGAACAGAGAAAACTTGATGCTAGCTAAACTGTTTCTAAACAATAGTTCTAAACATCTAAACAGATTATTATGTTCAGTGCTTCATTTCAGCCTTTACCTCCTTTTGCTTTTTAATAATAACAGAAAATTCTGTGTAGGGGATCCTTGGATTTAGTTCACATCCCATTAATGTGGCACCTTCATAATCCTTGATGTAGCCAACATATTTTGCTTTTGGTACTTTAATATCTTTGGAGAAACCCTAAAGAAGAAATAAACTTAAGTTATTATTATGCCATTTTCTTTTTTTTCTTTCTTTCTTTTTTTTTTTTTAATTAGAAAGCTATGATGATTTAGAACTAAATTCATCATAACGTTAAAATAAAATACAGATAATACAATGGAAAGAGTTACAGGTCAAGGCTCACAGTGCTGCAAACACCTTCTTATGGAAGTTACTTTATACAAGAACAGTTAATTGCTTATATATATACACATATATATAAGAAGAAGAGGGAGGTATGGGAGATAAAGAGATGGAGGAAAAGATTTTTACTGCAGACACATTTTCAAAAGTTTGGCATTTTAATATTAAAGTATGACAGTCCTGTAAGTCATTAAGCAAGAAAAGTCAGTGTTGAAGTCAATGAAACCTTTGTCCAAAGATTACAGTAACTTCAGAGTGTCAGACAAAAATATAAAAAAGTATATAATGTGTATATATATATATATATATAATTTTAACTTTTCACTTTCACCATTTCAAATGGAAAAAAACAACATATCCTATTAAAAATTCCAAAGTTACATTATAGTCTTCATACAATTCTAAGTTGAAAGGATAAGAAACTGACAAGTGTTAATCAAGACACTAAAATACAGGGTAAGACTCACTTTTATTCTTCTGTTGCAGTGATATCTATGAAACCTTCATTCATAATAATAATAACAATAATGATAATATAACAATAATGATAATAATATAACAATCATAATAATAAACAGGAACACAAACAGGATTTCTGCCTCACCATTTATAATCAGAGGCTTCTGACTTACTCAGAGACTATGCAACTTCAAATTTCTGAAGGTACATTTCAGAAGTGAAAAGGAGTCTGTCTGCACAGGTATGATAATAGAATTACAAACTCAACCTTTAATTTATGTTGAATGTGTAAAGAATGAATTGTACCAGTTTTGTGAATAGAATCATAGAATTGCTCAGACTGGAAGGGACTTGTGGAGGTCATCTAGCCCCGTTCCTGGTCAGAGCAGGTCTCATCAGATTTGCTCGCTCAGGTCTGTGTTCAGTTTTGAAAACTTCCCAAGAATGGAAGTTCCACAACCTCTCTAGGCAGCATTTTCCATTTCACCATCCTCATGGTATAAAAGGTAAGGATAAAAATCCTTATTTCTAGTTGGAATTTCCCACGATCCATCTTGTGTCTGTTGCCTCTAGTCCTATTGCTGTAAGATTTTCTCTCTGAGAAAAATCTTACTCCAACTTTGCTTTATCCTCTGACTAGATAGTTGATGCTTAGTTATCTATCAAAACTATTTGACAGATTAGACATCACAATCTTTCTTGCACATCATGAACATCTTGAACATCATGCTTCGTTTCAGCAGAAGCAGCTATGAGCATGAGTTCAGGTAAATCCTAGTTTGTTGAGAGTATGTATGGTCCTTCTTTATACTTCTAGAATCAGTGAAGAAAGTGAATGAAGTCCAGAAGCAGCTAATCTGTATCTGACTGTTTTTAAGACTTGACAAATGGTAGGCTACATCATGTAGTGATATAATACTCTTATATTCGGATGATTCCTTCAAATTAAAGTGCATTAAATACCAATATCATTATAAAAAATGAACACAAAGTACATTTTACAGATTTAAAATATACATTTAAAACCACACTATGCATTTTTAATCAACTACTTTACTATATCTATTTGTTCAGTTCAATCACTGATAGATGTTGACTTCTTGTGCCAAGTAATTTCTTAGATCGACTTACTTGTTTTTTGAAGTAGCCAATAGCATATTCATCTGCATATGTGAGGAAGTTGAGGATGTTATGTTTGATGTGGTACTCCTTCAGATGGTTCATTAAGTGAGTTCCATAACCCTATGTGAAACATATGAGCAAAAAGCCATTATGAAACCTTTGAAGACTGCACATATTAGAAAGCGTGGACCAAGAGTTATTACAGACTGGTTTTCAAAATGCAGTACTTCCTCTAGATCCTGTTTTAAAGATTTCATCATAAGTAACATGGTAAGCTATACTCAAGATCAAACTGTTTTCAGTCTTGTAAACGTATCTTTGTGACCCAACAAGGAACAAAATATCACAGCTTCTACTGCCTGATTCACTTTTAATATAAGAGAGACCAAAACCTAGACGCTCTCTAGGGGTAAAGTGTGCATCTAAAGCAATACGTTGTCCTGGGAGGTACAACTCAAGGTGCATAATTTTTTTCTTAGTTAGTTATCATCTACTAATAGACGTATTTCACCAATAACAAGACTGTGTATGTTGTAATAACAAGGCATTCTTTCTTTGCCACATCACTTCAAATTTGCAAAGCAGTGGGACTGTCAGAATGGCTCCTTTTAGGGGAACCCATTCTGACATGAGGCCTCTATTTTTCTGAGTTCTGTGCACCTGCAGAAAAAGCTTCTGCCTCAAAGATTTCATCATCTGATTGGATCATAGGGTATAAAATGAAATTGTGAAAAAGTTATTACCATAATAAGCAGCAGAAAATTACTGAGTCCCCAATCAAATAAATAGCTATGCCTTCTGACTGTACACAAGAATAACTTCCGTTTTCATTCAACCCAAAGTAAACAAAAGGTTCCTTTTATTCACAGTTCCAAGTAAGCTATAGTCTTGCCCTTCTGTTGTGTGTTAAGAAATGTAAAACAGACAGGAAAATGCATAAAAATGTGTTGTTCTTGCATATATTCAAATTTTAACATCATGGAGAATGACTGGATATTTATACAAATATACATGGAATGTTTTGGTGTACTCCGTTCTTGAAGAAATTTTTATTTCTGTATGTAAAACAGGAAAAATAAATTAGAAAATACATGCTTCCAAATAATAATTTAATAGCCTCAAACATGGAAACCGCCAGATAAAAGCAAGTTAGTTAAATGCTGAAGATCAGTACAAAAATTTCATAATGACATGTTCTTGAAAAGCTTAACTCTTGGTACAAAATTAGTGCGTTAATCCAGGTAGTGTCTGGAAGGTGTGGTATTCAGACCTCATATTCAAAATGAAGCCTCGTGTGTGTAAAAATAAGTTCTTCTGAATTTGAGGAAGTTCTTACAGTCATATGCTCATTTGTTAAAGTGGCAGACATCATGCATCAAATACAAAGAGGTGTTTTGATGACTGACGACATGTTAAATGGCATAGCATTTCTTAGAACTCAGAAGTGCTCAAGACAATGAAGAGGCTTTCTAATTGCAAATTTGAGAACTCAAAGAGGACGAAGTCTGAATGAAAAAAATTAATGAAAAATGTTTTCCTTAAATGCAAGTACCTGAACCATCCAAGCATTTCACTTCCCTTCTCATCAACAGTATGAAAGGAACAGTGTATGAGACTGACATTTTATTTACACCTGAGCCATTGCAATTTATTTCAATAATTCTAAGACAGCTAAGCTCTAACAGCAAACGTCATATTTTTACCTCTAAGAAATTCCAGCAATTACAATGACAATTAACTCAAATATTTTCAGCTGATCTATTATTTCCACAGCCTTCCCAGGATTTATTCATTCTCACAAATGCTTGCCAAAAATCTAAGAATTCTAAAGGGAAACTAAGTCAGGTACAGTAAAATTTAAAACAATTTTATAACATAATATCAGACTTTCTCAAAACCAATTTGACTTTTAATGATCACATATAAAGCAAAACTTTATCTGTATTTCTTGCTCCAGACTCAAAATAAATTGAGTTTATTTTTCCCAAGAGTTTGCAGTGACACCCATGGATGAACACTTTTATTTGTTTTGTTGTTCTTTCCTGTTTTCTGCTGGTGGGGGTTGTCTTGCTCAGGAAGGAATGTAGGAAGGCCAATTCAGAAGTAATCAACTGAACTTCACAAACGATGAGGCACCCAAAAGGTAACAGAAGAAATTGTGCATTATGTGTGCATCTGCAACCTAGTCAGGCGCTCTGAGGATTCAGAATATAATGGAACAAAAAATCTGATAAGTTAGCCCTTGAGAATCAAAATATAGCTTTGGCAGCTTAACTTGTGTAGCATGTTTAGTTGTTTAAATTTAATGAAAATACCTTTTACAAATTATTTAAGCATTGAATAAACACACCTAAAGCAAGATCTGTTATTGTTCATATTTGCTAAAACACTTCAAATATTTTTATGACAGGTGACTGCTATGTACATGGGAATGTTCCTTTCTAACACTAGGGTTGTATAAAATCATATATAACCCAAGAACTAAAAGTTGTCACAGGCTTGCACAGTTTCCCCCTTTTCAAGTGCTACAAACTAAATTAATCCACATCTCAGCTGTAACAGTTTCAACTGAAAAACATGTAGCTACAGCACCATCTAAAGGCAAAATCCTCAATTAGATACTTACAGTAGATCTACCTGTAGCCCTAGGGAAAGGGAGTTTAATCTCTTATATATTTATAGTGTTCTACATTCTTTCAACGTAACAGCAAATGCTCAGCTCTGAGAATATTTTGTAAAATTGACTCAAAAAAGGGCCTACAGAATAGTGTGGTTTTATTTTGAGATGCATAACTATACCTAATTTCTTTGATATATCACATTTTCATTGAAGTTGTGTAACAGAACAAAGTGACTGAACATAAATTACAACCACATACAAACCGTACTTATTTCAGCCAACCATAAGTGTTATTCTACACTGAGAGACAATTGCTGAAGACAAAGGAGTGAATAATTTTTCTCCCATTCTTGGACTAACACTATTTCTGTTTTGAGGAAGATTTTATTTGTATTATTTCTTAGCAAATAATCCTACTATTATTGTAATGATTCTAAATCTGCGTGTTGGTTTAGGTTTTCCATAGTATATTCAAAATCACTATATCTTTCAAATCCTACTTCTGTTTGGTAGCTCAGTATATCCAATGTGACTAGCAAAATTCAGAGAATATGCAGTGGTGAATGGAACTCAAATGTATTTAATAAACTGTAGTGGAGAGTTATTATTACCTTAACTTGTTCATTGGAAGTCACAGCACAGAAAACGATCTCTGTAAATCCTTGGGAGGGGAACATTCGGAAGCAGATACCACCAATAACACGACCATCTTTTATTAATGCAAGGGTCTTGTGTTTCCTGAGCAGACAAAAATAACAGTCTCTTTAATTCATGTCCATAGTACATCATGTGCCATTACACTCCTTTTTTTTCAGACACTTGATTCACTTCTTTCCATGATGATACTGTAATTGTATATGCCACCTTTAGGTTAGCTGTTTGTATCTAAAAAAGAATTTCTATTTTAATATCACACTTTGAATTTACCATAAAATTAATCATTCATGTAGCAAGGTCCCCTAGCCTTGCCAAGTACTGCTAGGTACTAGGATAATGCCAATAAATATGAGTTGCATTGCTTTCATTGACTCTATTCCTGACAGTTGTGCCATTGAGCTGTTCTCAGGATGATTTTTAGCCTGACTAAATTAGAAATTAATGGAGTTACAGGACAGTAAGTCCTTTCTAAGGGATTCTTGTTTCCTTGCATGAAGTCTGTATAGCCAAGCTATCAGTTTCTAACACAGCTAATCAAGCAAGAAATTATATTTCATTTTTCTAATCACCCATTCCTAGTGGAATCAAGACCAGAATAAATATCCATTTCTGTTGCACTTACACTTACTACCAGGAAAGATACAACATGCAATCTGAACTCTTATGTCAAGGGTCAAGAATTTTAGTGTCATCTTTAAGGTCTGGAAAGATTTACATGGCACCTGTTATCTAGCTTATTCAAGACACAGTACATGGTATCATATAAATTATATAATCAATACAGCAAATTTAGAGAAGACATCTTGGGGGGGGGGGATGTTGGCAGCAAAAAACGGTAGTCTAAAAAGTAGTTATATTTTCAACATTATGCCACTGTTGAAGTAGATTCTATACACTGTAGACATTCTTTTTGTACTTATTTAGTGCTTTTTATCTGTGGAATGAAAGCAGCAATATAGTGGCTTGTGCTTTTAATTTAGTTTCTTCCTGTTTTAATTTTTATGTAGTAAGATTCAGTAAGGATGGCCACTTTAGAAATAAGAACAAAGGCAATAGTAAGTACACTAACAACTGATAATAAAATATAATTATTATAATATATAATAGTATAATAGTATGTAACAAAATATATAATAAGTAATAAATAAGAAGATACAGTAATAAATGCAGTAATTAAGTAATTAGAAGTAACTAATAAATAATAGGTAATAAATAATAAGCACATTAAATTGGGAAGAGAACTGCTGGACTCCACTACCTCCTACCTGATGCAGGTTTGTGTGTACCCACTATTTAGTGTAGGTCTCCAACATGTGTCCCTGAACATCTTGGAAGATAATGGGTTTCCAAGGTGTCCAGGCTATGTGCTTTGCTTCCTTTGGGTCAACTGTTCAGCAAAGGCACATATGGATATTGCTAAAGCAAGAAAATGCCCTCTTTCTCAAGCACAGACTGCTCTCCAGACATATCTGTACTGAAGAGCACTTTAATTGCCAGTAGTTCATCTCAGCCTATGGAAAGAGTCTTTCCCAATAAAAGAGATAGAGAAACATGGGGGAAGGTCATGGCTCAACAACACTACTTCACAATTTGTCTTGATATTTAGTTATTGGGAAACCTGTCATCTTCGACCAGTTGTCTCTGCTCAAGATCCCAGTGCTAATAAGATTCCTAAACTAAGATCCCAGTGCTGTCTCTGCCTCACAGCTGAGCAACACTTACCCCAACATAGGAGAGGGGAAAAGATTGGTGCTGGCCCTCACAAGGACTATGCTGTTTCTGTCTGAAGAGCCCAGAAGGCCCTTCTGTGCTTGGAGACTGAAGTCCTGGCCAACAGTCCCCAGCACTAGGCTTCAAGGACTGCATGGAGCCTGCAGCAGCATTTTGTTGGCATTGAGAGAGTAATGCAGAGGGAAATGCTATCAAGCCTAAAAGTAGAGAAAATGGTTCCAGAAATGTTTTCATAACTGCTGCAGCTACAATATTGGGCACAGAGAGAGCAGCTGATATCACTGGTGGCTGGCTCTACCACCAACCAGGCTGGGCAGCTGGCTGAGATCAGCTCAGGCAGAGCTCCTCTTGAGGTGTCTGCCGACATACAACAATGAGCCTACAGGCATGCTCCGGTGCAAAGTGCTGCAGTCAGCACAGCAGGCACTTTAGCTATTGTTGGACATGGATAACTCACACTCAGAAATCTTGAGAAAACAAACTGGCTGGGAGTAAGTAGTCGTAGGCTCTCCAAGAAACACAATAGTGAAAAAGTGGATACTTGTGAAGAGAAGATGAAGTAAACAGCAGGGCAAGAAAGATCCTCAGTGTGTTGAGCAAAAAGAAGAGGATTGATACCTGACAGTCCTGAGACTACAAACGGTTAAAATCAATAGCAAAAGGATGTTGTAAACAGCAGAAAGAAAAAAAAAAAAAAAAAAAACACGAGGCAAATCTTCCCATTCCTGCTTGAGCACAATTCATCAGGACACTGGGGTGGGTGAAGGACCACATGCAACCTGTGGATACTGCTACAGCCAATGCATCTCTTTTCAAGTGCCTGTGGTGTAGAGCTGTACCCAAAGCAAGACGGGAAGCTTGCACTAATAGAAAAGCAAACCACTTTTGTGAGAAGTGATTCTAATCTTTCTCCCATGTTGACATAAATGATGTTTTTCATAAATCCCTTAAATTCTTCTCATTGAAAAGCCTTCAATCTCTCTGTCATTTGGTTCACAATCTCGAAAGACAGAGGATGGAGAGTCTGGCAAATTAGTATGGACTCAGAAACCACTAATGAACACCATAATTATTTTCTGACTTTCAGTTCTAACGTTCATAAGCACAACACATGTAGGAGTCCACTTTCCATGACACACCGCTTGTCATTAATACAGCCACCAAAATGGTATTTAGGGATCAACTAGATTGGCCATTTATGGTGGCTTGAAGAGGTGGGAAAAATGTAATAGGGCAAGAGATCCACATCACCTAGACTGGCCTGTTCCTACATTGCTGCCTGCAACAAACACTGTGCTCTCTCCATCTCACCCACAAAACTCCTCTCCAGTGCTACTCACGGATCAAAGACCAAGCGCGTGATGTACTCCTTCGGCATTCGAGGCAGCTGATGGGAAAATACATTCTGCAAACCAACCAGCCACATCATGATCTTCTTGTTTGGCTTCTGGTTCAGGGAGTTCCCAACCACGTGGAACTCTATCACTCCCCTGCGCTCCTCCAGTCTCGCTGCCTCATCCCGGGCCGAATGTGCTGAGAGGAAGTTGGTCTATACGACATGAAAGAGGAACACAATCACATTTTGTAGATTTCACATCCTCTCGTGGACCAGCCTTAAGGAACAAACAAAGCCCCTCTTTTCCCAAGCCATCTTTTTACAAAAATAGAGCTGCCAACGAGTACTTTTTCTTTTCCTTTTTTTTTAGCAGCAGAAGTAACACCACCAAATAAGTGTGATATAAAGTCTTCACTACAGTATACAAAGGCTTATTTAAGCTTCTTTTCAAGATTATGTAGCAAAAGTGATGGTTATATCTCAACAAGTTCCAAAACTTGATGGGGGAGAGAACTCATCTAGTTGAAGCCTATGCTACTATGTCTTCACATTTTCTTTAGCCTAGTTAGCTTGGACAGAAGTAGTAATGGACTTGCCTACACATATTGCAAATCACAGATTTTAACAGCAGTGCAGGCACAGTATTACCTTTTCATTTTAGCAGAGCTTTCCACTACCTACACCACTGTCATAAGAACAACAACAACAAAAAGGAACATTTTCATTCCTACTGATCTTGTTGTAACATATTTGGCAATTACATATGTATATTTGCATGGAGATTAGATTCATACAGACAATTTATTTAACATTTTTTTCAAGATCCTTTTAGAATGCCAAAACATCTCCGCATGCACATACTGTTTACTTTTTAGAGCAAAGTTTGTCTGCTGGGTTTCTAGTCACTGCCAGTCTCAACATCCAGACTGGCATAGCACTTGTAAATATGCAGAGCCATAAGTCACGGTATATAGTTTGAGCAAGAAATGTAGGTGGATCCAAATCTTCATCACACTCTAGCTAAACCTTGGCAAATAAGAGCTGCTGGCAAAACAGTCTGGCGAAGGGAACAGAAGGAGGAAAAGCCTGCCAAAAAAAAAAAAAAAAAAAAAAAAAAGCAAGCAATTCTGTACATGGCGCAATTCTGTTTTTCTCTTCCAGCAGAAAAAAAGAGCAACTGTGGAAGAAAGAGCAAAGAACTGTTTCACTTGGCTCTCCCACACTAAACAGCAGATTTAAATTGGTGTCTTTCATTCTTCTGCAAGATTTGAACCTAACTTACCTTGTCTGATGAGCTACATCTATGATTAACAACAAAAAGCATATTCTAGAATTGTCCTGCAACAAAAATACCTTACAGAATAAACTGGGATCAGCTTGCTCATTATCACTAGTTTCCAAGTCTCTTTAAAAACAGTGACAAAGCATTACAAAAATGTAGAATTATTCTTCATGTTAACGATACATTTCATCAATACTTCTTTCTTACCTAAACATATCCTCTCAAAGTCTGTATTTTTCTTACTGACACCATGGTAAGTTTTGTGGACTTTTAGCTTTTCATGTTTTATTCACATTGAACGTTTATTAAAGAAAGACCATTTACAGACAGACCAGATCTCTGCATTCCTCACCTCTGGCCCAAGCATTGCTGCTGGATCTGTAATTGTTGACATGACTTCATTGATTAACTCAATAGGAATATCTCCTACAATTCTTGGTCTTTTTGAATCCTCCAGAGAATAAGGTTCATTATTTTTTCTTTTTTCCCCTATAAAACAAAACCAGGACAAATTAGAAATGACCAAACTGTCACAGACAGCTTAATCATTGTGTTCGTGAAACCAGCAATGAGAAAGCAGAGCACAACTGTGGACCAGTTTAGATGTTCTCAGATATAAGTAGAAGGTTAATTGCTTTCCTAATTAATTGTTTTCTGATAAGGAGCTAGGATTTACAGTTCTTTTTTATGGGTAGGAGAGAAATTTGCATCTTAAATACTAATATGCCAGGAAGTCTGCTAGTACGTATCTGCAGAACACCTGAACAGCATCGGGTGTTCAAAGTCTTAAACAAGGCAAGCATCATGGGTGAAGAAGTACTGGGCTAAGCAATACATAAGTTATTTCAGACTCCATTTCTTTGTTGTGATGAATGCTGGCACAAGATCAATGTTACTGCTGCACACACAATACAGAAAGCCTTTGCCTTTCCATCAAACTGCCCTATATTAATAAAGTGTCATCCTTCTACTGTTACCTTGAGCGTTATAATATATAACTAGCTACTGATAACACTTTGAACTCCACACATGCATAACATAGTCTATCAGGCAAAATTAGCATTGGAAGATCATGGATCAATACATAATACAGCACGTACTTTCAGATAATACAAAATCCCATTTTGTGATTCACTGGAATTAAATATCCATTATAAGGGTTTTTTTCATCATTTTTGTAAAACAAGCAGCATATACAGTCTGACATGTCATACATGTTTGACTTAGAAAATCCATATGAAGTTTCCAAATCAAAATATACTGTGTTAATTATTAACTGCACTACAAACTGCAAACCAACATGTAATATAGCAAAAGCAACTAACTAAACAAATTTGTGAAAAAACATCCACCAAGGAATAATTAATACAATAATACTGAAAAAGACATCTACTAGCTCAAGATTTACCCAAGCAGCAGACCATCAAGTATTAGAAAAGCAAGCAAACAGGAGTATCACTTTACAAGGTTACCTTTTTCCTCATTTTTTTCCCCTAAAGATCTGCTACTGGTCCTTGTCAGAGCCAGAACACATAATTTTGAGTTTGTGAACAGCACTTCATGAGCTATTTTGTAGTTTTCTCCTAAGCAAAATCCAAAATAATGTTGAGATCTCCTTTCTGAAACAGCCAGATAATTTAGGGCCCACTATTTTTCAGATATTGTACAGACTGTTTTGCAACAGGTATAGTGCTTTAAGTCCATGAGGATCAGGTTTTTCACTCCCCTTTTCACTTTCAAGCAGTATTTTCTTAGTGATATAATTTTATCGTTAACCGCCTTTCATTGTGGAAACTTTAATTCCTATAATTTCCTACTTTTTAAACAATTATTCCTTTGAATGAACTTCTCTTAATTTTCCTAACAGATTAATTTATTGTCTCAAATCAGATTATCAGATTTATTTATTTTAAGTAATTCATCAAAAGCTTTCTGGAAATCCAGGTACACAGGGTCATTCAAAACACTTTCCAAATGCTCACCAATTCCTTCACAGATACGTACAATTCGTGAGTTCTGCAAAATGCATACTGAATTTCCACATCATATTACTCACATATTATCATCTCTTCTATCTGTTTGAAATAGGAGTTTTACAATTTACAGTTTCCTGCATTCTCTTGGAAGGTCTTTAGAAAAACAATTTTGCATCTGTGGTGTTTCAATTCTGTAGTACTGAGGGCAAATCAAATGACCGTTCAGCTGCACAATTTAATTAGTTTGCTAATTGCATATTTCATTTCACAAAATGAAAATTATATGTATATATAAATATATTATTCTTTTTCAGGTGACTACTTACTGCTCATTTTACTGATCTGTAATAGAAAAATCTTCTCATTCCCACTTTTAAGGCCATTTCCCAACTTGTCCTTCAGAAAGGAAGCTGCAGTTCAGGAGCCTCTTTAAGTTCCTCTGTAGCAAACACGGAGGCTAACAATTCATTTAGCTTCTTCAGCTTCCTTAAGGACTTACTTTACATGAGCTCACGATCATCCCTCTGACCTACAAACTCTTGACAGGCTCATTAATCCTGAGGTGTTTGAAAAAGGAGAATTTATGCATTCATCATCTTTTATTTTTTTTCCCCCCTCAGAAAAATTTTTCTAATCTGACCTCATTCAGGTCTTGTGTTTAACCTTGTGTGTGTGTGTTCTTTATTTTAGCACTCATTTGCTATTTCAGTACCTTGAAAGATCAAAGAAAAGAAAGAAACAAACAAATAAATAAATAATGAAAAAGCAGTGGCCCCTTCTACTCTGCTTTTTCTGTTTAAATAAAACCTTTCTTAATGGGTTGTAATACACGTACTCCAAGTAAAGCCAAGTATTTTCAACAACCTCCGTCACCTATAGAACTCTTCTAATTTTGAATAGAATTTAAACATACAGATTGTTGTTGTTGTTTGTTTTCCAAATACAATTGCAATTTCTACTAGTTAAACATTACCATAGTGGAGAAAAACTTTGTGTGTCTGCATGTATGTGTCTTTTAGTAATAACACCTCAAGTTCACTATTGCAGGATGGTCATCATCTACTACAACTATTGATAACATCAGTGAAAGAAAAAAAGCGAGTCTCCCTCTTCATTACCTAGGTTTGGGTCAAGGACAGAAGAAACTTTGCAAGCAGGACTCATGTTTCCACTGTTGGGTTGCTCCAGAGATGAAGGACTTGCACTGTACGAAACAGATCTTGCAACAGGAGGAGGATTAATAACTGCAATGGTATAAAAGACACAAACATATGCACACACAAATAAAAAAATAAATCAGGACATCAGGACATAAATTCATTATGGTGCTGACCAAATGACTGTCATGATGCCAGACCCAGCTTCACAGTGACCTACCTGCAAAATAACACTAGCAACATGCAACAGACCAATGACACTGGTGGGCAAGCAGAGGCATTAGAACTTTACCTCAACATATTTTTCTAAACTTCTCCTTAATGAGGAACTGTATCAATGCTGGATGACAGCATTAGTTTTACTTCACTGCAAATATCAGGCTTTATTATTCCGCAGTGCTGAGCACGAGTTAAGAAAACAAGCTTCCTTCACATACCTGCCAAGGCTGCTGGCATTCAGCCTCATGAAAAGGCTTTTTGTAGGGGTCTATTGAAAAGTAAAAACTCATCATTCAACTTCAGCTGTCCACTCTAACAGCATTCAAAGGCTGGTTGGACAAATCAAACTCAGTGAAGGGAGAACTTGTTGCACCAGTTTAGAGAATGAAACCACTCTTTCAGAAAGCCACAGACTAACCTCTCTCTAAATGAAATATAAAAATAAAAAATACCACAGCCAACAACAAAAAAAAAGCATCCGTGTCAAATCACTCAACGTTCATCTGTGTCAGGATTTTTGGCAGAAAAGCCAACAAGGGAGGGGGAAGGGGGAATGAGGTGCCAGCTCATAGTCTGGACACCTGCAGTCTCTCTCTCTGCATGCCTTTATCCTGGTGTCATCACCAGCAACAGCTCTTTTGTGCCATATTCATGCCAAGAATCCAGTGCTTAAGAGGTGCAAATTAAAACGAAGCACTGTAGAAATGTACATGACAGAATGAACTCTGAGAGCAAGACGGTTTTAGGTTTGTAATGAACTTGTGCCTAAGGCATAATTCTCCAGTTCATGAAGCAAACTAGGAATTTCTGACCAGAAAAAAATAAAAATAAAAATCTGCCTCTGTCACAGTGGAATTTTCCCTATTACTCTCAGAAATTCATTATCAGATTCTGATAACACGATGGTCTCATCAACTGATAATCAGCAATGGTTACAAAATACTTACTGAATTAAATAACTCCAGTCTTCACTTCCTAAAAAAACTGAAAATTCAAATCAACCCCTAAACTGCATAAACAGATTTTAAATAGTGTTGAGCAGAAAGGAGTGGGAGAAGGGGAAAGGGAAAGAAAACTGTCTATGTCTTCCTGCAATTTTAAGGGACCTCTGAGGCACCCTAACAGAAAATAAGTGCATAAAGCTGCAGAACAGCTGATTGGCCACATTAAAATAAAACAAAGCAAGGAAAAGCTATACAAAACCCTGAAAATCATGGGTATATGTGCAAAGGCAATGGGACATCTGATGCAGAAGGTAAGATATTGCTAAGGAGCCAGAGGACTGGTGCAGGGTCCTCATGCAAGCGGACAGCTGTCCTGCAGCCATTTACCCACAGACCATTCATACTCACTCATCATGAGAGCACTTCTGCCACTTGCATACCCAGGAGATAATGCCTCAGCAGCCAGCCTGCTCCACAGGCACCTTGGACTAGCCAGATTCCATCATCAGGATGGGATATTTATATGAAGAAGCACGAGAGAGTCAAACACCTGTGCTTACTTGAGGCAGACTGATTTTGGTATAGCCTGCTATTGATAAAACTGCATATCTAATTATGACTCTTTAGAATTCATCGCTTGCACGAGTATATTGTACTTTATACCAGGTGCTGCCTGATCCCATCACTAAATGCATCTTACCTGTCTGGATTCCCAGTTGGCCAGTTCTAGAAGTAGACACAATGAAATCCTGATCCCAAATAGGCGAATTTGGGCTATATACTTCTTCTTCCAGCATTGACAGAAACCTAGGCACAAAAACAGACAAAATATTAAGTTAATAGGAGCATTCAAAACACGTTACTTTTCAGAATAAGCATTTGCAACTTTTTAAAATTAAAAGTATTTAATGATTCTGTAAGAAAATATTGGCCAACTCCTTTAAACCACACACACAGTCACAAACCATAACAGACATTAAGTATCTTAATCCATCAGAGAGATTTTACCTATGAAAATTTATGTTTAATTATAAACAATATGCATATAATTTGAAAATGCAGAATGAAACAGGAGGAAACTATTTTTCCAGAACAAAATTAAGCACTAATAAAAAAATAAGTAGATAGATTCTAAGATACTGATGTTATACAGTGATGACAAACTATGCCTAGCTTGATAAACTGGTGTTTCGCAGAAGCACTTACCTCCTGCCTCATACAGATTTATAAAAATCCCAGTGTTAATTACTAACAATGCTTTTAGGAAGACATTTCCATTTCTCTAAGTGTGTTACTGAAACATTTAATTGCACGTTTGTGCTTTCATAACAGTATTTTTGATCTTAATTCAGTATGCTTATAGAAATGATGCAACTTCAAACCTCTCTCAGTACTACTGCAAGAGAAAAAATTCCACAGAGCAGAGTACCCAGCAATCCTGCCTTCACGTAGCTGATACATCAATTCCCTTTCTGAAGCACGATAGCCACTTATCCTATCTTGCACAAAATGGTTTTCAAACCAGAAGTTTACCTGACACTTTTTTACTCTCTGCATATAAAGAAACTGTCCAGCTGAAAGCAACAGAACTGCTGAGTAAGGCTTTCTTGAACAGAGTGAGGATTTTCAGGTTCAAATCCTGCTGATGTGTCTTATATGTAGCACATTTATATCTAAGCACAGCAATATATGGTGCTAGCTGCTATCTATACAGCTGATAATGGCTAAAAAGCTACTTGACCATCCGTGACAGAGCAGAAGCACAAATTACACTTCAGCAAAGGTTGCATTTACAAGGAGCACAGCAACTCTGCACTCAGCCCCTGTGTTGACTGTTTCCTAGGCTCATACAGACACAGCCTGCGTGTGCTCACATCAGCATTGTGCCAAAGGGACTCAGAAAACTGCAGTCCTGGAAAGCCTCCTCAGTTAACATTTCTCATTCTTATTTATTGGCTGCTGGTTACCTGCACACTTACAGCTGTGTCATAACACAAGTTCCTAAAAATATTTATTTTGAACCCCAGCTGCTCAACTTTCCAGCAAGCAAGGAAGACACTTTGGAGGTGCTCCATGCTGCATAACATCAGCCATCGGAGAGACAAATGCTTGAGATAAGTACAGCCTGTAAAAAATTTAAAACACTATTTGTGTTTCACACAGGCCATCAGTAAACAGTGTTTTTCTTCCTTCTTTTTCAGAGCTGAATATTAAGAGGAAATAAAGTGAATAATAATGCTGTCCAAATTACTTTTCTAGGCTGCAGAAGGCAGTAGAAATGTAGGGCTGTAAGCACAGCATTCTTCTCCATATATCTTCTCCTTGTACCAATGTGGTGTTAAATCCTTTTTACACCTATTTCAGGGCCAGATCATGAGCTTATTCTCAAATGTACCCAAGCACTCCTGTAACAGTCTAACCCAGAGACAATTTACACTCTTCAGAGCGGTAAAAGGCACTACTAAAAATAGTAGGGGCCAAAAAAAAAAAATGGATCTACCCAGGTTTGGAAAGCTCATGTTGTTTTTCATTCCCCTGAGCACTAAACTTCTTAAGCCCCAGACAGTAGCCTGCACACCATCAGTGTCACCAGCCTGTTGGTATATTCAGCTTCTTTCTTGTAAAAGGAAGGACAGGATTTTCAAATATGGGATGCAGATCCAAGCCAACCTTGGTAGAATAAGGATGATTTTAAAGTGATACATTATTTTATCAGGAAGCATACAATGAATGATCCAGAAACCACCACCCTTAACCACCAGTAAAACTTCTCAAATGGACTAAAAAGCTCATTTGAAACGGACCAAAAAAGGACTAGCAAAGTTGAGCGTGCTTCAGGAAAACTCATTCTCCCACATACACCTAAATCCAATTGTTGTTTAATTATAAGAGATTATCATCAATACTCCAGTACAGGAACAAGTGATCAAGTGATCAATATTAAATTTATGAGTTTAAGATTCACTGATGCAGCTTCACATTGACTACCATCTGCTTTTTTTTTTTTTTTCTTTTAATATTTCATCATTTATCTTTTCATCTCTTCTGAAGGTGGGGTGACTACTTTCTTCCCTGCTACTATCTTGCATTAAACCGAAATGCTTAACTGTAAATAAACTCCAGTGCCACACCCCATTTTTTTTCTGCTCCATCACAAAAACAGAGGCAAGCATGTGTTTTTGGAGAGCTTGACCTATGTTGTTTCCAAGGTCTACAGAAAATAAGGTAAGTGACCAATAATAAATTCTAATACAGTTCAGTCCCCTGGCTAGATGAATAATCCTACTTAAAAAGAAAAGCCCTAGAACAAACTAAAGCAAATTGTTGTGTAAATAAAATACACTAGTTTGAGCTATGGCAGAAAAAAAGCTGCAGTATCTATTTGTTACTGAAAAAAAGAATGAATGATTTTAAGCTGCAGATAAGAAACCTATTCACACTTTTCCATTTCCATGTCAAAGTTGCATGCTAGCAGTTAGCCTTGAACACAGTTAAATTATGACCCCTTACTTTGGGAAATGGGTGAGGATTAGTGTTCGTTTCTCTTGAGGAAGCTTGTCTTTTTCTTGCCTGGCCTGCTCCAGCAGCTGCCGTCTCATTACAGTAAAAACGGAGCGAAGCAACGTCCTACCGAAAACCTGTGTGGTTTCATACCGAGGTAGACTGTCACAGAACTGAGGGACATTGCAATAACAAAGCCACCTGTGAGGGGGAAAAAGACAGATAATTACCACCATCTAACATATGAATTAATAACTTAATGCAATAAAAGCACTACCTACATCATTTATAATGCATCTGAGAGCTATATGAAAGTATCAATCAGTTCCAAATCAAGTCTGGACAGAGTTAAGTGGCATTTATATTGCCTTTTCTTTTTCTTTTTTCTTTTTTTCCTTTTTTATTTAAGAAAAATGACAAGCAAGTCCTTTTAAGTCTCCATATATTCTTTTTGTCTGTGTCCCAGTTTCCACAAAGTGCTTGCGCCAGACAATACACGTATATCACATAAAATTTGTGTTGATGTCAGGGATTCTCTCCATGAGTCATTAATGAAACCTCTTGCATCTCTTGCCTGTGAGTCCAAAGATTTCACCGCTACCCTGTCCCATTTTCCCTTCTTTAAACTTCTACATTTCCCTACATATACACAAAAGAAGTGACATTTCTAACCAGTTCCACCCCAAACCAACTGCACTTGCATCCTGGTCTCCCACCAGCTGGCTTCTTTGCACTAGCCCTGACTCAATGCTCTCATTTACCAGTAACTCTCTCCATAAAGAGTTTTGTATTAAGAAGTACGTATTAAAATATAGCTTGTCATGTTACTGTTCTTGGAAAAAGGGATTATGGTACTGAAAAGGTAATTCAGGAGCACATCCACTATGTAGGTCATGATTTTATAATTTTAATTTTATGATTAAGGTTTCAGTATCCGCGTGTAAGTGAGCAGAGCCAGTTGTATCTGTACCTTTAAGAGAATCAGACCACAACCATTATGAAAACTCCAACAACAAAACCAGAAAAGTCAAGAACTGGATATATGGACATAAATACATTGCGCTGGCTTCTACACTGCTTGTCTCATTCTCTAAAGTACAGCTTCTTGCAAAACCCTCCGCCAAGATCTCATATCTTAGTCAGACTGAGAATAAGTTTGCAAACGTAAGAGATGCAAAAGCGTTGTTAGATAGAGTTGTCCACACGCCTCTGCTCTATGCCCATGGCTGATAAAGCACTCTACTCAAAGCACAAGGACGTGTAAAACTTATAAAGGTACACTAAAATCATCCAGGTTTCAATTCAGTGCAGGAATTCACACTGTGTGCCTTTGGTGTACAGGTTCTACTTGCTCAGCACCCATAGCACTGTCTCTAGTAACAGGGCAGGGAGTGAGCCGAGAGGAAGGAAGAAGCTTAATCTGAGAAGTTGGAACTAGATGGAAAGAGGCATCACTTTTGGTCTGAGAAAGCCTTAGGGACTGTGGACAGGAAGGGTTGAGAAACTGCAGTTAACAAAACGATTAACAACACAAGTCACCAACCAGAGCCAATGCTAGATATTGATTCCTGAAAATGTTGACTCCAGCCAACCATGGTTACTACATCTTTATCAGACACAAACTGAGGGTGAAGATGTGCCAAATGAAGAGCCCTATGGATCATCAGCTCCTCTGCTTTATGACTTTAGGTAGTCATTCAAGGAGACAAGTCTGTAAATTGCCAAGTCTCCCAGTGGCACAGGTGCGATCTGGGCAAAATAATGTCTCAGTCAAACCAACCAGGATGCTGTGCTACTAAATGGAAGGCAACTTCATGTTGCAGTGCATGGACAAATCTTGACGAGATAACTCTTTATGGACAGGCTTTATGTCAGGTTAGGGTCTACCAGTTGTGACATAACACCTGCTAGTAAACAATTAAAACCCTTCCATTTTTGTGGAAGAGGTGTGAACTGGCAGAGGGACAGCATATGGATCAGTGCCCTGCCTCACACGATCTCAGGATTTGTCATGTGAAAGCATCACAGTAAGACACGGAGCAGCATCACCAGCCACAGTCTGAACTTACATGGGTTTTTACTCTTCTCTTTTATGGAGCTGAGGTTTTTCAGGGAAAAAAAAAAAAAAAAAAAAAAAGCTGAATAGCAACTTGCCTGAATTTTTAGTACACAAAATAAGGAAC
Organism: Aythya ferina; assembly: GCF_964211825.1. Taxonomy (NCBI): domain Eukaryota; kingdom Metazoa; phylum Chordata; class Aves; order Anseriformes; family Anatidae; genus Aythya; species Aythya ferina. The sequence goes on along the minus strand of NC_140297.1, from coordinate 39,152,702 downwards.
TTATAGAAGACTCTTATCTTAATCAGACTGAGAGCAACTTTGCAAATACAAGAGTTGTAAAAGGGTTGTTAGATATAGCTGCTCAGAGGTCACTAATCCCTGTTCTTGGCTGATAAAGCACTCCTTTCTAAACACAATGATGTGTATGCAACTCTGATATATTTTCTCTAAAGTGATCATGTTTTCAATAAGCTTAGACTGCAGGAATGGTGCACCTACGATGTACATATGCTGTGTGTACATGATGTTTTTGTAAGCAAGTCATTAAACAAACAAAAGCACAATTACCTGGTGTAATTCACTTTATATCCTGCAATATCATCATTGGGTGATCGTAGTCTCCGCTGAGAAGGCGTCTCCAGGTGCCAGTAGTTAATGCGGTTCAGAAACATTTTAGCCAGTTCCACTATTGTCTGCCTTTCCTTTGAAGGTAAGTGGCTAAATTTGTACTGCACAAAATTATTCACACCCTTGAAACAGGAGAAGAATGTTTAATTATTTACCCTTTTTTGTTTTTTTTTTTTTGTAGAATTGTCCTGGAACACTTATCACTTCAAGTTTGTTAACCATGGACAAGAGAAAAGATACAGGAAAGAAAACAAATACCAGAGACCATGAACTCCTTGCAAGTCACATGTCACAAACTGATTCTCCTGTGCAAAGAATCAGGAACATCCAAGTATTTTTATTCTATTGCTCTACAGCAGCTGACTTGTTGACTTAGAAGAAGACAAGGAAATTTATTTTTTCCTTGTTTTTCAAAGTTAAAAAAAAAAAAAAAAAGTCAGGGAACAGAGAAAGATCAAGAGAGCTTTCTTCTATTTCTTAATACATGCACAATTTTGCTGATAACCATATTGCATGATTTATGTATTTCCTCTATAAAAAAGTATGTATTTCTTCATCACCTAAAATAGTAAAATTGGGCTTGAGGACTTCTATTCAAGTTTTTGTCTACATGGCATATTATTTCTTCAAGAAATGTCAGCATTTCACATGTATGTCACTTCAGTGCACTTTGTATACCTGTCTACTTTTTAAAAAATATATTGAGAATAGTCAAAATGTGTGACTATAACTGCTGGAATACATATATACTAAAAATCAATTATAATACTGTTGTTTAGCAAATAATTGTGTGATTGAGCTGAACTGCTAGGAACAAATCGTGTGATTGAGCTGCACTGCTAGGAACAAAAAGGTGAAATTATTGGTCTATTTTAAGGGAAAGTTCTTTCAAAATAAGCTGGAAAAAGAGTTACTGTGCTTTACCTTCTTAAGCAAATTGAATAGTACGAAGAATGCAAAAAAAATACATTGTACAAAACCTTTTTAGTAGCTTACTTAAAGGTCTAGTAGTGTATGCATCTTATATATGCTTATTCTTGTTTATATTCAAACTAAAGGAGAACCTAAGGTGAAGTCTTCCAAGAAATTCAACAATAAAGAACTCTGACTTTACTAAACTGTAAAAAGCAAGAGTTGTAAGGAAGTACTTACTTCACATAATGCTCTTCACATTTAAAATGTCCTGTTTAACAATAGAGCAGCCATTCATCCACCAGTGGGAACACATTCAGCTCCTGATTGAGTGAGGTATGTAAGCTTCTGCATAGTCTCACTGGAGTTAATGGGCCCACTTTTGTGCCAAAAGTTCATTCTGAGGAGCTTGCTAAACCAAAATCTGAATTTGTCATATGTTCTTTATCCACTAAGAATTACAAAAGCCTCAGTTATTCTTTGTTTTGGGCTGTTTTTTGTTGTGTGCCCTTTGAAAGAGAAGACTATGATCTCACTGAATTGGATCGTAACATTTTCATTGATTTACTGAAGACAAAAGTCATTTTAATATTGGATTTCAAAACTTTGACAGTATTTTTCATCACTCAAGACAGAGAAAGATTAGAACAGCCACACATAAAAGTAGTATTTTAAGTTTCATTCTCTAAACCCACAAAAAAACCTGTCAGTTTCAGTAAAGCATAAGATGAATGATGAGAGAAGTTAAATAATGTAGCTATTATACCAATGCTAAAGGAGAAGAAGCTGCAGAAGTCTCCTACAGATTCAGCCCTTCTCCTAAAGTAATACACAGAAGCATTTGTAAACTGCCTGAAATGCCAGAGTTTCAAAGAAGTCTCTGTGTTTACAAAAGAAATAAAATAAAATAAAAAGTTGATTGTTTACCTGTTCAATGCTAGGTTTCTCAAATGGGGGACTTTCCAAAGATCCTTCTACTACAGGTTTTCCCATCTGTAATATGCACTTCCTCAAAAGCTGTTAAAACATAAATTTAAGAAAATTAATAAATTTGCATATTTACATAGTGTCAATGGAACTCACTGGAACACAAAACGGCACAAGCAGTGTTGAAAATCCCCTGGCTGTGTATGTGCTTACTCAGTCATCTAAATTTATAGCTACTTAACTTCACTGTGAATTGCTTCGTATCTTCTTTGAAACACAAATAAAAAGCTTCTCTGACTATGTGTAGGCAGAGAACTATGTGTAGTTAGCATTTATGTCAGCTGCCTTTTCCCAATGTGTAAGTGAAGACTGTTAGAATTGCAGGTGGAAGCAGTTTATAGATGGGAGTTGGGGTCAGCTCCTGAATCATCTAGATGACTTTTGGAATAAGACATGATACACTGTAAGCACTGCAGATTCTAGCACAGTTGGCCTGTAATGCATCATGCCAAAAAAAAAAAAAAAAAAACAGAAAACTTCTCACCAGGTAAAGTCAATACATGCGTGAGTAGCATTTTAAACAATGAAACTGGCTTGTGTGAGAGTGAAGAAAAAAAAAAAAAAAGACAAAATCCTACATAAATTCAGCTTACTTTGAACAAGTAGAAATAAACTTGCTTGGTGTCTGCATCTTCTTCTTTGTGGACACAGGTGAACAGATACTCCACATCCAGTACAATCCCCAGTAGCCTATTCATTTCTTCTTCAGACACATTCTCCAGGTGAGAAACATGAGCAGCTAAATGAAATAAAAATCCAAACCTGTGAAAAGCCTATCGAGAGACAGCAAAAGTACTCCCCAAGATGTCTCAAACTACGCTTTGCTTGTGAAGGCAAAGATCCTGCAATAACCTTATTTAAACAGAACCTCTTATCAGAGCTTACTGAAATATAGGCCACATCGGAGCCCCCCACTGGCAATTCCCACAAGCAAAGGGAAGACAGCTGTGTGGAATCAGTCTGTGTTAGTACTTAAAACAGACCACACAAGTCCTGTCTGTCTGTATTAATATGTTGCAATATAGAAGTATTACATACATTTTTGTCCAAGAACTGTACTTTTGAGAAAGTTTCATGAGAAAATATCCTTAAATTAGCTAATCAGTGTTGATACAGATAGCACCTTATTTTGTGAAGATAAAAAGGTATCGGCTCCATAAATAGGTTTTTTTGTTTGTTTGTTTTAAACTGCATATTACTGGTCAAGTCTCATAACTTTATATCAAGTAAATTCAAGCTGTTTTGTGTGCACTGTATTAACAAAGCTTTTGCAGATTGTACATGCTCATTTGTTCAGAAGTGTACAAAAAGACACCTTTCAACATCATAATCTTCAAGTGACAAAATTCCTTTATCAGCTCCAAAGGTAAATATAGTTCCACATTTGTAATTTTCAAAAGCTGGAGGTTTGTATGTGTAAAGTGAGACAATCATGTAAAGCAGGTTTAAACAACTGGCTCCAGGAAGAGAGAAGGCAATTTAAAACAAAAAGTCGATTCCCCAAAAAGAAGGTATTTGCATTACAAAAAGCAACAATCTTAGCTGACTCCAGGCCAATGTACCTGAAAGGTATGCATATCCTTTACTCTGAAAGGACAAGAAGACATCTTTCAAAAGAAAAAGAAAACCATTTGAAATGTTGAGCATATTTTTTAGCCTTTTAGTAACTTTTGTCAATATTTACTTATCGGACTGGTAGGAAATTGTGAACGTAAATCCAATACCTTAAGGAGAGAGGAAGTGGGCAGAAATAACACTTGACTCAAAACCGATCATATTTATTGGCCAACAAGCAAAGTTGTAGTTCAGTATGACAGCTGTCAAAACATTTAAATTCAACAAATTTGTTCAGCTTCAAGTAAAAAGGACACCTTGGCTCAGAACATTTAAAAGATGCCAGCATTCATTTCCACTTAAATGAACATTTATAATAGAGTGTCTTAAGTTCTGAGCAAAGTCTAACTAAAGGTGAGGTGGCCACCACAGGCTTTCTCCAAGGAACAACATTCAGCAACCTAGGTAGAATAAAGGGATTTCATTTCTGTCCTTGAGCCAGATGCAATAGTATGGTATTCGCAGATGTCTGTTCTGATCTTGTAAAAGAAACAAGTTCTCTCCTAGATGAGCACTGTATTAGAAATTGATAACTGAATAAAGAAACTTCAGGCTCAACTACTAAACAGAATAAAGAAAATCAGCATAAGAAGCCATTTCAGGGACAGTACCAAAAGTCTTATTGACTACTTAGGATTTGAAAATGTTATTATATTACAGAACTATTACCCATACATTGAACTTAAAAAGGAACTTCGGATTGTATTTACTGTAGTATATCATTTACTACAGAATCATCCAATGTTTGTACATCAATCCAGCCAACAGTCTGGATGTTCAACAGCCTGTTCACAAATTCTTGTGGCCAATAGTAAAAATAGTTTTAAAATAGTTTAAAAATCAAAGCTTTAGTACACTGACACCAAATTCTGTGTTTCTCCTGACTAGAGTTTTATAGTCCCATTCATTTGCATTACCCTACTGGTACCTCAGTTGCTATTATGCTTACAAAAAAAAAGAAAAAACATCATGACTATATGATGCTACAGCACATGAGAAGAAAGCAAACAGAAAGAACAAGGCCAATGTAATGATTTCAATGATTTGAAGATGTGAAAAATAACAAGTTAATTAAATTAGTTGTGCAAATTCATTAAGAAAATACACAAGTGTATGAATTAGAAGCTGTCAGAAAACAGACTAAGGAGGAATATGTTTAAAGTCTATCTCAAAATCAATGTTTATCTAAAAACACAAGTGATGTATATAAGACAGGCAAACCAAGAAATATCCAAATACATTACGGTAAATAGAAGGAACTAAAGACAAGACTGGGAAAAAAGGGTTCCTGATTGTGTATATAGTGTACTAACACATTATTTAATCAGTTTTAAAAGTGCATTACTCTCAAGACACAAAATGTTTATCAACAGGAAAATACACTGTTACATGGGAGAAACCAATTAAGTTTAAAAGAGAAGAGAGGATCTGACTACATAACACCTGCTCTTGAAGCTGGTGGACAGTGAAGTCTCCTGGCACACAATTCAGTCACGAGTTCACAGTTTTACATCAGTGACCCAACACATTGCCCAAACAAAAGAAATATTCATTAAAAATCCAGGCATGAGCCAAGCTGAGTGGCTGAGCCAGTTCCAACCCTGAATAAAGGGAAATGAGAAGCAGAGTGGCTGGTGGCAAACCATGGCACACCAAAGCAAAAAGTGTAGATGAGGGTCAGGGTGAGTCAGACAAGGTGAAGAACAACAGCACAATGGCAAATCAGCAGCCAAAATATTTTGATGCCATGACAAATTTGAAGCCCTAAGTCAGAAGTAGGACTGGTACTTGTGGACAATGCAACAGGAGATGTACATCTAAACCATTTTAGCTGCTTTGGTGAAAACAAAAAAAAATACATGCTGTAGGTAAATAGATAGAAATAACCATAAATTAAACCACTTACTGTCAAACAGATTGTGCACCAAAATCTGCACTGGTTTAAAGACTGAATACCCTCCCCCCCACACACACACTTCACCCCACCCCTCCAAAAAAAAAAAAAAAAAGCCTGAAACATAGAAGATTATCCTAATGCCTGGGATAATCTTCTGAAAGAAAGAAAATGGAAAAAAAAAAAAAAAAAAAAAACACATAATAAATAAAAAATGCATCTTAGATCAGGTATGGCTTTAACCAACAGAGTAATTTATACATTGCTATTTCAACAGCTCCCTGAGGAAAAGAAAATGCAAGGCAGATGATAATCTGAAGCCTGCACATCTTGTGGTCAGTCTGGTTTTAAAGGCATTCAGCAAGAACACGCTAATTTAGAGGAGATGAATAGGAAAATTATCTTGGAAAACACCATTGAAAGACAGATTTTGACTAGTGGTCTGAGGAAGCAGACAGCAACTCATTTCAGTTATTTCAAATGAAACATTGTCCTCATTAGCTGCAGCTAGCAGAAAAAAAAAAAAAAAAAAAAAAAAGAAAAAAAAAAACTTTACCTTTTCTAAAAACAGTAATAAATAAAAATATACTTCATTTCATAAAGTACCTGTCACTGGTACTGGTTTTACAGTTTTCCCTGGCTCCCTAGTTAATGAGCAATTTAAGATTTTTAAAAGACCAAAATCAAGCTCAGCCTTTGGAAGAGCTGAGTTTTTCTACAAAATACATAGCTTCCACAAATTCCAGTGAAGAATAGGGAACTGACAGGCACAACATCTCAAAAGATTCAAAAAAAATTTTAAAAAATGAAAAGCCTCTTTCTTCAGGTGGAATGAAAGGGATGGGTAACATAAGCTACCCTGGCTGCATAACCAAAGTTGGCACAAATAAGCAGGATGATGAAAGGTTGAAACTAACTTGGCTAAGGAGACCAAAAGTTCTGTGATACCATGCTAAACTTCTCCTGCAAATAAAACCAGAGATTGGGGGTATCAGGAAAGGAATATGTTGGAAAGCCTAGAAATAGATCAGAGTAACGAAGATATAAAAGGGGAGCAGAAAAAAAAAATATGCCGCCGCCACCCCCCACCCCCCCAAAAAAAAAAAGTGTTCCATACAAAGTACTATATTATTCCCAAAAATAAATAAATGATTAATTGTGAAGGTTTTAGATTTCCTTTTTCATATTACAATTTTCTCTGTTATGCATCACACCAACCAAAATTTAAAAACAACTGCTTTTTTTTAGTTTGTTCTGAACTTTATTATAGATCATTTTTTATTATCCGGCTTTCAGTTTGGATAAGCATAATTTTTTAAATAAAAGTTAGTGCTTCATGCCTTTTTTCAGGAGGTATGTGTAAAAAATAATTATCTATTTGCAGAAAAAAAATATTTAACATTGGATTTTTTATATATATATATATATACACATGAGCTATATATCAGATGTACAGCTCCAGTATTTTGTGTGTCAGAAGGCAAGGTTATTTTTGTAGGAAAGATTTTCCACTTTAACAATGTTCAAGAATACTTTACAGCTTATTTAATTGTAAGAAAGTCTCATTCATGTTGTAGCTAAGGCTGCTGAAAGATAAAACAATGTGATATTAATTCATATGTTATATAAAGTATTAAAATTATTATGGGTAGTTTAAAAATGCTTTTGTATTTTAACAAAATAAAATGTCTAGATTATTAGAAGTCGTGCCTCATTCAATTCCTTTGAAATTCATTTTGGGGAACTTCTAACATATTTTCATCCAAGTTAACTGACATTTATGTCTGACTGTAACACCATTTCTAGCATAGCATCTTGAATTTCATCTTGCAAGAGTGCAGACTTCTGGGTATAAGCACGTGGATTCTAGGAGAAAGCTAAAATCTTACCTAGTGTATGGCTGCAGCTGCGGCATGGTTCAGTAAGGCTGACAACTGTCTGCTGCAGATCTGCCCGAGGGGGAGTGGGAGGTGGGTTGGGGTTCTTCCAGCCATTGCATTTACAAGATTCCTCAGCCTGAAACCAAAGTAAAAGAATATCAATCAGTAGCGTGAACAACAACCAACAAAGCCACAGCAATTTACTGAATCTGCCATATTTCAAAGGCAATAAGAAGTAGTATTATTAACAAGCGGTTGATTTTTATTTGTTTATTTTTAAATCTACCACACTGCTAGAGCTTATTTTCTAGATATAATCAGAAATAGAATAATACTGCAAATAGAAAGATTATCCTGGTTCTGGTATGCAAGCTGTGCTCAGAAAAAAATAAATACACAAAGTCTGGCTAATTCTTTTACAGAAAGCTGTAGGTCCTGTATGAAAGAAGCATTCAGACATTTATATCAAGACATACAGGTCCTATCAACACGTACAGATCCACCAAGACAGTTTTAATGATTTAAACACAAACAGGCCATCTAATGGGCAATGTGTTTATCACTACCTTATCAGCTACACTTGCAACAAGAAATCACGCAACTAAAAATAAGCACACGTCCAGCCAAGCGGGGTTAACCAAACACTGAAATAAGCAAACAGTAACTGCATTGGTCAAGAAAGTTGTCCAATGCAAGGCTTGGCCACATCACCAACAGCAGTGAATGCCAAAGACAACGACCCTGCCAACAGAAACCTGTCACATAGCATGGAAAATGTAGTTATAGTCACTGACAGAGAAACAAACCAATGGTTTACAGCTAACAGGGATGACCATGAAGGGGGAGGTGGTGACCCAGGTAATCCAATTTCAAATCATTTAGAAGTTCAAAGTACCAGTTCCAGTTATCCAAAGAACAGCTTTATAGGAGGGAGATTTTTTTCTGCACATCCATAAGTTCTGTTATTTTGATGGCAAAGTTCTGATTAGATTTTCAAATGAGAATATTAATGCTGTTAGAAGAAAAGCGTACTTTTCTGCTATTCAGAGATATCTGTGCACTGGGCGGTAATGAGATACTCATGAATTTGCAGTGCCAAGACCTCTGTGAGGAAAGTATGCCAACTGCTGCATAATATTTACGACAGAAACAACCTTAGTAGGAAAAATGTGGTGTTAATATATCCAGCACTAATGTGTCATTTTTTCAAACTGATTCTGAATATATTTAATGCAATCTATTTCAGGAACCTATTTCATTTTCCTTTTATGTTTCCAAATCTCATCTCACCTACGGAAGAAGCACCCAAGAGAGGCAGAAAAGATCACAGCTTGACAGTGCCTATGATTGACAGCTTCGTAGATTGATGGTAAATTGTTCTTCCACTCTAATTTCAATATTCAGCAACCTGAGCAATGTGACAACTGCTGCCTGCATTTTGCTGAGCGCCACATGATGCTTTTACCATCTCTTCTGCTGAAGTGTTTATCCAGCTGGACTCCCGGCCATGGGGTCAGGCGGCATTCGGGGCAGTCTGGCATGCTGGAAGGGGCAAGTGGTGTTTTCAGCAGCCAAAACCACCAGGATGACTCAGAAACCCACCTGCAAGCTCCCAGCAAAACCACTTCCATGTGCACTTCCCTTGGGAAGGGGGCCAGCTGCATCCCCTGGGCCCACTGGGTCTCCACGCACCGTGTGGGTGTAGGCCGCTGTGCTGGGGGTGTCTACCACAACATGTGTCTGTAGGGTAGCACCAGGGAGATTTCTATATGAAACATGGGAAATCTGGGGAAGATTTATATATATACAGTCTCAGAAAATGCAACCTGGAGGGACTTACAGTGAATTTCATCTTTCTATCTACATTTTTCTATCATGTTTTCTATGAGTAATATGACTGGCAGAGATGTCAAGCAGGCCCGATGTTATTTTGCAGTAGAAACTGTCTCTTACAATTTCACAGGCATGGAGCCAGTTTTATTTTTGTTTGTTATCCAAACCTACAGGACCTACTAAGGTTTGTTGACTAGAAAGAGAAGCCAGTGATTAGTGGCACCTACAAACCAAGGACTGCCCTGTTGTGAAGACTGCGGACATCTGCAAGACAATTTGACCTCAAGCTAGACAAAAACAATGCCAAATAAGCTATTCACAATTGCTTCATAGAAGAGAGAATGTTGCCATGAAAGTTTTTGCAGTTAAAACAAGAAGAGACTGTCAGAAAATGAGATTATTGCCAAAGAAAATTCAAGACAGAATCGTAAAGAAGTTCTTGAACAGCAACAGCAAGAAAATAACTGACTATAAGGTTAGGGAATCAGGGTCTGATTCTTCCCACTCAGTCGTCTGGACAAATGTTCAAATTTATAAATTACTGACATAACATAATGCTTCTTATTAATTGCCTTAAATCATACCACAGTGGAAAATGACCAAAAAAAATAAAATAAAATAAACTAGGCCAAAAGCATTTAGAGAATATTTTTCTCTGAGTGGAACCAGCATTTCACAGAAGCTCACCACACAATGTTTACGATCAAGCCTAAAAAGCTATAAACAGTGAGTAACTACACAAACTTTCATGTCACACAATAATTAACAGCAAAGATGCAAACAAACAGATGTATGAATTGTGATAACAGCTCGGTTCAACTGCCAAAAATAAATATCAACCCACCCACTGCAGAATAAAAACAGTGTGTTCAGTGGCAGATTTTTGTCAGCCCTCGGTAGTACTTGCTTGCCAGATCTTTTTGAAACAGATGTTAATTTGTATTGTTCGTAATATTCTAGAGACCTTTCTCAAGCAACTATCAAGGGTGGGCCTTTTTTTTTTTTTTTTTTTTAATTCTTTCTATAAAACACCAGAATCAGCACAAAAGTTCTGTTAACCAAGGGGAAACACAGCCCGAAAAGGTCCTCTTCAAAACTAAGCTTTCATTGTCGATGTTGATAGTGCAAGTATTTTGTGCTGAATGTGCAATGTGCATTACTCAGTGGCTTAAATTGCCTACTTGTTACAAGTCTTCCACTGTCTTTGTTTTGTTCAGTCAGTCCTTTCCTTGGCCATCTTCAGCTTTTTCCTTTCTTTCTTTCTTTCCTTTTCTTTTTTTTTTTTTTTTTTTTTTTTTAAATGTCAGTCATCTGCTTTTCATTAGAAAATAAAATATGACTTCACCTCCACAAAAACTTAGTTTAAGTTCAAAACAGTTTGGAGGGGAGGAAGGAAAAGAAGCATTTAAACTAGCACATCCAGTCCTTGGGGTCTTGTTTTCTGGGACATCTGCGGAGGTTTGATAAAGCCACTGCAGAAAGCTGGGGACTTCTGCTTTATTGAACCCTGCAAAGCCACAAATGCCATCTTTCCAGGCCCAAGGATCACAGACATTGTATCTTAAAGGATGTTTTTTTTTAATAAAACTGATGAGTGTAATGTAATCAAACAACAATTACACACCAAAGCCTAGTCTCCCCTCAAAAACAATGCAAAAATTACATACAATCTGCACCGCATGATATATTTTTGATCAAATTTTTGGCACCTTCCATGTATTACATGTAGGGTACTACCGTGTAATAACAGCACATTTTAACATACATTTTTATTTATATTTATGCCACTTAAGTGGGTTTCAGGTCTAAATTATAATGGCTAAGTAAATATTGTTACAATGTTATACTGCCTAAACCATTCCTTCCCCTTTCTGGTGGTGAAATAGGCATAGGAACAGGTAAGTTTCAACCCAACTTGATTACAAAGCAAAAGACCAAAACAAACTTAAAGCTGAGTTTCAGAACAGCTGCTGTACTGGGCTCTTTTCAACTCAAAGCCATACAGTCTGCCCTGTCTCATAACTGCAATGCCAAGCAGACTCAACAGATTATAGACACACAGCACCACAGGTCTTGTTTCCAACAAGTGTAATTACTCCAGAAAAATTACTTTCCCTCCCAACAGAAAAGCCAAGTAAAATACCCTACTGTAAAGCTTTCTCCTGCAAGCAATAATCTCAAAATGATGCTTTTAACAAAGAACATCAAACAAAGCATAACAAAAACATTGATGAATTTAAAATGCGTGTTTTTCCTACTCAAACACCCAGTACCCAGCAACCAGGCAGTCAGATGCTGCTTGGAGATCTACTCATATGTACCAGGAAGGGATCATTTGTCTTTAACAATATGAAATCAATTTAATGTTCAGCTCAAAGGACATGTTCTTCCTTTGTTAGTCAACCCAAGTATTGTATTTCCCCTACCCCACCCCACCCCCAGGTTTCTCTCAACTACAGAATAGATGTAGGCTACCGTATAATATTTGTTATTAAAAGCAGGGATCGCATTCCCACCTTGTGAGGTTAATGGTAGATTTCTTATTAAATTTAAAGAAAGATGACTTAATTAGACCTGCAATACATAGCATAACAGATTCACCCCACTATGAAAATGATCATAAGAAAGGTTTAATGTCCTGTATGACTCCTATATACCTCCTCAATTTCTCCAGAAAACATTCATACATTTTCAGTGGAGCTTCAAGGAGCTGTAATCCTACAATACAGAATTTAGACAAGTAATGCAGTCAAATCTGCCTCATCTTAATCTGCCTTATAAAAGTCAGGGGGGAAAAAAAAAGTAATTATGAAAACCACAGTACATAATCTTACCACAAACTATTTTTAATGTGTGGGAGCAGGAAAACACTACAGGGTTCACTGCTGGATCAGATGTGGGGGAAAATGCCTGTACCAAGGGTCAGCAGCTGCTCTGCAGCCTGGGAGACCCAGATTTTACTTCAGACTCTGCCACTCACCTGCCGCGGGGTCTCAGCCAAACCTTCTCATCTAGCCCTGCTCACGATGTTTGTTTTGGTTATTTAAAGCATGGGGTCTTCGAGGAGGTGTTATTCTCCACTACTTGTGCAAATGCCTTAAGCTACAGGGCTCAAATTACATTTACAGGCATCCAGGCATTACTGTAACACATACAGTTAGAAACAAGCAATTTTATGGAAAAATTAGTGTACTAAAATAGTACACATTTCAACATAATTTTTAAGAAGAACTCCCAATGGGCTGGAGAGAGAGTTGTATTTTCACATACTGTAAATCAGTGGGGAGAAAAAAAAAAAGCCTAGAAGACTTACACACATAAATGTATTTAATGAAGATGGAGGATGAAGTCACACAGTGCTGCTTTTATATTGAAGTGTGGCACGCTCATGTGCCTAATGCTCAATTTCACACTGGACAAAACCAAAACGATGTATGCAGCCATTCATACACACACAACTGTAAGTGCCAAAAACAAAACACTACACAAATACAGCATTACTGTGTACTTCTGAAAATCGTGAAAACTGCGCCAGCTCCTAATATATATCTTATTGTTCAGAACGTGCATTCGCCACACACAAACCCAGGAGTTTAAAAGGCTGTTTTAAGCAGAAGAGCCTGCTCTTGCCCTTCCACCCCTTTTCTATTTAATAGGAGAAATAGCCAAGTGTTGTAGGTCCAGAGTGACAAGTCTTCTGCCTCAATTCTCTACCAGAAAAACAAAACAAAACCATTAAAAAACACAAGTACATGTATTTCTTTAGTCCCAGGCCAGGGCAAGAGCTCCCTAAACTCAGCTCTCATCCTGCTTACAATATGTGCACACTGAAGACATCTTTGCCTGTATTTCCCAAGGGGTGAAGCAGAGGGAGGGCTGAAAAAGGACCAGAGTGTTCCCTCTTGGGGACTGGGTGTCCTACCGCAGAGCAGTGCCTCACACCCCTTTCTGCTCAGCAGTGTCCTCTCCAGCACAGCATATTTTTGCTGTCACCAGATGGACCTGCAGTCTACACAGCCTCTGACTTCTGCTCTTCAGCCCTAGCAAACCCCTGTTCTCTGCCTCTACTACTCCCAGCATCTCTGAGGTTAAGTTTCCAATAAGGTCTGTGTGCTGAAGCAGTAGGATTTTGCGGTGAATTTTATATGGGAAAAAGTTATCAGCACTGCAGGATGTCGTCACGTATTTTCTGCACTCCAACTTGTACAGCTCTATGTGGATCTACACAAGATTAACATATGGCTGCCACTTGAATGAAAACAGAAGCCCCCTTCGGAGACGGTGCAAGTGTTTGAGCTCTCACACTCACACACACAAAACAAATGGCACAGAAGTTGCAACCCAGAGTAAGAAAAAGTTCAAAGTTCTCTGCACTGCTACAGCTCCTTGCACACTGCTAATGTTCCGACCCAAGCAGCGTAGTTTTGGAGCTCCTGCCAGGTGCTCAGGAAGAAGTATAGCACATCCTTCCACCCAGCTGCATCCTTCCGCCGTACCCCACAGGAGACAGCACTTGATTAGCTTACAAGGATGTCCACTTGGTGATGTTTTGAGACCTGAAAGAATGCTGCCTGCCACTGAATTACTTAAGAAAAATCAGGTAAAAAAGGTTAGTTTTGCATTGTAATCTGCACATGGAGCAGCACTGAGTGCGGTGGCTGCGTCTTGCTCCCAGCGGGGAAGGAGGATGAAGCCCCGCGGTGCCCCCAGCCATATGTCTGACTCCATCAGACTGGAGTGCCAAAAGGGACACAGCCAGCTGGGACTCCCTGCAGAAGAGCAGGACCTCGAGGGCCGACAAGGACACCCCAGCAGGGCACAGGCAGCACGAGCTGTCACCACACTGCGCCCCACCACCGGAGTCCTGCGGGAGGGACAGAAGGGCTAGCGGCAGGCTGCCTCCCCTCCCTCACGGCTCTCACCTCCCTGCCACCAAGCACCCATGCCAGTGCATGTCTGGGACTGCCAAGTCCCCAAAAAAGCAGAGTGGTTCTGTAGAGACAAGGCTGCCTGTGCTCCTTCGTGGTGCGGCCACCTCTGCAGGGCAAAGCACCTGAAGAAAAGGCTTCAACCCTCGTGAAGATCAGCTGGAGGTACGTCAAGGGAAGGAAAAAGAACTAAACAGGGAAGAAAAAAGTGATTCATACACACAGGCACATCCGTGAAGACTTCACACGCCCCACATCCAGCATCATTTAACAGCATGTCTTAGTAGCAATAAAATATTGGGGATGCAAAGTGGAATCAGCACTAGGAAAGCTTAAAACCTCATCACGCAGCCTTCAACAAGAGCCACCAGCTTCATGTGCACTAGCTGCTCTTTTATCTTCCTGACACTTGTGTAAGCTTGCACATCCCACAAGTGCAACAAAGCTGAAACAGAGATGCCTGCACATTTGTAAACAGCAAGGAAACTGAAGCGTGCAGCTTCCTTAACTTGCCCTCACATGACGGCATTGCGACATGCCTTCAGCAGACGGTTCAAGCTCCTCACATCACCAGAAAGGGCTACGGACCCAAACTAGGATGCCTCCTCACGTGTGTGAGCTTTTAGTTCCAACTTGGACCCAACGTGTGCCTTTTTGGGGGTTCCAAAGCAAGGGAACAGAGGGAATAAAAACCACTTTTCTCACAAACAGCCCAGTTATTTCCAACGCCGAGAGCGTTGCCAGAGGGTTTTACTCAGCGCTGCCAGCCTGAACCTGTCGGCCTCCCCGTGCATCCAGGAGTCACCCAGGCAGCAGCAGGAGCGCATCCCGAGCTCTGACCACACGCACCCTGCCCCGCACGTGGACACGCACGGACGACACCAGCGCCTGTCACCAGCCCCCGAGGGCAGGAGCAGCCGCCCTGACCGCGCTCCCTCCACCTCCAAATCCACCGGGGGTGAGCCCTGAGCATCCCACCCGGCGGCGAGCTGCAGGTGGAGGGCAGGAGCGTGGATAAGGAGGGATGCCCGGGGCAGGAGCGTGCAGAGGGAGGGATGCCCGGGGCAGGGCGAGGCAGGCAGTCACAGCTACGTGACCGGCGAGGCCGGGGCTTGCCGGAGCCCGGAGGCCGCGCCCCGCCGGGGCGGCTGCTGCCAGCCGGGGCTGCCGCCGTGCCGCGGGCACCGCAGGGGGCGACACCGGGGGTGGGGGCGCCCCGTCCATCGGCAGGCTTAGGGTTTATCCCCGCGACCCGCGGCTGGAGAGCCCTGGGGAGGGGGGAAAGGAGCCGCCACTTCCGCGGGGAGCACCGGGCCGCCCTCCCTTCCCTTTTCCCTTCCCCTCCCGGCCCGGCCCGGCTCGGCTCGGTTCGCCCCGGCACGGCCCTTCCCCTCGCCGCCGTCAATCCCCACCCTCCGTGGGCGGGTGGGCGCCGCGGCCGGGTACCTTGCAGGCGGAGTAGACGCCCAGCTTCTCCAGCTTCTTGGCCCGCGGCGCGGCGCGCAGCTGCGCCTTCTTCCCGGCCGTGCGCGCCGAGCCGGGCCCCGCGGGGCTGTCGGCGGCGGTACGGGCCGGACCCGCGGCGGCCGCCACCCCCCCGGCGGCCGGGGAGCCCTGCTGCGGGCCGCCCCCCGCCGCCCCGGGCCCGGCCCCGGCTCCGGCTCCGGGTCCGGCGCCGCCGCCGCCAGGCTCCGCCATGCCCGCGGCGCGGCGGCAGCCGCCCGTCCGGCCGGCCGGCGCCCTGCGCCCGGCCCTAGGCCCTCCCCTCCGCCGCGCCGCCGCCGCCGCCGCCGGCTGCTCCCCGGGGGGGGAGGCGGGAGGAGGGCCCCGGCGCTCCGCGGGCGGCTCCGGCCCCGCCGGCAGGGGGGGAGCCGGCACCCGCCTCCCTCCCGCCCGCCCGCCCGCCCGCCCGCGCCGGGTGAGGGGGGCGAAGCGGTGCGGGCGGCGCCCTGAGCGCCCGCGGGTGGCAGCCGGGCTGTGAGGGGGACAGGGGGTGCCAGAACGGCTCGGGGTTTTTTAGGTGGTTTCTGGTGGAGGCAGTGTAAAAATGTCAGATTTAAATACGGGGTAACTCGTGGGGAGGCTGCTCGATCCTTCACCTCGTCCCGGAGCGAGTGGTGGCAGCAGTCGGTTTGTGTCTCGCAGGGGTCGCCTTCTAGCCCAGGGCACAAATTGAAGCCAATGGTCCCAGCGCAGCAGCCCGGTGGATGTGCGGCTCGGGGGAAGCTGCGCTCTGCTGCACACATGTAAAAATGCGGCCGAGCTGTGAGAAACCACAAATGGCAGTTCTATAGGAGGGCACCACGCTTTAAGAGGTTGGGCGTTCGTGTGGGATCCGCAGCTCTTTGATGTGTAAAGCCGAGGCAGCAATATGAAGAGTGAGGGGAATCCCAGGGCATGAGGAGCTCCTGCAGCGGCAAGGCCTCGGCGCCTTGCACAGGGCAGCCAAAAATGACTCCGGACTTCTGCAAAGTTAAGAGAGATATATATGGGGGTACATAAGGGAGAGGAGGAGTGAGAAAACGCTTTCTCTGTGTTCTCCTTCTTCCCTTGCCCCCATTTCCCCAGCTACTGGTGATATTCTCATGCATTAGGTTATATGGTGAGGTGACGTTTTTGTTAAATGCGGGAAGACAAAAAAATAAAACAAACAACAAAACCTGGAGAACACACCAAGCTCCCTTTCAGAATGAAACACTGGGATATTTATTGTGGGAAAGGGGGATTCTTAAATCATCATTATTATTGGCTGAGCTTTTAAAATCAACAAAAGATTGATGGGGGCCATCCCGTTCCCTCATCTGCTTTAGGAAAACGTGAAGGGTGGGGGCACAGCACCTGTCCCCGCCCCATCCCCGGCCTCCCCGTAGGGACCCCGGCTCTAGGGAGGCTGTGGCGGAGGCTGGGGCCGGTGCAGGGCTCCCGAGCAGCTGTGACAGTGACCCATAAGATGGCTGCTGCCATCCCCGTGCCTTAAGACGGACTGTTAAGGTGGAGGAGCCGCTGCCCTGGGAGGCGGCGGGGAGCACAACCCTGCCTCAGCCGCCGGCTGTGCGAGAATTAACGGCATGGGGATAGGATAATCGAGTTTCCTTTACATTTGCTTAGCGATCTCTTTGGTATTATTCGTGGAAGTGGCAGGATGACGCTTTGGAACAGCAGATAGCCGCCGTGTGGTAACCACCACCGTGTAAGAATAATGCGCTGCACCTCTGCGCTTGCAGTGCTTTGTGCCGGGGAGGCTTCCACTTTCCTGCCGGACCTGAAAACGAAACTGTAATCACTTGGTTTCACTTTCAGCTTTCCCACCGCACCGCTTCGGCAGCGAATGTTACCAGCGAATAGCTCTACTGCAACAGTGTATGGGCTCCTAGGGTGTCCCATCTCGGGCACAGGCTCCTGGCTTTGCTGGCAGCTCCTGTAGCCATTCTGTTCTCCTATTGTGTCGATTTTCTTTCTCTCTCTTTATATATATATATAAAGAAAATCGACACAATATATATATATATATATATAAAATCACCAGCCCCAAATAGGTAAATTATTTAAAGGTAAATAATTACCTCTAAATGGTAGGCTAATGCTAATTAACCACACATCACTTACACACCTATATACAAACGAATTACAAGTTTCAGTGCTGAAAACACTTATTATTTTTACACGGCTAAGTAACCCCACTGATGTTTATTAGGGCCACTCTGTGCTCTTTTATGTCTGCAACTGCACAGGTAGAGTTCACAGGATTGTGCTCTAGGCAAACAACCTTATTCTTCCACCTTATTCTTCCAGGTCCTTAAGAGCCTGAAAAGTTTTTACTTCCACTAAAATAAAACATTTCATGGTGTGTTTATGAGGGTCTAATGTGAAAACCACTGCCATTGCACAAAGCAGCACGCTGGTTACTGTAAAGGCAAAAAACACTTCTCCAACACTTCCCTCTAGAAGCCTCAAGATCGTGGCTGTCTTACAATCCTCTCTCTTCTCTTTGCTTTTTACCTTGCTGCTCACTAGGTAGCCAGAACAGTAACTCTGCCAGCCTGTGGCTACGGATACAGTTACTATAGTAACATTTATAAACACTAATTTCACTCCAAATGCAGTACTGCCTGCTATCACGGAGGAACAACTTAAAAAGAAATCACTCAACCTGAAGATAGGTAAGACTTTCTCTTTTTTATTTTATTTTATTTTTTTTATGTTTATGTTCTTAGCATGTTTAAAATCATTGTTCTTGTTTCAACTTGTATTATTTTATCATTTAAAACAAAACAAATCCCAAGGATTTACTTTGTCTGAAACCACTCCAGTGACAGCTAAAATATCACATTTGCACTTTTGGCAAGAATAAACAAGGAATAGTTCATTTGCTGGCCAGAAACTCACGACTATAACTTGGGTTGTGTTGACTTGTGGTAGCTTCAGTGAATTTAATTTGGCCATTACAGGTTGTACTACATTAGGAAAGCAGAAAAATATGACTCTGTAGATGACATTCTCAGCTTCATATAGTTAAACAGAGTTTTTCTTTTGGCTGAATTTACAAGCTAGCTTGTATTCATTTTCTCATTGTAATGTATGCATAACTCAATTTGAGCACAACAGAATCACTCCAGTGCTCATTTTCCATCATTAAGTATGCATTATGAAGATGTTAAATTAGAATCAAACTCAACGCATTGTCTGAAAAGCCCTCACCACATCTTTCAGTTTCTGTCCTTCGGGGCATGTCACTGGGTTTGCACAAGAACTGAGTCTGAAAGTGGTGCTTAGTGAGCACTGAGGGTGAATCCAGCTGCCTCCTGCCCTGCTGCTTGGCTCCTGAGCTCAGGTGAGCAGCCTCTGATCCCAGGAAGGCTTCTCATTTGCCTCACAGTCAGCCAGGAGCTCATGAGACATCGTGCCAGCTCCTGTGCTTCTCAGGTCTCTCTCAGGCTGCTGGTGGCCTCGATGAGGCTGCTGTTTGCAGCTGGTGCTCCCAGAAGCCACCACGTCCAGGTTTGCTGCCATCGCCTGAATTCACCCCAAACACCAGGCAAGCTTAAATGCAAAAACCTGCACATTATTCCAGCAAAGGAGGCAGTTGCACTTGATGCAACAAAGGAGGAAAATTAAAATGCAATTTAGGGTGTGTCTGGTGTCTGCTTATTACCCAGTTGTCATCTGGAGCTCTTGGGGCCTATCTCGGCCACACAATGAGTGACTCAGCTAATAACAGCCTGACGCTGAACAACGCTGCCTCTCCGAGAGCAGCCTCCCTGCCTGGTGCCCAGCTCCACAAGCCCATCCGACCCCATCTCTCAACCCAGGCAGGGCTCTGTGTCCGACCCCACGCCTCTCTCCCTCTCCTTTTGTTCAAGACAGGACTCTTCCTGCTCTCCCACCTGTTTTTATTCATGCCATTCAATGCAAATGGAGAAAGCAGAGCTCTTCCCCCCTCTGGGGAATTTCTCCAAGTATAAAATCCCATTGTGTTCTTTCATTAGCACATTCCTTGTGGGTTAAGTGGCCTCCCTTTTGGCCACCAGGCATTCAGAGCTGCTATCAATATTTTATGAACCACTGGAAGTATTAAGAGCGCAAAAGTTTTGTTCCTTATGCTCTCTCTAGCACCTTGTTAGTTTCCCATGCTGCTTACATGGAATATTAATAATGTAGATGGCAAACCTTACCAGGAGGCCTTTGTTACAGAGAATCTCACACTCCAGTCACCCCATTTTTAAAGGAAAAAAAAAAAAAAAAAAAAAGAGAAAATGTCATTGCAACACTCAAGAGTGTTGTAGCAACACAAGTGTCTTGCAAGTGCCAAAGCAATTTGCCATTTTTTTCATTTCTTACCCCGAGCATGCTCATTATGACTGCAGTCACAGTTTTGGGGGACCAAAACCCAGTGAGAAGCTGGTGGCCGGACTCAGGCAGCAGAGGCGTTTTACTGCCTTCACCAATACAACACAAAGCACGTGAAATAAGTTCAGAAGCTGCTTGCTGATGTTGTTTACTCACCCGCAGTCACCGTGCAGCCTTACACTGTAGTTTCGAGGTGGTGAGAGCTCTCCATTGCTTCATGTAGACATAGCACATATCACCTATTTCTCACTTACCTCCTCTTCCTTGTGCCTCCCCAGTGTTTCTGTACTCCATCCTCTGACATCTGCATCCCCACAGTTCTCTGGGACCCCACTCGGCATACTTCAATCATACAGGGAGGGTTTTTCACAGCCCCAGCGGCAGCAGGTGGGTGCCCAGCAGCCTCACACCTCCTAGCTGTGCTCAAGCCATCGGCAACCCACACGCTTGATACCACATCGATTTAGAAAATAAAGCCACAGGAAAAAAAAAAAAAAACAAAAAAAAAACACCCAAACTTTTATTTCTGTAAGATGATCACCCCACGCAGGCCCTCGATGGGCTCCAAACCAGTGCCTCTGCCCCACCACACAGACTCAGCAACCAGCACCAGGTGCAAAATAGTTATGATGTAGGAAGACTTATTTTGCCCTTTTTTTTTTTTTTGGCTGCCGTATCCCAGTTCAAGTGCTTCTTCTTGGTTAAGGAGCTGTGCCTCTTTTCAGGTGGACAGTGTCACAAATTACAGTTCTGATTAAGACGACCTAATGACAGAGACGATTTCAAGATGACATGAAACCAATGGGCCAGGAATCTCATGATTCCAGTTTTGAACAACGCTTAGGAAGATAAATGAGAAGGCTAATTACCTTAAATTATTCTGTAATTATTTTAATTATTAATCAGTTCCTCCTTCCTTGCCTATTATCAGGCCAGTGCTGGGAGTGTTCCTAAGTCCTGGAGGCAGGCGCTGCCCCCGGCACAGCTCGTGACTCACCGGGTTCACCTGTATCTCTTCCCACACCTTTCGCAACAGGACTTCCTTGCAGCTGTGTTGTTGCTGCTGGGAATACAGTAAGTCAGGTGCTATGCTGACCTAGGCTGACTCACCTGGGAGAAGATGTCAAGCTCCTTCTGCAACATCCTCTCTGCAGGTGGGTTGGGAGGCCCAGCACTCCTAGAAAACAGTAGAAGGCACTGGCCACCCATGCCTGCTGCTTGGCAGGGACCTGCAGCACGAGGCACATCACACTAAGGGAAGGGCAATGCCAGCAACGCTGAGTCCCTGTCACCTCTTCTGTATACAGGTATGACGCATTTGCTTGTTCAGCAAGAATTTGCAGTAGTGCAGCCTGTTCATGCCTATTAACTGATAATATTGTGATGGGAAGATCAGTGAGACTGTGACCTCCATTTTACATCACTCAGGCCTTCTCTGCCTCCTCCTGTCACCCTCAGGCAGGTGGGCACCTTTCCTGGTGCTGCTCTCAGCATTTCAAACAGTGAGTTTTCTGAGACCACTAACATGTAGCAGATACTGATAATACAAAGCTCAAGGAGGAAGGTATTCTGGACTTGAGATTGTACAATTTAATTGCTGACTGACAAAGGTAAGAGAGGAAGAAGCAAGCTCTGGGTGGAGACAGGAATGGCATGTGTCAGAGGGAGAAGAAGGCATGTGGGACATCTGTTTTGCCACAAATCAAATCCTGGATCATTAAAACTCCATGAGTGGCATCTTCACTACTTAAAAAACAAAACAAAAACATATTGTAAAGACAAACTGCAGAAACAGAAAATAACCCCTCCTTGCTATATGAACAGCAAGCAGTACCAAGTGCCAGAGATACAAGATTTACTGAGATAATGGTATTCTCAGCCACACCAGCCCCTGGCCCACAGCCCTGTGGTCTGCCTCTGTTGTGCTGCTCTCACAAGTAGGGCAGCGGGTGGGCACAGCAGAACAGCAGGGCAGCCTCCCTTCCAGGCAGCCTCTCTTCCATAGGAGCAAGGTTGAGAGGTGACCAAACAGCTCTTTGCTGGGATACAAGGAGTAAATAAGATTCTTTACCCTTGAAAACACACGTAATCTCAAATGGTGGTTCCCTCCCCATTCTTCTCCAACTTTTTTTTTCTCCTCACTGCACCTCTATTTTTAACTCAGAACATTAAACAGTGCCAGGTTTAGGCTCCCTAAATAGGCACAAGGAAATTGCAGTGAGCTAGAAAGCTGCATTTTCTCTTTCCCTTTCTGAGAGCTTTGGCTTCTTATATTGTGATGGCAATATCTCACTGTTATCCTTAAACCCTACAGCAAAACACTTGCAAGTCTTTACTTGTTCCTGATGAGGGAGATGCAAGGAGAGAAGGAAATACAAACTAATCTTTCAATTCATAAAAAATTAACAAAGGGATTTTTTTTTAATTTCATTTTTACCATGTTTTCAGCTTGTAAAATATATGAAGTATGCACAAATAATGAATGCATACTATACACAAATCTAACATCAAGGCTGTCCTTTTAACAATTATGAGCAAAACGATTTCAACTGAAGAGTTGTAGCATATCTTGTTATTCTACATGAATTATTATATACATCATCCTGGTTATTTACAAGTTGTAATAAACTAGGACCATTTTTGTCCTCCAAAATAGTGATTTATTAACACTTACACCCACTTACAAATATATATACATCTACAGAGTGTGCAAGTGTTAAGAATTAAGTTTCCTGAGGCCAAATTAACATTTTGTTGAAAACTTTCAACTTCCTGGCTGTAATTCTAAGGGCTTTTATACACACCACATGTAAAATGGGTTTATATTTAAAAGGCTGACTGAAAACAGCTTGCCAGATTTTCTGTATATATTAGCCCTAACTCTTCTCAGACATGAATGTGTCATTACGAAGACAGCAGTGAAAAGGCTTGTGCTCAGATTCAGACTGCAAAATAAAGGAAGAGAGACAAGCTGTGCAAGCTTGTCTTCTGCTGATAGTTCAACCATACACCTACTTATTTTGCGCCACTGAATGGTGCAGCACATCTGGAGGATTTCTGATGCTCGCCTCTAGTTGAGAGAAGGACTTTCCTCTAAACTGGCCCTACATCAGATTGAGAGCTGTAGCTGCTTGCAAGTCCACCTCAGTAAGGACAATGTATAGGATGGCATCAAAAGTTGTGTTTTTTGTTGTTTTTAAATAGCTCTACTAATACTTCAGCAGGTATCACTCTCTACAGAAGAGATTTTCCTCTTTATAATTTTATATTGTTCTACCTCAGCTGCTCACAGGTATTTGGATTCTTTAAGATTCTGAAAGCCCACAGGTAATGGACAGAAGGAGTGAGAAAGAAGGAAGCATCCTTCCTAGCTGAAGTCCTTGAAGAGGCAACAGTTGCAGAGGAACTGCTTTAAGGTGTGTCTGTATCAAGTTTAAAGACAGAGTCTCAGAAAATGGACAAGGTCAAAGCAGGATGGACTTGCCACATTTCAATGCAGCTGTCAGAAATCACCACCACTAAACTACCACTGTTCGTCCTGGTGGTGGATTAGCAGGAGTTTACAAAGCCTAACGAAGTCAGAAATCTATAAAGAGATTATGATAAACCCTATAACAAGTACATTTTTTCCTATTGTTTTTCATCTGTAAATACTGAACTAAATAACCAAACTCCAGGAGCAGGTGTGTTACCCAGAGATCTAAAATCTCAAACACTGCTTGGCCCACTTGATATTTTTGCTCTTCCTTATGCTTTCTTAATGTAGAAACTGACACTTTCAAAGAGCATCCCACATTAAAAGAACATTAACATTGCTAAGCCTTGCTCTTGTGAGAAAAACAAATTACATATATGTGGACAATATTTTATTGTCTTATAAAATCTTTCTTTTTCCAGTTGACTTCTAAATTCATCACAACCAAAACTGCTGCCAATAAGTGTGATTGATTAAAGAGATATACCAATGCTACAGACCCATGCAAAATCTGAAGTTTTTTAATACTAATCTCAAATATATATATATACATATATATATATATATTAAATACAGAGCCACTACACTGCTGTGTCTGGAAAGTGATGAATAGATACAGAAAAGCTGATGAAGTACTACTTCATACTTGCAGTTTTTAACAGTGCGAAGGCACAGGGCTATGCATCAAGTCATAAGGAGGAAACAAAGAACTGACCTAGACCTGAGCAAGTATAAATCTAAATTGTTACTCATTTTATATTTCAAAACTTTTCAGTTCTTGCATTTGTTGTATTACTAATTTTTAAACATAGTTCTTACATGTTTTATGTAATTTCATATATAAACAGGGGTCCCAGTATACAGTGATGTAGTTTAGAGCTTATAAAAAAGTGAAAAGAAGACCTAATATCAGAGTGTAAATTCATTGCATATTGAACTCTTATAGAATGACATGGAAGAAAAATCACAAGACAAATCAAACCCATCTCATTTTGAACTTTGCACAGATGAGGAAGATCATCTGGAGGAGGTCACAATTGCACCTGAGAATGAGGTGTGCCGAGTGCATTTCAGTATTTTGCTCAGCATGTCAACAAGCAGTATATCCGAACCATCTTTTTTACCATAATAAAAAACACAAAGCCCTAACTTCGCTGGGCTACAATAGCTCACAAACAGAGATGGACAATGAAACACTTTTAGCTCAGAGACAGAAGCTAATTTCAAAATTGACCAA
This sequence comes from Aythya ferina, assembly GCF_964211825.1. Lineage (NCBI taxonomy): Eukaryota > Metazoa > Chordata > Aves > Anseriformes > Anatidae > Aythya > Aythya ferina. Next base: position 39,127,747 of record NC_140297.1, on the reverse strand, counting down.
GCTTCCTAAATATTCTGAAAGACATAGGCAGAAGATTGATTATTCATTTGAGTTCTTTATCGATGATCACACTCCTACATCATATTGTGATCTCAACACCAGTCCTGGTATTCTTAAAAAAATAAAAAATCCTTCAATAAAAGCATTATCAGTTTGCCAAGATAAAAATTCCACGTGGCAGGGAGACATGGAAGACAGATTTTTTGTAGTGGACAACTATGGAAATAGGTCAGATACGTGTTTTCTGGGGCTAGTCGATGGCTATCATGGTGTGACAGCTGCAGAAATGGTTGCAGCAGAGCTTCCACTTTTATTTCTTGATCAGCTTGCTCAAACAGATTCTTCCTACAAAAAGACTGAGGAGGAACAGCAAATTCTGAATTCTTTTGCCACAGTAATTGAGGCAGACTACAAGAAAAAGGAGATGGCTTTTTCTGATAAACAGGACAACGATGAGACCAACAAGACCAATAATTACGAATGGATTCACAAAGCATACGCCAAGTCCTTCTGGAGAATGGACAGACTTTTACGACTAGGAAGGAATGAAGTTTCCAAAGTTCGCTGGAGCGGCTGCTCAGCTGTTACCTGTTTGATAGAAAGACTCAACAGCAAAAATACAGATGGTAATGAAGAAGAAAGAACACACTTTGAAACCAGAGCACATACTCCATTAACCAGGACAGCTGAGGATGTTGCTGGGTTACTGCACATTGCTAACATAGGTATGTACATCTCACATTGGATTTTTTTTCTCCACCCAATAAAGAGAGAAAAAACAAGCTAATTCAGAGGCTTACTGGCAGTAAAGATTTGGAAATACAAAGCTGCAATTGCTTTAACTTGACAGTGTGAAGGAGGCACAATAAATTCCCTTGTAATTGATACCAGCATCAGACAATAAGTACCAACCTTATTGGATGAGAACCCTCACAACGATATTTCAGTTAAGGTGGTAAATTTACTAACAGGAAAGACAATTAGGAAACACTGCATATTATGCAAGTAATCTGTGTAAAAGTAGTAACTTTTATTTATTTAAAGTCAATAGGAGGCTAAGATGTCATCATTTTAAGGGCAGGCAATCATAAACTTTATTCTAGATCTGATAAATTCCTCATGTCACTGGAACATGCTTAAAATGTTTTCTGTTCTTTTCAGTCAGACTTAAGCACCACTATATTTTGCCACAAAGATTAACAGGAAAGTGACAATGTTTTGAGATGCGTCTCTTCTTCAGGAGGCAAAAAAATCCACGTTTGGATAAAACTGATCCCATATTTTAAAAATATAGCAAATATACGCGATTCTCCACAAATCTATGGAATGCTATAAAACAACTTGAACCTGCACTGACACTGAAATATGTAACTGCAGTTGACCCCCCTTTCCTCTCCTCATTTCTCCCACTTGTTGCTATATCCATACTTTTTCTACCTTCAACAAGCATTTTTTGCTGTCACCTGCATTTCACTGTTACTTGTAATAAAACTGTAATCTAGTGCCAGATCACATTCTTGCAGGAGATGCAATCCTACCTTTAACCAAGTACAGCAGCAACTCAGATAAAAGTTGTAATGTTTTCAGATTTAACAAACGCATGTTTTCATACCAAGGAAGACACTTCCCTGCCCCCCCCCCCGCCTTTTTCTTTCAATAAGCTTGAGACATAGGATGAACGTTAAGAAAAAATATTAGAGAATTTTCCCAACTTAAGTTTTCTAGCTGTAATTACCTGCCTGCATCCTGCCCTCCCAGGTGAAATTTTATGCTGGCCTCATTTAAAGATGCTGTAAGCTCAAGCCCTGTAAATGAGGTAAGGCATGAAATTGATCAGAGATGCTTCAAGCCTTTTTGAACCACTTCTAAATGTATATTCATTTAAACTAATACATTAATTTCCCACCTGATTCATTACATTGAAGAAAAAAAGATTTGCATAAGCTTCATTTTTCACCCCAGGTATGTGTTCTTACAGCAGCATAAACATGTTCCTTCAGAAACAGATGAGGAACTGAAGAGAACGATCAGATATGCAGAGCAGGAGATGGCAGCATTGCTTTATTTCATACCATATAAATAGGTCAGCTGGTTCTTGTTGACTTTTCTGCCCTGTCTCTGGTTTGCAGATGAACTTGCATCATCCAAAAGCAAACTAGATTTTACTCTTCCTTGCAAACTGTTTCACTTATCACACCCTTTGTTAGGGTTTCAGCTGGGGGTCTTATTCTGAGGGATCAAAGGAAGTTTTAGACAATCAACTCGCTCTCCATGGAAATCATAGTAAGGGGGAGGGAACAAGAATACATTCACGCTGCAGATAACTTAAGATATTTACATTATATAATCAATAAAAAAGATATTCTTCAGTTCAATGCTGTGAGTCACCTTCTAGAGAATCTGCCTTCACATGAACTATACTTGGAGCTGTCCCCTACACTAGATAACACCAATACTTCCCAAAGAATGCAACTGTTTAAGCACTGCCTACTTACAAACACTTTTCGAAGTAGATCTGTGCCCTACTCTAGTCAGAAAATATTAATTACACCATATAAATGAACACACTGTAGCCAGCCTAGCATCTGCAAAGCAACCATCCCACTCAAGCTCTCTTTATACAAGGATCTGGTATAGTCTTATGGATACTGGGAGAAAGATACCATAGAAAACTTTGCTGTAAAATGGAACTGGATTGATAGTCATATTGCTACCTATGATTGTAGAAATAGAACAATCTCAGCTTTTTTTTTTTCCTCCCTCCCCTAGTCCTTAGCAAAATACTAATCATTGATGTAACAGCATCAAAAAAACAGTGTGCTATAACTCAAAGTATTTATTTCACTTTTAGGGAATGTGCATGCAGTTTTATGTAAAAATGGCAAGAGTTATTGCCTCTCAGAAGATCACAGCACATCTAATGTACGTGAGAGAAAACGCATACTTCGGAATGGTGGAAACATCAGCACTAATGAACTAGATGGATTAGTAGAGGGTCACCTTAAAACTACAAGGGGTCTTGGACACCATGGAGATCCAGTACTGAAAAAATCTGTTATACCTGTACCTCACAGCATCTCTGTCCCTATTGATAATACTTGCCAATTTCTTGTTTTAGCTTCTAATGGGCTTTGGGAGGTTTTGGATTACAGTCAAGTATGTGCAGTAACATTAACAACATTCACTCATTATTTGAGAATGTATGAAAACGTTCACCAAAACGGGGCCTCTCTGTATAAATGTCAGTATTTGATGACCCTCTCTGAAGAGGACTTAAGCGACTCAGAGGCTACTAATGGTCTGCAAGATGGAATAGAGATGCTGTACTCCAATATTTTTCCTAGTGGCTCAAAAGGCAACTTCACACAAAGCAAGCCAAAATGTTCTAGGAGTAGCTATTTGCAAAGTGAAGACAAAGTTCGTAAGGAAACAAATGACCACAAAAACCAAGCTGATCCAGAGCTGTCTCTCTTCAGTAATGATGAAAAAGGTCAACTGAACAGAGGGATAAAACAGTCTGATATTACACAAGGTGACTCTGAAGAACTGACACAGTCAGAGGACAGAAGAATTTGTCAATATAAGAGTTTTCAGCCACGTTCACAGAACGCAGCTCAAGAAGAAACAGACACTGACACTTTTTGTGCAACCAGTTCAAGCCACATCCATGAACAGCTGCAAAAGAATGCACTGACAATAGGATCTACAGACATGGAACAGCCTCAGAAAGATACAGAAGCACACCTATCTGACTCATGCCCACACCTGGCAGAAAAAATGGACTCCAAGATACTCTGTGACGAACCTGCAAGTTATACCAGCCAGCAACTGTTCAAGACCACGTTGCCAGTGGATTGTAAAGCCCCAACAGATTTTGAACAGGACACAAAAATGTATCTGTCTGATTGTGAATCACAAGCTGCCGGAAGAGGCTGGGTCGCCTCTGAGAGGCTCTATGAGAAAGCAGCAAGCTACATCAGTGAACAACTGGTAAAGACTGCATTAGCTGCAGGTTCAAGAGATAATATTACTATTCTGATTGTACTTCTAAGTGGATGTGATAAGATCCCTAACTACCTCAACATCTGAAAATTTATCATACGGTAAGTGGAGTTCCACAGTACATACAGCACAAGCTTACATTTAGCTGAGCCACGAAGTTACACAAAATCATTTTAACTGCTGACCAGGGAAGTTAATCATACATCTTCTCTTAAACTCTACTAATGCAATAAAAGCTTCTGAAATTCACGGTAAAAGAGAGTAATCACAATTTCTTTTTTAACCACTTTATTCAAACCTGAGCACCTCAATATAAAACTAAACACTGGTGAACTGTCATTTTCCTTGCTAAACCCAGATTACTGCAAATTTAAAATCTGCACAGGTAAGTTTCTGCTATCAGTTCAACATTTAAATAGACTAATTCATCTCTTCTGACACACTTGGTAGATTTCATATAATGAAAATAACTAAAAGAATTAGTGCAATATACTGGACAGATCAAAATAAAATGTACTTTGGAAAACAAAGTTGCAAAGTTCATTACTGACAGACAGCAGTACTTATGTTACAGATACAGGAGCATCATTTATTACTGTTCTAGCCGTAAAGGAAGAACTTAGAACCCCCTTTGATTAGAGAGGAAAAAAGTTAGCTTTAAGTAACTGTACATTCTGTATACCTTTAAGCAACTCTTAAATATTACAGAAAGTATTAAACAAATGTAGACTACAATGCAGAGTACCTATTTACAGTACATTAATATCCAAATTCAAAATCAAGTTGAATGTCCATAATTGTTAGTGCACTATTTTTTCCTTAGGGGAAAAAACAAACTGTAATGGCCAGCAATGATCAAAACAAGAAAGAAGTCACAGACACCAAGTTTGTTGTGGTTTTACTTGAAGAGCTCTTTACAGTTTGCAAAGGAAAAAAAATCCTATGTTGCAAAGTTGAATTTACTGGTTTGTACCTTCTGAACAGATTAGAAATGAAGTTAAACTTGATTTATCACTATTCGCTTTAGACAACTAACTGGGTTGATATAATTTACATACAGTGTACCAACTAAAACTCCACTTTCCTGCAAGCATAGGGTTCTTAAAATTGTTAATGCAAGTATTTGTAATTAAATTATTAAACTATGGAATGTATAACTAAACAGTAGATACCTGCAGAAACAACTGGTTGCATCAATACTGTGAATAAGTTTAATTTTTAGACCCTGTTTCTAAAACTGTTTTAAAGCACAATTGAGAATTATGAAAAGATCAAATTCTATTCATTTTAACAGTAATCAGTATTGAAGCTACAGGAACTGGCCAATTAGGTCCATCGAAAGTAGTTCTTCTATATCCCTACTGGTGAGTGATTTTTAAAACCTTTCAACTGAAGGAAGTTTATTCCGCTTCCATCACTCCTCTACTGCTGAAACATTACAGACAGTGGCAGATACATGCATGTTAAAATTTTAGGTCAAAAGGAAATTCTGTATCATAAACTTGACTATTATTGTAAGTCTCTTCGCTGTTTGGAAGCTGTATTGGGCCAGGTTAAGCACTCCAATTCCATGGTTATTAACAGTTAGGAAGCAGAAGAATATTCAGAACAGTTTAAAGCAATTGATGTTTTAGTTACTACAACATTGACTCTTGGGTTGTTGTGTGGGTTCAGTAAGGTCTACTCCTCTTCCTCGGGCAGAGTTGGCTCCTGTACTCTGTGGTTCATTCTTTGGCAATTTTTTTGCTATAAAATCAACAAGAAATAATAGGTAAAACTGAGATTGTTCTGATGTTAAATCACTTGAGTACACAAATAATCAGCACTTTATTACTCTATAAGCATATCAATATAATCACTATAAAATCTGATTTGATTCAGCATTTTGGTAATAAAAGAAGTTAAGACACTTAACTTCTTAATGATTAACTACCTTATCTGAGATTTAGAAGTGAAATGCTTTAGTACCTTGAGCAGTAAAAAGTATTTGCCCAGGTATTCAATGCCAGTAAACAATGACTCTTGCTTTAAGATCAGGATGTTAGGGCTAAAAGATACAGAAAGACTGAAAAGTGATAAAACAGACAGAAATTGGTCAACCTACTGCCCAGATAACTAGACAGAGTAAGTATTGCTTACAACGTAAGAAGTAATCCTCAGCACTAGACCAAGTTATGTTCCCTCTTCTCCTGATACACCCACCCCCAAGCTGTACCCTATCTTCTGTTCTTAGGAGTCAGCTGACTGTGCCAACTTCTTTTCTGTCCTTGTAGCTCAAGTGCACCTTCCCAATTAGTCATGAAAAGTATCACTGACAAGCACTACCCTTATGAGCAGCAGGTCTTTCTAGCTTTCTGTCAGAAAATTGCTAAGTTTTACTTGGGAGGACTTAAATGGGGCTGTTTTGCCCATGTTATCAGGACCCAATCACCATCCCTGTTCTATAATTTGGCTGTGGCCAGCTTTTTAAAGAACAACTTTTTCCTAAAAGTAATGAAATACAACTACAAGAACGGGCAGCAAGAATAAAGTTAGCACATCAAGTGAGATAAACTCAGTTGACAGAACGCAAAAGTTCATGTGATATTAAGCTGCAGAGACAGTATGCAGACATGGCATCAGTAGAAAAATGCCTTCACAACACAGCAGCATTAGATTCCAGCTTCCAGATTCAATTATCACTGTCTCATAAGAGATATGTTACTCTAAGTTCCACACCTTCCCAAGGCATCTGCACAAACTGTAACATTACAAGGCACATTTATATATTCGCTCTTACATTCCTATACTAATTTGTTAAACAAATCCTAGGTACATTTTATGATTAAGATGAAGTATTTGAAACTTTCAGTGGTTAAGTATACCACGAGAAAGGCATACTTGGCTTCCTTTTTTGTCTGCAGTTGCAACTACATCTACATTTTGCTCAAATTTGAAGCAGTACCATCAATTGCGGAGTCAAGACAGTTATATGAATCTTGCTGACAGAATTAAAGTTATTGTAACATTGCTTAGCTATTACAAGTTAATCCAAATGTTTAGATGCTTGACAGAAGACCTCTGCAAACATGCTTCAAGTAAATTGTTCTGACATATCAGCAGGAGCTGAAGGGGACTAAGGAAACTTCAGTAACACAAAAAAATTATTTACATGGATAACTGAAGGAGCTTGTGAGTATACAAATCTCAAGAAAACAATTCCCTTAAATTCTCAGTATGTTCATAAACTCACCAATTGCCATAAATATTTCATTTACATTCATAGATGTTTTGGCAGATGTCTCCATGAACAATAAACTGTTGTCATCTGCATAAGCCTGTGCTTCCTGAAAGATAAAATAAGAATCATAGAATAATTAAGTTTGGAAAAGACCTCCAAGATCCTGGTCCAACTGTCCCCCTGCCACCAATATTACCCACTAAACCATAAACCACGTCCCTTTCTTTAAACACCCCAAGGGACGGTGACACCACCATCTCCCTGGGAAACCTGTTCCAACCTCTCTCTGAGAAGAAATTTATCCTAATCTCCAGCCTGCACACCCCTCCCCTCCCCCCAGTGCAGCTTGAATACATTCCCTCTTGTCCTAACACTAGTTATTTGCGAGAAAAGGCTGACCCCCAACTCGCCACAACTTCCTTATCAGTGGATGTAGAAAGAATGCATTAGTTAATTTTAAAAACGAAAAACTAAACTCAGTTATTACACTGTACTTTTACTTCTAATAAGGGACAATTTCTATTCCGTTTTGAAAGAAGGTTTGTTGAAACACGACAAATTTATTCATTAGCTACGAAGAAGTTATGACTCCATCAAGCAGTTAAGCATTTAGAAATGCAATCTTAAAAAACCCTACTTGTCTTAAAAATATCCCAGACTAAACCTACCACAAAACATAATACTAGAAGTATTTATTAAAAAGACAGCCCTCATTCAAGAAACTAGCTGTGATAGCAAGAATGAATAAGCTCTTCACATTTGATGGCCCATCTTAGAAGTCTCTTACCACCCCTAGAAAAAAACGTAGTTTCTGAAGCATCTTGAATCTTTCAGCTGAGGCAGATTGATCAGAACAGTTTCATTAACCTGACAGAAATTCACTATAATAAAACAAGTTTGAAATGTCAAGTGTCTTGCCACGTTATCTCTTTCTCTAGTCTGATTTTCATCTACTCACTCTGTACTTCAGTTCCCTATTTTTGCCACTTCCTGTTAGCCAGTTCAACTATGAATCCCTAGCGTCTTTTCATTATGTAATTGCCTTTGAATTCATCATGATATCTGTAAAAAGCCAAACTAGAATGCCTATGAAGAAAAAAGAAAAAAAACATCTGCAGGCTTCTATATTCAACTAAGTAAAATCTGTTAAGACGCAAGTAGCTGTATCTGAAGTAACACATTGACCAATACCTAGAAATCTGCATTGTGTCATGCAGTTAGAAAAGGCTATCAAGCCCATGAGAAGACGACGAATCCATGTTAACAAAAAAACCCTAACATTCAAAAAATATTAAGAATGCAACTGTAAGAACAAAAAACAGTAAAGGTAGTTCTACGTTGGTAACTAAATTTGATTAGTTTTTTTTTTTTTTTTGACAGTACACATATATGATTTGTTACATACCACAATTTTTCACTGATTTTTTTTCATGATTTAGTCTTATGGTACAATTGACATGGAAGCATAAAATTAGAAAACCTAAATGTTAAACTCTGGCCAAAAAAAACAAAACTAAAATTGCTGCTAATCTTCATTAATAATAATTCTAAAGTTACGAAACAATTCATTACTGTACACAGCAGTATCTCACACAATGACACCAAATAAGGATTAAAACAGTAAGAGAATTAATGACTAATAAATATGATCTTAAGAAAATTGGTTCAAATTCAACCAGCCATGAATAAAACAGAACATCTCTAGTGAGTTTTTATTTGCTTTGGAAGCCATTTTCTGATGGCTTAGTTAAACTTTTTAGAAAACAAATATGGAAGAGAGCACAGCTATAACAAAAAAGAATACCATGGAAAGCACAATTAGAAGTTGAAACACTGCTTCAATGATATGCCTTAAACAAGTTAAGTGTGTCAATCACCTTTATATCATACAATAATCAAAATTCCCCCGCTGACAAGCCACAGAGAATTGTTTTGCACATAGAGTTTGTTCCTAATCTCATCCATTGACACTCTATTTACTGGTGATTTTAGACAGAAGGCAGGAGAATAGAAATTCAACTACCCCTTAAAGATATGTAGATAAATTAGTTATTCCTCAAAAATTAAACTTTACTTATTCAGAAGAATAAGTAATAAAAATAAATAAGTAAATAAGAATAAGAATTGGTACATATCACTCGTACAGAAATAAGACTTTCCAATAGCATGTAGAATTCAATTAGTCTCAGCTGATGCTTATATTTAACAGCATGACCTCCGTAACAACTAGCTAGCCTATGCAAATAAGCTTCTCAGTAGACTTATTTACTTTCCACTCCAACAAAATGCTATTTCTATAAACAGAAGTTACATACATACCTGAAAATCCACAGCTCTTTTGTTAGCTAGATCAGCTTTGTTTCCTGCTAAAGCTATTACAATGTTAGGACTTGCTTGTCGCTGAAGTTCCTTGACCCAATTTTTCGCTCTGGCAAAGGACTCCTGTAAATGATTGCAAAATGATGTAACTTGAGTATTATCATCCTTTTGTACTCACCCATTATCCTAATCTGTTATCTCTACTTCCAGTGAAATGCCAATTGATGCAAGGCTACCACCTTTGTCCAAATTGGCAAACTCCAATCTGCCAACAGTCTAACACTTTTTTTTTTTTTTTTTTTTAAAAAAGATACATTCCTAGCTTAGTTCTAAAATATGCTTAGATGGGACAATGCTGAAAAAGTAAGTAAAGATAGGAAGATTTATGTAGCCCAAGTAAGGAAAGCCAGAAAATAGGAATTTTAATTCCTCCTCTGAAAGAATCAAGTTTATGAATATATTTGAAGAGTCTCAAATATTTTCTAACTAACAAGCACTGGCTAATACAACATAAGGATGCCAGGTTTTTGAGGGTTTCATTTTTTTAAGTCTCTTTTTACCAAAAGCAAATGAAGCTTATCTGATCTAAGTCCAGATAAAAAGAAATCAAATAATGTGAGGTTATGGTCTCAATGGTTTGTGCTGCCTTTCCAATCCTTACATATTACTTGCCAGAATAATACATTAAAACTTTTTCCACCATCACAAATAAATTGTCACTAGCATTGTGGTGAGTGTAACAGTTCGAGTCAGATGAAGTGAAGTAAAAGTGGGTTTAAAAAACCTCTGCAAGTGATTTTTTTTTAATTTAAAAATGCTAGAAATGGTCTTTTGGCAAGAAAAATTTCCAGACACAATTTAACATTACATAGCCCAACATTACATGATCAACTGATACAGACAAGTCAGTTAAAAAAACAAAGACAAACTCAAGACCACTGAACTTCCAGATCCCTCTCATACCTCTTTATATTGTACTTACCTCATTTGTAATGTCGTATACAACTATAGCTGCTTGTGCTCCTCTGTAGTACATGGGTGCTAAACTGTGATACCGCTCTTGCCCAGCTGTATCCCAAATTTCAAATTTTACCGTTGTATCATCAAGACACACAGTCTGTGTTAGAAAAGCAGCTACAAAAAAGATAGAGGTGCTGAAACCAGAAACCTGCTTCTATCTACATATTCATATAAAATTATATTACTCACAGAGATGCATCAGGCATGATTTCCTTGACAGTTCAAGCCTATTATTAAAATATAACAGGTCTGAAGCTGGTAGATTGGAACTGATCAACAGAGAACAGTTCCTTAAACAACCAGTCTTTCTTCACACTAAAGACATAAGAAAGCAATAATTGGAAATTTTTTTTTTTCTAATAGCAAATCTGAGTAACCATGACTTCTCTCACATCTACTAGTAATATTTCATCTTGATACAACAGACAGCACTCCTTCATGATATACTCCAACAGCTCAGATATTTACAGTTCTACACTCCATTTACATTATTTGAATAGCATGTTAAAGCCTTGATTTGCAGCTCCTGGCAACTCCACCTTTGCTAATGATTGTGGAAACAAATCACTTCTCAGAAGTCCTTGTTCGTAAAGCAGCCATACAGGTGCATTTTTCACCAAGCCACCTCAAGAACTGCTTTCAAAGCACAATTTTCACAGCCTTCAGTTTTAGGGAAACTTATATCCATTGCCACTACAGCTGAATATATCTGCATACCTAAAAGCTGGATCTATCATTGCCCCTAAATAATGATCTTCTATTTACAGAAAACACTATGTAATTGATAGCAACTCTTCAAGCAGTTACTCCTAGCAGTATTTTCCATTCAGATTACAGTTACATATTACAAATACAAGGGTGAATACACATATGCTACAGAAACCACATTAACAAAATTAAGCTCAACAAAACACTAAGGGAAGCCCCCTAGTTGGCAGGAACAGTGGACTCATCAGTGACCAAACTCAGTTTAAACCAAACACCTGAAGTGGCACAGACCAACAGATGTTAGCCTGTCCCAATTACTCCAAGACATTGTAGCCTATGAACCACTCCTGAACTGCTGCAACTTTTGACTAACTTATTACAGTAAAACAAAAGCAAGTCAACCTTGCTCCACAAAGGACACAGTAACTACCATAGCAAAGCTGACCTGTCAGTGGTCAGATGTTCCTGCTTCAGGGGTATTAGCATCCACTGGAGATGAGCAAGCAGGTTGGAGAAGGGAAGGTTTTGATGTTCCAATGTTAAATCACTAAGTTTCTAAGGGCTAAATATCCAAGCACTGGTAAAACAGGCTCCGCTTGGTAGCTCCCCAAGCAGCCTAGAACCAGAAGACAGACCAAAAAAACCACAAAACACTCTGCACCATACTAAGGGTTTCCTCCTCAACCAGCTTAAGGTTATATTTCTCCAAGACAGAGACAGGAATACTAAATGAGTGAAATTTGACATTCTTACAGATATTCTCTTCAACATAAGAATGTACTTACACTCCATAAATGAAGGGATATATTCAGGAAGAGAATTAAAACAATGGTTTTATTCTGGGCCACCCTCTTGCTTTTGTTGAAAGGAAGCTTTCAACCACAACAAAAAAAATTAATTTCAGCAAACAAGGTACCTTTCTTCTGTATTGCAAGGCCATACATAATTGATAATCAACCGTGTTAAGGATGATAGACTTTCAAGATAATTAACATCAATACTTTTATCTTAAGCAACTAACAGGCACTGCTGCACTAGTCTGAAGTAGAGAAGTCCAGTTATCAAACATGACCACCGTCCAACATGTCTGCCTTGAACTGCACTCTTTCAGAAGTTCTTATTCAGACTCTCAATGCACATAATCCTCCCTTTGTTAGAAGCCCCTTCTGTATACAAAGAAAACTACGCCTAAAGCAAATACAGGCTACAGTTGCACAGCTTTCTCTACAGAAAACTTTCAGAATCCCAATGCTGATGCACTTAATATTTCTCAGCTGTATTATACAGCATTTCCTTGCTTCTGTTTAGCGCAGAAGAGGAGTAAGTTAATATAAAATTACATTAACGTGCACATATTTCAGCTTGGAGTTAAGTCTTCTTTAACCTTTGTATAGCTTTTAAACAGTTAAATAGAATTTGAGTTCTCTCTAATTCTACCAAGACTCTGAAAGAAGAGAAAACAAAAAAGAGGTTAAATGAATTAAACATTACTGAACTTTAACAATGAATTTCACTGAATTTAGTGTTGTTTATTTTTTCATTTTAAAAAAGCAGATATAGTGAATTAGCTTGTCAATGTATCACTGGGAATGTTCTCTATATTATCACATAACATATATAATAATGCATAAATCTTCGACACTAACACCTATCCCAAAACCATTATAATAAGTACAAAGACAAAAATGAGCATTAGTAAGGTGTTAAAGGAGAAAAAAGTGGTTCTCCATTTATGCTGACAGATATACAAAATAAATACATCTAACACCTAGAAACAGGGTAAAAAGGTGATGTAGTGAGATTTAGCTTATCTTCACTTTTGTAAGCTTAGTAGATTTTTAAGTTTTGTCAACTGTTCATATGTAAAGACATGGATGACTAGAAGGGCTTGCCATAAATATAGTGAAACAACCTGATTCATGCAAGCAGCAGAAGGGGCTACAGGACAATACTAATCAATCCATATCTTGTTTTAGTCCGTATGCCATTATACTGTTTTAAGAATGTGTTTAAGTTTATTCAAGGAAGCTCAGTAAGCACAAACAATTTCAATACGCAAGCTAGCAGAAGAAAATGGGGGGAAAAATGAAAACGTGTCATAGTTAAACTGAATTTTTTTTTTTGACTTCTTACAGTCAACACAAAATTTTTCTCATGTCACAAAACGTAAAAATAGTATATTAAATCTCATGATTAATGACAAAGGAAGTGCATGCAGACATAGCAAGTTCTCCCAATTCAAAAGCAGAGCCAGGCTGCATAAATACCACCACAACCCTGTGAAAAAAATGCATACAGCATGATTAAAAGAGACACACACACACCTACAAACAAAATTCAACATGAAGTCCACTTCTCAGAACTATGCAGTTCAAGCATGTTTACTTTCTCCACTTTGACATACATGTTTCCTACAGCCCCGTGCCAACTACAGTTTTCATCTTACTAAGTTACAGTTCTCAAATAGAGAGATGTAGGGCTCAGATTTGATCCTTGCTGTCAATGACCCATTCTCAAAGTGCCATCACATTCAAGGTTATCAATGCCAAGAACATAAATTCAATGTGAAATAAATAAAAAAGGTAAATTTTCTCACCTCCAATTGTACTTTCTTGAAACTCATGAAACTGTCCTTTTACAAAACGAAGCACCAAACTTGATTTACCAACTGCAGACTCTCCTAGAAGTACTAATTTGAATTGGCAAATTTTATTTCCAGCATTTGGCCCATTGGGTCTTGTTGCTCCTCGATTAGCCATGCCCAAACTAGAAAGAAGTCCTTTGTTTCAAGTTCTTGAAAGCAAGTCCAGGATTCAGAACTCAGGGGTGCTTCTGCTGGTAACAGCCTGGTTATGAAAAGACAGTGGGTGGTGTTAGCAAACAAGAAAAATCTAATTCACCAATGCACCATGGATTACATATGATTTATTTTACTAATTCTAAGTAATACTCAGAAGTCAGTAACAATAAAGAATGCAAAAAAAAAAAATTGAGGAGACTTATGGAAATCCCAATCACCGCATCAAGTTCTCTGCAAGTACACTTTATCAATTCATATTTATAATTTATAACAAATGCAGTTTCCTTATATAATGCTTTGTACATCAAGATCTGTACTTTTTAATGCCTTTCCTAGTTAAAAATGTACTTTTAGAAATAAAACCACAAAGCCTTGCACATGTAGAAAAATTTAGTCTTTTGACCACTAAGAAATCCAGATCACTTTGTGCAAGCCAGAGAATTACCAAATGGTAATAAACTGAAATTTCCAGATCTAATTTCTACATCCTAGCCAATCGATACATATAAGAGACCTTTGTTAAGAAGATGTGTTAACAGTGTATTCCTTGGTATATCTACTCTTCTTGTAAGCTTCTTCAAAAAAAAAAAAAAAAAAATCACAATGTTTATTCATATGGACAGAGAAGCCTTTAGTCTCTGTTATTCTCACTTCCAAGCCAAACACACACGGTTTTACACACTTAATAGTGGAGATTAGCGTCTACATGTGAAAAGATTTAACGTATGAAAGACTGGAATAATATTTTCTATATTCCCTTTCTTCTTACTTCCCAAAACAAAATTCCAAGCAAGTCTGCAGGAAGAATACCCAAGTGATGGTTACTCAACTCTCAGGAAAAAAAAAGAAAAAGCTTGGCCTACAAGCCTAAAAACCCCCTTGGCCTACAACTTTGTCCTACTGCAGATGGTTACATATTTGAATTAGATACACATGTTGAAGATACAGTTTTTCTAGCATCTAGGATACAAACAAGTTAGTTTAGAGAATATTCTCCAAGTGAAGAGAATGGTTTTAATACTGCAAAATGAAGCAAATTTACTACCTTCAAAAAAAGTCTTGCTCTTTCTTTGTTATGGTAAAGCTACTACAATTTGAACCAAGTAGTAGCCTTAGCTATCTTCCCATTTCAAAACATCAAGGACAGCTAAAATAATCATATAGCAGGCAGCTGAGGATTCCAGTTTGCTATACACCTGCCTCAGACAATAAGCCTTCATTCTCCTTCCTAACTCTCCTTCTGTAAACTCAGGACAATTTCTGAACAGACTGCTTCACAGCTCTAGCAGAACCCCATCCTCCACTAAATACTCCCTTATACTCAAGTTTCACAAGCATTATGTAAGAAATCAAAGCATTGGATAAAAGTGGATCAGTAACAAGGAGTTAATCTCTCCCAAATTACGTACAAGAGGAAGCAGCAAGGCATGGCCAACAAATAGGTAGCCCAGAATCCTGTTAGTGATTTGTTTATCTTTTCCTTTGGAAAAGTGATGAAAACAATTAAGTATTTTCTGTTTTAAAAATGCAACAACTGTTTGCACTGTAGCATTCTAGTATGTTTAGGTAACTATGAAATAATTTTAAATCTTTACTCTTAATTTATGTTTTCTAGACTCTGGAGCATTAAGACATAAGGGCTAAATCCAGTGACCAACTATTTATCTTTTAACTATTTATCTAATTTAACTATTTATCTTACACTTACAAAGCAGTTTTTACTACCCCTTGCAAAACTCTTTCAGGACCTAGAGATGAAAGAAGTTGTCAAGGCAAATACTGAATTTTTATGAATGTTCAACCAGAAATCTTCAAAGTTCACACACCTCTCCCTCCTTTATCAGAAATCATTCTGGACACTCAGGTATTGTGCAAAAATAACCACTTGTCAAGCTGACAGACATCACACTACTTCCAAGGCCATTGAGTCCTGAAAACATACTGCAAACATTCTTCATTCAATAGGTGCATCCATATGTCTAGTAACTTAACCATAAAACCTACCTACCACAGTTGTACCACACAGTTCTTACGAACTTAGGATAAAAAAAAAAAAAAAGACTAAAAATCTGACAGAGAATACCCAACTGCCTTCAATATATAAGAGTCACTATCATCTTCTATAGGAATGCATGGAAGTCATCATCTTTTAAAGTTTCAAATTATATTGAAATTGTTCAGTAAATTCAAAATCATCATACAAACGTGAAAAATGAGGAATACTTCCTTAATCTGAAGAGACATGGCCCACGTATGACATAGCCATTACAGAATGATGTTGAACTTTCTTTTTAGACTGGTGTGCTGAATGTACTAGGAAATAGGATGTAAAAGTAGACTTCAATACTACAGACCCCACATATGCTCCAAGCCTCAGGCCACACTTATTTTCCAGTTCTTTAAGTCGTCTGTAAAATACTGGCTTTGAGAACCAAAAAAAAGCACCACACAGAAGACAGGAACACTACTTTCAGTACCCTACAAACACAAGTTTAATTCTTTTTTGACAAATTGCTTTCAAGGCAACTCTGAACACTTTCTTCAAGAGCTCGGCAGCTGTACCTATTTCTTACTCTTAGCTTGAGTCAAAGTCTCCAAGAACAGATCCCACCAAACTGCCCCCATTCAACCCTGCCCCTGCTAGCTTTGTGTACCGAGTAAATTTTGTCATCTACTGATGTGTTTGGAATACCTGAAAAAAGACAACCTTAAGACATTTTCATTCATCTACACAAAAAGAAGTATACAACAGTTTCACTTAAACCAACTTCTTAAACTGGTACATATGGATGTGAAGTTACTTTTATGTAAGAATCTGCTGAGGAAAATACTATGAAAATTTTTAAGTGTGTACATCCTCATATGAATAGAAATGGAACAGATTGTCCTACTTGTATGGAGTTTAATGCGAGAACTCCATCATATACTATCAGGCAAGGACCATTTTGCAGTCATGGGTACTACAAATATATAGCTCCTTCTGGGGAGTAGGAACTTCCACTCTTCTCCTGAATATCCCCAGTGGGATAGCATCTCCGTGATGAAATGTCAGAATAACAAAGTTTACAGCATACAGTTAGGAACGTACTTCTGTTACCAAGTATTCCTACTAAGCAATTTACCAGATGCTGTGTACTCCCATCCCTTCAGAAATTTCTATTCTGCTAGGTAATCCTTCCTTGTTAATGATTTTTATTTATTGGAAGGAGAGAAGAATCATAATTATATTCATAGAACTTCCCATAAAATTTCTTATGTTTGAGTCTGTGAGCAGAATTCCATCAGTCCTAACCAATATCTACAAACTCACAACTTAATGGAATAATTCACAGCTATTTAAGTGTTCATACCAGTGCCTATTTTAAACAACAAGAAAGCTGATAGAGACTAATAGAGAAGTATCAAAATAACACTTGTGTCAAAAGCCAACCTACTAAAGGGATTAAGACAGCTAACACCGTTCCTACAATGAATGCGATTAAGTGCATAATCAAACACAAAGACCACAAGAAAAAAAATGATAGATTTAAAACTGGAACATTCAACCACTTGAAAAGACATCGCATTTCAAAGCAAATAACATTTCTTATCATAAGTAATATTGTAGTAATTTCTAATTCATGAACAGAGGAAGACTGGTGTAACAGGGAGTTTGCAGACATTATCTAATTTCTTTATAATGACTACCTTCACTGTTTTAAAAAAAACAGTATGTAGATCAAGTTATTTATTAAGCACTCACACTAATAAAGTTTTCTATTATTCCCTTCCAGGGTTGACAGAATTAACATGGCATCTTACTGCAACATTCAAGATAGCCGTGCATGTCACTATCTAAATATTTGTTGTATTTAAAACAGTTTATACTGAAACATAGCGAGACAGTAAAGTTACAGAACTGAACCAACAGTGGCTGCAAGAAGATCATGGCTTTCCAATTAAATGTAATAGCCATCTCATCAGCTCATATGAATGAAGTATAGTACTGATTGCTTTGTGATAAACTGGTTTATCATACAGGAAACATAAGCAATGATGACTGTACTATCATTGTTTCTAGTCACCTTACTTTAGCTAGTATTTACCTTTTACTGACATCTCTTATTACAGGATAAAAATACCATCTAGGTAGGCCATCTATCCTGCCTGCAACGCTGAGAAATCACCACCAAATTAGAAAAAAAAAAATGAAGATGCCATGCTTTTTATTCAGTCTTAATAGTGTGTGGAAGGAGCTCTGTAATTTCAGTTTAGCTAGCAGTTCAGCCTGGGGATGGAAGACAGACCATGAAAGAGACAAAGGTAGGGAAAAAAAAACATGGAAAACGTTGAGAGAATAATGGCCTTTTACGGGCCTATTGTTTGGAGCAACATTTTGATAGTCCTTAAACAATTCAGCTCTCCTGGAAAACGCATAAGGACAGAGGCACGATGCCTTCATCCCCAGCTAAGCCGCAGGCAGCGCACACGCCGTACACCAGGCCCGCCGGTGTCCCCGGGATGGCGACGCGCTGTCTTCGCCTTCCCACCTCACCCATCGCCCCCTTCTCCATGCACAAGCGAAAGGGAAAGCGGGGGCCCTACCACCCCACCTCCCGCCGCACACCGCCCGAGGGCCTGGCGGGACACGACCCTGCCCTGGCAGGCAGCCCGCGGCCGAGGAGCCCCCTCCCCGCCCCTCGGGG
The DNA here is from genome assembly GCF_964211825.1 of Aythya ferina. Classification (NCBI taxonomy): domain Eukaryota; kingdom Metazoa; phylum Chordata; class Aves; order Anseriformes; family Anatidae; genus Aythya; species Aythya ferina. Next base: position 39,108,993 of record NC_140297.1, on the reverse strand, counting down.
CCCTGCCGCCGCCTCCCCTCCCCCGCGGCTCCCTTCCAGGCACGGGAATAAGGGGAAGTGGGAGAACCGGGGGCGCCATTTTGAGGCGGCGAGGCGCCTCCGACACAGCGGCCTCCGCAGGCCCGCACCTCAGCGGCCCGGCCGCCCCGCGGCTCCTCACGGCGGCGGGGGGGGGGGGGGGGGGGCGCCCTCGGAGTCCAGCCCAGCCCAGCCCAGCCCAGCCCAGCCCAGCCCGGCCTGCCCCACCTCACCCGGCCACACACGGCGTCTGTCCGCCCGTCCCTCTGTCCCTCTGTCCGTCCGGCCGGGCTGCAGGAGGAGGAGGGCGCGAGGAGGGCAGGGGGAGGCGGCCCCGCGGTGGGGGCGAGGGGCGGGGGCGCAGCCGGGCCTCACCCAGAGGCCGCCGCCGACTTCCGCCGCCTCCTGCGCCCCGACCCAAACACCCGCACGCACACACACACGCACACGTATTTCCGCCGCCGCCTCCACGTCACGGCCCGCACGCCGCGTGCGCTTCCGGCTCGCGGCGCGTGCCGTGGCCCCGCCCTCCCCTCTCTCCCCCCCTCCCCCTTCCTCCATTTTCTCGCCCCCTCCCCGCTCAGGGGCTGGGCACGCCCCGGCCCTGCCTCCCCGCCAGCGGGGGCGTCCCTCAGCCCAACGGGGAATTCAGCTCCTCTAAACTGAGCCCTCCGCAGTAAAGCCTCACGAATCGCCTCAGTATCGAGTGCCAACGCAGCACGTCTCCCCTGCTAGTAGCAGGCACGCCCTGCTCTACAAGGCACTGGGCACAGTCATCCACGTTCCGTGCCACTGGGGCGTCGTGGCAGCCCCACGTGCCTGTCCAGTGTCTAGCCCAAGAGGAATGTGGAAAGGTTAGGAGGTGATGCCTGTAGGAATGGCAAAAATGACTGGAAGACCTGCCTCACAGCAGAAGAGGCGAAGACCTGCTGACCCCGTAAAAAAAGAAGGGTGTGGGTGGCGTGGTGCCACGTGTGGGACCGAGAAGTGGTCCGTGTTAGAAGCAAAACAGCAGCAAGAAATATTCCTCAATCAACTATATTCAACGAAAGCCAACCGTGAGATCTTGAAGGAAATTCAAAGCAGAATCCATAAGATGTTTAACATCAAAAATTGTACCCATGATTAAGTATCATTAAACGAAAGTTGCCTAGATAATCCATCGCTGGAATATTGAATCAAAATTTGATACTGTTGTCCTCTTAAAATACACTTCAGTTCAACAACATGAGAAAAGGTTATTTCCATCCTAGCCAGATCCAGCTTGCACAAAAACATCTTTAGATGAAAACAAATTAAAATATTACACAGTAAATCTTTAGAATGACGTGAACTTAAATAGAATTTAGAGAGCAAATACTTATGTGGCTGCAGGTGCCTGCTGGATAACCCTATGACTGTAACACAGAGCTACAGTCTCCCTCCTGCTCTATGAAACTCCAAATCACTCACAGCTGGTTGAAACTGACAGCAGGAATTGCTGTCAACCAGCTGGTCAGAAAACAGCAGAGGTTCACTGTGAATGTATGAAATAGAGGCAGGAGAGCATGCAGCAGTAATTAAATGAGTAAGTTTCATTTACCATATTTCAGGCTCAGTGAGTCCGTGAATGTTAGCAGTGAAGATGAGTTTCTTCTGTTGTAGTCTGGATTAATAGCCATGTAACAAAAGGCCTGAAATCACCAGGATAGCCATTCCAGTGATCATGTTTTCATATTTTTTGACATCTAGGGTCATATGTCATTGTTAAACTAAAGTGAAACTTTGGGAGATGTTAAAAAATATGTAAGTAGATCATGATTTCACCAGATGGAGTTCTGTATTTTTCAGCATTTCTCATAGAATTTAATAATATGTTCTGTTCGATCTCTTTGTATTTAAATCTAAATATAGATGTGTAATAATAAATGAGGCTGTCTTTAGAAGATGTGCATAATCTCTTTATTCTGTTTGAATTTTCTTCTTGGTTTCACTTCTCCATTTTTTTTTCCCTTCATGCATCCATCTGTTCCAATATCCTCCTTTTTGTCTTTCCTCTATCGCTATTTGTGTGCATTTTCTTTAATCATATCATCCATTGGTTTGGCCATATCATAGCATATAGAATGTGTGCAGCACACAAACAGCCATATTTTTCTATCTGTAAATGAGTTGAATAAAAGCAAATAAACTGAAAGTAACCATGCACTAACAACAGTGAGGGATATCAGCACAGTTAGTGTCCATCAAGAGTTTCACAAAACTTAAAGCATTTTACATCAAATTCTCTGGTCTTCAGAGACTTCAAAGAATTTACAAACTTAGAGTACTGTGATGGCCATCTCCGTCAGGAGCACAGAATGAGAACTGTGTTGCAGAACTTTGGCTCTTTGTGCTTCATAAAGAAAGTGAAATACACATTTTATGTGGTTTCCATTCCTTTGTTTCAGCCAGTGCAAGATGGCACTGTACTGCGGGTATTGGATGTCAGCAAACGTCCAAACATCCATAGCAGTAACGTTCAGATGACAAACACTATTTATCAAGAAGTACTTCTGTAGAAAGGAATATTTTTCAACTTTCTTTTAAAACAGTTCCCTGGAGATCAGATTTTTTTTTTTTTTCCTTAACACAGGAGATGACAACTTCACACTGAAGCTAATTTGACTCAAGAAAGATTTAATCTTTTTTCCCTAAAAAGGAGTATATTTTTTTTTGTTAATTTGTTAGCTTGTCTTTAAAAATTATAGATCTTTCCTACCCTGCAAGTGTTCTTCCTACACACCAATTAACTTTCAATCTATGAAAGTATGAATGTGACACTGATTCCTAAAATAAGCAGAATTACAGGGAGAAGGGGCACCCCTTTTATTGGATACATCTGAATAAATTTTGAGTTCACGGTTTGTATCTGCATAATGAATGAAAATACAGGTTAAAAAACAAACGAAACACACTTTAAAAAAATATCTTTCTCCTATTGTGTATCTACTCATAATTTACAGCATATTATGCAGAGAATGCGCTCAAACTGGCTTCTACCAGGATGAATCTTGAGTTAATTTCATATGAAAGCAAACTGTCTCCATATTCATCTAGTACTATTTTGGTTACCTCAAGGTTCACATTTTAAAGAACCTTGAATACGTTTCCTAACAGGGAATGAAAATATCTATGCACTTATTTCAACTTAATAGTTGGAGTTTCTTTTAGTGGTAGGAGGTGAAAGGGATGTACTCATCTCTACCTTTTTAGAAGCAAGTTTTCTATAGTATTGACTCTTCTATAATAATTTATGATAGAAGCAGCTCCTGCAGATAAAAACGTTTTCCTGCTTTCATTGGCAACTGGTTGTATCTCTATGGAAAACAGTCAGTGAGGCATCATCCTCTTCCACAAATTGGCTAGGAAGAGCATTTTTAAGATCAGGTAAGATAGCTCAGCGAAGCATGTGTATTGCTAGTAGGTTTCAAATTGATTCATAGAAACCCTCATCTCTGTTGAAAAACACAGGGGAACAAAACAGAAAAAGCTCTACTTGTTACTGCTTTCATATTGCCAGGTGCTGTTTTTCTGACTTTGATACAACCCACTCCAGCAGGGCTGAGTGGATTCTTTCAATTAGCAAGTGTGGCCACCTACTGGGGAAAAACACTAAAATAAAGTCACAAATAACAACGTACAAAGTGGTATACCTTGAGTACAGGAAAATAGCTAGGTAGAAATGCAACAAACAAGACAATAAAAGTTTAAGTCCTGGCTTCAGCTTTATTTGATTCCCTCCCCTTGCCATATATTTTTTGTAATATTACACTGCTCTTCCTCTGAAGTAGTTTACTGGCAGCTTTGCCTATGCCAAATTAGTCCTTTCAATCGTATCAAATTTGTGCCTGGTTTCTATCACCTGCAGTTTTGTTCACCTAACAATTTAGCCTTTCCAAGACAGAATTGTACCTGACAGAATAACAGGTCACAAGCAAAGACATAGCCAATCGCGTTCTTTCACTTAATGGATTACAAATAATTACTATATTATTTGGCAGAAGCACACTAAATTTAAAGGTAGCAACAAAAATGATTGAAGGAAGTATAAATGAATGAAATGTTTTAAGAATTTTCTAAAGCTTATTCCCCAAATGGTTGCGTATGTTCTATGTTAGTGGTTTCTATTCATGAAAAAGGGCACCGGCAATGGTCGGAGCTAAATAAGAGCCAAAGATAATGTATGTTACCTGGTGAAGATAACACTATTCTCACATGTGCAAGCTGATCACACTGCGGGCATGTAATGCTGATGTCCCTGACCATCGGAGCAGGTTGTCAACTGTCCCTGATGTCTGGCTGGGGGCTCACCAGAGAGCAGTCATTGCTGGTCTCTAATCTTGAGCTTGTAGGGCAGGCTCCAGAGAGCCCAGCAGTCATTGAGCCACCTTCCTGTAAAATCCTTGTCAAACAAATGTTAGAGCTGGGACTAAAATAGCAACAGCTGGCAATGTTTGTTAATTAATTATGGGTAAGGTCTGTATGTTTACCGAAAAATCAGCTTTGCCATCAAAGGAGGATGGAGAATGGAACATGGATGGATGGAGAATGGAACAGGATGCGATTAAATTTAGATGTCTCGCTGGGAGGAAAGCGAGCGTTCACTAAGCGTCACCTGAGAGCGAGCTAGGCTTACTGAAAGGAGCTGGGCTTGTAAGCAGCAGTGAAAGTTGGTCGGGTTTACCAAAGCTGCTTTTCTGAGCTAATCCCTGCCCGTTTCCACAAGGCAAATTAACGCCCGCATTAGTGTTCCTCCCGAGGGGCTGCGGCCAGGAGGCCGCCGGCGGGCGCTGGCCGTGAGGGAGGCTCGGCAGGAGCCGGCGGTGCCGCCCGGGGCGCGGCCGTTACCAGGCCAGCGGTGAGGGCCCCGCGCCGCCATGGCGGGGCCGCTGCGGCCGGTGTACGAGGAGCGGTTCACAGACAGGTTCCCACACATCTCGGCCGTGAGTGCCAGCGCTGGGCTGGGGGGGACCCTAGGTGCTGCCCGCCCGCTTTCTGCACCTTCCCAGCACCGCGGTCTGGCTGTGGGCTGAGGGAAAAGGCTGCAGCGGGGGCAGCCGGTGGGCTGCACTCACTGCGATCCCGCCTTGCCCCCAAAATAAAGCTGTGGGCTCCGTTGTGTCATCGTGTGGACGGTTCGACAACACCTCGCGTGAGGTGTCACAACCCAGTTTGACCAGTTTGACTTGGTTACACCTTATTTTTCGGTTGTGTTGCATAGGCTGGGAAGTTGCTTTCTACCGGCGATACGGCTGCGCGTTGCCTCACTGAGATTGTACCCAGGGTGAGTTCACGTTTCAGATGCTCCTTGTTAAGCTTCTGTGATAATTTCATATGACTGATTGTGCCTATATGATAGACAGGCCCAAAATATGTTACTTCTGTTCATGCCGTTTTTATAAATAATTGGTGAAACCTTGGCAATTTTTTCCCATCTATTTAGAAACTGCTAACTTCATTTTTTTAGATATTAATAGTTTTTATTTAAAGGAAAGAAGCTACTAGCTAAAGAAGCTACTAGGATTCTAAGATGTTTCTGATAGTTATTTTTCCATCTGCGTGTTTTACAAAATTCAACATGCCTCCTTAGGCAGGATTAAAGAGAATTATTTTACTGTTTTTTTGCTGTTGATACAATTATAGTGATCATTATGACTTCTGATGGAGGACCTTCTACTTTATTGAGGCTGCCCTGTTTGAGTTGTGATCCCTGCTGGCCCTTCCTGGTGTTCCTGAAGAGGCAGAGGCCTTTGAAACGCAAGAATCCCCTCAGTGTCGTCTATCCTTTTAAATGTGCTTAATAAACAAAATGGTGGTTAAAGCCATTTCTGAAACTGACACACTGATGAGGGACTTGTTGTGAATTATGCTGAATGTTTCTGAAGCTTGTAACATAACACACGTAAAGAAGCTGTAGTTCATCTTAAAGCCTAAACCAGAAATGTGAAATCTAGGCATTCTCTCGTGACTTCTGTTGGTGGTGTGATTAAATTTAAGCTGGGCTGTGTAGGCCTTGCGTTCAGAATGTTAAGATCTGCAGGAATGCAGGCATGTTTTATTGTCTTAAAATGTCTTTCTATTTTGCTCTTACATTTGTGGAGTCACACTGAATTGGCTGTGGTATGTTTTCTTTTCATTAATATTTTATGGAAAAATGCTGTAAAACTGTTTTTTCTTTGCCTTATATATAGCCTGTTACTCCAACTATTGTGCGAAAGTTTCGAAATACGACAAATCCAGCTCCTGGTGCTGAAAGAATATTCTATGGCAGAGCAGATGATCCTGACATTGCAGCTCACTTGACACATGGCATACAGTCACGTTCTTCACTTGGTGTAAGGATGTGTTTTGTTTCCTTTTGTTTAAGAATGAGCTGCTTAAGAATGTACTTAGTAAAAGCAACTGATTTCTTCGTGATCAGGGATAAAAGTTTGTAGCTGAATGATAGCTTTGTGGCATTTCACTGCTGCTGTGAATTATGTGAAGTCTGAGGTCAATTCATAAGATTTAGTTAGTATAATTGAAATTGGAAAGTAGTTGAAGTTCAATCACTTCTGTTGAATAACTTTTGCAATGACTACTGAATTATTCATTTCATTTCAACATTTAACTGTCTTCTACCCACAAATTCTGCTTTTCTCTTTCCTAACAACAGAGGTAAAATCTGTTGAGCTCTTAACAAGAGAACTATAATCTGAGAATATACTCATATTCTCAGCATAATTTTTCTGTATTCTCTAACTTTTGAGTTGAAAATGATTTTATTAGATAAAAAATGCTATTTTGGATATGGCAGCCTGTTTTGTGTGTAGTCCTCACAACTTATTTTTCTAAGATGTAATCAAACAACCAAAGAGCTCATTGATGACTATTGTTCATAACTATTGTTCAAATAATTCATCTCTAAAAATAACAATTGTGTTAGTAAATACAGTTTGCTCATTCATTTTGGCAGCAGGTCAATAATAAGCCCTCTTTTGGATTACCTTGATGGGTAGTCTAAAAAATAAAATGACTTGAGAAGATCAAAGTTCCCTGTTTTGACATTTTTAAACATTTTTTTTTTTTTTTCTGAGAGGCTGCAGTCTGGAATTTTGTTTATCAACAAGTGGAAAAAACTTGCATAAAATTAAAAAGTTCTGTTTTATAATATGTATTTTATTTCTGGAGATTTAACATACCATTGATTATTAGCGACCTTATCTCACAATGCAGTTGTGTTTTGCAACTTGGTAGATAAACTTAGGTCACTCTGATCATCTAAGATCTCATTGCAACTCATACCATCAAACTGCTGTTCTTGTGTGTGTTTGAGGAGGTAGCCGTATTGATGTGTGAATGATTAAAATTTGTTTGTTTTTCTGCCTTTTGTGTTGTTTGTGACCTCTTTAGGCAGCTTCATTGATAAATCCACTTCCTAAAACTAATTTTCAACAAAAAATACAAGATAGAAAAGAAGCAATCTACTTTAGTAACCGTGAAGCACCCTTGGGCAAATCACATGATCAATCTCCTATGTTACCTCAGGGCTTAGATGTAACTAATACTACATTTGGAACAAAAATCATCCAAGGTAGGAAAACTTAGTGTTAAAAATGGTTCTCCTACGTATGAGATAACCTGTAACTTAACATTTAGCATATATTGTATGCTTCCAACAGTTCTGGTTTAATAGAAAACTTATTATAATGGGTATTGAAATGGATAAAAATATATTAGTATCTTTCAGTAATGATGAAAAAACAGGCTCCTGAAACGTTTTGTAGCTACTAGGGCTTTTTTTAAGGGTCTAATAAAAGATATTACCTTGACCTGTGAATCTATCCTCCACAGATAGGAGCTAGTAACATATGTGTTGACAATGTAATCTACTTGCAACAATTAGGCTCATCTCAGTTTCTCTGACTTAGTCCCATATTATCATGCTGTGAGATTCATACTGCTTTTCTAGTTTGGTGGAAGCATCGTACTTCCACATTATTAGCATCTTCTCTAACAGGATATTGTTTAAAATTTAAAAACAAGCAAACCCATATGTATGTTCCTTGCTTTTCAGATGCACCAGCTGGAGAGCTTATAAATCCACCAAAAACATTTGAGGAAGTAGATGAAGAAACCAGAAAAGGACATGATCTGTATGTTGTGTCGCACAATGATTATTATGCAGGTATGTTCAAGGCTAGTAAGAAGTCCTATAAAAAGACCTAATGTGAATAATGTTAATTGAACCTCTTTGTGTCTTCAAAACTTATTGGGAATTACTTTTTTTTTTTTTTAGATATAAGCTATTACTTTTTACTTTTACTTCTTTTTACATCTTTACTATTACTATATTACTCTTATTTACTTCATTACTAATATTATTTTAAAAAGTAAAGATGTGAAAAAAATCAGATATACAGCTGAAAGAACACTTATTATAACACCTATAATGGTAGGTCACTTCGTTATGGGTGTAGTAGGTAGTGTAAGAGATTATTAATGGAATTGAAAGACTGATTTCTTTTGGATGCAATTTGAAAAGCAGGCTACTTTCAAAAAGGAAAAAACTCTATGCTCTAGTTGGTTAGTGAGTTTGCCATTGGCTATGCCTTTGAGAGCAATCAGGTTTAGATCACACACTGTAAGCCTAACTCATCCTATTACTTTATACCTTTGTGTTTTATTAGGATCTAAACAAAATTTCAGGTCACCTAGACTTGTTGACAGGAAGCTCAACATCAAGCTCTGTTTACATCAAGGAATTTCAGGCTGCTGCCTGTCTCTCTGGAATGCAAGTTCCTCAGCTTGCAGTGCCTGCACGTCTGTCCTGCAGTCTTGGTCTCTGCCCTTCCAGTGGGCTTTACAAAGTCTGAAGAATTGCTTCAGACTTTGGAGGCTATACTTACTTAAAGTGGTCTGCTCACTGTAGGTTACCCTTTATCTCGTACATGGTAACAGAGTGACAAATATGCAGGACGTGTTACTTTTGCTGCCCCTTCTATTTTTTCCACTTACACTGTGAGACTTACGTTGCTGGTCTATAAAATTAGCATTACAATAAAATTACCCATTGTGCTATTACCAATAATTTTGAAGGTGGAGGCCCAACCTGTAAGGAACTGTGATACAAATATTTCAGTTGTAATAATGTAAACTTCATACGGATGCTCTTATGGAGAAGTGAAATTATGGTACATTGTTCTCTCACTGAGAAACTCTGCTTGTGCAGAATATGGTGCTATTGCTCTAAATTGGTGAAACTTGTAATGTTATTTCCCCTCCTCCCTAACTTTATTAGGTGTTCTAGTGGAATTATCTGTTTCTGTCTCTTTCATAACTTCTATGCACAAGATCATGGAGAGGTCAAGCCAACTGAGCAGCTAGAAGACTGTTTATGTAGAAGGAATAAAAAAACTCAACTATGTGTTCCAGTTTTGAACAATAACACAAAAATTGCATGCTGAAATACAGACAGAAGAAGCCTTTCTTAAAAAGCGTGCATGAACAATGTTTTTTGAAAGTTTTAATTGCAATTCTTTTCCAAAGGTGATTGAAAGTGCAGGAAAAATAAATACTTTGTGTAAGCAAACTACAAGCATGTGACGTTCTAGTATGTGAAACTTCATTTTACAGGCAAAGCTGTATTAATAGCTGTAATAAAAAGTAGGGCAACATCTTTTTTACTGTGAAGTCAGTGGAAATATTCCTATTGAAATCAATATAGCAAGAGTATATCTAAAAGTGCAGCAGATCAAAATATTTTTTACTTATAGTATTTTTTTTAACAATAAATTTGATGGTATTTGATGTATGTTTTTGCCTGAGTACAGACATAAGGTGTTTTTGTTTGCATGATTAAGCAATCTGGTGTTTTTTCATTAATTCTGTTGGACTTGTCTTTACCCCTTCTTTTACTTCTGAATAAAGGGTAATGGATATCCAGCTATTTTATAACTTGGATAGTTTGAGGCTTTTTTGTTGCCTTTTGTGCTCTCTTTTGACAATGAAATTAATCTTAATTACTTAATAAGTAGTGCATGTGTTACACAAATTTTATGTCTTTGAAAAGAATTGTTAATTAGTTATTTGCTTTTATTTACTGTTTTATGAATGAAGGTACCTATTTTAGTGTGTTAGTATATTTCTCTTGCTGAAGTATTTTAAACAAATCAAAATGTTTCCCTTCCCACCTCCCCTCACTGCAGGAGAAGCAATAAATAGAAAGTATGACTCACCAAACTTCAACAAGTCTTTTGCATATGGAATAGAAACCCCTCACTTCAAAGATGGACGAAATGTATCCAAATCCTTAAATTGGCTCTGTGATCTGCAATGGTAAGTTGCCATGAGTTAACTAATTAAAGGCATGAGTTTTAAAGAATAGTCTTCATATTTGAATATAATTTTACATCTTGCAATCCTGTCCTTTGGCTCGTTAGACTTATTGAACTGAATAGAAAATGCAAGAAGTATTTTTCAGAATAATGTATCCAAATCAGTTCTATCATAGTATGGCAGCACAATGCTTAGCATTTCTTCAACATTACTTTTAAGTTGGGCCTCTTTATTAATTTTTTAACTTTTTTTTTTTTTTTTTAAAGGTAAGGCCTCTGATTTTTGAAATAGCAAAACTTTTCAATTACTCAATTTGCTTTTCATGTGAAAGAGTGTCTGTTTTCTTCTAGCATATAGTATTTTTGAATGTTATTGAGCAGTTATTGAATACTATTAAACAACTGTTTGAGAATTATATTCAAATTTTATAGGAAAAAAGCAGCAAAAATTGTATCTAAAAGAAGTGATGATTTCAAGGAAAAATTTCAACCTCAAGTTGGAAAAGTCCTTGATCCGTAAGTAAGCAAAGATACCTGCCAAGAACAAAATTTCACTCCCGTATGCCAAGTCTCCAATGTCTTGTTTTAGATCACCTGTATTCATATAGAAAAGGACATGACACTAAATTGTAACATTATCTAGCAGCATGTCTTAATCTCAGTTGAGGCATTACAATGCTTCATGAACTGGTGATCTGTAACAGTTTTTTAAGTTCACAAAACAATGTTTATGGAGCATTGCAGTTGTCTTAAGGCAAATAGTGGTCAGGATCCAGCAATGCTGTAAGTCTGAGGTTCCTGAATGTATACTGTCTGTCTATATCCATACTGCTGAATATATACTGAATGTATACAAAGGCTGTCTTTGCAGTTGTATTTCTGTATAGTTGGAGACCCACAAACAACATTATTGACTTTGGTAGCCAAATTTAATTTTAAGCTCAAAATCACAGGCTTAAGTGACTCTGGAGACTATGCCCTTGGTACCTATGTACCTTGGTGAATGTTTCTCCTTTCTGTAGGGAGAGTCACTTTCTCCTGTGTCCTTCATGGTGTGCTTACTGTCAAGGAGATCTGGATTGTGAGCAACATGAGGCAGTGTAATTAGTCAGGGAATCTAGGTTGCAGTGCAAGCTCAAATTCAGCACTAATATTACCAGTTAGAAACAAAGCTCAGTTTCTTTTGTGAATTTTACATCATCCCAATCCTGTTTGTTATAGGAAAATGATTAGAGAAAATTGCACCTAGTAGTATTTAGATTACTGTGCTTCCATCTCTCAGTAGGATTTTTCTTTTCTTGCTTAGAAAAAAAAAAAAACAACAAAAAACTCTTTTCAAATTCGATGGTGTTTTCTGATTCATGTAACAAAGCTTTAATTATTAAACATGCAGAAAAATTAATGTTGAATCTTTTTCAAATTAAGGAATAAATTTTTAATGTTAACAACATCATCTTAATTTTCTGTTTAAAAAAATGGGGCCAAATTTTCTAGAGGAAATTGGCTTGGTTACTATTCTTTGTAGATACAGCCTTGCTTATGAAAAAGCAGAGATGTGATTAAACCTTCACACTGTAGCCAAAAGTAGTTTATTCAGAGGCATTGCTTCAGTTGGAGATCTGGTTTGTCCAAAAATTAAACATCATTAATATCTGACAGGTGCGCTGTAAGGGTTTTTGCTCACTTATTTCTGTCATTTTCATAGAGAAACTATTTTAGCAGTAGAATGTTTTTTTGTTTGTTTTTGCTTTTTACCTTTTTAAACATTTCTAATTAATAACGTTTACATTTGGTTGTGTTTAGCAGCAAATGTTCTAAGCAGGTTTATAAAGGGATGCTTTTCTGCCATTGCAACTTCAAGTAGTGATGAAAAATTTCAGGTTAACTATATGTGTCATTCCTAATTATATGACAGATGATCACATTTCTTTACTAATAGCTTAAGGTTTATTTTTACTGTTAATAAACTACTTTACAATTAACAAAGAAATGTGCATATTGGCAGTATAGCAGAAACTATGAATGTTCCCCCAGGCCATACGTTTGGAATGTTACTCCGTCCAGATGAATGTGGTAAGTCTTGTAGCAGCAGAATAAAATCCTATCTTGTTGATGAAATGAATTTGAAGTAGTTACTGTTAATTGTGTAGTGAATAATTTTCTTATAATCTTAGAGATAATACTAAATTTTTGAGGGGCAATTTGAGAAAGAATAAAGAAAATTTGGTTTGGCAATTTTTGCTTTTTAAGCCCCTGTATCTGAATGGAAATGAAATAGGAAGCAAAGAAGAAGGCAGGAAGCTCATATTGACATTTAAGTGACAAAGTTAAATTGTGTCTTTCCTCATAATGATTTTTCTAGTATTTCTAGAAAAAGAGTAAAAATAACAAGCAATAGATGATTAAAATAAGAATTTATTGAAGGTGGTAGACAAAACAATAAAAACTTTTCATTATGGTGAAATTTTGAAAGCTACCCCACTCAAATAGCAGTTGTTGGAATTGATGATATTTTAATGTAACTACTAATGGTTTGGAAATGCAGTGAATAATTAAGAAGCAAACTATGTAAGTGGCTCAAAATTATTTAATTGGTCAAGACCAGAGAACTTTGTTTAAATTCTACATAAGCCCGTGATATAAAGCATTCTACATGCTTTACTATGCAAGGTAATAAAGTTAAATATATTGAATGTGTAGGTATGGTTGTCCTATAAGAAACTTCAGAAGAACTGGTCAAACAAAGTTAAAAGAAGGCAGAATGACAGATAAATCATTCTTAACAAGTAGAGAATTATGCATGCATGCTTCTGTTTGCATGGGATTAGATGAACTACTACTGTATAATAACTGGACTCTGAATTAACTTCTTGTGCTCCAGAAAGTGACTTCAATGTAATGGTGAGGACTTGAATGAAAACTGTAGATCAGTGTATCAAAGTGTTTGAAACCTACCTAACAGTGTTAGTATACATAAGAAATGGTAAGAATAACACAAAAATAGTACTTTGTCTTTTTAGAAATCACTGATATAAAGGTACTTGAAATATTTACATTGAATATTCCATTGATTCCTGCAAGTATCTTGTAACATGACAGATTTGAAATGATAGATTAATAATATATATATTTTTTTGCTCTCAACTACCTGGACATAGAATAACTCTTATTTCTCTCAGAAACTTTTGGAAGCAATGAATAGATTTGTGAAGCTATATTAAAATGTTTCAAAATGTTCAATGTTAACTGCATGTGAGTAGTGAAATCATCAAGTGGACCATTTAATCTTTGGATGGCTATATCAAACGTTCAGTAGTGCTGAAAATCAGCATCTTGAAACTGAAGTTCTTCTCAGGTCTCTAAGCCATTTTTTAAAATGTCCATTTTCTGTATGTGTGCAACTAATTGATGAAGTATTTATTTTTTTATAGGAGTTGGTGATCTTCTTCACTGTAGGGCTCCAAGTGAGTTCCTCCGTGGTAAAGACAGAGAAAGAGCTGTGCTAGCTGCAGTTCGGCAAAGTTTGAAGAAAGCTAACTATGAAAATTTTGATATGTTGCTAGAAGCATTTAGGCATTATGATAAGGTTAGTGCTTTAAAAAAAAAAGTTTGATGTTAGCTCTTCTGTGTCATGGAGATACAGACATGAAGAAACATAATAATAATGGAATGGTTGATGCATGACTTTCAAAAGGAATCTTGGTTTTGCCTCAAGATGTATGATTAGATTGCTGAGCACAAAAAGAAACCATGAGTAAATTTAAATTCAAAATCTGAACACAAGAATAGTTAATAATTTTCAATGGAAATAGTGATTTGAGATTTAAAAAAAAGTGTGTCAATATAAAAAAAACAACGTTATTCTTCTAAATTAATATAGCTGAATATACATGTTGGTACATTTTTATAATAGCTGTTGTAACAACTGTTTTATTTATAATAGAATGGTGATGGAATGATAGACAAAGATGACCTGCGGAAGTCCTGTTTTCAGCTTAATCTGAACCTAGATGATGAGCTCTTGGATTCCTTATTTGACTATTGTGATTTGGATAAAGATGGTCTGATCAGTTATCTGGAGTTTGCAAACTTTCTTAACTGGAAAGACAAAATGGCTGTTAAAGAATTTGAAGAAAAAATAATTACAGAAGGTAGGTGAGTTAATACTGGAAAACTGTGTGGATGATCTTGTTCCTACAACAGCTATTGAAAGGACCCTGCTGAAGCAGAGTAGGTGCTTCTTTAGAAGAACAGGATGTTGAGAGTCCTTTCCTGCCAGCCAGTGGTAGCAGGAGATGGGAGAACCTTAGATATAAATGTATTTCAGAACCCAGGAGTTTTGTTCCATTTGGAGAAAGTAAAAATTTCGAAGAATCATTATAAAATATGCAGATTAATTATTCTATGTCATCTACCTTATAGTTTCTCAAGGATTCAAACAATGATGTTTTTTTTTATTATTATTATTATTTGTTTGTTTTTACCTCTTGCTTTATAATGTGGTGATAATAAATCCTGGTTGTTCCATAATTTTTGCTTACAGGGAAAAAAATGAATGTTCCTGCTCTGTCTGGCACAAATACAGATGATGAACCACTGCTGAAGCAGGAAGATCTTGTATTAAAAGAACCAGGAAGCTCAGAAAAGACACCAAAAACACTTACGAGACCAACAGACAGTGTATTTGCAGATTATCAAACAACTTCTTCTCAGTATAATGCTGTAGTAGGTGGTCTCCCAACAACCTGTAAGTACAGTGGACTGTACCACTCACTTCTAAGCATTATTTAAGTCAAAATCAGAAACAGGTTTGAAGAATACACTGGTGCTGATACTACTAATGCACAATAGTGAAATAATTTATCTAATCTAGGTTTGTTTATGATAGTGGCTTGGAAGTTGCCATGGCCTGTATGTTTGGCATGGATAATCCATTCAAAATTTGAAATTTAGTCTAGATATGCAAAACCTTTGACATTGTCCCACATGACATCTTTGTCTCTACATGTATGTTGGAGAGACATGGGTTTCGTGGATAGAAGGCTCAGTGGATAAAAAATTGCTGAGGTGGTCACATTCAAAGAGATGCAGTCGACAACTCTGTCCAGGTGGAGACCAGAGACACGTAGTGTTCCTAAAGGATCAGTACTGGGACCAGTATTATTTAACATCTTTGTTGGTGACAAGGACAGTGGGATTTAGAGCTTTGACAGGCTTGAGAAGTGGGCCCATATGAACCTTATGCAGGACATTTTACTTGGCCTTCTTGAACTTCACCTGGGTCAGGGCAATCCCTAGCACAAGAACAGGCGTGGCAATGAGTGAGTTGAGAGCAGCCTGGCAGAAAAGGACTTAAGGGTGTTGACGATTGAAAAACTGAATGTGAGCTGGTAATGTATGCTTGCAGCCAACTGTATATTGGGCCGCATCAGAAGTGTGGCCATTAGGTCATGGGAAGTGATTCTTCCCTTCTACTCTGCTCTTATAAGACCTCACCTGGAGTATTGTGTTCGGTTCTGGGGCCCCCAATGTAAGAAAGACAAAGACCTGTACGAGCAAGTCCAGAGGACGGTCACAAAGATAGGAGAGGTGCTCCAGCCCTCTGATCATGAAGACAGGCTGAAGGAGCTGGGGGTGTTCAGCCTAGAGAAGAGAAGGCTCTGGGGAGATCTTATAGCAGCCTTCCACTACCCAAAGCTAGCCTATAAGAAAGATGGGGAGAGTAGTGATAGGACAATGGGTAATGGCTTTAAACTAAAAGCGGGTAGATTTAGATTAGACATTAGGAAGAAACTCTCTACTATGAGGGTGGTGAAGTATTGGAACAGGCTGCCTGGAGACATTGTGGATGCCCCATCCCTGGAGGTGTTCAAGGCCAGGTTGGATGAAGTTTTGAGCAGCCTGATTTAGGAGATTGTGCCTCTGCCCATGGTGTGTATGTGTGGAATTAGATGATCTTTAAACTCCTTTCCAACTCAAACCATTCCATGGTTCTGTGCTCTTGAGAAATTAAGGTGGTAATTTTAGGATAAGATCATCTTGGAATCATCTAAAAATGTTTCTCACTGAAGTACTCCGATATTATTGCAGTATTTCCTGTTCTCAAGCTACATGATGTAGTTTGGGATAGGAATTCTAAAAATAAGAAAAAAAGAGAAGGGGAGGAAACTCTTGAAGCTGTGTAGACAAAAAATCAAATTTGCTCTCATCTAATGCAAAATGTTATATCCTCCCTGGCAGTATTTTTACAGATAGGCTTTTCCATATTAGCTATTGATTGATTTCCACAGATTATCCAGTGTGTGGCATTCCAACTATTCGTTCAGATATTCCTGCTCCTCGAATTCACCGCATCAGTGACAGAACTAACTATGGTGATGAGGCCAATGCTTATGCATTATTGTTCCCTTCTGTCTTCAGTCAAAAGGGAGTGTATGAAAATGACTTTTTTAAAACAAGACCAAAGGCAGAGGTATGGTACTTTTCTTCGGAACATTCTTCCAAGACAAATGTAATATGTGGGAGTGGAAAACTGTATTATTTAGTTAGTTGTAAAATTCGTTGTTCCAACATTGCCATCTTTCTTTATACCCATTCAGACACTTGAAAAGTATATAGTCTTCACATTCAAAGTTCTTCATAAAGATGGTTGATCTTCATTTTATTGAGATCTGACTTCCTTAAGTAATAGAAGGAAGTATGTTGAGTTGTTACTCACATGCTCACATGCTGTATTGAATGAGGGCTGGTAATTAATCTAGGGCTTTGCAGCCTGTCTTCCTAGTTTCTGCAATGTGAGAAGAACAGAGCAGCTGTGATATTTCCATCCTTGAATATATTCAAATTTCTGAGCAATGACCTAGGTAATATAGTTTAATGGTGAAGTTAGTCCTGCTTTGATAATATGGTTAGACAGATTTAACTCCAGAAATCTCTTTCAACAGACTTTATTGTATGGTTCTATAAGTAGATAGAATACATAGTCTTAAAAAACAAAACAAAAAAGCCCCAAAGGAAGAATTTTACACCTGTATAAAACTAGTTTCTATCACACAGGAATGTTCAATGGAAAATTTTACCCAGGCTGTCTTCCCTCAAACTCCCACATTTTGTTAATGGCAAATTACTAAAATTTTTTATGTCTGATATCTCTGTGGGTTGCTACCACTCTTATCTCACAGCTCAGAGTTCTTCAATCATAAGTGAAAGGTGTTTTTCTCCTTATTCAGTATTGTTTACTGTTTGGCTTCTTTATTTCTATGCTTTTTTAATGAAAAAAACCTAATAGATCATTATTTGAAGAGATATTAGATTTATAAGATTCATCATTTGAAATATGACTTATGAGACAATGCTAAAAAAAAATAAATAAATTCCAATCTAAAATGAAAAAAGAAGCTGTGACAACCTCTCCATCTCTATTAGTCACTTTATTAGATAAAGATTCAGTCAAAAAAAAATGGGTCTGAAACTTGTGTGTATGTTTTACAGAAAAAGGTGTTGCTAATTAGTGGCTGGAGAAGTAAAAGTGCTAAGTATAAAAGTCTATTGTCATGTTCTATAAATATCCGTAAAATGGCTTGTCAGAATGTCGTGAACATGAACACTTACCATTTTATAACCCAGCTCTGAAGCAGGAAATCCATGCATGCAGAATATAGCTAACAGTAAATAGAATTCATGCTTCATTGAGAAGCCCATTATACCTGTCAAGCATTAGATAGAGCTCTTCTCTGAAGTTATAATGTGGCCTGAGATGTCATACTCTATTGTAGGCTATATAGGCTATACAGCGTGCAGCACTGAACCATCTTTGAGTGTGTTAAATCATCCAATACTTGTGAAATAGATTAAATCAAGAGACTATCACTGACACTGCAGTATTTTGATATGGAATATTAATATTTTCAAAAGTGTAGTAGCTAACCTAATGTTTTCAAATGTGTAATAGCTAACTAAAGTATTTGAAAACCCGGAGTCATGTCATACTATTAGTTTTTGAAATGACCTGTAGAAATGAATGAGAACTCTCTTTTGTGTTATGAAGAGATGCTCTATAGTCAGAGTGCTTAAAGAGTGCTTTATAGTCAGGTGTCTGTAGGGCCTTCTATTTTCTTCAGTGGAATTCATCATTTAAGAGAATAGAAGTTATTTAACTTAGTAGTAGCGTGTAATTTATATTCAACATGATCATGTTGAATATAAATTCAACAGGTAAGGGCCAGATTAACCTGTCTGTGAACTCAATCGTCAGTGATTATTTTACAGCTGTTGATGAGCTAAGACAGAATACTATTTTAATATGATGAGTTACAAGAACATGCAGTTCTTTATGGTCCCTACGGTGTCAGCTATATTTGATTTTTCAATGTTGAAGTTGTTTCAATGTTATTAAGTGAAGTCAGTTTTGTATATAGTACAGCTTTCATCCCAATAAGATTGTTTCACTTAAATTGGGGGAACTTCTTTTTTTTAAGGATGCAGGATGTGGTCTGTAGTTTTAATTAAAAGAGGAAAAATATTCTTTGGCAAATAGATTGCCAACATATGTAAGAGCTGGACTCTATAGTTTAAAGAAAATGCAAACCAGAATTACTTGAGTTGTATTATTTTGTAGGTTGCACAAATTCTCCGCAACAGTGGTATGAACATTTCAGATGAAAGATTTGAAGAGATATGGAAGCAAGCCTGTATGAAACAACAGGAAGAAGAGGTTTGTGTACAAAATGTCAGGAATATACTGGATGAGATAAACGCAACGCCCGAAGACTAGAATTAGCAATTGTTTTGTGTGCATGTGATGCATATATTTAAATTGACATCAGTCATCATTCTGGTGCTGAATACAATAAAGATTTAAAATAAGATGTTTTTATATAACTAGAGTTCACTGTTTATTGTCTTTCTGAATACTGTATTTACCACAAATTTATATAAATGTTTCTGCCCTAGTTGCAGTTACTAGGAACCGATGTCCATATGAAGAAAAGAGGATACATGTACAACGTTTGTGAAAGGAATTCAAATTTTTATCTTACGTTCTTTATTCTATCATTTTTTTTTTACATAATACTTTAGAAATGGACACTTGTGCATTTAGGATTTTTTTTCTCTCTGCAAGACCTCTTAAAGATAATTATCATAGAAAAATATCTAGCCTTGTTTCTAATGTTCTATAACTCCTTGTTAGTAAAATGGTAGCAAACAGAGAACTGACTAGGGTGCTATTTGATGCTTTTAAAAATCTATGCGACAAAGTGCTTTACAGTAAGATACTTAGTCGTGTGTGTGGGGTCTAATGCATTCTCATGAAGCAGACATCATAGTAATCAATCTATTAAGTGCAAAAATAAATGCCCAATTGTGTGGCAGAGGGCTCATATTCTATATCCCAGCTTATGGCTATTAGGTACTAGCTTTGAATTTTCACAATAAAAAAGAATGGGCTTTTAGAAGAATATGTGCATGTTACATAAAAATACAGACTAAGTAGTCAGAGAAGTTTGGGAGGTCTTTCAGAGTGCTAACTGTTCACCTTTGGCTAGTGCAATTTCTTGGGAATAGTGATCATAGACAAACCCTTGTGAATCACTGTGGAAATCTCAATGAATATATTATGAAGTAAAGTAAGAATAAACAATGGAAAGTAAATAATAGTAAAATCTGCAACTGTGAATTGAATTGTTCAGTCTTTACCTACTTTACCGAGTTTGGTATGAAACAAATGGAAAGTGTTTGGTATTGGCAGTGAGAATAATTGCTTTTAGAATTTTTTTATTTTTAATTGAAAAAAAATTGAAAAGAAAAATCCTTGCCCAATATGATAGTAGAATACAGGATTTCAGGAATGATATTGCTTTCTCACCTATCAGTGTGTATAAAGTGTATCAATATGTTACAATAGCAAGATTTAAAGGATTATTGAATGTTGGTGGCCAAAATTGTTACCAAGTTCTAAAATGTAAGCAAAAGTTCTATTTATTTTAAATACTAACAATGAATGTCTAATGTCAGTTTAAAGTTTAGTTGTGTTGCTTTGTTTCACGTGGCACTTGTGATTGTTGAGCTTACTCCTTCACAGACTTTCTAGGAGCTTGTAATTTATTGGTTTGTACAAAAACATCTCCCTTCTGGATCACGTAACAACAGAAAATGCTGAGTCAAGTAATTCGGAGGTTTTAGCAACAAAGGGTTCAGTGACTCATCTTTTTAATCATCATTGCAGCATTTTAATAGTAGCTGTCTTGCATCAAGTAGAAAGAATGTGCTTTCTGCACCAGGGAGCAGTTGGTGGAAATCTTTCCTGCTGTGAATGAAAGTTGTTCTGTGCTTTTGTTGCCTTGCCTTCTGGATCTCCCTGCATGCACCGGGAAGTGTGCAGAAAGCAGACTGACGGTATGAAGTGAAATCATGACAGAAAGATGAATGTACTGCTAATTTAAAATTGCATTTATTGTGTCAGGATTTAACCACCTCAGTGCAATTCCCTAAAGCTCCTCTGCTCATACAAGGTGGGAGGAAAGAAACTTTTACCTTCATGTGGTCCAATTCCAAAAGCATCAAACAGAATTACTGTTAAAGAACATATTGCTGTTCTTGTTCAACAGAAAATTTTGGGTGAAAAGTTTAAGCTTACTTCAGAGAAAAATGGGGAAAAAAATCAGATGTGAATATTCATAGAAGAGATTTGTGTTTGTTCAGCAGCTAAAAACTGTATACCATATTTTTGAATCTACTGTAAAAATACCCACTTTCATTTTTTTACTTTCAGTAGAATATTTTCCTTTGTCAGTGAAACAGATTTAACATTGTTCTTGGGCAGTCAGCTAAATAAATGTATAATAATAAAAAAAAGACCAGTTTGGGCTTTTTTTGCAACTACGTTTCTAACTGCATGCTAAAGGTTTCCTTTTGAGTTTGTGTTTTATATGAACTTGAAGTGCTGTTCCCTTAAACTTGACTCTTTTGAAGAATAAAGGCTTAATCACTGCACAGAGCTGTAAATTCTACTTAACGGGTTCTTGTTTTCCATTACGTGCTTATGAGACCTCTGAAATATTTAATTTCTGTGATACAGCCAGTTAATTCTGTGGAGTTCCTGAATCCTTTTGTTTTCTTTTGTTAAATGCTTTATGCACAGAGACTTGGTGAAGATTCTTATATTTCATTTTTGTCTTTACAATGTGTATGAATTCAAAGATACATTTATAAGCTTTTAAAGCACCAAGTTGTGTTCATGACTTTGTGGTTACTGTGGGCCGTATCCAAGGCAAGGTTTTCTGGAAATGGTCAGCAAAACAACCTTCACTATGACTTAAAAACCACACATTCTAAGAACAAACACACGAATTTAGCACTCAGGTTGATTTATTTTGTTAACAGCTACATTACAAAATCACAGGGATTATATGTATGTTGACTTTGTAGACATAACAAGTAAACAGAAAATCCTGATAAAGATATATGTTTGGATAAAAAAATCTGTGTGACCAAATTTTGTTCATAGAAGAGTGCCTACTTAAAAGTAGGCACTGGCTAAAATACACAGCACATTCAGATGTTAATATGCTCTTTCCCCTTTCATTTTACCTATGTGTCAACCCCAAAGAGTAGTTCAAAGAACAGCAGATTTAATAAATAATGCATTTTTAATTGGTTTTGTCAAGTGAATTCTTATTTTAGAGCAAATGTGTTGTTTTCCAGTGACAGAGAGTTTTTCCTTCTATAGAGCAATTTCTTTCCCTAAAAACCCATGCCAGAAATACTGACTTTCAATAGTGGAAAATACTAACCTGTAAAAGATAAGGCTGAAGATTTGCATGTGCCAAAAATATTTGTTATTTTTATATTTCTGACTTTTAATCTCTAAGTGTGAATATTAGCATAGATAAGCCTACAGTTAATGTGGCATTTGGCAGTGACTTCTGCTATCTAAAGCAGCTGCTGGACTCAATTATTCTCTTTATTGTTGTCTACTGGAAAAAATCCTACTGTGCAATGGCTCATGTTTGGTATGCTGGAAAATCCAATCCACTGTTTCACAGAAATCTACAAGTAAGTGTAGTTCTTGCCTCAATACCATTACTATGTAACATATGTCTTACAAGGATTAAAAACTTCAAAGTTTTTTTTTCCTCCCATAAGTAAAATTACTGAGGATTGCCAGTTTCAGTGATATACCTGACTTAAGTAAATTTCCTAGTCCTGGAACTCATTTTCATGAGTGAAAGGCCTTTTTTTTTTTTTTTTTTTTTTTTTTTTTTTTTTTTTCGTTAGTTTTAAAACAACTCTGTTTAATTATTTAGGTAGTAAATGAAATGCTAATAATACTTCTTCCTTTTTTTTTTTTTTTTTTTTTTTTTTTTTTTTTTTTTTCTCTGAATACTTTAAAGTATTCTCTAAGCAGAAAATTGGTTATCAGGGCAAAGTGCTCAGAAATACAATTTAAGTCTTCGTCTTGCTAACAAATGTGAATAGGTAGGATGTTTTTGTAATGACTTGTATGGCTTAATTAGTTGGTGTTTTGCATTAGGAGGTGTTTCTTTAGAAAGTGGTTATTTATGTTTGACAGTGTATTCTTGGGTACCATCTGCCCGTGTGGTTTTACCTTGCTGAATGGCCAGAATGCTTCTCTAACAGATGGGTAGGATTTGGAGCATGGCAAAGAACCACTAAATGCAATGTGGTAGGGATAGGATGTGCATTTCTTTATTACTGTTTAAAATTGTATTAATTTTTGAAAATGCCAACACAGATTATGCAAACCTGCAGGAAAGATTTTGGCTTCTTTGACCAGTGTTAATCTGCACAGGGAAAGGTTAAAACAGTCTTCTTTGTTTTCCAGTTTGCTAAGAGACGTTCTTGTTGACTTCTGCCAAATGCATGTGGTATCTCTGAGCATCTTGGAGTAGCTAGAAAACTTGTATATTCTAGGTCCAGGTTCCTGTGATTTCCAAATAGCTTGTCACATGCATAGAAAATACATATTCCTCAGATTTTAAGTATATGCAGGTGTGAATTGAAATTATACTGTAGATTAGGTGGCAAATTCTATGGTACCTAAATAGTAAATCTTGGAGGTATTGCACATGTTTTCAAAGCTCACTCCTCATTCCAGTAGCTAAATGGAAATTAAAACAATAAAAATAAGACCTTATCTGAAAGAAGAGGAAGGAATAATTTCACTGAGAAATTACATTCACGTAGCTTTTGTAAGTCAAGTATTTCTTCCTTTATTCAGAGGGATTGTACATTCTGCATCTTAAAATAAATCTTGCTTGAGGTCTGTACTTACTAGGAAAGGTTTTACAACACAACCAGAACAAGAGCACGCAGTGGAGTATCTTAGGAACATCTAAGATACAGTGGAGTGTCTTATAGAAAATGACTTTTCTATAAGCCTTCAAATTTTCTGTAGATTTAGACAATGTCAGATATTGATTTGACTTTGAGGTGAAGCAAAGGACTGAAATAAGAGCAGAAGGGTTTTCAAAAGATAACAGTAAATCACAAGTGATTTTTTTTTTTTTTTTTCCCCAGCAGTATTCAAGAGATTGTAGAAAGAAGCATGTGCAATCCCCTGTAATACTTGACTAGAAGTGTGTTTCCCTGCCTTTCCCCTCATCCTCAGGAGAGCGACAAGGCTGAATGCATAACAAAATTTAGGCCTAACTTTTTGCTAGTAAGTAATGAATATTACAGAATATAAAGAATAGCTGTACCATGCAGCCCAAAAGTTCTGTCTAGCTCAGTGATCAAAAACACAGCTATGGGGAAGTAGCAGTTCAGGACAAAAATGCTATTTCTAGTAATCTCCCGGTGCTTCAAACACTTGAACTTCCAGAGGCTTTTGGAAAAGGATGTATTTTCTTTATATTCAGTAATTTTCAACAGACTTGTCTTAATGAACTTACCCAGTCTGCTGTTGGAACTGTGATGCTCCGTCCTCTCCAACACATTTTGGTAAGGAATTTGATAGCTTTAGCAATATACTAAACAGAAAATATAGCTCCTTTCTGTGTTTTAAAATGAGGGTTTACCATGATGTAAAATATTTATTCTATTTGAAGAAACAATAAACAGTTTGTAAACACTGCCAACGGTGCTCTTGATTTTATAGGGTATCATATATCGTTTCACAGTCGAGGGACTGTTTGCTTAATGATTTCTTGTATACAGAGTATTTCAAAATCTTCATTTGGCATATTACTTTTCTCTAAAGCTTTCATGTTTCTGCGGTACCTTTTCTGAAGTCCAGCGAACAGGGATTTAAAAGTGGCATAAGGGAGCTTTCTCCTGTCTTGTCAGCTTATTTCCCCTGATAATTCTGAGTAATGACTACTACATTTTGAGCATGGAGGCAAGGGTATTTGCAGGGATGTTTTGTACAATTACAGGGTGGTTTGTATAGACTGAGTAATAGTGCAGCACCCTTGTGAAACACAGGGTGAAACCCCTGTGACCTGCTTTTCTGCTGCAAATACACTGAGTCAGATGGATTTGATTCCAGTTTGTGAGTTGTGAAAACGGGATTTGGTTCAGTTAACACACCTAGACAGTCAGTCCATTTTCTTTTGAGAAGTGCTTTTGGGCTGTTGGATGGAAGATGAAGCTGATCATCAAACTGGTTTTGCTTTAATAAATGTTCTGTTCAAATGTCACTATGGTACACAAAGCAAGGCAGTTTAAAACTGCTAGTGAGAGGTGTTTGTCATATTGAGATGTAATTCTTTCTCTGCGTAAATTCAGCAAGATCTAGCTATCTCTTACAGCAACAATAGGACCAGATTAGTGCACAAACTTGTGCTGACCCTGTGAAAATAAAGGTCAGGTTCAGTCTGTTCGCTTTTTTTAAATGGCAGGTCTCTTGATCTGGGGCCAAAGCTGATGCTATCTGCCAGCACTTCTTTTGTTGTTGAATCACAGTGGGAGTGTAGAATGATGCTCTCTCTGTATTTTTTTTTTTGTTGTTGTTGTTGTCTTATTCCAATGGATTTATATGGGTAACAAAACACAGCATTTGTAGGATGACTTGCTCAAAGCACAGTACCACTAAAAGCCAAATGTGAACGGATGCCAGACTTCTGAAATAAGCTTCTCTTTTGTGTCTTTAGAACAGAAAGTAGTATAAAAATTTTCTAAGAAAAGAACAAGCTAATGATTGTCACCTCATTTGAACTGGACTTAAATTACAGTGAAAATAGTAATATGACTCATAGCTTTTTCTAAGTCTGCTTTTGTCCTTGTTCTACAGACAGGGAGACAAAGGCTTACATTTCCATTTTTTTTTTAGGACAGGTTTTAAATGCATTTGTAGCAGTGCAGCCCTCAACTTAAAACAGTAGGCAACTGTCCCTGCATGCATACAGGCATGTAATTACCTGTCACAGATCTTTTTTCTGAAGTTAATCACACAGGTGGTAAGTAAACCAGTTAACCCTTGTTAAACTATCATCAATGTTTAATTCATCATTGCTTAAGTACACAATTCATCTGTAATGCTGCTTTAATATGAAACCTAATACCAGTAACATAGGGAGAAGATCAGATGCAAAAGCTCAGGTATCATAACAAGTATTTCCCATATGAATAATAAAGGTTTTTTTTTCTTTTTTTTTCTTCTCTTTTTTTTTTTTTTTTTTTTAATTGCTGGAAACAATAGCATTAGCTGGGGCATGTTGTCACAAAAAGTACTTTTACTTTGTTACTGACTCAATTTTGCTTAATTTCCCACCATTTATTGTGTTTATCAGCTTTTCCAGTTCAGATAATTTACTTAGTGATAATATTGAGGACAGTAGGAACACACAGCCTATAACAGTGTTTAGGGTGGTCAGAGATGTGCTAACAGTACTCCAATGCCATGGTTATCAGTCTTATTTGAGAACAAAAGAAATGAGATATTGAATTAAACGCAGCATGGCAAACATTTGTTCATAAAACTGGGCACGGCTCGGGTGAGTGCTGATTACCTCCCTTTTTACTGCTTCTTCATTCACAAGCAAAGTGCTATTCAGAGCAGAGCTTTGCATGAATTGAAGAACTCTGAGCCCAGGGGCTTGAAAGAAAGGGGCTCAAAAGTCATTTAATATTCTCCTTCTGGTTAACTAGTTACTAGAATTGATGGAGGGGAAGGCAACTGTTTGGAATGAAAAGAAAAGCAACTAAAATTTTGTGTGCTGTTTCTGTGGGTTTTTCCTTCAGTGGAAAAAAAAAAAAAGTAGGTAGGGAAGTGCTCTCTATTGCTTGTCTTTGCTCCACTGAAAAAAAAAAAAGGAGAAAAATAATAAGAAAACAAGGGTGTGAATATTAGAACTATGTAATACATGAAAATGAATACTTTTTCTTTTCCAGTAGAAGAAAAAACTTGCATCAAAATGACTTTGAAGAAATGTGCTGCACTTTTTTCAAAAGACTTATACAGGATGGTTATATATCATAGTTGTTTCATGTCTAGCTATGCTTCTAATAACCATAACTACAATTATAAATTGGTGTAGTGAAACAAAATAATCAGAGTTTAGAAGTATCTAGAAGTAATAGATGTGTTATATATCGCCCATATTTCTTAAAATTATTTCATTATTATAACTTTAGTTACCTAGCAGCTTTTAAACTGAAAAGCAAGTCCAGAATTTCAGTATTGCAATTTCCAAATAGAAAGTGCTCATTTCTAACATAGAAGACACATGAGATATTCAGACAATATTTTATCCCAAAAGGCATGGGAGGAATCATTCTGTGTTAGGCAAGTTATTATTTTGTGGAGAAAATTGGATGAAATGAGGGAAGGAGAAAGAAGAATAGGCAGTAAGGAAATTTCTACAAAATGTGTTTCATCCTTACATCCTCCCTCCCCCATATTAAATCATGCAAGAATTTTCCATACAAGAGATTTAATTCTGTCAGTCACCTAATTAGTTAAAGACAAGTGAAGGCAATAAAATGACTGTCTCCTTATATTGTTCTTACTTTTTCTTGATATGTTGAAGAAATATTGTCAAGACCCAGAGTACTTCTTTATATGACTCATTATGAACTACAGTAATTTATTCTGCTGATTCTTTATCTTGAATGAATATAGAAATTTGCTCATAAATCATTATTCTTCACTAAGTTAGCTGTGCAATAACTACAGTATTTTGATCTTCTTAACTGGGAATTGTCACTATATTGATTTTTGCCTTGCTCTGCTGATAGGGTGATGTGGAAATATTTTGTAGTGTTCCATACAAGTTGGAGGATACATTGTATTACTTTAACTCAATTTTCCTGGAATTGCAACAGCTTCTTGCATTTCTGACAAGCAACCAAGTTTTGTGAATTTCTAGATATGTCACATCCTTAATTCCAGGGTAATGTTACCTGGGAATTATGAGTAGTCCAAAATGTTTTCATCCATCATTGAAGAATATATTGAATTTTTAATCATAAATGTGCTGATAGAAATATATTTATGAAATAAGATAGTTGGTGATGTTAAGCACAAAGTCTGTATTCCTGTAGCTTAATAGTAGACAATTTTTTGAAGGACTAGTTTGCCTAGCCACCCTTTATATTAAATGGAAAAAAAAATAAAAATGTGAACTTCTATGGCAGTTCAGTTTT
This sequence comes from Aythya ferina, assembly GCF_964211825.1. Lineage (NCBI taxonomy): Eukaryota > Metazoa > Chordata > Aves > Anseriformes > Anatidae > Aythya > Aythya ferina. The sequence continues at coordinate 39,081,031 of NC_140297.1, read as the reverse complement.
GAAGTATGTTTCCTGATTTTCAAAGACCAAGGAAAGGTTAACAACCCTTTTGGTGCATCAGATGAGCACATGAGCTTGGTGGGATGTTTCCATGCTCCGCACTTTAATTTACCTTCTGTCCTCAACCTTCATTTGTGCATTCCATGTATGCATAAATCAGATTACAACAATAAAGAAAATATTTTTCCTCAAGTTTAATTTACTTGTGAGTTTGATGTAAGACTTTTTTTTTTTTTCTTTCCTACTTTGTAGCAAATATTGGGTCAACATTTGCTCTTGAGTTGTGATTCAAAGCTGTCTGAAGTATGATTAAATATTATTTTTACGAGGTGGTAGTAGAAGTACTGGGAAGCAAAGGCGAAAAATCCCTTTTTCCTGAAATAAAATTTAAAATTTAGAAACTTAAAACCTGTAATTATCCACCGCTGTAACTTTTTTTTTGTTTGAATATTACTTTGGCTGAAAATAATATAGTTATTTTATTTTATTTTATTTTATTTTATTTTATTTTATTTTATTTATTTATTTATTTATTTATTTATTTTTTTTGTTGAGTGGTCCCTTTGTAACATCCCTTCTGAATTAAGCAAAATTCAGAAGAAAAAAAGCTTTGGCAAAAACAGTGATAATTTCATCAGTAGGGGGCATTCTCGTCTTTCCACAACAAGAAAGAAATACAGCTCCTGGGTTGTTCAGCTGTGTCGGATAGCGTGTGCAGAGCAACAGCATCCAGCAGAGAAAGACTTCAGAATAGAAATAGTAGATGTTAACTGAAGGATAAAACAGCTTAACACTGTGTTTTCTGAATAATGTCAAGTGATATATGCATAGTTCATTTCTATTGAATGATAGAAGTAAATTGAATAATAGAGTATATTATGTCCCTTTCCCTGTATTAAATTTTAAAAGAGAACATTAATTTGGGATTGTTTAATATTGTGAGTTCATGTAACCTTGTTCTCTGACAGAAACAAATTTTTCAAGTATTTTAATGTGTAAATAAATGCATTATCATGCTTTTTAACCTTCCATACAGATGATTACTAATCATCTTTTTATAGTATTCATATGATTTGAGTCCCATTGAGATTTTACTGTGCAAATTTAAACATGTTGCAGATTTTCAGTCAAGTTCAATAAGTTTTAAACCAGCATAGAACTGCTTATGCAGATGGAGGTGGAAATATTTTTGTCTTTGAGGGTTAGCGTTTTCATATCTGTAGTAGTTTACAGCTCAGGGATGTTCAGGGAATATCGCATTTCATTATTGATACAAACAATAGTGGAAATTTATATTAAAAAAAAAAAAGTCCTTTTAATGGTAAGTTTGTAAGCTGACATATGTAGCAGCCATGGTGAAGGCTTAGTGTGGCATTTAAAAAAGAAAAATAGAAAAAACCTTAAAGGACCTCCAAAAGCCACATGATGTTAGTATTGCAAAAATGGTTAGAAACAACCTAACAATTATGGGGGAAAAATCATTAGATTAGAGAAATATTCAAACAAAAATCTTTTTTTTTTTTTTTTTTTTAATTTTATTGAAGTAGCTATAATATACCACTTTTGGACTAAAAGAATGGAAAAATGACTTTTAAAAAATTAGAATCATTAATCATATTTTACTACTGATACCCTGGTAACAAATGTGTTTAGTTAATCATTTGGCTGTGTAAAGCTTAAGTACAGGATTTTCAGTAACTAAAATTTCAGTAACAAGTGAGTGACTCTATTGCTTGAACATCTGGTAACATCTTTTCTGTTTGATTCTCATATCTTCTCAATGCTAAACTTACTTCACAGTAAAATATTCTCAATTTCACCCAATAACAGACTAAATACTAAATAATAAATACTTACTCCTAAGAATTGTCGCAGAACAGGGGGACAGACCTGGGAAATGTCACAATTCCACCTCATATGTTTCAGCTATATTAAAACCTATCTGTCTTCCTCTGTAGGAAGCAAAATGAAAACAAAACAAATTGAGCTGAAAATCAATGAAATTGTTCCTTTATTAAGCAAAATCTTATAGTATTTTTTTTTCTTTTAAATCCTCAACTGACAAATTTATTTTGCAAATAAAACCATAACTCTAAGCCAAAAGAAATCCCCTAAAACCATAGAGATGAGAGAATGAAATATGAAAACTGTCCTGTGTTCAAATTCACTTGAGTTACTTCTTTTAAAAGGTCTGGTATTTCAAAGGATAGACTATCAGCATTTTCTAAAAGTAAAGGCCATTACATTTCCTGACAGAGTAACTAGAAATGTAGGCACTCAAAGGCAAGAGATATTTCAAGTAATGTAAGGTCTTCATATTATTTTACTCATATTCTTTCAGTGATTCATGCTGTAACTCTAGTGCAGGGCTCCTGAATTTAACTTCTGCTTTAAAAGTAGTGAAGAGGAAGCAAGGCCAAGAATGTCATAACCAATTTTGGACAAGAAATTGAGCCAACATCTGAATTCTTTGAGTGTCACATTTTATGATTAATATAGGGAAAAATAAAGTCCCAGTCCTGAAGTTACCATGTTGGCTGCTGTTTTGCCACTTTTTTTTTTTTTTTTTTTTTTTTCCTAAAGGTCAGTGAAAAATTTAAAATTTCAGCTGAAAGAGCAACTTAAACTGGATGAGTATTTTGTCTGTGTTTGGATCTACCCTTGGGGGGTGAATGGCAAACATGCTTTTCTTGCAAAAGCATATCCTCTCCAGTGCCATCCAACAGCAAAACATTGCAACCCTTGCACGGAAGTCTCCATATTATTAAGAGTTCTTGCCTCCAGCAGTGCTGCAGAAAATCATGGTAGTGACACAGAAGTGGCTCAGAGGCTGACACTGCATATTAATCTGTGAAGAAATGCTTCATGGTCAGACCATTGTGCAAGTCATTTGAGCCATGTTCTATGCTTTTTGTGCAACTTTGTATGTGGAAAAGAGATTATTTAATTAAGGGCTAGTCACCTATCCACTGTTTTCTTGCGGCAGTTTAAAATTATTTCTGATGCTCTCTTTAGCTTAAACTGAAATTATTTTATTGGAACTAGCAAAATTACTTCTTTCACTAACTTATGCTGTTGAATTCATTCACTGCCAAGGCTGTCATCTCTGACTCTAATCTTAAAACTCTGAATTTATACTAAATTTCTTAATTCCTCCCACTTTCTGTAAACTCATTTCTGACATCTATCCCAAAGTTCCTACTACTAGCTCTATCTCTTGATGAAGGCTCCTTTTTTTTTTTTTTTTTTTTTTTTTTTTTTTTTTTTACAAGTCTTTCAAACTACTCTTGTACCCTCACTTTGCTTTTTCTCCTAGAGCCACAGTCTTACCGTCTTACTAAAGGCTTTTCTCCTTCTTTCCCTGAGTCTGCCTTGCATCAGATTCCTTTATATTATCCTCTGAAAGTATTCTAAAGCCTCTTTCCACTTTTCTCAGCTGTTTTAACATAATCTTCATCTTCCACCATATCATCTCCTCACCTCCTGTTCCATTTTAAATGATGCAAATAAAATCATTGTGCAATCATTGTACAATGAACAATGTCCCATTGTTCTTTTTCATGTCTGTCTCTAATTCCTTTGATCTTTTCTGTGAGCTTTAAGTGTATCTTATTGTCAGTGAGGCTAACCTAGTCTGGTATTTTGCTCATTTTACCTCTCTCTCATTCTTATTTCCCTTTACCCCTTCCTTTACTTGTGTTAGCATGTTGCCTAAGGCTGTGACTACTCCTGCTACTATTTTTATGCCTTTCCCCATCGCACTCTCCAGGGGCAGAAGGGGGAAAAGCTATCTTAATATGTTCAAAATAGATTCCTTTCCTGTATTTGGATATTTCCTTCCTTAAAATTCAAGTAGTGTGCCAGATGGGACAGCAAACCCTAGCTCTCAATAATCACAAATGTTCCAGTTAGGGGAAAGCAGGAGTTGGAGATGCTGTCAACTACTTCTGGAAGAAACAATATTTCCCAGCTCTATCTATCTGTCTGAATAATGTTGAATTTGGAAAAGTACAGTTTAGCTAGACTTGCTAGCCTGAAAAAAAAAAAAAAAAAGTCAAATTCTGGCACTGTTTGCCTTAGACAAAGTTTGAAATACAGGATATTAATGGAGACAAGGCATTTCTTTGCATTTTGCAAATATGTGTATGTCCTTTTCTAAAAGATGAAACAGAAATAATTATCTTACTGCTAGTGCTGACAGTGCTATCAGTACATCCTTTCAGGACAAGGAAGCAAAATAGGGTGATGTTTTATATGATTATGTGAAGACAAATACCAGTTGTAAGCTATAATAATGGTAGGGCATAGATCTTGAAATTTCTACCGTTACTGAAAGTTTTCTCCTTGCTACTTGGGACAGTGGATTGGTATGTATATACAGGTTGGTGAATAAAATTGAAACTGTTTGGTGCATCATATCATTACTTCTGTTACCTGCTGCTTCCAGCATCTCCTGTTTTTGAAATTGGAGTAAGATAATGCAGAAGTGATTTTTTTTTGCCATTGCCTAGGTTTCCAGATTCTGATTGTGCTGAATCAAGCTATTCCAATTTGTTGGGGATAATGAACAGTAATTGACTGCATGGGCTGTGGGGCTCCTGCCATTGCGTATTGACCTCTAACTCAATATCACTTTTATAGGCATAAAGCAGAAAAAAATCCATGTAGATACAAAAATGGATAACTAGTGAAAGGAGAAACAGACCCCACATTCAGATCTGAAATAAATATTTGTATAACTAGTGCTGAAACCTGAGGAAATATACTTTTAAATATGTAGATAATTACATATGAGTCAAGTGGAACTTCTCCACAGATAGGGAGAAATGCCTGCTCCAGCACTACTTACTGTGGCCTTTGGACTGAATACAATGGACTGATAAAATTGAGTAAAAGGTGTTGTATTTGGATGCTGAAACTGGATACCAAAACAATGAAGTAACTGAGATCATGCTTTTGTGGGGACTGCTGGGGTGACCAATGCTTCTGTTTTCAAGGCGTTTTAAACTCTGTGCAGCATGAGGGCCTCACTGGTCCTGCTTTGTGAAGAATGTATTTGCTTTGTCTAATACTCTCAGACATATTTCACGTGTGATTTGACAGATAATAAAAAGTGAATAAGCCAGACATCTGTGCCCAAGACAGAAAAAAAAGAAAAAAGGAGAGATGATTATTTTTCAAAATGATTTGTGGCTAATTTCCCCAAAGGAGGGGGAAAAAAAAAAAAAAAAAGAAACCCCAGAAACCCTATGAAAGCTGCCTTTTTTTTGTTGTTGTTTCATCTCCATTAAAAAAGAACAGCTGCTCTTGAGATCTCTGCACGGCAATTCCTTTAGGTTTTGATTACCCAAACACAGCAAAATAACGTTGACAGATATAGTAGACTAAAATAAGTATTAATCCACAGGTGTAAGTGCTGTTCCAGAGACAGACTTGGAAAGTATTTTGTATTCATATTCATTTCGTTTCAAAGGTAACAACAATATCACTTCTTTATTTGTAGCTTTCCAATCAACATTTACTAATTTTATTTTAGAAATCTGTTGTTAAATAAATTTATGGGCTAGCAGCAATTTATTATGCTGTGTCTAACCACCTCCATTTTTACTGTCCTCTTATTTACTTTCACTGTTTTTCAAAGCTACATGTTTAAACTCAAATGCAACATGTTTCTGTACTTGAATTATTAATTAAATTGCTAGATAAAGTAAAATTGTCAGGAAATATTCTTCGGTAAGTATGAGTTCTTTGTATTTTAAAATAAAAACTGGAAGTTAATGCTAAATATCTTTGTCACTCAAAATGATAAACAAAAGCTGTAGTTGCTGTAATTACCCCATTGTCTTAGAGCCTTACCAAAAATATAGTTATTGGTCCATATGTCAGGGGCTGATTCATGTCCAAGAGGTGAAAAAAAATTCTGTAAATATTTTTAGTATTTCAAACATGCTAAGGCATATTAGATGAAGAGTCTAGAAACGGTATACTAGATTAGAGTCTAGAAAAAAAAAAGGTTACTCAAATTTCATAAATACAGAACAAAGACTAACAGAGAGAAAAAATAGTTTTCATTATAACTTGGTGTAATGAAGCTCTGGATTTTATTTTTAGTGTTTTTATTATATCAAGATAAATTTATCTTTGTATTCATAAATAGGTAACTTTCCTATAAAATTTATCTAAACTCCAAGGACAATTTCATAGAAAGCTGTATTTTTTCAGACAGAACAGTGCTTTCCATAACAAAAATTGTATTAAGATATTACTTGTTACCATCCAATGGAATACAATGAGATTATATTTTATGTGAAATATAGTAATAGAATAGAAAATAATGAAAACATAATGAAAATTATGAAAACAGGAATGGAGAACTGATTCAGTCCTCCTTTTCACAGTTGTCATACATTACCTAACAGCCACAAAAGCCAAATGTATTTCAGCTATATCTCTCTTTCTCATACTAGTTTAGGGAGACCAAAATGGAGACCAAGAATGGGCCGTGTTTGGCAAGCTTTAGTAGATGAAGACTCCAAAACAAAAGTGCAGCTATTTTGCATATTTTTTGCAGTTATTTACAACTTCCAAAGTAAACCAACCTAGTCTTTTTTTTTTTTTTTTTTTTTTTTTTTTTTTTTGGTAGAGGAAGCAGCCCAAGTAGCAGAAATTATTGAATATTTTAACTGTTTTCAGCTCATCTGAAAATCGTTTCCTCTAAAAACCTCTATTCATCTCCAGTCTCTCATGGTGCTTCTACGAGATACGTGTATTTTAACTGCACTAGAACACTGTGTCAAGTTTGAATAGCCTCCCCTCAGCCTGGAAGGGAGCATGTCAATGTCTTCCACATGGGAAGAGCCACACGTTTGCACTAGCAAAGCAACACTCAGAGGACAAGATAAATACAAAAGAGAGGCTTCCCCCTTCCCACCCCGCCAGTCTCTTCTATATCTTTTCTCCACTGCATGATTAGGTTGGGAATTTATTCAGGTGTTGTTCTTAATATCTCCTATTCTGGTTTGATGGAGGAAAGGGTGAATACTCGAATACTCTCATGTTATGGCATAATTAGGCTTCTGCTTTCCCTTAGTCTGCAGTTTTTTTTTTTTTTTTTTTTTTTTTTTTTTGTAGATTATTGCTAAAGCTGCAGTAGTTTCATGTTAAGAAGGAATAAGAAGACGTAGGTAACAGTCTTCTCAGTGCTGTTAGCTGCTGTGATACCTGTGTAGTCTGCTTTTGTTCAAGTTGCAGTCCTGGAGCTAAGTGAAAGTACTACTTCTAGCTTTTTTTCTTTTTCAATTCTTATATTTTTAAATAAATATCTGAAAGTGTGACTAGAATCTACTGTATGGATAAAAATTTGAGCTATTTTTCCTAATTCCTAGGAATAGTTATTGAGGTCTTTGTAAGATATACTACTAAGTTTTATTCAAATTGGACAAATTACCCTTGGAACTAGAATATGTAGGTGAGTTAAGGGCCTGAAACACAAGTTTGGAGCTTGAATACTTCTATTTCTCCTTTCCTGCTGGGCCCTAAGAAGCTGCTGTAGCAAAAAGTTCAAAACAAGCTTTATCAAAATGTATTTGTTTGTTCTTCTCAGAAGTTTTATTTGTTTACTGTCAATGTTTTTGGACCTCTTGTCTCAATAAGTGACTCTGCAACTTCACGCCCCCAGTGGCTATACAAAATGCTACCATCTGGCTTTCATAACACTTTTATCTGTCTCATCTAATAACTCACATCTGTGAAAATATGATGATCAGCACCATGCAGGGAAGGACCTTTTTGTATCTGAAACTGCTGTCATATAAAGTGCAGTAAGATAACGTGAATTTTCAATGTGTAAGTTTTTTGCTTTAAGTTATCTCTGCAGATATTCCTAGTGTGTGTATTTAAAAAAAATGGATGCTTTCTGTCTGAAAATAAAGCAATTTTAGACTCTAGGAGTAACTTGTAACTTGCCAGTGAAGCACAGTACACAGTAGTGCAGTGTAACTTCAACATTCCCCTGCACTAGATATCTTCTCTACTTCTGTGGGTGACAGAGACAAATAATAACCACGTAGTTGTTGGCCCTGTCCCTTCTAAACTGAGAAAGCAATGCTGGTAGCAATCCATTGGAGACATATCATCGATAACTGCTGAGTTACAAATCAATCGTCTGCACTTCAGTACTGTCCAGATCAAGAATTTTGTTGTGTTTGTAATAGTGCCAATTATAAACAAGCTATAAATGTTCTTTAAAAAAATCAGAATCTCAGATAAGAGCAAGGAGAATCTTCAAATCTAGCAAAAAAACATAAATGAGAAAAGCATAATGCAAATGCTGATTGTGGCTTAGTTGGTGTAAAATCAGGCAATAGTGCTGTTCTCAGTGGTATTATAGATATAGGATTCATCTGTTCATATGTCTAGGTGTTTTGAGCATGTTTCAGCTTAAGGGTGGGGGGCAGAGGAGGTGGGGTCAAAAACCAGAACACTAATTGTTGAATAGAATGGCCAACTGGATTTCTACAGACTGTTGAGAACGTTCAAATCAAGAAAACAGTGAGTCAGTAATGAATAAACATATAGAACAGAAGGTGCTCCATTTTTATTTATTTATTTATTTATTTTCTTTTTTGGATAGTAATGATGAGGAAACAGAAAGCACATAAATAAGAAGTGATTGCAGAACATTCTGTTGATGTGGTAGCAGAACTTCAGCTGGAATGGTTTCCAAATATTTTAATTTTGTTCTTATTAACAGCAGACATGTTTTACAAAGAATAAATGTTTTTGATAATGTCACTAACTGCCTTCAGTGTGAAATCCATACGTACTGAACATTTTCCCCTCTTTTGGTCTAAAGGAAAGGATAGTATAACTATTGGTTTCTTTAGATTAAAAACACTATAGAAGATGTTTTTTATTGGTTTGTACCTCCTGTACCTTCTCCCTGTACCCACAACAAACAAAGTTTTATTTCTTTTAAATAAAGAGAAAGGGGGCTAGGGGGAGCAAAAGTGTTTGATTCCCAAACACTCAGTGTTAAGTGTTCTACCTGTTTTTATAACAAGCTTTTCAAAATGAAACAATTGTAACTCACTACTTTGTCTTCTGATTGTTGTATTATTCTCAGAAGAAAGAGATAAGGAATCACATGTTCTCATTTTATTTGGGTGAATTTTGTTCTTGATTTTTGGCTATTGTTAGATATTTTCGTTTGATGCTTCAGAGAAAAAATATAATGCTGCAAAAAGTCTTGTTTGATGGTGCTTTCTCTGAGTCCTGTGAGATAGAAGAGAAGAGGATGAAGTGGCTTATTCCCATTTCTTTGCACATAGGTGCAAAGCTGGCTGTTACTTCATGCAAAGAAACCTGTCCTAAAGGCAGGGCTGATGCACTTTGTCCATCAAGAAATAATTTCTCTGTCCTCTCTACAAGCATGTTAGTCATGCACAGTGACTCTTCTACCTAAGGACTGTGTCTTCTAAACCATATTCAATGCCTAGTGTCTTTTACAAGCATTTCTTGCATGAATGAAATTGGAGAACACTGACTATAACATTTTTTTTTTTTTTTTCCACAGCACTATTGTCTGATTAAAAACTGCATGCAGTTTACTAAAAAAGCTAGCAAAATGCATTGCTCCTTTAAAATGGAGGAGGTTGTACAGATAGAAAAGTGTTGTTGACTGTGTTGCTTAAACGGGGTTATCAGGTATGTTTTTTATTAGATACATATTGGGTATTTCAACTGTCACTATTCAGTAATTAAACTTCTGACATCTACAGGTATTTATCTGTCTTTAAAGCCTGGAATCAGAGGTACTGATTTCCTCCTTAATCTTCCTAGATCTTTCATTCCCCCAGTGACTTGTCCAAGGTCACATGAAGCAGTGCGTGATAATCCAGGGAGTTCATTCTGGGATCTTCTGAAGTATAGCTCAGAGTCCAAGTTGCTGAGCCATCCTCTTTTATTGCAAAAAGGAGAACTATTGGATGAGTTAAGTATTGAGATAGTCCTGAAAGTAAATGTCAGTGTTTTTACATTCATATTCAGGAATGAAATTTGTCTAATGTTTCGAAGGTGGAAGCAGTCCTGGGGATTTTAACAGTACTATCGCAGCAGTAATTAAAATGTTGCTGAAAAAATATTCAGAAACTTTGTTTCATGAAACTGTATTATGTTGCTTGTCTGAAAATAATTTAGTGAGAAAAAAACTATGAGCTCCATGTGGGGTTTTCAGAGTAATCAAATGATTGATCAACTATACTTCAAGGTACTGAAATCACCTCTCTTTTTCAATTATCTTTCTTTAGATGGAAGATTGGTGCAGTAAGAGAATGAACTGATCCAGTTCAGATGACAAATTGTTTTTGTTTTGAAGCTTTTAACAACAAAAAGAGCAACTACAAAGCAATAATCTACTGCCATTGTGAAAATGAGGAGAAGAAAAAAAGAATAATCTGGGCTTGACTCCCCTGATGAGCTCAGCAATACTGGTTGTTCTCTGGATACCCAGTACCCAGAGCTGGTGGAAGGGGATGGGGAGCAGGATGTGGCCCTCACTATCCACGAAGAACTGGTTGGTGACCTGCTACGGCACTTGGATGTGCACAAGTTGATGGGGCCGGATGGGATCCACCCAAGGGTACTGAGAGAACTGGCAGAGGAGCTGGCCAAGCCGCTTACCATCATTTATCAACAGTCCTGGCTATCGGGGGAGGTCCCAGTTGACTGGTGGCTAGCAAACGTGACGTCCATCTACAAGAAGGGCCGGAGGACTGACCCAGGAAACTACAGGCCTGCCAGTTTGACCTCAGTACCAGGGAACTTGAGAGTCATCTCGCAGCACTTGCAGGGCAAGCAGGCAATCAGGCCCAGTCAGCAAGGGTTTATGAAAGGCAGATCCTGTTTGACGAACCTGATCTCCTTCTATGACAAAGTGACACGCTGGGTGGATGAGGGAAAGGCTGTGGATGTGGTCTAGCTTGACTTCAGTAAGGCTTTTGACACCGTCTCCCACAGCATTCTCCTCAAGAAACTGGCTGCTCTTGGCTTGGACTGGCACACGCTTCGTTGGGTTAGAAACTGGCTGGATAGTCGGGCCCAAAGAGTCGTGGTAAATGGAGCCAAGTCCGGTTGGAGGCCAATCACTAGTGACGTTCCCCAGGGTTCAGTGCTGGGGCCGGTCCTCTTTAATATCTTCATCGATGATCTGGATGAGGGCATTGAGTGCACCCTCAGTAAGTTCGCAGATGACACCAAGCTAGGTGCGTGTGTCGATCTGCTCGAGGGTAGGAAGGCTCTGCAGGAGGATCTGGATAGGCTGCACCAATGGGCTGAGGTCAACTGCATGAAGTTTAAAAAGGCCAAGTGCCGGGTCCTGCACCTGGGGCGCAATAACCCCAAGCAGAGCTACAGGCTGAGAGATGAGTGGTTGGAGAGATGCCAGGCAGAGAAGGACCTGGGAGTGATGGTTGATAGTCGGCTGAATATGAGCCAGCAGTGTGCTCAGGTGGCCAAGAAGGCCAACAGCATCCTGGCTTGTATAAGAAACAGTGTGGCCAGCAGGGCTAGGGAGGTGATCGTCCCCCTGTACTCGGCTCTGGTGAGGCCGCACCTTGAGTACTGTGTTCAGTTTTGGGCCCCTCGCTACAAGAAGGACATCGAGGTGCTTGAGCGGGTGCAGAGAAGGGCGACGAAGCTGGTGAGGGGCCTGGAGAACAAGTCCTACGAGGAGCGGCTGAGGGAGCTGGGCTTGTTCAGCCTGGAGAAGAGGAGGCTCAGGGGCGACCTTATCGCTCTTTATAGGTACCTCAAGGGAGGCTGTAGTGAGGTGGGGGTTGGTCTGTTCTCCCATGTGCCTGGTGACAGGACGAGGGGGAATGGGCTTAAGTTGCACCAGGGGAGTTTTAGGTTGGATCTTAGGAAGAACTTCTTTACCGAAAGGGTTTTTAGATTTTTACTTAGATCAACTCTTGAGCCACAAAATTATTATTATAATTGATTTACCATAGAACATGACTTGAAGTCCAGAATATGTCAGTGAAAAACTGTTTAGATATTTGTTCTTGGGGAAAGCAGAGGAGGGGAAATAAGTAATTTGCTGCTGTATGAATGACAGAGAAAAAACTCAGAATATTATTCAAATTACTATTTTGCCTTGGACACTTGTAATAATTTCTCAAGATAAGCATAAATGCTTTAAATGATCAGTAAAAAGTTTATCTGCTCCAAAGTATTGTTTGTTTACATATATGTCCCTCCAAGTGCTTTAAGAACTTTAGAGAGAGCTAATTAGGAAACTTCCTTGATTCTCAGAGCTCCAGAGCTTCCATGCTCTGATGGCTGTGCCTTCTTGTCAAAGATGTGGACCTGTATGCTTTCTTGTGAATTGTGAGTGTGTAGTAATGGTGGGGGGGTCAATAGGTTTGTCGTGCAGAAGTGGTTTTTGGGTGGCCTTGTTTTCTGGTCAGCAGGCCTTGAGAGAGAGATTGGCTTCTTAGGTTTCTGTGTACTGCTGCTTATCCAAGAGGATGCAGGTGGTAGAAAATGCAAAATCCTGGTGTGAGACTGTGGTGGTTTATCTCTAGTTTATATTTTTTTCCCTATTTCTCTTTCTTCCATATAGTGTTATCTGTCACTGGAAAAATAACTTATACAAGATGAAAATATTGTCCTGCTAAAGATTACTTACAGCAGCCTGAAACAAGTTTTGTACAAAACAAAACAAAAAACAAACAAACAAACAGAAGAAAAACAGTTAAATCAGTGTCTGCAAACTGTTTCATTTGCCTAGTGATGCTCTTGTTTGAATCAGAAGAATTATGATAATTTTTAATACACAGATAACCTCTGCAGGGCAAGGTTGAATATGGAGTTCTTTGTGTTTCTACCAGATGACATTTTGCATGCAGTCTTTTCCTTGTATTAAATCCTTTTAGTCAGAATAGGGAACAAAGCTTCCATCCTTCTAATCATCTCTTCTTTGAGGATATTAGCAGTAAGTCTTTAAGGGGTTGAAGAATTCTGATTGTCTTGCTTGTTTGCTTTAGTAAGCTGCCAATACTATTTTTTCTTCATGTTATAGGCTTTGGTTACTTGAGCTGTCCCTTTCTAAATTAAATGGAAGCACTTTTGATTGCAGTTGCTCTTTTTGAATATAGACAGGCATACTGAACTTTTTTTATACCCTTCTCTGCACTAAATTGTGAATAGCTTGTTATTACAAAGATGTAGCTGTTTATAGGACAGACTTCTGCATTTTGACTTTCTCATATGAATTCCACCCCCCCCCCCCCAAAAAAAAAAAATAATTAATATTCTGTGTTTTAATGGTAACAACCAAACCTTAAAGAACAAAATATCAAACTCTAAGTGCTGTAGAGGCTCTTCAACAGTCTGGACCTACAGGACAACTTCCAGGAAATAAAAGGGCGTGGGGGAGAATCTATTTGAATGTGCTTGGTAGCTGGTGGTGCTGGTAAATGGATGTTAATGTATATCAAACAGAGAGCTTTACAGATCTGTGGAAGCTTTTCAACCATCGCTACTAAGATTTTCTGAATGCTCAGACAGAAGTTCTGCTAGGAACTGTTACAGAAATTAATATTGCTTGTGATTTTGCTTTAAATAGCAATCTTGTGAGTCTGGAGAACTTCCAGGAAATGAGAAGAAAAGCTAAGGTCTCTTCAGCAGTTACACAGAATAGACAAAATAACCAAGGTAACTGGGCTGGTTGCCTTGACACTGACACCAGGCAAGATGATTGAGACTGATATGGGATGCAATCAGACTAATATTAGCAAAGCTAATGCCAGTCAGCATGGTGCTATGGAAAGCAGGCTTCCTGTTGTATTTTCCTGTGAATTAGATTGGGGGTGCTAAATGAGACAGTCTTCACTTAGATTTACTTATGACACAGGGCTTGGATGCAGTGTGAATTTTCTTAAGGAAAATGACATGCACGCAGCAGTAGACAAGTAGACAGTAGATAAGAAAAATTGCAATGAGGTCAGTTCATAAAGTAACTGTAAATGCAGGTGCATTCAGTTATGTGAATATTTTCTAAGCGAGTTCCCTGAATTTTAACTTTTTGTTTATTCATTTTGTTAATGAGTGTTGTGGGGAAAAGCATATAATCACTGTTGGTTTACAGGGGAAAAAAGGAAAATACTGAAACTGGCACTGTGTGCTTGAGCAATGGAGAATGCAGAACACTTGTAAGCAGTGAAGTTATACGATGCAGTGCATTAACAATAATAATTTAAAAATATTTTTGGAGACTATATGTGATATATTGACATAGAAGTCTCTAGGTAAATATGTCCATAAACTTATTCATAAAAACCATCAGTGATAAGTATTTGAGCAAATTTTCTTCTGATAAAATAAATGACCTCAATCGTTTATTACTGTGTGCACAGTGAGTTACCTTTTCTCTGATGTGTGTGGGAAAGATGCAGATCACCAGCATTATTTAGAATATTTTTTTCTAAAGAATATTCTTTTACCTCAATACTTATTCAATTACTAGGTAACTGCTCAAGCAACTCAGGCATTTGCTCATGCATTTCTCTCATATGTACCTTTGTGAAGCCCCAGCTGGGCCCTCAGAACCCGATGTGGGGGCTGTTTGTGTACCCTGGGCTTTTAAGTGGCTGCTTGGAGTCCTCTGTTCCAGCAGTGAGATCTGCTTTCCAAAACCTTCAGCTGCACCACATGCTTTGTCTTTCTCTGAAAATTCAGTGCCATATTCCTAAACTTCTATCGCATTTAGAAAGACCTGAAAACAAGCAACCTCACCCACAACTTTAGAGCCCTTGTCTGATACTTTTCACCAAAAATAAATAAAAATTAATTCTGTGACTTTTGTCAAATGACAACAGAAATTCATACATGCTGATAGAAAATCAAAGATCTAGTTTGTGTAGTTTGTTTTTTGCTTACAGGTACAAAACTTTCAGAGACATTGAAGCTATAGTGGGTATCACTTTTTTCCACTTCAAACAGTGGAAAAATTAATTTTGTTGAGAAAGAAATTCAGTTTGTAAAGCTGTATGCTTACTGAAACTGTTAGATTTTTTGAGGGAAAAATTTCTCGAAGTTACCTATACATGTATGTATGTATATATTATATATATATATATAACTCCAAATTTTCAATGTCATCTTGGAATTAGTTTTTGAGCTGTTATTACTTGCAGACTGCCAGATGATAATAGTCTGTCAAAAGCTATGTGGAAAGGTTTAGTGATATCCAAAAGGGAGTGACTCTAAGAAACTTCAAAATCTCTGGGAGTTGATGCATTTAGGATCTGCTTTTTCATTTTTTGAATGGGCAAAACCTCACTGAAGGTGGAATTGTGCCATTTCAGAAGCTGCTAAACCCTTCAGTGGCTTCAGTTAATTCATTCTAAATATATCATCAGACATACGGAAATGAAATCTTGGCAAGAAACACATCATTGTGGGTTTTGTTTTGGTGTTAAGTGACAAGAGAAGCCATGGATGTATACAGTCAAACAAAAGCTGTAGAAAAGATCCTAGGAAAAAAAAAAAGTCTTTGAGCTACATGCTGTCTGAAAACGGCCTTGGCACTAAGAAAAAATAAATTTTAAGTTACTACTCTTTCCCTGAACATGGAGGATTTTTTTTGTTCCTGTTATGCATTTATGTGAGTGAATTGCATCAAGAAAATTACTGTACATAAACATTTCCCTCTGGATGGAGATGAGAGGGAGATAGGAATTATTTTCTGAAAACAATACAAAAAATCTCTTTTGCAACTCTTAAATAGATAAGGAATGGCTGAGTTTTCCAAACATTGAAGGAATAAGGGTGAACAAAATGATTTTAAATTGTACTTCAAAGAAGCAAGAGATACTTTTAGATAATAAATGCATTACATATCTAGATTTATTTCAAGTATATAATGTTAGTAAATATTCTTAACTGAGCATTGATGTTCTAAGCTTTTATACAGATTAGTGAAGTTTAAGTATGTATTTATGAGATATAGAGCCAGTTGAAGAAACTGTGCTGCCAGAGTCAGCTTAAAATTTGTCAGCTTGAAATTTAGACAGCTTGCAAAAATGTGAACATCACAATGCATGATATAACATACCTTGAAAACACTTGCTCTGTTATAATGTGAAGTGCAAGTGGATAACTACAAAGATTAAAAAGTAATTTTTATTGAAAACGAATACATGCTGCTTCTGCAGTCTTTTTGATATATCTAGTATGGAAAACGCTGGTGCTGCTTGCAGTTAATTTTGTGACAGTGGATCTTTGCTTAGCTATTTATGGTTATTAATGTAATTAACATCTCCCAAGACATTGTTATAAATCAGTTTACATGGAAATAAATAGTTGATGCCTAGTGATCAGAATGACAAGAAACCACTTGACTGCTTGAAAAGGATTCAATGTCTGGAGAAGGTCTGGCTGTCCCTGGAGGTGGAGTGTCTCTGTTCCTGTTGAGCTCTGCTCAGTTGATCCAGCTCTGTTGCCTGGCTAGTGTATGTGTATTTTGAGAGCATCCAGTAGAGGTCAGAGGAATGCTGAGGGAAAACCTAAAGTTCTGTGGTGTACACCACTGAGAGACAAAATCAAAATAAGCAAGGTACACCAGTCTGTACAAAACGGTGCTCTGTGGGGTTGTGACTGCCTTGCCCTGACACTGGACTAGTGTGCCACACAGACAGCTGCTCAGTGATTGAGCCAGGTTAGACTGGGCAGGCAATGCCAGCCCACATTTGAGGAGTTGGAAGTATAAAGAATGTTCTAGATACCATCAGATGGGATTGGCTCACCTACTCCTAGATAAACCTCAGTAGGTACACTCTGACTGCTAAGGCCCCGAGGCCTCTCACTGCAAAGAGAGAAGACTGCTTCATTAGCTGTGTCTGTCCCCCGTAATGTTACTGCAGCCATCAGATGGTAGCAAGCACAACCACCTCATCAGTCACTGTCTTCCTTCCTCATGCCTTCTGACCTATGCCTACAGTAAAAGAGAATATGGCGTATATCAATGCCAGGCACTAGAGCCAGCAACTGCTATGACAAAATGACAGGTGCCAGAATAAGTGGGTGCCAGTCACAACCAATGGACCAAATGGGAGTTGTTACTTGTGAGCAGCTGTTCTGTGAGGCAGGAGAGACAATTGGCAGGCCCTACACAGCAGATGACAGAGCTACCATAATATGCAGCTTCCTAGGAAATGGACCCATGCGACTTTTCAAAGAAAACAAAAACAAACAACAAACCCTTTTATTATAGCCAAATGCCATTCTTGTTAAAGCACTTTAAAAACAGAGACAGAATTCTACTCTTCTATTTCTTGGAAAAAGCGCCCAAGTCCCTCAAGCCTTTGTTCTCCTAGAATTAGACTTGCCTGCAAACTCATATGATGTTTTATTATGTGAGAAATTCAGAAGCATGGTACAAATCTGAATTAAGAACTTTCATGGAAGCCAGTTAGCAGCAGTGTAAGCAATCCTGCCCGCAACTATGTCTTAGATGTTTAATTAAAGGAAAAAATCCGCAAAGCATCAGATACCTTTCTCCAAACACTTAAAATTAAAAAATTCAGTACAGTAGGAGTTATTGAGGGGGTGAATCATACTTAAACAACGTAGTGGTAGATTAAATATATGCAGTTGTTCTTCCTGCTCAAGTCTTAGACAAATACCAGAGGCAAACCTGCTGCAAAGATAAATGTGAGAGCTCTGTGGCAATCAGTCAAGTTATCACTTCTGATGTCCAGGGCAAATTTAAATATTAATAATATGGAGATAAGGCCTGTTATCAATCACGGAGTGGTTTGGGTTGGAAGGGACCTTTTTAAGATCATCTAGTTCAATCTTCCTGCCATCAACAGGGTTTTACTGATGTTTGGGATTGCACTGACCTAGGAACGGCACCTGGCCTTGCTGAACTTCACAAGGTTCATGTTGGCCTACTTCTCAAGACAGTGTGTCCCTAGATGACATCCCTTCCAGTGATCAAATGGAGGCTCAGCTTGGTGTTTGTAGAACTGCTGAGGGTGTGCTCAATCCCACTGTCCATGTTAATAAAGATAATAAACAGGAATAGCCACAATATAGACCACCGAGGGACACCACTTATCACTGATCTCCACCTGGATATTGAGTTGGTGACTGTAACTCTCTGTGGCCATTCAGCCAATTCCTTATCCACTGAATATTCCACTCTTCAAACCCATCTCTCTCCAATGTAGAGATAAAGAGGTCATGTGGGTCTGTGTCCAAGGCCTTAAAGAAGTCCAGGTAGATGACATTGATCAACCTTCCCTTGTTGACTGTTGCAGTCAGTCCATCAGAGAAGGCCACCAGATTGGTCGGGCATGATTTGCCCTTGGTAAAGCCATGATGGCTGTCTCAGATCACTTCCCTGCGTTCCATACTCTTTAACATAGCTTCAAGGAGTATTTGTTCTATAATCCTCCCAGGCACAGAGGTGAGGCTCACTGGTCTGTAGCACCCCAGCCTTCCTTTCTACCCATTTTGAAAATGAGAGCAATGTTTCCCTTTTTCCATTTACCAGGGACTTCACTTGACTGCCAGGGCTTTTCAAATATGCTGGAGAAAGGCGTGGAAATTCCATCAGCCAGTTCCCTCAGGGCTCTGGGATGCATGTCATTGGGTTCAATAGACTTGTACTTGTTTGGTTTCAACAGGTAGTATCAAAACTGATCTTCTCTTACAGTGGAAAGGACTTTGGTACCCCAGCCTTTGCCTTGAGGTTCAAGCACTTGAGAGAGATGGGAAGAGTGATTGCCAGTAAACAGAGGGAAAAGTGTTTTAGTCATTAGTCAAAATGTATTATTCTTTGAAAGACGTACAGTTGCATTCGACTTTAAAAAAACAGAGTGAGCAAGGACAGCATTGATGTCACTGGGAATGTCCATTGTGGCATTGAAGCATCCCTGCATAACACTGCATGGGGCTGAGTAGTAACGAAGGAGGGAAAAGGACAGATCTATTGCCTTCTTCAGTAAATCCATGCCTCCCTAGGAAAAACTCTCTGAAAGGCTATAGGTTGAACTGCTGTCAACAAGAAAGAAATGATTATTAAAGAAAATAATCCTTGTCTTTCGATAGCTTATTCAGAATTTGTACGTGAAGCAGAACATCAAACACAACTTAAAGGCAAAATAGATATTTTCTGTAGACTGACATTTATTTTTTTTATTTCCTTTCAATATAATGACTTTAAACAGCCATTTGCTCAGGATTTCAGGTGATATTATGTGTGTGTTTTATGTATTCATAAAGAGAGAGCAAGAGAAAGCTTTTTGAAATTCTATGTGCTGAAGCTAAATACAGGGCCATAAAATTTCTTCTGCATTGAAATTACGCATGCTCTTAGCTCAAGCTGTGATTTTGCAGTGTCTGAGAATGGTCTGGTTAATTTTAAGAACTTATCAAAGTGGAGCATGGATGGTAAGCTACAAAACTAGCCATACAGTGGACTTATTTCTGTGATTTTCCTTTTTTTTTTTTTTTTTTTTCTAATTGGGAATGTGAACATTCTCCACCATTACAGATTCAGCTTTCTATTTCACCTGAGGTCATGTTTTCTGTGTTTATACCTGAAGAAGTTGGAGTCAGGCATTGAAATGATCATAACTGATTCATAATTACTATTATGACACTTATAACTAGAGCGATTTTTATTTGGCTTTTGCTCTCTGTCCTTTAGAGCTGTTTTGGGTGGAAGGCAGCTGGGGGATAAGGTTCTTAGGCTTCTGCTCCTTGTCCTCATGAAGTACTACAGATGTAAAGAAACTTCTAGCAGAACTATTAAATTATCCTACTAAAGAATGCTGCTTTTCTTTCATCTTTTTTGCTCAGGTCATTGAATCTGTACTGAGATCCAGGCCTGCCAGAAAATAAGTACACTCCATAGTAACATGCTAAAAGGCACAGAGGGTCCTTAGTGACCTCCCACACTGGCTTGATTGTGCATCTGCCTACTGTGCTAGGACGTTTAGCTGTGGAGACCTGTGTTAATACAGCTAAGCTACTGTTCTTGTAGAGTTTGACAGTCATTATACCTTCCTAATGGAAGAAAAGGGATTTAAATAGCTTGCTTCCTTATTTAGATACTGAAAGGTTTCTTTATGCCTGGAATTTATGTTAAAATACAATAACTAATTATAAGTGTGATGTAATGAATGAACAGTTAAATTACAACTTTGTTTTCCTATGATGTAACTAATCATAGTGTAGTTTCCTTGTGTTGAATAAAGACCAGTATAACTTTCTATTCTCTCTGGAAACTATGATTATTATCTCTCAACTTTCTGTAAACCTTGCTCTTAAGATGCTAGGCATAAAGAATATTAAAAATACTAGTATTCAGTCTACCTTACATGAAGACACACATAACAGAGATAGAAAGGAATTTAATAAGAATATAGAACAGGCTGTGTCAATCAGGTTCAGGATATGGACAGACAAACATAATGACCACCAAATGATTCACACACATCTGCTCTTTTTTTTTTTTTTTAATCCCATTACTCCTCTATTTTCCCACAGTTGTTACTTCCCAAATCACCTAAACCTCCCCCCTTCCCACCTTCTGTTCCTCTCATAAATGTCCTTTTATAATCTCCAAATGCTCATCATTTACATCTCATGATGTGTCCCACATTTCTAAAGAGCAACACCCCTGGTCTGAAAGGTGATACAGAGAGCTGCTCCTGATGGTTCATCTTGGTGGGTTTCATGGAGGGACACTGGAGCTCATGGCTGTCCAGCAATGCATGCTCAAATGTATCAGTTTTAATGTGATGGGGATCTGTCTCCCTCTTCCAAACTGCTTTGTGTTGAAGAAATAGTCAGAGACCACAACTGCATTAAGGTCTAAGAGGCGAGTTTCTGCTCTGTGGGACTGGGTTGTGGACTCTATTCAGACAGAGCAAAGCTGAGCCATAAGTTACTGTCTGCAAGGACAGTATCACTATGATGGAGCTATGTCTCCTTCTCTACCCTTCTCATGGTATTTCCAGCCACATGCTGTTTAAATTACTGGTCTGGGAGTAAGCATGACAGGGATTTCAGAGACAGCTTCCAGGAATAGGTGTGTATTTTACATTGGACCATGCCTTAGGTTAAAAAAAAAAAAAAAAAAAAAAATCCACTACCGCAAATAGGGTAAGATGTCTTCTTGCCTCTTGTTCAGACTGGAGTGGTGTTAACTGCAAAGCCCTAGTTAGGCTCTTTTATGGGTTTAGAAAAAAAGTGGTGAAGATATCTGTGGGAAGTAGGGACTCCATCCCATCAAGGTCACAAGCACTAGAGAACCAGAGATAAGGCTTTCATAGGTGAGGGCTCTACCCTCTAGGCTCTTATCCAAAAAGCAAATAGCAGGTATGGAAATAATGGGTATCTTAGCATCTGGCTACAGACAAATGTCATTCACTTTTTTCCTTATAATCCTATAAAGGCTTTCTGTTTTAAGAGGACTGGGTGGCTGTCTGGATGTGCCTATACTCAGTCAATGAACAAAAAGGAATGACTAAATTAAGGAAGACTGAGGTTATTCAGAGGAAGGTTGAAATAAACTTGCCTCTATGTGCTCACATCCTATATTCCTCAAATAGTTAATGTCAGGCAGGCTGGATTAGCCCTTGTGCCATCTGTTAGATTGAGTTAGCTTGCACATTTTTTCTTAGATTATAGACAGCTTTAAATGAGGTTTGACTGTTCCAGCCCAGATGGGCCCCAAAAGTCTCAGGATAGTGAGAAGAATGACCTCGTGGCTATTTGGAAGATTTTTCTTTTTTTAAATTTTTTCAAAAATTTGCCCAAGATATCCAGTGGAACTGGTATTGCTATGCAGACACAATAGGTCAAAATGAAGATTTGAGGAGAAATACACTGTACCAGAGTGTTCCTGTCCCCTTTCCTTGGCTATCTGAATCCTGCCACACATCTCAGTAGGCACTGCATTTTAATCTCTTTTCTGGCACTGCAACATAAGCCTCAGCTGTCTCAGTAGAGAGTTGAGCCCTGAAAAGACACTGTGTCCTAAGATCAGGATCCTGGGGAGCCTATTTGCAGTCAAAGGCTTTTCTGCAACAAAGGCAGCTGATCTTTCCAAATGTGTGGCAATTTTTTTTTTCTTGCCCTTTGTAAATGACAGGTCCCTAGTATTAAGGGTGCTGCTCTCCTATGTGTTTCATGGAGAGCCAATTAATGTTGATTTCTTTTTTTTTTTTTTCTCTCTCTTCTTTTTCTTTTTTTCCTCATAGCTCTTTTCTCAGATTGGAGAATAAGAAGGTTGATGAGTCATCTTTTCAGCTTTTCAATCCTTATTTTACCTGTTACTTGTACATCTCCTAATAAACTATAGGGATTTGTTGATATTTTTAATAGGGAAACAGGACTGCAATGAAAACATGAATGGTACTGTCTCTCATGGAATAAGTTTCAGTGGCACTAACTCTCAGAATAAGCATCAATAATTTAATTGATAGTAGACATCAATGACTTGGATTTAACTGATAACCAGGTCCACTACTATGTGCTCATTATTTTCCATAGCAAGTCTTGGTTTAAACAGCATCATTAGCTGAGCAAATTTATTAGCATTGCTTTAGGTCAAAATGGCAGTTCAGCTATTTGGATAGTTCCCTATAGAAAATATCCAAGCAATTTTTCCTCTTTCCACGAGGATAGTGCAGCAGCGTAGGTGGTAATGAATATTTAGAATGCTTTTATTAAAAAAAGAACAAAAGAAACAACCCTCCTTCCCCTCCCCGCCCCTCCCCCCCCCCCCCAAGCCAAAACCACACAGCATTCATTATAATTTAATTGGAAGTTTACTGAGATGAATGCAGTAAAGCACTAGGTTGCTCTAAAGGTAGGGGTTAGATTTATCCCTGAAGCATTTCCAATGGACTGTGGAGCTATGCCAAGAGTAGATTTGGCAAGCTTTCTGTATATGTTCTTGAGGCTGTTCAGGGTTAGTTAAGAGTTACAGGCATGAGTTTCAGCAACAGACTAGAGAGGAAAGTGCCTCTGTGGTGCTTGTGATGATTTAAAGAACTCTGTATGTTCCATCTTGGGTGTATTTTCTAAATATCTCTGTAAATAAATATATTATTTTCTGGAGATATTTGATAGGCAGGGAGAGGCTTTACAGAAGCAATGAAGGGACTGCATATTAACCTTGTAATAGTCATTCTATGTTGAAAAATGAATAGAGAGTAGAGTGAGAAAGTGGTCTAAACTGCGTATTCATAGCAAAGCCCCAGCATGCTTAACCTTTGAACCAAGTTATAGAACAATTACAGTAATAATACAGTTGGCAAAATTTTCCTTTACGTTCACAACTTCTGATCTAGAAAGCTCTGGGAGCTTTGTGATGGGTATAAATGACTTAATGAAAGGCTGGGACTTTCTAAACAATAAAGGAGAGCCTATTGTTGTCAGGAAGTATGGTTTCAAAGCAGAGAACTTGGCTGCAATGCAGAAAAAAATATTTTCATGCCTTACAGCAGCTCTATGGTGTAAAGGAAAATCACTTCTAGTGTGCTTCTTTTGTCTTTCTGAAAATTTATAATGCTTTATTGTATCATCATGATCTTCACAGTTTAAAGTCTAAATAAGACTTGATACAATCAATAGAATTCCCACCTGTAGAATGTCATGGAACAAGGGACATATGCATTGGCAACCTGTTGTTTTGGACACAGATATTTTTTCAGCCTGCTCTATTTCTTGGCTTATCAAATATTGTTATGGTTAAGAATCAACATTGCATATATTTGACCAAAACACTCTGATTGATTTGAAGCTTACCCGTGATGTGATTTGTCTAACTTTTTTTTTTGATCATTTCTAGACACACTCCTTTTTCTCTTTTCTTCCCTCTGTAATAGATCTGTGACTCTGCTTCCCAGATACTGGCATCTCCCCAAACCCAGTTTTCACTAAGGAATTAACCTTTTATTTCTTCTCCAAAGCAGCATGCTTCTTTCCACAGGGTCTCCTTCCCTTCTGTCTGTGCAACCTTTGGAAGCCCCTCCTGTGTTCTGGAGAACAAGAGGCCCTGGGAACATCTTTTGTACTCCTCAGCCAAGCTTGTTGCAGCTCTCACATCACTGCCATTTTCTACTTTGTTATCTGGATCCTTCCTGAGCAGAAGTGTAGCTAATGAGACTTTTGTACAACATAATAAAAAGGGGCTGCTTAAGTCTTTACAAACAAATGTGCAAGCTTCTATTAACTCCATGGAAAAACTAGGTTCATCTAGAGGCAATCAAACTTGCGCCTTTTTTGGGGGAGAGGTAAAAAATTCAACACTCAACACTCAACTCAACTCAACTACAATTCAACACTCAAGCAAACAAAGTCCTGTATTGCTCATGAATTGCAACATCAGAATCCTAGAGACATCTACTCTATGACTATTGCTACCTTATTTTTGTGGTAGGTGCTACATGGGCCAGTGAAGAAGTTGTGATCTTCTGTGATTGATAGGACTGTTTTCAATACTAGAGTTTTTAAAAGTCTCTTGAATGTTCTTCCCAACTTACTGAAGAACACTAAAATCTTTAAAATGAAGCATATACTTGAGGATTTTTTTTCCTTATTCAGAACTTTAGAATTTTGTGTTTAGTCTGTTTGTTTGAATTAAAGACCAAAGTTTAAATGATTCAATCTATAACTTCTTTTATTTCTATTCTACCTGCAGGTAGGCTTAGATTGTGTTTTTCCTCTCAAGGAAAGGTTTGGATTTCTTTATTGTTCTGTATGAATTTTAAGAGGACAGAAATAATTTTATATTGTTCAAAAATGATCAGTATGACAGAGGTAAATCTCTCTAAGAATAAAATGCCCCCTTGTACCTAATTACAGTTTTTCAAGTGGAATGAATGAATGTTTTTCTCTTATTTTAATTTTCCCTATTCCTTATCAAGCAGGTTGCAAGTAATTAATAAATTAATTTTTGGAGACGAGGTCTTTTTCTATTTAATTCTTATTTGTTCTATTACTGGAAAAAAAAATACTGCACAAACTTCCTTTTAGGAATTATTTGGGAGAGACTTTACTGACAATTCTACTGTGCTTGCACAAATATTTTTTCAGACACTATTTAACTTAGATACCTTGTCTCTTTGCCAGGGGTTTTCAGCATGCTTTCTCTAGCTGAAGGAGTTTTTCATTTGCTCATGATGTCTTATGTAGCCTATGGAAGTTTGGCTATAGCTTTTCCTGATAGCTTTTCTCCTCAGCCCCAGGCCAGAGAAGAAAAAACACATTAAGCCTGATTCTTCTTTTTGTGCATCCCAGTTTGATTACCCTCTGCGCTTCCTCCTTCCCCAAAGATATCAGTCACTCCTCTAATTCCTCCCTTTTCCCTTTTAACTTCTGGATTCTCTCTGCCCTTATGCTTAGACAAAGTCAGCCTTCACATTGCTCTTTTTCTGTCACTGCTCACGTTTTTCTCCCATTTATGGTCACAGTCAAAGTTCAGAAATTGTCCTCTCTGACTGCTCTGCTTGTCATTTGAATTTTCTGCCTCCCCCTGTCATCTTACCTCCTTTGCTCATCCTTCCTTACCTGTTATACCAGATCATTCTGCTGCCTCCAGTTCATTAACACCTGTCTGACAAGCTGTTCATTTGGGAGCATTTGAGCCATAGGACACAGCCCCATCTGAGAAGAGGTAATGACCTCCCTGAGCCCCTGTCTGCTTCTTGTCTTTGTGCCTGACTCTACACCTAAATCAGTGTATCTGACACAAATCCAGAGTCTTCATGACAGAAATGATCAAAGCCGTCATAATCCTTCTCTAATGATGAGATGAAGTATTTACATGTTCACCTCTGATCTTTATATAAATGGCCACATTTTTGACATTTTCCTCTCATTAAATGGATTTTGCAAGCTAGAGGTTGTCAAAATAAGTAGGACAGCAGCTTCTGGCACCATTTTTTTTAGGGTGTTCTGACTTGAATGCCATCCTTAGAAGCACTGGCACAGATATTTGTGTTTGGCTGCTGCTCACTCTGAACTCTGCACAGGAAGTTTTTAAGGAAAAGAAAATCTAGTAAGGGAAGAAAGACTGCTATTGAATTTCCTTAATTGTTTATGCTACTTTTTTTTTCTTCTTTTTTCTTTTTGTGTGTGTATTTGTGTGTATGTAATCTTTACACTTACCTTCTTATTCTAGGTCTTGTGTGATCAAATAAGTCTCAGAGTGGGCTGCTGAAGGATAGTGCTTTATGGAGGTCATGGGTTTGTGTGCACCTGCTCTGAATCTGTAAGAAGGATATGCAATTGATTTTCAGAACTTGCATGATTTCCTTAAAAAATAACAGCTCATATTCTTAGAAAATTTGATTTTATTCTGCTACCCTTTAATAAAACGAAGTCTGAGTCATGGTTGTCCTCAGGATTGTACCACATCCAGCAGCTGTGTGTAGATGTAATGGATCCAGAAAATCCTCTTGATTACCTAAACTTGAAAGTCAAATGTTCAACTTTGTTATGAAACAAAATAAATTTTGTGAGTTTTAAATAAAATACCAAAGCTAGATTCATTTGTGACGGAGACAATGGTGTCCTGTACTCTCCCTTATTAAGGGACACTTAAGACCAGGATTGAACCAGCTGGGTTCATATTTTTTGTTGTCAGTCAGAATAGAGATTGAAATGGCAGTTACCTCATTTAAATGTGGATTAAATATGTTTTCCTTCTGAGTTTGCTAAATATTTGGTCTCAGTTTCTGAGTTTAATTCAGTGAATTTCATAAACACTGAATGAAAGAAAGAAGACATCTCCACAACGTTGCATTTCCATTCAAACAAAATTATTCCTGAACTGGATGTGATAATTGTTCTTATAAATAACTACAAATCAGCAACCTTAATTTATTCAATTATTTATTTATTATTTATTTTTAATATCTATTTTTTAAATTTTATTTTATTAATTAATTTATTTTCTATATATATATTGGTAAATAAGTTGTTTGCCAAAATGTTTGTAAATTAAAATATTTAAGGATAAACAATTTTAACAGTTCTGTTTTAAGTACTATTGATTCTTCAACTTTGACAAAAAGTTGTGTTGTTTTTTTTTTTTTCATATTGATGTCACTGAAATTGCTACTGATCAACTTGCTGATATAATTTCTATATTGGTATAACTTTTTAATGTTGTGTACAGTTTATTCTGTTACTTCTTTAATCTAGAATTCTCTGTTTTTCTGTCATAAAACAATTCTGCAGCCAGAATTAGGTCCCTTTTATCATATTAATTTTGTATTGCAGAAACCTGTTATCTTTTAATAAAGTTCTAATATTCCCTGAAACATAATCCTACTGTATAATCATACAGATTCAGGTATTAGCACTTCCTTATTACATATTACTTTGAAAAAAAATATGCTTCTGGAAAAAAGAGAATACCTTAATACCTGAAAATGTACAAGAGCTTGTAATACAGTTTCAGATTCATATAAATGTATAAAACCTCTTGAGCATAAACTAACAGCACCTTAAAGAGTTAGAGAATTTCACCTTTCAAAGCACCTAAAGCAAGTTTAATATTATCTACTGTTTGCATGTTTTGTTGTCTCTTGCGGTTTAATTATGATTGAAAGTAGTACTTTATGAAGCTCTTTATCCTTCTTGTTATGCACAGACAGAATCCTTTGAGGCAGAGCTCACAGGATTAAAAAGAAAAAAAGGCAGCTTTTCAGAGAAAGTAAAGACCTAGTCAACACTGGGAAATGCTGGTCCAGTAATGATGACAAGATAACTGTAAAGAGAGATTATCAGAATAGAGTCTATTTATAGACAGTATTCATCAAGAGCATAATGCACTGAAGGGAAGATGAAATTCTTGTGCTGATAGTGCACACAGCTGTAGCTATATATAGCTCTTCTGTACTCTATAGAGGGTTCCTTGTGAAAGTTGATACAATAAGGGCTTTAGAAATAAGAACCTTTTCACTGCCTGCAAGCAGGAGAAAGTAGGAAACAGTATCACAATAAAGTTGCTTCTATCAGTACTTTTGAATTGTTTTTTAAGGGCACCATATGACAGATGAAGCCTTGTTTTTCACACTTAATTTACAGTTCAAGCATTTCAAGATGTCTTTGGCTAATGGCTGTGTCCCCAAGCCTTTTCATTTGCTATTAGTCCCCTTGGCTCTGGAGAAGGAACATCTTACAGCACTCATAGTGGTGCCTGAATAGATTTCCATGCTGGAGTCTTGTAATTACAATGCTCTGAAAAAACATATAAACTAACAAAAAAGTTCAAGAGGAATTGTGGTGTCTCTGTATTTTTTAGGTTCTTCATCAAATTTCTCTAGTTAATAAAACCTTCCTTAACCACAATAAATACATCTAACCTTGTTCTGAAAGTCCTCATGCATGTCCCAAGTTTCTTAAGAAGTCCCACAGGTAGCAGAAGTTCAAATACGTCCCTTAATACTGTAAAGTGTGAGTTCTTGCCAGCTATCAGAGGTATTCCACTTATTATCTGAATAATTAGCAAAGAATCCCGCCATCCCACTTAAAAAAAAAAAATATATATATATATATATGTATATATATATATATATTTGTAAAGAATATTGATGATGGAAATTAAACAGGTTTTTGTCCTGCTGGATGCTATGTTATGTAACTTAAACATAGTAAACATTTATTATCTTGTGCTAGGAAGTACTGTTTGCTTAGATGTCTTCTTGTTTTTGGAGGTCTTAGAAGGTTTAAAAAGGCTCCATCTAACACTAAGCTGCTCTCCTCTTCCCTTAAAGACCCTAATAAATGAACGAATCAACAGAGAGAAGTCACTACACACTGTTTCTGAAATAACTTGAAGTATCCCACCCTGAAATGCTGCTGCAAAAGACCAAGTCTCAAAATATTTCAGTTTCTTGAGAAAATGAATAGAAGTGATCAAACTGAAATTGTTTGGGAGTGTATGATCTGATCTGTTTTGCAAGTCTTACATAGCAGTTTGGCTTCCAATAAAAAAAAAAAAAAAAAAAAGTATAAAAATTTCTTTTGAATTTAAAAGAAGTATTCAGCATTATTTTTCCACATTCCTGTCTTAAATGGCCTACATATTTGTATACTGATTTGGTCAGGAAATAGTGTCTGATTTTCCCCTCTTTCTGTTCAGCCAGGTTAATGTTCATGTATTTTTTTTTCAGTGTTTGTTTTTATTGCTATAGTGGCATGAATTATTCTTAACAATATGATATCTTTCATTAGGCCTATTGTGATAAACTAGAATAAAACACAGCAGGTCAGTGTTCTGCACTGCAATCAATTTTTCAGTGACTGGGTTGCAGACACAGTAATATATCAGCAATCTAGAGGATAGAGGAAAGGCTATTTCACAGCTGTAATTGCCAAAGAAGTATGAAGATTACCTGTGAATGTATATACACTTGGATCCAGATGTTCTTTTTCCACTTTATGTGTCCTTACTTTCAAAGATAAAGTTTAATATGTGTAGTTTAGAGGAATATTTTAATTACATTGTGTGCCTGGTGAAAGGTACAAAGCTATAGTGAAAGGTGAAATTACTGGAGACTCTGAAAAGAATTTTAGTAATTATGTTTTCCTGTTGTGGGTTTAGACTTAACAGGGAAGAATATCTTCATAGTATGGCCATTAAACACACAAGGTTTTTGGATCCCATAAGTAAATTCTCAGTTATTAACAGCTGCCTCAGATTTTTATTTATTTATTTTTTATTTACTGAGGGACTAGGTGGTATTTCTGTTCTTATTAGGTTTCTGTTATTCTGTTATTCTGTTATTCTGTATTATATTTCTGTTCTGTTATTATTAGGTTTCTGTTAATTGTCGTTATTGGGAGCAAAAGGATTTTGTCTTAAAGTTACGTTGGTACATACAGATGTACTGCGAAAAGGACAAGACTCAACAAATTTGAACTTGTCTCAATTTCAAGCCAGACTCTTTGGCAGTGTGGTAGATCAGTGTGAGGAAACAGATCTTGCCCCTATGTGGGTAGCAAAATAGGGGATCTTTTTGTTGTCCTGTAATTAGTTTAAATGTAGTATTAACTCAATATGTTCTTAAATTTTAAGTCGCTGATATAGATAACATTATGGTAGCAGTTGGAGGAAAAAGAAAAACCAAACCAAACCAAACAAACAAACAACCAAACAAACAAAAAACAGAAGAAAAGCCAGAGGAAAATGTAAAAGTAGCTGAGCAAAGAACAATTTCTAGCTTATTGGTACCCAAATCTTTCACAATACTGTTTGAGAGGGAAACTGAGTAACTGTATTTGCAGTGCTTTTTCCAGGACTCAGTCATTTACTCCAGATCAAGATTAATGGTTAATTGATTTATTGCAGGATACATACAGCATTGTATTTGGTCAGTTTGTACCAACAACATTATTCATATCGGGACAGAAAAGAGTAGATAGCAACTTCTCAGAACTTAGGGAATACCAAAGTTCATCTTTAATTGTGAAACCTCAAGTTAATTTTCCCACAAGATTTCTTCATGATTTATTGTGCTGAATATAATTATTTAGAGCATGAGCTAACGAAGGGTGATTTTTGTACGGCTTTTTTCTTGCTTGTTGCAAATTTGGGAAAGAGTTTAAATTCTGCTTTTGCTGGCTTTACTACTTTAAAGTGGTAAACTGTATAAAGTTGGTGAATGGTTTTAATTACAAGAAAAATGAGGTGATGATTGCAGGAAACTACATACCACTATCATGTTGGAACTCTAATACCGGTAGAGTCAAACGCCAGCAATTACTAAGCATGAGTACTACTGTGAGACTACATATTCATGTAGTCTCCTCCAGTATTTAGTTTCATACCCTTCTCTGAGCCATAGGTACTCAGGGCAATGCAGTATTGGTGTTTACATGACCCTTCTGCCATAGCAATGAGAGGAGCTCTGTTTTCTCTCTCCCTGTTTTATTACCCCATCTCAATTCTACTTCTGTTTCTTCTCCAGGCAGTAGTCCTCTCCTCTGATTCCCCAGGAAAATCATGTAGCAGAGAAGTGCTCTGTTCATGGGATATAGGTTGAGGTGGGAGGGGTTTCTCATTTCATATGAAAAATTTATTTTTTTAAATGACTTGTAAATACTTTTTGGTTTGCCTGGTTTATTTTACTTCTATACAATTCCTTGCCTTCTGTGGTTTTCACTGGCATTGGTTGTTCCTCTTCATTACTTTATAGTAAATCTGACTTTGAAACTGTCTCAGACATGGAGATCAAAATTAGTTCACTTTTGCAGGTGACCTGCAAAACTCTGCCCACTCATTTTCATAGAAGGACTGAGATTTATACATACATAATAAGCAATTCATAGGTGAAAAAAATTCAGTATTATTAGCATTAGTAAAACACAAGTACCTGCATATTCACCTCATCCCTCTATCTTTGTCTGGATAAATCACATGGCTTACACTAAAATATTAATCTGTGCCATATAATAAGCTCCTTGGGATTTCTGAAGCGAAGGATATATGATCAACTGTGAAGAACTGTTTGCTCATTGCTCTTGAATGGCTTTTATTTCCTCTCAGTACATTGTTAATTTCCTTATGAGAAAAGTCCTTTAGATGTTAGATAATGAAATCTACATTCATTCTCATTAGTGAGTTAATTATACTCAGAAATTTTCTATGTATATGTGCATGTATATATGTATGTATATATATGCATGTGGATGCATCAAATTAAGCATCTAAACAACTGTCCAGGTGAGTTATGTACAATAAAACCAGTTTGAATTCGCCAAACACAATGGACTCCCTAAAATGACCTAAAAGTTGCATACCTTCAGAGAAATTTTGTTTTCATACCAGATAACACAAATAGGATCGGAGAGAGGGTTGTTGATCAGATGCATCAAGGCAATTCTTTCATGTTCAAAATACCTTCAATATTGTGAAGGTATGCCCACATAAAAAAAGTGAAAGTCCTCAGTGAAAGTCCAAGGCACTGTTTTTTTTTATATTAGTTGGTGGTCTGTACTTAAATGCAAAGTAGATCTTCAGAAGGTCCATCATATCAAGAGGTGCCATCTACTTTAGTCTAGTTCTTTTTGTACATTGTAAAAAGATGAGAAGTGGTTATATGTATGTATATGTACCTACATTCTGACAGCTTCCATTTTCCCTGTGCCATGTTTTCAAGATATAGTATCTCAGTGAATCAATAGAACAGTTGTGTTGATTTGAAATTCAGGTTTTTAGGTTTTGGAAGTTTATAGTGGAAGGAATAGATACTGTGATTAACCTACTCCTTCGCTTCCTGAAGCTTTACCAGTTCTATTAGACAAGATATATTAAGGTTTCCAAGGCTCTCAGTAAAACCATGTTATAGAAAAAATACCACACTGTAGATATTCCTTTAAGAAAAAGAGAGCTGTCACTGTTGAGAAAGAAGAACCCATGGACAAACACTTGAAAAACTCCCATTTGATTTTATTCATAGAGTTGTCCTTTTAAAATTGCAGAAGGCCTCCTTGCAACACCTAGGTTATTATGTTTCACATTTTTAATTTTACAGTAACTTGCTCTTATATCAGAAGTCAGCTGCTTTGACTGGCAAAATCAAATAGTATATTTTCTCTACAATATTATTTTCTATATTTTCTAGCGAATTTTATTAACTTTTCTGTTTGAATTATATTGAATAACAAGTAATAGTATGAATACATGAGAATGTCTTAAAATTAGTTTGTTGGTTTTGGTGTTAACTTTGGTTGAGAGAAGCAAAATCTGTTTCAGTGACACATTTCTTTCCGTATGTCTCAGAAACTCCACCTTACTCCACCAACACTGTGGGCATTAAACTCTGATATGGACTGTGACAAAAGAGGTGTTTTTTCCTTTGTTTTGTTGTTGTTGTCCTTGTTAGTGCTTTTTTTTTTTTTTTTTTTTTTTTTTTCATTTGCTCGTTTTTAACTGACTGGATAAAAGTACTGAATTCTATGTAGTGGTGAGATCACAACATTCCCTATGGTGGGCTACACATCTATTTCTTTTAAGAGCCAGTGAATACCTGGACAGAGATGTTCTTACAGTAGGAGATGGATCCTGTCAGAGAACTGTCAGGCTTCCTCTGAAGAGAGATGTGGAAACAAAGTAGTGCCTTTTGGCTGTGACACCAGTTCATGAATATCCATAACTGTTTTTGTCTTTGCAGTGAGTAGGTAGTTGGAATTGGCACATGTAAGGAGCCTATCACAAGCGTTTCAATACTGCATAGTAAAAAACCAGACCTTTGATCCACAAAATAAGGCTGCTTTATTTATACTTCATTTATACTAGATCTTTGGATGGATAGATTTGACTATGGATCACATTCCTCTGATCTTATTTTGTTAGAAATTTATTAAATGGTATTAAAGCAATAGGTTAACTGTAACTGTTTTAGAGCCACGTGTCTACGTACTCTAGTATGTGTGTCAGTTATTCTTTCAGAACCCTGGGATGGACATGTACAATCTCCTAAGTGTATGCAGTTTTGTGATACCATAATATTCTGTGTAGCTTGTTCTATTCTGTATGTGCTGGACAGCAGTGGCACTGAATAGACTGGATAAATATATTGATTTTTATTTGAAGGGCTTGTCCATCTGAAACACACTGCTTTACTTTGTCAGCTTGTATTTTTTTTCTGTGGAAAGGATTAAATTCTTCTTGGAAATGTTTATTAAATTATCGATATCTGACCTTTGGCATGACAGACAGGAATATGTTTTCAGTGATTAGCAAGCAGTATACTGAAGGTAGAATTAGTGTGGATCCTCCCAATAAAGGCATATATTCACATGAATATATTATATATAATCCAACTCTGTGTGTGTGTGTGTGCATTCATATGCGCATGTATTTATATTTAATTTTTTGCATTTCCTAGAATGAAATCCTGCTAGCAGAATTTTATATTCAAAGAAACACTTATTTTGTGAATTGTTATGTTGAATGGATTAGATACTTTTAGGGGATAAATTGTGTATTTTGATGTGGCAGATTTCAAGCCACTATAAATAATCTGACCTGATCTATACACGCAACATATGGCCATTAAAAAGCATTTCTATACATTTTTTGGAAGAAGGCAATATTGTGAAAAAAGTCATTGTCCTTTAATGTTGTACAACATTTTTTTTCTTCTTCTTCTTTTCTTTTTGTTAGAGGTTTGTATAAAACTAATGAAATGGCTCAGCAGAATTTGTATTTTCACAGAATCACAGAATCACAGAATTTTCTAGGTTGGAAGAGACCTCAAGGTCATCGAGTCCAACCTCCAACCTAACGCTAACAGCCCTCCACTAAACCATATCCCTAAGCTCTACATCTAAACGTCTTTTGAAGACTTCCAGGGATGGTGACTCCACCACTTCCCTGGGCAGCCTGTTCCAATGCCTCACAACCCTTTCAGTGAAGAAGTTCTTCCTAACATCTAACCTAAAACTCCCCTGGTGCAACTTAAGCCCATTCCCCCTCGTCCTGTCACCAGGCACATGGGAGAACAGGCCAACCCCCACCTCGCTACAGCCTCCCTTGAGGTACCTATAAAGAGCGATAAGGTCACCCCTGAGCCTCCTCTTCTCCAGGCTGAACAAGCCCAGCTCCCTCAGCCGCTCCTCGTAGGACTTGTTCTCCAGGCCCCTCACCAGCTTCGTCGCCCTTCTCTGCACCCGCTCAAGCACCTCAATGTCCTTCTTGTAGCGAGGGGCCCAAAACTGAACACAGTACTCAAGGTGCGGCCTCACCAGAGCTGAGTACAGGGGGACGATCACCTCCCTAGCCCTGCTGGTCACGCTGTTCCTGATACAAGCCAGGATGCCGTTGGCCTTCTTGGCCACCTGAGCACACTGCTGGCTCATATTCAGCCGACTATCAACCATCACTCCCAGGTCCTTCTCTGCCTGGCAGCTCTCCAACCACTCATCTCTCAGCCTGTAGCTCTGCTTGGGGTTATTGCGCCCCAGGTGCAGGACCCGGCACTTGGCCTTGTTGAACTTCATGCAGTTGACCTCAGCCCATCGGTGCAGCCTATCCAGATCCTCCTGCAGAGCTTTCCTACCCTCAAGCAGATCGACACACGCACCTAACTTGGTGTCATCTGCGAACTTACTGAGATGACACCAAGTCATCTTTTATGGTTACACACATGGTAGAAGCTGTATCCTTAATATTAATATTTTAGTCTTGGTTTAAAAGTTTATTTTTGTTATTTTTTATTTATTTATTTAGCCCATAATAATCAGTACATATTATTTTAATGTTCTGAAAACAAAACAATATTTTTTTGTTTGTTTGTAAAAACCTTCAAGCTTCAGGTGTGTGGTTTTTATCTATTTATTTATTTATTTATTTATTTATTTATTTATTATTCTGTTTTGAAGAATAGAGAACAAAGAATGGAAGTTTTCATTGCAATGACTGTGAATCAATCCAGCATTTTAACAAAACCATTGCTAGCACTTTGGAAACCTTTTCTTTAATCAGATATTTAATACTGCAGGAATCAGAAATTGATAACGGTGATTTTTTAGCAGCTTTGAAAATTGAAACAATGGCTTTTTCAGTCTGTAGCAGTAGTTCTTAACTGTCAGTCTAACATAGCTAAAAAACTATTATGAGAAAAATAAGTGGTTTTTTTTTTTTTTCTTTCTTTCTTTTGAACCGTTTCCATCATCCTTTTATTACTTTTTTTAAAGTGCTTCTCCACAAGAATGTACCTGTTACTGGTACTGATGAACATCTCACTGTAGTTCTTAAATCTTTCTCAATTCATAGGGAAAAACTAGACTGGTCCTGAAGATCATCTAATCCTTTAATATCTGGGAACCATATCTCCTGTCTCTTTTAATAACTTTATATTGAATGTCCTCTTAAAACTGGATAGCTCTTTGAATTACAGGTTGCAGTCTGATCTGCAACTTTGTTGAAGAAAATTGGGCTAAAGTGTTTTTAGCCTTCTGCGATTTATATAACATCTTCTTCTATTTGTAACTTAGAAATATCAAAGAGAAGCTTTTTTTTTTTTTTTTTTTTTTTTTTTTTTTTCCTTCAGCAAGCATATTACAGAATATATACACTGAAGTCATAGACTTTTCTAATTTTCTAAATTCTAGCCTTCAGTGGTTCTGTGAATGGTCACCGAAAAAGGATGCCTGTGGCCATGGGGAACATACTCAGTACAGGTCTATATGCATGTAACAATTACATAAAAGAGAACAAATTCAAAACATAATACTGAAAGAGATTACCTCGGAATATCTTAAAGCTGAATAAGGACAGGAATTTGTTTTCAGAGCAGAAAGTTAAGTTTCAAATTCTTATCCTAATAAGACTTGGACTTTGATGACCCAAGTGGGAGTTTTAACTATTGGGAGGTAACATATAATAAAGCTGCATGGATTTTTATTTCCTTAAGCTTTTTTATTGACCCATTTAGAAATGCTGTAAGTAAAAGTGGTGTTAGACTCCTAATTATCTTACCTGGTTAGAATTTTTCTATAGTATTCCATAAAATCATACAATGGTTTGGGTTGAAAAGGACTTGAAAGGTCATCTAGTTCCAATCCTCCTGCGAAGGACAGGGACAACTTACACTAGACCAGGTCACTCAAAGCCCCATCCAACCTGGCCTTGAACACTTCCAGGAATGGGGCATCCACAGCTTCTCTGGGCAACCTGTTCCAGTGTTTCTCTACCCTCAGAGTGATGATTTTTTTCCTTATATTTATTCTAAATCTCTTTTACTTTAAAATCATTACCCTTTGGCCTATTACTATGCTCCCTGACAAAGTCCCTTCTCAGCTTTCCTGTAGGCCACCCTTAGGTACTGGAAGGCCACTATAAGGTCTCCCCAGAGCCTTCTCTTATCCAGGCTGAACAACCCCAACTCCATCAGCCTGTCTTTTTAGGAGAGGTGCTCCAGCCCACACCTTTGTGGCCCTCCTCTGGGCTGTCTTTAATAAGTCCATGTCCTCCTTATAGGTTAGCAAAAATAACCAACCAAAAATCCAGAAGTCCCCAACCATTCAAAACTCTCCAACTTTTTTGGAGCTTGAACTGAACAGAGGAATACATTACTCATAGACAAGGAGTCTCAGATCCCACTACTGGGTTGAGGATCAGCCCAACAAGTCTTCCAGCAGTAAAATTTACTAACAAAACTCCTACAGAAATTTCAAATAATGTGGCACTAACATGTTTAAGCAAAGATGTCTAACTAGGGCTGTTCAATTACACATAATAATAAATACTTATTCTGTAGGTACACATGCATGGGTGGACATTATTAGGTACATACATGCTATAGACCACGCTTATTGATACTAGAGAGACCAAGAGTGGGCAGAATAACTGTGCATACTGAGCTTTATATTGTGTTCCTTCCTCCAGAATGTAGTGAGAAATTTTTATGTTCAGAACGCACTGTCAAGTCTCAGGAACTCTACTTAACCATTACAATTTCATGGGTTTCTGAAAAATTTTATACAATGCTACTAAAAGCATTGTTAAAAATCCACAGAAGCAAGGCTTCTAAACAATGACTTTTTATTTATTTAATTATTTTTTTTTATTTACAGGAACTTAAAATAAAATAAACAGTTGCTTCAGGCTGCATAGGATAAAGAAAAGATTGCTGCTTTTTGCTTCTGTGTGCTCCTATTAAACTTCCTTACATAATGTTAAATCTCTTTGAAAATCAGGCTAACAAACACAGTGTAAGAATATACAGTACAGCTGACTGGAGCACTAATTAAAAAAACAAAAACCAAACCACACACACACATGCACAAACTAGCTTTGTGCTTAGGTGGATCTATTTCTATGAGAGGTTTTTTTTTTTTTTTTTTTTTTAAAAAAAGGAATTTTGCTTTACTGTGCACATCAGTTCTGTCCTTTTGTGCAGCATTTGATGAGCTGTAATTGTATTCTTGGCAGTCACAATGAAGCACATTAATTTTGCTTTTAAGTCTTTTGAAATACAATAGAAAAATATGCAAATGGTTCAGGAGGAAGTATGTAATTCAAAAGAGGTGTTAGAAGTTTCATTGTCTTTTCAGGACTACTTTATTCGTCAGGATAAATCAGGAGTCTATTTCCACCCCAAACTTTGAAATACCATTTTTACAGATCCTGATGAAATTCTAGCATTTCTAATGTGTGTGGGAGGGAGGGGGGAATTTCTGTCGTTGCTCCTATTATTTAATTGTATATGTATCTCCATGGTAAAATGGACCATTCCCTTATGGATTTACTTAAAAATAAAACCATCCTACTGATAGTAACTGAATTAAAGTCAGCAATGTAGGGAGCAAATTAGCTCTATTCTTACAGTCTTTTTGTGAATAAATCTGCCAATAAACCCTTGATATGT
The DNA here is from genome assembly GCF_964211825.1 of Aythya ferina. Classification (NCBI taxonomy): domain Eukaryota; kingdom Metazoa; phylum Chordata; class Aves; order Anseriformes; family Anatidae; genus Aythya; species Aythya ferina. Next base: position 39,042,617 of record NC_140297.1, on the reverse strand, counting down.
CAGAAGTCTAGCATATGATCAAGTATATCTTACAGAAATTAGGTTTGTAAAGTGACACAGCTTTCATTAGAATCCCAGGAGGCAAGTTACTTGTCAAGACCTATAACCTGAACTCTTGCGAGTCTGGGAAAAGCCCAAATTATAATATAAAATTGTCTCCTGTTTACTTGTGAACAGATTCTGATAACCACGCAGAAAGGTTATATATGTTATACACAAGCTATCTTTCTGTGTGGTATTTACCTGAATTTGCAGAGGTGTTCATTTACTAACTCACAGAACATGAATCAATAGGCAAACCCTATGTAGGATGTCCCATTGATGACATGATGGGCAAGATCCATATGCATGACACTTGAAGACTTATTCCCCATATTGTTTTTGATAATTTCTGTCTGTATCTGACTTAACTAATTAGAAATTCTGGTAGCTGCATTGCTTCTTTATACCTAGTTTTGAGGTATTCTTGCAGAAACTTTAAGCTGCTTTAAGCAGCTAGACTAAAAAGGTTTTATTCACTGAAGGCCAGGGCTCTTAATTGGAAGCTGCTTTAAGTTCTTAAGGGTCTTTCTGACCATTGTTTGAGATCCTGTCAATAAGGTGAAGAAAACTTCTATTGCAGAAATAGTGGAACACTATGCAGGCGGCTTTGCTGTAAACATCCTGTGGATTACACAGAAGTAACTTGCTGGAGTGGCAGGTGGGTAGCTTGGTTTGATACTCGTCACTTTCCAGAATTTAGTGCTCCAGAAGCCTCATTTCTCTGAGGAACAGCGGAAAGAGTATACCAACTGAGCGATGGGATGGTTTGAATAATACTCTAATAGTATTTAATGCTTGGGGCATCAGAAATGTATTAGCATGATTGTGGATATAATGTTTCTGATGTGTGTCATGTATAAAGTCTTGGTCTATTCTCTCTCTCTCTCTGCAATTTTTTTTGGAGAACAACAACAACAATAAAAAACACCTCACACCACACCTGCACCTTTAAAAACTTACCTTTTTTTTTTTGAAGGGTTTGATGTTCCTTAAAAACAGTACTAATTTTGATGATCAATTATATAGTGACAGGGTTTAAATGAAGTCACTTGAGTGAAGCTGAATAGCAGATTTGGCATGGTCAGGTGGGTTAAATGCTCTGATTCTCTCAGAGTTTTTTCCCCAGTTCTCTAGTCCCTCTAGTTCAAATTCCAATCCCAACCTCAGTAACACCCCCTCCAACCCCATTTCAAGTGGAATAGCACATGGAGCAGATGAAGCATAAAACCATCCTACCAAACAAACAACTCACAAAACACTTTGTGTGACTGTCACCTTTGGAGTTGAGATATGCATCTATGACTCACTTTATGCTTAGCTTGATGACAATGCAAATGAGTATTGAAATCTATTGCTTGCTGTAGATCTCTCTATGAACATCAGGCCATAAATAAAGGCTTTTAACACTCTTCCCCATGTGAGCTTCTAGAAGTTACTCAGTACTATATGATCACAAGCATTGTCATGACTGCCTTTGCTTTGATTTTCCAGCTCGTTTCTAAGAGGTGTCTTAGCCAGAACAACTTGTCAGCTGGAAAGAGAGAGCACTCTTTCCACTCGCTAGCGAGCATCCCTCTGGAACACTTGTGTGATTTTCTCTTATGAAATCAGGTGAGAAAGGAAAATAAAGAAACAGCAGCAACTTAAAATGGCTGCCACTAGGCATTTAATATCTCAGAGTTTTGACTTACGAGCAAGCTATTACCCGTCAGCTGTACTGCACTAAGTACAAAATAGAAACAACCAAGGAAAGTTATTGTGGAGAAAACACCTCGTGCCAACTGACTATCCTGAGGGAACTTCTGTTCTTAAAGCTTTGGGAAGTATGGAGCAATTAACGCTTGTGAGGCTCAAGCGGCTGTTGCTCATTAAGTTGCACTTAATGTATATTTCTCGTGTTTTATCTGTGCTTTACATTGGCCCCAAGAGGCTAGCTGGGGGATAAAATGTTGTTGTTTTAAACATGCTGTAAGGTAATAGCTATAGTGACTGCCACAGGGAGCTTGTGTAATGCAAGGGGAAGACAGAAACAGAGATAGAGGAAGGGATGAAACCAAGTATATGTCTGCACTGTGCTAACCAAGGGGGAACAGATCTTTTGGCTTAGTGGGTTTGGGTTTTCTTTTGTGCCAAGTTCTTTAGGCTGTATGGCCTTGAGCTGTTCATTTTAGCCTTATGTTCTCATTTTGAGTAGCTTTTACTTCTGAGAAAGGTATGTCTTGTGCTTTTGTGTGCTCAGGGATAGGTATTCATTTCTGATAGTCTGCAAATGAGGTGAGTATGGGAAGTACTGAAAATTACTAATGCTTCTAAAAGGTTTTTAGTCTTAATGCTCTTTTAATCTGTTTCTACTTGCAGATGAAGCTCTGAGAATGCTGTTTTTGGCAGTAAGAGATGCTTAAGAGGTTTCTGACCTCAGCTATTCTTTCCCATCCTCACAGTGAAATTATATAAAAATAACAGGTGGGGGGCTATATGGTAAACTGAACTGACTTAAAATTAGAAAATATTAAAGAGTATTTTTTCATGTTGTAAATGGAGGGAAAGGGAGTATATTATTCCAATGACTAGCTAGGTTCCAGGGTATTTGGAGAGTACACAGTGAGTGATACAACGTTGAGACATCCCTAAGTTAACATTCTAAAGAGAACATTCATTGAACCACAGACCACAGTTTAAATTTGTTGTTTATTTGTGCAAGTAATCTCTGCTGTTTATTCTGGAATTGCTAACAGTGAACCACTACCTTCAGCCTTTTATGAAAAAGACAGCTATGTACCTTGAGCTCATAGTTTTGCCCTCACCCTTTTGAAAAAAAAAAAAAAAAATATATATATATATATTCATTGGCTTATTTATTTATTTATTTTATTATTATTTCCTTTCTTGGTTCATGTATATTATGGCTATGCACATCTGTACTTTCAGGTACATCAGTCTGAAAACTTAGATTCTATAGCTGTCCCATAGCAAAGACTGAAATTTAGTTATTGATACTCCAAGACTTGATTTTGCAAGAGTGTTGTGATATATTGATATGGGACTTGAGACAGAATTTTGGTTTGGTTGGCTGGCAAGGTCTCAAAAGAAAACTGATTTATTTATTTGTTTTAGCAAATGATGGAAACACCAGGTGTATGTAAAAGGTGCAGTGCAGAAGGCTCTTCATAATGTGCAGTTGATTTCAGTCTTGCAGATGACATTTTAAAATCCAAAGGTTTCTGAGGATGTCTCCAAATGAGAAAGAGATGGACAATGGCTTCCAGTTTGTTGTTTTATTTTACTCTGTGTAGTAGTGCCAAGTCAATAAAGCCAATCTTCTGACATTTTCATTGTCATTTTCACAGATATTTTTTCCTGTTAAAATTTCTAAAATAGTCCGATAACACAGGATGAATGGAAGTTACAAAACTTTTTTTTGGTGTATATTTGAGCAACCTGGGAAGGTGTCCCTGTTCATGCCAGGGGAGTGGAACTAGATGATCTTTAGGGTCCTCTCCAATCCAGACCATTTTGTGATTCTATGACACATGGCTGTCAGTCAGCTTCTGTGCTTGGTTGTTGGTTTGTTGCTGTCTGTGGATGAGGAAGGGTTTTACACACAGGAACCTGTTAAGGAGCTTTATTTTTTCCTTTCTATGTAAGAAGTAGAAAAACTGTGGGTTAAGGATATATTGTTTTGGTAAAGACGTAGAAACCTTGAAATGAGAATGACAGTAGTTACAGGAGAGAAGAGAATGGGTAGGAAAATGTCATAAACTGATCTACTTCTTACAGAAAAGCAAACACGACTTATCAAAACATTGGGAATGAAATTACAAGCAGGGAGTTCTCAACTCATTTCATCTCAGTGACATAAAGGAATCTAAAGTGTTTGGCTCTGTTCTTTCTTGCTGTTTCCCTTTTGATCTTCCTTTCTGCTCAATCTCATTCATTTCTGTTTTCACTAGACTTTCTCAGGAAGGGATTTCCCTTGGTATTCTCCTTTAATAAAACAGAAATCTAAGTTTCTATATTTACATGAATTTTCTGACAGCCTCCAGGCTTGACTTACTGCTCCTGTTGTTCAAAGTGAATTGCATTAGGCAATTATCAGGTTGATGTATATTTAATCTATTGCAATATTATCTGATAAAGAAAATTTATCTGTTCAATGCATAATCATGGAAGGAAGTGTGGATTTATCCATTCCCCTGACGTAGGGGAAAGAGAAGTGGAGAAAGCTGAAAGTGGAAAAGCTACTTTGGTCCCCTGTGTAAACTGAAACTTCATTTCACTGGTAATTGCCTTCAAAATCCTAGAAAAGGCACTGTTACTGTAGCTATGGCATTCTTCAAAATAACAGAATCCACATAGATCCTCTTTTGTTTATATCCTTCCAAATATATCCCTCATTTGGTCTCTGCTTTGTGGGTGGTATGACCTGTGGGTCAGGACCACTATCTGCTGCAATTCCTGGAGTTTTATTAAAAGGCTCTGTGTGTGATGGTGCCTTCCCTGACTGGGAAACTGGGTTAGAAACAGCAAGAAATGTTAATGGGGAAAAGAATAACTCATGTTTATAGACAGAACCTTGAAAATATGGCCTGTATGTATCTAATGTATTCCACTCTGAAAGCAGATTACTCCCCCTCAACCTCAAAGCATCCTGTGGATGTCTGCTAAAAAATGTTAGTGAATTTAGGTGACTGGCTCTAGATTTTTTGAACAGATGGATTTATAATATGATACTGCAGATAAATACATAGTCTAGTTTAATGATACAGGGCCATCTAAATGGATTACATGGCTTTTATATAATTCTGCTTTTCAATGCCAGTAAGGCACAGATAGACTTGGTCAGGAGTATGTCATAGGTGAAACACTCTGAGTCTTCTGAAATGACTGTAAAGCTACTTATTGTTCATACAACTCTAAACACTCTTTCATCTCTGTCAAGAAAGAGGATTGTTTATACTGTGTGATTTGAAGCATCTAACTGAGCTAGACTTGGCACTTAATTTACACACCTATGTAATCTCTACAGGGAGGGAGGCACTCCCAATTGCTCTCCGGGGATGCTTATCTTCCTCTGTTGACTGAGCAAGGACATGTGTAGGGGGAGGGCAAACATCCCTTATATTTAATCATAAAGACATGAATATTTCCCGTTTTTGCCCTCTCACCCATTCTGTTGAATGGTTTATTCAAGCAGACTAAACTCTGAACCTGAAAAAAAAAAAAAAAAAAAAAAAGGGAAAGTATGTGGTGATTTAAAAACAAAGGAAAAGGCTGTTCCAGAGAGCAGGCAAAATGGTGTGTGTGTCTGTTTGAAGTGGTTAAGCTAGAAAAAGAACAGTAGAGAGCTGAATATAACAGCCTTGAAAGCCATTCTACTACTGGTGTATAAGCTGAAAGATAAGAAAATTGGCTCTTACTCTATCTCAATAGCATAAGCCTTGCAATCAAGGCTGTTCTTGTTTTAATTGTCACCTGCACTCTCACATGGCTTAGTGTTTTTCTACAGGCTAGTGTTTGCATTTTGTGGTGGTTGCATTTGTAGCTGAGTGATGATGTATGTCCAGCCCAGCCTCTGATCTCTGTCTGAGAGCAGGCTCCTTTTCAATACTCAGTATGTGCTTCCAGATGAGAATGTTGGGAATGTTTTGTGCTTGAGAAAATGCTTCATTTTTATTTAGATCTCCCACCTCCTCCCTTCTAGCTTTTCTGCCAGTGGAAAAAATGTTCCATCTCTGAATCAAGAGGGACTTTTTAGCAGTATTTTTTGCTGTTAAGACTGAAAAAAACTCTTATTCTAGAAATGGAAATCCAAGCTGTGTAGGTTTTCTTGAAAATTTAAATATTTGAGTTAAGCATTTGAAAAAAATAGATCTTGAATTTCATTATTTGTTGGCAAACACTGTTTGCCTGGGAATAAACCCCCAATGTTTCAATTAGTTTTTTTGTGAAAAGCAGGCAAAGAACCGATAGTTTCAGAAAAAAAAAAAATAGTTGTCTTCTCTCTTTCTTTTACATTAATATGAATCAACAATGGCTTTGGTGAAACTTTTTGAAACAGTTGATATAAAAATCAATGCATAGTAATCCAAAGGATAAATCATTATATATATATATATAATATATATATATATAAAATAATATATATATATATATGCACATATATATATAAAATCCATAATAATCCCGATCCATATGTGGCAGTCCCATCAGACAGCTGGGGTCAATTGAACCCATTATTGGTTTAAAATTTTGATAAATTGAACAGTCTTGGAATACCAGAGGTGATGTTTATCAGAAGATATAAGGTAGTGTCCAATGGGAATCGTGGTAATTTTCATATTTTAAAGAGCTCATTCCTGTTTGAGAAGAGGAACTTTTGTCCTGACCTCAGGTAGAATGCCCTAAAATTTTCACTTTTTCAGAGAGATCATTGTTGTTCATAGCTACTGTTTGAGTACAGAAGCATACTTGGTCAGGGAAAAACTTAGTTTTGTTAATCTCATTTCCCTACAGATTATTATTATTATTATCATTTTAATAAAGAAGTTTAGTGCCATTTTAAAATCTACTTAAAGTATAGGGTATAGGTAATAGGGTGCTGCTTCTCTAATGCTAAGAATATGCCTTTAATTACTTTTTGGATAAAAGCTGCAGTTATTATCCTTATGACATTTTTTTCTTTACAGTCTTTGTATTAGCCAGCATGATGTATTTGGGAATCTTCTAATTTGTAACAACCAATGTGTTTTTGTTGAGAACACTCATATCAAACCAACCTAATTTATTTTAATGACAAAGTAACAGGCCTTTCAGATAGGAAAAAGAAAAAGGTGTATATTTTTGTAAAGCTTTGTTACTGACTTGCACATTATTCCCACAAGCAAACTAGATTAACACATCTAAGTAATAAATGATAATAATAATAATAAAAGTTTCAGTAGTATAGGGAAAAAGTGGATGACTATACAAAGCAGGATCCTTTTAAGATTTTTTCTGGCTGAAAAACAATTCAATGATTTCATCAATTACTAGGATGGTAAAACTGAGTACTCATAAAATCTTCAAAAGACACCTTAATGGTCTGGACTGCAAATGTGATGACTAACATTCCTATTCAGAAGTCTAGTCAAATTCAAAAAATACTCTGGAATATTGTAAGTGAAAGATGCACAGTAATCAGTTGCATAAACACAGGTAACAGTTCAGTAAAAAGTAATGTGGGAGGTAGCGTGGATCACAAGATGAACATAAGGAAATAAGGAAAGAAAGATGTGAAATTGTTATAATAACTGGAAAAAAAAAAAAAAAAAGATTTAGGAAGAGACAAAACTCTTAAAAAGCATTAAGAATGCCTATAATGAGAGAGAAAAATTTATGTTTAAAAGGACCAGAAATAGCAGGTTTAGGCTGCAGCAAAGAATATAAGCATTAGGAAAATCATTCTAATTTTATGTATACCAATGAATATGATTGAATTGTCTAGAAAGTACTGGATTATCAACACCTGAGGTTTCGAAGAATAACCTTGACAAATATCCATCAGGATACTGGATTTTGGAAGAACCAGATACTATCTTAAGACCTCTTCTGTCTCTATCTTCCGTGCATCTACGCTATCTACAGTAGGGGAATGGTACTGACTGTACATGTGGGTGGTATAGGGAAAATAATATATACTGCAAAAATACTTGCTTGTTTTTCTTATGCTGTTCTTGTTTCTTGGACAAGTTCAATTAATGCAGAAGACTTTTCTCATTTCTCATTTCATTTCTCTTCTCATTTCTCATTAATTTTTACTAATGGTAGCAGAGATATATACCTTGGGTGCATTATTTAATACAGTAAACAAAGTTAACATATATGAACATATATGAAATAACATGAAATGAAATACCTAAAAGGTATTCTGTATGGTTTTGTTTGTTTGTTTACAGTATCTACTTAACCTGAGAATTTCCAGTTCAACTGTTTTAACTCTTTCTGATGTTTGCTTTGACAAAACTACCTCACATAACTCCCACAAACCGAATCTACCTGTAAATTCTGCTTTTCAGTACTTGTTTCTTTAAAAAAAATATATATATATCTATTTTTTTTCTATGCTGTATTTTTCTAATTAGTTGGCTGCAGAAACTGTGAAAAAAGCTAATAAGTAATCGGTGAAAACTTTAATAAGTTTGGAATGCCCATACTAATACATGGAAAACTTTTAGAGTAAGTTGACCAGAATTGATCTGCTATTGGAGACATTGTATTCAAATGTCTTTACTGAAGATTTTGTTCCCAACTGTTTGCTTCTGTCATTCCGTTTAACATTTGCATCTTTGTCAGGCATATCGTAATAATGATCGCTTGCCATGCTTTAAATATCTCAAGGGCATGCTATTCTTCAAGGCAGCAAGCTGTTAGACTGGCTCCATTGATTGTAAAACTGCACTTTGCAGCAAGTAATATAAATGTGAAATTCTTTTTTTTTTTTTTTTTTAATTTCTTTTTTTTTTTTTTTTGGGGGGGGGGGGTCTTTTGGGGGATCTTTTATCACCACTCAGGATGCAAACACAAGCCTTTAAACCTTAAGTGGAAATGGAACCAAAGAATTCTGGAATGTCAGATCTGAATACACTGAAAGTGTATTTTTTAAACTTTTTTTGGTGTTGCTGTTTTTTGTTCTTTTTATTTATTTATTTATTTTTTTTTTGGGTGGGGGGAGGAGGGGACATATCTATTTTTTGGTTATTTCCTGTGTCTCTCTGAAATGTTTTAAGGTTCAGTTTTTCCCAAAATGATCTGCACTATTTTTCACAGAGGCTTTTGGGAAACACGGGGATGCATCAGGCCTTGTCCACATTGTTCTTTACCAGATGGATTGCAAAGGAGTCAGGAAGCAGCCACAATAGCACAGGAAACCTCCCCTACTTTTCTATTTTTTTCTGAAAGATGCATCAAAAATAATGCCCTCATGGAACATCTTGATTTTAAACAAATAGAATGCAGGAAAAACATCCCGTCACTTAGACTTTTTCTTCTGTGGAAATTGCCATCTAGGCAAGATGGATGCTGATATGAAAAACTGGATGGAAATCCAGATGTAAAAAAATTTCCTCATATCACAGTAGTCCTGGGCTGTGGATGCAGTGAGACACCAAGGTCCAAAAGTAATAAACTGAAAACTTCCCTCCATTGTTGAAATTACTACTTTGCAGGATGCCACCAAAAAACTGTGTACAGCCTCATAGTAGGACTGATAGCAGCAGCTAAATAAATGATTCAGATATTTGGCTGAACACCAGGGCTTATTGAGATTTTTCATTGGGTTGTTTTTGGAGAACATATCATGTTTCTTTACTAGTTCAAAACTGGTCTAGATCACTTGCTTGGTATGAGATAATCTTAACCTTAATGAAGCTAACAAAGGTTTATAGAAGTTGAAATTGCCCAACAGTATAAGAAAAAACTTATAATAGTTGTGCTGTGTATTCATTTCACTGGATCTATATTGCCCCTCTGTAACTTGAATCCTTGTTTAATTTTGTTTTCATCTTCACTGTTATTGCAAACGTTATTATACCTGAACATACCTCTTACACTTCTGTGGCAATCTGTTTCCTCTGTTTTTGAATGATTTTCTTTCTCAGATATCATTGCAGCTCATGAACATACTTAAAGTACAAAACAAAACACAACACTTATTTATAAAATGTGAGGTCAATTCTTTTACTATTTCCTTAACTAAAAATTCCATTGTTTTACTTTTTTCATTTTTACTCATGTGTTTTAAAAGCAGCCATAAAATATTAACATAGTTGATATACAGACTATCTTTGTTGATATTCATTTGGAATTGTTTGAAAAAGCAATAGAAACATAAAATAGATGCTACTGAGGTCAGGTGTAAAGTCCCCAAAGCTGTATGTCTAATCATGCTGAAAAGTGAATGTGATTATGGTATTTTTCTTTATGCCTGTAATTCAGATAAGTTATTTTAAACAAGTACACACTCTACGTGGGAAAGCATCAGCATGCCTATGACTACTAAAAACGTTAGTTATAAATACTGTTTTGCATTTATAAATTTATAAATAATTTATATAAAAAAAAAAACTTAATCCTGGGTGTTTACCTGTCAAGTGAGGAGCACGATCTCTCAGTACTCTCTGTAGGGTCCAGTTTAGCATAAATTCAAGGTCAGCTTTTCTTTGCATATCTTAAATGAGAGAGATCCAAAAGCCAAACACTCCTCTTGGTCTGCCTCGGATAGGTCTTTGAGGGGTGAATTTAAGTGTCTGTTGTCTCATGAATTAGAATTTTTTAAGCCTTGTGTTGAATTGATTTACAGCTGTTATTGCACAGCATTTTAGAGAAACAAAAACCTTACTCTGAAAAAAAGAAAACAAAACACAAACAACAACAACAAAATAATAGTAATAAAATAAATGAGAACAACAACAAAAAACAAAACACACAAATTCATAAATTAATTTGTTCCTGGATAATCACTTCTGCTGAAGACCTGCATAGATATTTTATTTTTTAGCTACTGTGGAAATTTAAAGGCTGTAACTTTCTGTAGGATCTTTTAAATATTTGTATTTAAAATAAAAGTATATAAAGTAAAAGTACTTTTATAGTAAAATTAATTAATGGGGTGCTTAAATATCTCTGCAGCTCAAAGGATATATTTTGTATATATATATATACATAGGATATATTTTATTATTCTTTATAATCTCTCCTGTTCTTCATTTTACATTTTTTCAACTAAGTGGAAATTTTTGTGTTACGTATATATACATATAAATATATTTACATTATTTGAAGTACATTGAACTCCAGCATCATTTATTAAAGTTTTTTGAAAACTGAGTGAACACTTTAAAGATCTGCAAGGGGAAAGGTGTTCTTCTCTGGGCTATATTCAGACTAACACAAACCCTTTCCTCTGCAAACATAACAACATGTCTGCTTGCATGAGTGTCTGTGAAATCTGACTCTTGGATATACACCACATTGCTGTCTGCTGCAGCATCCCCTTACATATGTATGTGTGAATATCTGTTTACAGAGATTATTAATGCAGCTCCTGAGAGTTTAAAGGGCTGTAGGATCCCTAGTTTGTGGTTGTCAGCCACTTTTTATAGCATGGATCCTCAATCTCCACAGTCTGTTTTCTCCTAAGCGCAGTGCCTGTTCCGCTGTTCTGGAGTAGGTTCTTCTTCGCCTACTCCATATTAGTGGAGTTTTTTTTATTTATTTTTTTATGTGTGCATTTGTGTATGTGTGTGTCTATTGAAGAGAGGGGTAAGGAAAATATAGATAAGAAAGTGTTTTGTTCTGTGATTTGTGAGTGTAAATGTGCTACAACATTTCATGGTATTTCTCAGGTCATGTGGAGTTTGATGAAGGATTCTGTTTGAATTTGCTACCTTGGGCTGTTTGGCAGAAAATCAGCTTCTGTAGAAACAAGTCAAAGAACATATCACATCTTCTATAGCTACCATAATATGAACTTAAAAGAGAAACTTTTTATTTATTTATTTATTTATTTTGTATAAAGGACAGCTCAGAAGGAAAAAATCGAATGTTGGAATTATGGTTAGTGGTCTTTAATAATAAAAGCTGTAATTCTTTCCTAAATGGTCTTTTACATTGTAGATTCTTTAAATTCCTGCTGTGACTCTTCTCTTTCTCTCTCCCTCTTTAGTCATTGAATTCACATTAGATAAAAATAAGGGCAAAATTCAAAAATTGAGGCTCTAGTATATCAGAGAAAGGTTTAATGCTACTGATGAGTACAGCTTTACAGTCTCTCCACTTACAAGGGCATATTTAGAGCTTAATGAGTACGGTGTGGTAGTGTGTATTATGGGATACATTTCAAAATAATAACAGAAAATTAGGTTGCTCTTCCCATATGACGCTAACAAGCTGCATTGTAGAGGAGGCACTAGAAAGAAGTGGTCAGATAAAACTTAATTTAGGACTGAAAACCTGTACTATGTTCCTCATCATCAATTTATCCTGCACTCTCTGTTTTAATTATTCTATGATGATCTTTGAAAGTACAGCTGCCATGAGAATGTCAAATGAGCAGAAGTACACAATGTACTGATCCATTGAGGACACTGAGGACACTGACCTTCTTTATGTAAACTCATGTTCCATTTCAATCAAATGTTTTGTCACACCACCCATACATTTACAACAGCTTCATAAAAAAAGTCAACACTGGCATATATGACAGACAATTAAACCATCCTGTGGAGTCCACTTGCACTGACACAGGAGTAGGTGAAAATCATCAAGTGATAATAAGTATGTAGATTCATTTGTTCATAATATATTGATTGGGGAAAAGTGCAGCTGCAGAAAGTCAATATGCCTGCATACTCTTGTCTCAGCTGGATAAATGCACTTAGGGTCTTCTCATTACTGTAATTACAAAAGTAATCAGTTTTAAAGGAAAACCACAGATACCATGTAAATGGGTATGGAATTTAGCAGAGCAATATCAGTTTGTTGCATCTGAGCAACATGAGTTTTCCTGCAAGAAGGAATCTAAAAAATAGCAGCAGAAAGGCTTGCTGTCCTAGATAAGTTTTTCTACAGATAAGTTTAATAATACAATAAAAAAAAAAAGCATTAAACAGTCAAATACAGAAGAGAAAAGAAATAATGCATAGAGACAAAATAATGTCTGCCAGAACAAGTATATTCTAGTGTCATGCAATCCTGTTATTATGTCAGATTCAGGTAGCTCTATTATAAATGTTTCAAGCTTGAATTAGAAAGCTTCCCATGTTCACAAGGTAAACAGAATAACTGTCTTAGAAAAACTATAGAAGAAGGTGAAGTGATGGTGGGAACAGAGTATGTTATAACTAAAGCAGGATGTTTTTTTAGGTTTACAGCATCTTTCTCAACTTCTAGTGAGCAACCTACAGATATTTTTTGTTGTGAAATAACAGTTGATGGCTTCAAAATGAATGCAGCTGGGAAGACTAGTTTTGCTGTAGGCTACCTTTTATGTATTTGTGGCAGTGGTGAGAAGAATCACTTCTAATGCAAAGCTTTCTTCAGAATAAGGTGAATCTCATCATTCTTTTAAATTTTTTCCACCTCTGCTCATCTTTGAATCCCTGGATTAGTGAAGGCAAAGAACAAACAAACAAACAACAAAAACTACCAAAAACCACAAACAAACAAAAAACAACTCTGTAACTCTGCCGTGACATTGTGTGTATTATTTGGGGAAAAAGAGGTAATATAAAACCCTTCATAATGAAAAAGGATTCTAGCACTCTAGAAGACAGTTTCCTGATATAGGAAAATGTGCAAGTTTTTTCTTTAATGTATGTAACTGGCAGATGTTTCTTATGTAAATGGTGTACTCCAGTCTCCAATGACTAATTAGCAGTAACCAAGCCTGTATAAAAACCTTTATACATAAAATTTTTGGTAACTCCTTGTCACAAAAATCAAAATCTAAGATGGATTTATGATGTGTTGCTACTGATATAGAAGAGAAAAGAGAGAGACATAAAAAGAAAAGAAGGATAGTCTCTAATTCAAAGCTGTCAGTTGATCAGGTCTTTGAATCCTTTATGGAGTTACTTCACAAAAAACTCAGTATTTGTGCATCTAAGCCTCATTTTTTTTTTTTCACACTCTTAGTCTTCATTCCCTGGGAACCCTTGTTTTTGTGTGTTTTAGTAACATGTCTTTTCCTCACAGGAGAATTAGTTCATACTACCAAGTCAACACATTTTTTTTTTGCAGAAGACTTACTATTCTGCAAGAAAATGGACATAAAGATAGAAATATATGCACTCTACAATACAGAACAAACTGCTCTAACAAGTTCCCTATCTACCTTCTCCAGCTCTTGCCCTTCTCTCTGATGTCCTCCTTCCAGATGCACTCCCGTGCCTCTTGTATTTCTCAGGACTGGCCAACACACAAGGCATCTATATCAAATTGAGTAGATACCTTGGAATCAACTAAAGCAGAGAAATGCTGAAAAAAATGAATAAAAAGGAAAAAATGGACTATTAGAGGTAGTAAGGGACTAGAAAAAAATAAATGCAAGAATGATAAAGGTGGAAAAATATCGGGATGCCTGAGATTCAAAGCCCAAACTTAGGCTTGCACATTAACTGTGGGCAGTGCTGTACGAGTTCCTGTGCTTGATTTAGATTAAAGCTGCTTGGCAGTACAGGTCGTGTGAGACCTTTTGCCAGCTTTTGCGGATTCAGAGAGTAGAGATTGCAAGCCAGGGTCAGTCTGCCTTCGGGTCCCCATCATACACAGACAAGGAGAGCTTGGGCAGTCTTATCTATTCTTATGGATCTGACGCAGCACAACTCCTTGAATGCCCATCAGGGTGCTCTGAGCTGCCAGTTGCTCAGAGGTCATAACCTGTCTCTTCAGCTCACAAGAATCCGATAAACTGCTCCCAGCTGTCCAGGTGCTGGATAAATGTAATTTTACAATAGTAGTGCCATGTGAGTTATAATCTTATCTCAGGCTTTCTCTTCAGTTAGCAGTGACTGCTTGAGATGTAGAGACACCTATTAACGGTGTCTTTACACTATCTGAAAATACATCAAGGGGATGGCCTTGCTAGTTCTTTCAGTTCTTGTTTGTGTTAATGCAATTTGCATGATTATTCCACTTCCATTCTGGCAGGGCTTGAAATCTGAATCAGAAGATGGATTTTTTTCCATCAGATATATCTGTATATCAGTCTTTTGCCCTAGTGACTTATTCTTCCTAAGCAAGATAGGTGTAATATTGGAATTAAATAGGTAATACGTAAAATATTTTGGTCTGTAATAGGCTAAATATTTTTTTTAAAGAAACTTTATGGTATGAATTGTTATGGGATTTGGGCACCACTTGATATGCTTTTTTTTTTTTTTTTTTTTCCTCTGGCATGAGAAATTGTTATAAATAAAAATCCTCACAATTAAAGCCTTTGTTGAAGTCTGTATCTGCATATGTAAACAAGCTTACAGCACTTGGAAGTCCATTTTGTCAAACTGTATGCAGTGTTAACTTTAAAACTTTTTTGCATGGACCAAATAGATGCTCAGTCTGTGGTTGTTTTTCAGCGGTATCTGCCTCTCAAGGTTTATTTGACATTTATAATGATACTTGTTATTTTTTATTTTTTTTCCTTTGCTCTTGGTGATGAGGAAGGTTTTATGAAGAGATTTTTTCTTTCTGTGGTTTTATCATCCAACTCTGCTTTCTCCGGCCTTTCTCACTCAACCTACTGTAGTCAGCATCCTTGCTCCTGCTGGTACAAGCTGTTTTCCCAGTCTGCTCAAGACTTCTAATTTCTGAATCTTGCTGTTTATTCCAAGTCCTCTGTTATAGTCTCCTTGTGAGTGAGTGCCTGCAATTGTAATTGGCTTTCCTGTCCTGCCAATCTTCCAATTTCTTTCCTTTTATTCCCATTTTTATCCTCCTATTGCAGCAAAGTAGATTGTATTCCCAGTGTTACTAATTTTTGTGAGGGCCTTTATGCTTTTCATTTTCTCAGCAAAGCCTGACTTAGTTGCTGTTTCCTGATGGGATACCTGTGCTGACTTACCACTCAGCAGCAGTTTCTTTTTCTGCCTCCTGCACTGCTATTTTTGTCTCCTGACATTTTAATCATTACTGTATTTTTTTTTGGAATCACCTAGTGCTCATTCATGTAATTTTTGTCACTTTAGCCCTGTCCCATACACCTGCCACACTTAATTTGCACTGCAGTTTATTTGATTTCTCACATGGAAATAAGGTTTTATGTATACAGCTACTTTATATAGACTTCTTTCCTCTTGTTTCCAAATGCTTTTTTTCTTAATGCGGCCTGTTTCAGCCACATCTGAGGGGGTTACTTATCCAGAAGAATTAAACTTCTTACCTGTCCGTGACAACTAGCAGCAGTGAAAAGAAGCACCACTGTAAGCATTTTTATATATGTGTTACTGGACAGTAGAGAACCTGTGCTGCACAGAACACTTTAGAAGCGCTCTATGGAGAGATACTTTCAGTTGGAGCTCACACTTATGACACACATCCATGAGAAATGTTATATTATTCCATATTCATTTTACTGCGGTTTATATCATTCTAACAGAAGGTATCATAGAATCATAGAATGGCTTAGGTTGGAAAGGACCTTGAAGATCACCTCGTTCCAACCCACCTGCCATAGGCAGGGACGCCACCCACTAGATCAGGTTGCTCAGGGCCTCATCCAACCTGGTCTTGAACCTGGCCCAGAGATGGGAAATCCACAACCTCCCTGGGCAACCCATCCCAGTGCCTCACCACCTTCTGAGTGAAGAATTTCCTCCTAACATTTAATCTAAATCTCCCCTCTTTTAGCTTAAAACCATCCCTCTTGCTCCTGTCCTTATCTGATTGAGCAAAGAGTCACTCTCCTTCTTTTTCATAAGTTCCCTTTCAATACTGAAAGGCCACAATGAAGTCACCCCGGAGTCTTCTCTTCTGTAGTTTGAGCAGCCCCAGTTCTCTCAGTCTGTCCTCATAGGAGAGGTGCTCCAGCCACTTGATCATCTTTGTGACCCTCCTCTGGATGCACTCTAACATATCAACATCCTTCTTGTACTGGGGGCCCCAGACCTGGACACAGCACTCCAGGTGGGGCCTCACAAGGGCAGAACAGAGCAAGACAATCACCTCCCTCACCCTGCTGATTACTCCTCTTTTGATACAGCCCAGGATGCAGTTGGCCTTCTGGGCTGCGAGTGCATGCTGCCAGCTCATGTTTGCTTTCTATCCAGAACCCCCAAGGCCTTCTTTGCAGGCCTGCTCTCAATATGTTCTTTCAGTCTGTACTCCTGTTAGTGGTTGACCTTTGCAGGTGCAGCACTTTGCACCTGGACTTATTCAGCCTCGTTAGGTTCACATGGGCCCTCTTCTCAAGCTTATCCAGGTCTCTTTGGATGTCATACCTTCCTTCTATTGTATCAACCACACCATTCAGCTTTGTGTCATCTGCAAATATGCTGAGAGTGCACTTAATCTAACTGTCTATGTCATTGTTGAAGATATGAAACAGCAGTGGTCCCAGGACAGACCCCTGAGGCATGTTTTAAGAAGTTGCGCACAGGTATGTCTTTCTCAGTTGCCAGTATATATGGAATTGTGTACAATTGCAGAGGAAGACGTCATCAAGTTCAATTATATATACTGGTTTAAAAGAATAATTTGTTTACTATGATAGGGAATGTAGAATATAACCTACTTTCCATGGAGACTCATTTATTTGACAGCCTTGTATTTCTGTCTGTCTTTGTACAAGCTCCCAGAGAGCCTGTACAGCTTTTGAGAACCTTTCGATTTCTCCTTTTTGAGATTCACAAGCTACTGTTGGACAATTTCCTGCTATTGTGTAAACAAAGCATGCCCATACTTAAGTATTCTGTATTACTTATTTAGTTTTCATACTTTGAAAAGATGTTTGAATGGAGTGTCTCTACTTTGACTCCTTCTTGCCAGAGGTTATTCTACTGACTGTCAATGAAAATGCATATCTTGGAAAAATCTACTGCAACAAGCAAGGATTGCTGTAATCTTTTAGTGCTGACATTTCACAGGCGATGAGGGTTTTCAGGGGTAAAATAAGTTCACAATTCATTCTCTAACTGTAGCTAAATCATGTTTCATTCCTGGGAAATATTAAGGATGGACTGACATTTAAGTATAGATTACCTGGTGTGTAGGATGAGTGTTGTGCAGGTAACAGTGTTTTCTTTGGCTGCTGCATTTCCAATTTCTGAAGCTCTTCAGAGCAGGTTTATTACTCTGAGAGTTTCTGATATGGCAATTCTTATTTTTGCTTTGCCCCATCCAGATGTAATTTGCTTCATCATCCATTATTTTCAATAATGATTTTCTACCCAGAAACACTAATATATGAGCTGGGGCCAATTTGATGGAATACTATTCATCAAAATAAAACAACAGGCATCACTGTTACGTGATGAAAGGTCTGTACAAGCCAGTGCTCTTACAAATGGAGATGATGGCTGATGAGGCTGTAATGCTTATTTCTCTAGATGACTGTTACTAGACTTTGGTGTTTTGAGACGCTGTTTGTTCATCTTTCTTCACCTCTTGTGTGTTTAGCATTAAATGAAAACATATTCCTCACAAAGTTTCCCAATAGACAGTTTGGGCAAGAATGAACTGTTCAATACAGCATTTGTGGTAGCACTTTGGCTCTACCAGTCCATACTTCAAGTCATGGACCAAACAAAATGATTACTTTGTTGATTGCTTTCCTTAGCACTGCCTCTAGTGAACACTGTAGCAATATGATATTTTCTGCTTTCTGAGTTGTCAACAAACTCATAAGGATCCTAAGGACCCCTTGCATCAGATATTAGGATGCTTTCTGAAACCAGAGTACTGATTGAATATGTTCTTCCAAATGATCCTGCTTGAAAGAGTGATAAAAATATCACTGTCACTCGCCTTGTCTCAGTTTTCTATCTTTTCCCAGTGTAACAAAAAGAGCTATTTTCCCCTCTGTACCTTCCCTTCCCAGCTGCTGTCCTGAACACCTGAACATAACTATAGTTAGGATCTTTCTTTAGAAAATGAATTAAGAAATTGAAATAAAACAATCAAAATTAATTTCCATTCAATTTCTAACACAATCCTAAGGATCACGGAGGAGGAGATCCAGGTCTGGGCTATCTAAGGAAGGAGGAGGAACAGTCAGCAAAACACCCAAGGAAAGGACTAACATAATGGAATTTGCTATGAGAAACTTTTAGAGATTTGCATTGAACCTAGGTGTAATTTTATGATCCTATTCTATTCAGATGAGCTGAATCATCATTGGCATAATCCTACAGAAAGAAAAAATGCGATAAAGATAGGACTTAATAGCACAGCAAGACTTATGCTTATGACAGTCTTTGAAAAACGTGCTTTTGTAGACAGTCAAAATAAAGTTACATAGCTACGCTGCCTAAGATACATACACCTACAATAAAAAATTGAGTTTGAGTGGCATAAACATGTAATTGAAGTTTTTCTACTGTAAGAGAGAAGTTCTTTTAATTTGCCATGCACAAATCTCAAAAGCCCCATAATGAACAGAAAGAGGAGTATAAGATTATCATATAACTTAAAATTACTGTGGAGGAAGTTATTCTAAGAACTGTGCAAGCAGGAATAATTAAAAATTGCTGTATAATGCAAAAGATACTTCATCCATAAAAATGAAAAAGGTATTATTTACTTGAGTGTTTCTAACAAGAGGCCAGAAAGAAAATCTGTGTAGTAAATCTCCAGAGCAGAAATCTGTGGCTTTCAGAAACCTTTGGAGGATCAGATTCGCCATGGTGGATCTGTAGATATTAAAGGACTGCGATTATTTCAAGGATGTCCTAAAACATTTGGCTGAGTCTCAGAAACCTACCAAGAAATGACTTTTAATTAGATTCACCCAAAGCTGGATTCTTTTTTCTGTGTTGTAGCACATCTGCTGTTTTTAACTTGTGAAAGTATTTATTTATTGTGTGTGTGTGTGTGTGTGTGTGTGCGTACAATGATCTACTGTAGAAAGCTTTGTTTTTCCATAGAGAATAAAACTTTGGTGTACAACAAGTTATTACAATAATCAGTATAACAGTATTCTATTCAGTAATCCACATTCTTCTGCCAAGTAGCACGTTAGAGACCTCAATGTGTCACTTTTTCCCAAACATCAGCCAGATGAAGTTAAATCCTCACTGTTATGATAGCTTCCAGCACTGATGCCTTGTCACCCCCAGCAGTAGATTTAGGTAAAAAGTTTCCCCACTAGCAGAACTGCTGGGAAGTGTGGTTATGCTGGGCCAAATCGTCAGTCTTGAAGTTTGCCTCTGTGCAACTAACTACGGGTTGCATAGATGAGATCTAAACCAATTTTTAGCAAGAGTTTGAACTAAGAGGTTGACATAAAGGGAGTGGAGTCCTTATCTCTTATGAGGAAAGTCTAAGGAGCTGGGTTTCTTTAGCATGGAGAAGGGAAGACTGACGGGTGACTTTATTAATGTTTATAATGTTTATAAGGGTGAGTGTCAGGAGGACTGAGCCAGGCTCTTCTTGGTGACATCCAATGATAGGAAAAGGGGCAATGAATGCAAGCTGGAACATAGGAGACATAGCTTTTTTATGGTGAGGGTGACGGAACACTGGAACAGGCTGCCCAAGGGAGTTGTGGAGTCTCCTCTGGAGACATTCAAAACCTGCCTTGACACATTCTCATGTGATGTGATTTAAGTGTACCCACTCTGGCAGGGGGATTGGATTAGATGATCTTTCAAGGTCCCTTCCAATCCCTAACATTCTGTGATAAGTAGTTTGTAATGTTTTTCCTTAATGCAAAGTTCGTATTTTATTAGTATAGGGGAAGCATTGGTTTGAGGTTTGACTTTCTAAGATTCCTTCTATTAGCTTTGTTGATCTAAACTTCCATTCAAAAACTCAAATATTGTTGGAATAGTATACTCAAGCACTGTGAGAAAAAAAATGAAGTAGTTTGACAGAACTGATGGAGAACGTATCATTAGTGGAGACAACACAGTGCACCATGACATACAAATGGTATTTCTGAGTATGAAATTGTTTTGAGAGTGAAGAAACTTCTCATTTTGTCCAGAAGTTTTTTATTGACTGTCAAGTATATTTCCCAGTGCATTAAAACCTGTACTTTCAGACAACAGTTTTGGTTTCAGTCAATTAATATTTTCTAACATGTCTCCCTTACCTGCCCTCAAACTCATAGAAGCCAGCCCCAAGATATTTTGTCAAAATAAATAAATAAATAAATAAATAAAAATTGACCAGATCAATCTGACATCACTTCAGTTCAGGAACTGACAAGTATAAACAAACATTGATATCAGTGTCACTGATCTGTTTGAAAGCTGGCTCAACATCTGTTACTGTTTGGCAAAGGGACACAGAATGTACAGATTTTTAAAGCTTTGTAAAATGTTTTCATATTTATGCAATGATTGATATTTCATTGCAATTACTAACCTGATAAAATTTGTCACCAGAGGTGGGAGGATGAGAGAAGTTGAGACAGGCACATCTGCTACTTTTTTTGGAGATCCAACAAACTTTTAAATGAGATTCAGGCTTTGAACTCCTTTCAAGTTTATTTTTGGCCCCAAATCCAGAGAGCATATTAATGGGCTGAAGGGAAGCACACTATTGCAGTAAACCACATCCCAGAGAGGGTTTTGTGATGGGTCTCTAAGCAGTTTCACTAAATCAAATATTTTCCTTGGAGATAATGAAGGAGAGAGATATGAAGAAGTAGTTGTTTCTTTTCCTAGTAAGTTAATACTACTCTTTATAACACTTCTAAGCTACTAATAATTATTTAAGAACACTTAAAATGTTCCTTTTCACAAATGATAATTATAGTCTAGTTGTAGTTAGAACGGAGTAAGACTTCTTAGAACACTAGATGTACTGGAGGAGGAAACATTCAGAAAAATACTGTTCATTGAATAACAAAGATTTGGAATGATGGACAATGGTAGACATTTTCAAATGTGAAATGTGAAAGCAATTCTTCATTTATTTAGGTTTGAGATACATCATTCTTTAAAATAGACATTAACACTTTGATCTAATTAGATGATAACTTCAGTAAGTTTTGCAAAATCAAAATCTCTATGGGAATGTCTGCGCTGTACTACAAGATGCAAAATAGATATCCTCAAGCTGATGTCAAAAGTGTTATGAACAGAACAGTACAGTCACCTCACTTTCCTCAGCCAATTTGTTGCTTTGCCTGGGAACAAGTGGTGGTGCTTGGGACTGGAACTGGAATCATTTTTGCAGTATTTCATGGATGAAAATGCAGTCTGCTTGGAGGCAAGTTGAAGATGCCCTGCAAGATTATCTTCAGTGCCCAAAGCATGTACACTTCCCCATGGAGCTCAAAGCCAAGTTGCTTTGCCTTCTCTGAGGCTAACTGGCCACATATCATTCATCCTTGTTAACACTGGGGCACTGTGGTTTTTGTTAACACTAGGGTGAGGCAAACTGTATTGCTATCTTGTTAGGAAACTAAATCTATAAAACTAGGGCTGAAAAACTTGTTTCTGATTTTACCTGAGCTAGAGCTGTAACAGAAACTTTCCAAGCAGAAGTGTGGGTATAGTAATAGGATAGCTCTCTCAAAAAGTACAGCCATGGCTAAAAGAAGCCATTTTTATTATAGTGTTTTAGAACAAAGTTTCACTTTTTGGTATGTTAAAATGATAAACAATTTAAATTTACAAATCAATCAAAATTGGAAAATGGCTAGAACTTAGGTTACATGTGAATTACCATGAACATGCATCTTTTTTTTTTTTTTTAGTGTGCTTTTACCTGTACCTATTTGAACCTAGTTTTCTTCTTCCACAACTGTATTGTTACTGCTATATGTGTTGCTTCTGTTTTAAAGAATAAAAATGTTAGTGAATTATAATACAGAGCCTTCCAATCTTAGCCAGAGAAACATGACTTCCCAACCTTGTTGTGGGAAACCACAAAACCTCTCTCATGAGATTTATCCCAAGTAAATGAATATATTTTAGCTTGAAACAAACATAAAAGTTTGAAAATTTCTATGTTGTGGGCCCAAATATTTAGCAGTTACATTACTGAAAATAGGAATGTGTTGCAGTCTCTTTCTATAGCCATTTAACTAAACCTGTCTGCAATGATATTCCCACTTTTGCATCCCTTGTGTGTGTTTATTAATAGAAATGCTATCAAACCTGTCATCTTCTACCACCAAATTTTTTAGTAAAACAAAAATGGATGTTCAGTAGATATTGCCAGTCTGTAATGGGGAA
The DNA here is from genome assembly GCF_964211825.1 of Aythya ferina. Classification (NCBI taxonomy): domain Eukaryota; kingdom Metazoa; phylum Chordata; class Aves; order Anseriformes; family Anatidae; genus Aythya; species Aythya ferina. The sequence continues at coordinate 39,019,698 of NC_140297.1, read as the reverse complement.
AGGGGAAGTATGTAATTGGGGAAGTATTCTAATATTGTGATTTCAAAAACACAAGCAGTTGATGCTACAAATAAAAACCATCTTTCCCAAACATGGCACACATCAATTTAAGTTTAATTAACAATAATGGCAGCGAGACCATCTTGGTGATCTTCAGAACAGTTGTTGGCAGATGTCTGACAATACAGCAGTAATTACAAATATTTCCCTGCTGTATCATTTCTATTTAATTCACTTTTTAAATGAAATCGCATAATTTATAGACTCTTCAGGTATGTTCAGGTCTGCAGTCTGCTGTGCCATGCAGCACGGCGTAAACCAACTTGTTTTCTTAGATTAAATCTATGGTAGTCTAAAAATAGCTCCATGAACATATGTGCTAAAGTACTTCGTGATAACCTTTATTTTCTCCAAACTTAATGTAATAAATCAAAACTGCAGAGCCAAGCACATGCTGTTGTACAACAGGAATTGCAGTCATACATCACTTCTCACTGCAAGAAGGAAGCTACTGATACGTATATAATGTATAATCTGTTGAAAGTATTTAAGATAGGATTTAAAAAGAAATGTAGTATTTGTGAGAAACTTATCCTTTGCCTCATTAAAAAATAAAGAGTATTTTTTTAAAAAAGATAACTGATAGGAAGGCTAGGGGAGTAATTTATTTAGAAATTTTAATTGCCTTAAGAGCTTTCTACTTGTAGATCACCTGCTGGATGATTTCTAATGGTTCATTATCTTTTGGTTTACATTAGTTGAGATCAAGGTCTGGTCATCAAAGGCTACCTCGAGTAACGCACTGACATCATTCACATTCTTGTGGGCTTTCCAATTAAGGCCCAAGAACTAGTGGTCAGAACAGTTCTTATGTCAGCTTTAAAGTATATTGGCATGAAGTTGGAGAAACATTGCTCTGTTTTGGCATGTTGGATGTGCTCTATTCGATAGGAAATTATTTGTCAGGTTATCACTCATGTTCATTAAATGGGTTCAAGCATTTAAAATTTGGAACCAAATTTTTCATGGAAAGGAAACTAAGCTGGTGAGTCTTAAAGTGCAAGCAGCTATTCTGCTTAACAGTGAAGGGCAGTGGATGCCAAGGAGAGGTTGTTGCTTCTCAACCTGACAGACTGGAAGTAAGGAGGAAAAGAGGAGGCTCATGTTAATAGCTGTACAGAAATGTGTCAAGGAGGCAAAAGGAGTGGCTGTGTATGGAGGGTTAAGCCTTCAGAGATCTGAAGCTCCCCATTTAACAAGTATTAACAGACCTTAGCACAATAACAACAAATAGTTATGCATATATAGTATAGGTGGTGTGCCTTTTTTTCCCCTAATCTTGCTTCTCAGAATGGTAGAAAAGAGTAGCAAGGTGGCATTCAGGTCCCCAGTTATTACAGTGAGTTTTTGTCTATTTGTTTTTCATGGTTTTAGTGTAAAATAATATCCTTACTGATATCACTATACCTTTGTCCATTTTTTTGAAAATCTAAATCTGCAGTCTGACATTTTGTGAGTGATTGAATATAGAGTTATACTTTTTAGCTATTTTGCCTCAAGCCAATTGAAAGAGATACTGCATTTCCTCTTAAATTGCTTAAAGACAGTGTTTGTTCTCAGTGATTTCATTTATTCTTTTATTTATTTAGAGCTTTAAATAAAGTACTTGTATTTTAGATGTAGTACCTTTAGCTACAGTAGTTGTGGGAAGTATGGCTTATGCTAATAATAAACATTATTAACATGTTAATAATAAACATTAATAACAGGAAACTGAAAATTTATCAAATTCAATTTTGGATAAAATATACATTTACATATAATTAAATAAAAATGATTTTTATTCGTTATATAATGCTCTGCAGATTAAAAATTTTTGATCATAGAACATATTGGAATATTGATATGAAGTCTTTGGTAGTGAAATGACTCAATACTTTACTGTGCATGCTGATTTTCAACAGATATTGATGTTGTATATGTTTTTTTTTTTAATGAACCTTCTGACTGACTTCTTACTCTGGTCTTCAAATATTACCAATATTTTTGTTTTTCTTTTTGATAATGTAGTTGGGGAAAAAGTCCTTAACATTTAGGTACGGAGACTTTTCCCCCAGTTAATCTTTTGTTTTTCACATGTAGAATACAAGGCCTCTTTTTGTTATGGTCATTATAATGTTATGAGAAATTAAAGTTGAACAAACTGTTTATATTGTTTAGATTCTCACATTGACCATATGTCTAGGAGTTTAAGAAAACTTCTGCAAGTGAACTAAAGGAAATTTGTAATGATTGATAATTAGCTGCCCCCTATTTGAGAGTTGCTGTACCTCACCACGAGCCCCAAGCAGCCTTTTCAGGCTTTCTCTTTCTTAGGCTGGATTCTGAGCTTAAAATGCTCTTGGCAAGTATGGTGTGATGCTAGTCTGAAGCAAGGCCAATGCCACGAGGCCAACAGATCAGAATCTGCTTACTTGCTTCTACTGTGGTGCAGAAAAAGCAGAAATATTTTGGGGTGAGACTGTTTTTTTACTTGTCTACAATACCAACTAAAGAGTGTCAGAAGAAGATCAGTCTTTCTTCTCACCAAGAAATTTGAAGTCTCCAGCTTCTTTCACTAAAGCAAAACACCCATAGAGTTTTGGGATTGAATTTTAGTAAGCCCTGGTTGGCAAACAAATAAATAAACCCATGACATTATAAGGAAGGGTATTTTATCTTCATTGTTCACCTGTTGGAAGAGGATGGACTTAAAGGAAGATGGGAGGAACTGTGCTGCTGCCTCTTTGACAGCACTAGTGCTGACCACAGATGAAGATTGGCCATCTCTATAGGGAGTGCCAAAGTTGGCAGGTTTTTTCTCTCCTGTCAGAAGGTCACAATGTAGTGGGGTGATGTATTACATACAACTGCCATATGGCACCACTTGACAGTACTGCTGTAATTAAAAATAACCTCTGAACACTATAAAAATAACCTCTGAACACCATAAGTCTACTGTGAATTTCAAAAATATGTGTTTTTCACTCTATCTTTGCAAATTTCCCATCAGATTTCATCTCTTGACTTCTTCCACTGAAAGGAGGCTAACTATGCTTTTTACAGTATGTATTCTACAACAAATCTAAAAACAGTTCTACAACAAAACTAGAATCATTCAAATACCAAACACAAAAATGAAACATTAATAAATTAATCTACACATCTCTCTAAACATAGCCTATAATCCTTTTTACTGTAAATACTGTCAAGCATAGCAAGAGACGAGGTATTCCACTCAGTATTTAATCCCTTTCAAGATAGATTTCTCAGGTTAGATTTAAGTGCAGCAAGTAAAATATTAATGCAAGTAATGCTCCTTTTGTTCTCTGTGAATTATTCAGATCTGAATATCTGTGGTGTGTAGTTTGTGCAAAGTCGCAACAGAATTTTGTCTAGCTACTTCGACAGTCAATCGCTAGAAGCTTTAAGGAAGTATAAAGTGTTAAAATACTGTAACTCAGATGACTATGCTAACACAGGTCAAAGAGAAATATTTGTACTACAAAGGTGCTTAAGAAGAAGATAGTCATGTGTTATGAAAAAAGAGGTGTTTAAAAAATACAAATATGCTTGGTAAAGTAGGTTATTACACAAAAGCCATAGAAGTGGATCCTTCTTTGGTGATACTGCTTGATGATGAAAAAGGGGGGAAAGATAGACAAGATCTTTTTGAAAACCACTAAAAATGGTGCACTACATAGTGTTACTACAAACCACTTTTACAAACCACTTGCTAGGAATGCATAAGTATCCTAAAAGTGATTTTGGACCTGAATTTGGACATTAATTGTTCCTCTTGGTAATGTCTAATCTTGCTAGTGTCTAGAAAACATTTGGAAGTGAAAAGCTTGTAATGAAATATGAAAATACAACAATATAAAAAAATGTAGTAAGGAAGACAGTGGCAACAGAGATAGTGGTAAAAGGAGGGAAGGTCATGAAGAAGATGTGGTTATTTTTATTTATTTATATATTGTTATTTTATTGAAGTTTATAAGCTTTTCAAGGAACATCACAGAAATGTATAGGAGCTTCCTTAAACCTCAGCATCACTTCAGCATCACCTCTAGCACAAAGAAAGGTGTTCTTATGAAAGTGAACGTTCAGCTGTATAAATGGAGACCACATCATGGGTGTGCTTTAGACTGTGGATTTCTGTAGTAACACAGCACAAGATGACCTTTAAGGAGCAAGCTGGGGGCTGCAAAGAGCCTCCTGGCTGCAGATCTTAAAAGTAACCAGAAGAAGAGCAGAGGCTGGAAACTTGTGTCAGGAAGGGTAAATCCTCCTGACTGCAAAGTTTCTTCTGCAGCATCAAAGAAAGGCCATGAAGTGCTAGCTTAATATAACACTGCAAGCTGTTTGTGTCAGGCTGAAAAAGTCTTCAGCAAAGGCTTTATAACTTTAATGAAATCATTCTACATTTACAAAATAAAATGAAAAGGAAAAAGGAAAAAAGTTTAGGGTTACAGAACAAATGTGATGTCACTAGTTTTTGTTCTACAACCAGTAGTCATGTAAATTTCTGCATATGCTTTTCATATCCCACTTCATCAAAACCATACACCCCATTAAGAAGGATGCTGTCATCTTAAAAACTGTAATATTAAAAACAATTCCAACATCTATATATACTGGACCTTGCTAAATACTCTCTTTTCCCCCCCCCCTTGTTATTATAATTTTAGTTTCTTATCAAGATGTAGCTACACTTTTCTGTATTGATAGAGACTCTTACAAATATATTATTTATATTTGTTATTCATATTTATTATTACTATCATTATTATTATTATTATTGTTCTGCATCTTGCTCTGTAGTAGGGATTGTGCATTGCTAGCATTCAAAATCACCTTCAGGAAATGTTCAAATTGCATGGAGATCAGTAGGAGAGGCTGCCAGGTCATAACCTACATTTTGAGTGGCATCAGGAATTCAGTGCTGGAGCTGGTGCGCTTTTCAGACAGATCACATAATTCTTGATGGAGTTTTGCAAAGCTGGGAGTGTTGGTGACTAACCAGACACTCAACACTGTGTGAGTGGTGTTGTGTATCCCACACTGATGTTAAAGTAGGGTGAGAGTCTGCGGGCACATTAAGCGCTTAGCAAAGTTTGAGGGTAGCCGTGGGCTATTGGAGGGGGAGCTAGCCTGTGACTCAAGAGACCTCAAAAGTGTTTCTAGTTCCACCACTGATATGTTAGGAAGTTATCTAATTTCTTTTCCCTCACAAATTTTTGCTTTCATGCTTCTCACCTAGTTTCCCTGGCCCCTCTTCTCTTGGAGTAGAAGTATCTCCCACCCCAGGGGCTTATTGCTGGTGCTTGCCTCTCCTGAGACATTTTTTAATGAAGGATTATCACAACAGACTAGAAGCTTTTTGTGTAGGAAGCAAATTAAAATGGTAGCCAAAGATCACCCAGGGCATAGTTCTTTATGTCCCTGAGACAGACATGTATAGATTCCAGTGACAAATCCTGCTGTGTGGGGAAAGGAACCATTGTGTCTGTGTTAGGATAACTGAATAGATGTTGATGCAGTTGTTAATGGGCTTTCTTAAAGAAACATCATTTTGGGGCTGGTTTCCTTCACTTGTGAAACAGACTGTGGTGTGAAATGGAATAGACAGAAAATAGGCAGGAGAATAGGAAAAAAATGTAAGAAAGGACTTCACCTCTAGCTGGACAGTTTATATGGATTTCACTTTGAATTTTCTCTTTCTTGTGTTGACTCAACTTTCCAGAAGTAGATTTTAGTCTAACCTTGGAGTATTTGTAATTTAAATATATTTTGGTTATCAGTTGTAGAAGCACATAGAAAGAAAAACTAAATGAACAAATTTTGATGAACTTCACAGGTAATGTGAATGTTTTTGGCAGACTGTCCCATTTTGAGCAAAGAACAAATTAGTTTTGAAATTTTTGCTGGACTGGAAGTTTGAAAATAATTATGTTTTGGTAAGATGTGCAGTATTTTGCTATCAAGTTTTTTATATTTGCTTTTAAAATGAATGGAAAAGAACTGTTGAAACAGCAAGAAATTTGTCTTAACAGCACAACTATAAGTTTGATACAGCAGAGAAGTCTTATAAATCCTGACTCTTGCTCGTGTGATTTCACCTGAAGTGGAGAGTACCTCAGGAAATTTTAGTTCCTGGTTACCAGGGCATTTATTAGTTATTCAAGTGACTGTTCTCTCCATTTGGTGCCTAACGTTTCCTTAAGAGTCTTCTGAGAGAAAGGCAAGAGAGGTGAAGTTTTTCATTGTTGTTTTTATGGGCCTGCCCAGGGTAGATCTGATTCTTTTCTTAGCTAACTGAATACGGTGCTGTGACAGCTCAAGTTTCTCCAGGAACTGTACCTGAAGAAGTAAGCATTGTATAAGTAGACAAACAGAAAACTACATGCAGGTTGGAAATATGTGCTCCCATCCCTATAGAGTGTTGCTTCAATTATCAAATGCAAGGAGCTATCAAAAGAAAGAACTGTAGGAATAAATAAATAAATAGTTAATAACACCTGAAGTATCAGAAATCTATCTGAATATCTATATGAATAGATATTCTATATTAATATCTATATGAATATTTTTAAAAATCAAGAAAAAAAGTCTATTCTGACAGCATGGTGACTGCATATGTGGAGGAAAGAGAGATTAATTCCATATTACAAGGCCTTAATTGGCAGCCACCTAAGTATTCTGTTTGGAGCTAAAAAATGCCCCTCCACGGCTAGTAAGTTAATAAAACTTTTCAGGTCTTTTCTAAAAATTGTTGTTTATAGAATGAGCTGGTCATGACTCCCACAAAACACACACACACAAAGATATACTCCCACGTGGACCAGAAAATAATAGGAAAGCAGTATCTGTGGTGCTCAGGCTGGCTTCACCTGCAGAAAGAACATGTCCTTGACCTTCAAACTCATGCTTAATTGTAAGCACTTGCAGGGAGAAAGGAGTTTTCAGAGTAGGTCAGGCAAGGATAGTAAGTATTTTTCAGTCATTCTATACCAGTAACTAATAGAAAAATACCAGCTCTAAGTGATTTTTTTTAAATGTTTAGGTGGAAAAAGCATAATAAAAGGCCTGAGAATTTATTGAGGGTAATATCAGTAAAGTAAGCATTATCAAAAGATTTGAGTTAGAGTGGTCCAAACCTGGAATTTCTGTTCTATTGGAAATTTGGGGGGATGGTGTTTGAGCTGTATCAAAAGCATATAGCAGGTATCTGAAAGCTTTTAATTTTTTTTTTAATTTTATATTTATTTAAAATAAAAGTATTTGTCAGTGTACATATGGCATAGCATTGGAAAGTTAAAGGCTGAGTTCTCAATGTCCTTGAGATCAGGAATTAAGGTTCCTTTGGAGGCATGATCCAGATTTCCAGTGTCTCCACAGTTTGGTACCACAAAGATGGAAAACCTATGCTATTCTGTACAGTAGGGGCTGCTCTGGGAAAAAAAAAAAAAAAAAAAAAAAAAGACTTGGGAAGCCTGAAAGCTATCTTTTTGTTTGTTTGTTTGTTTTGTTTTTGGGAACTGTCCATATTTTGTTGAATATCTCTGCCAACTTTTCTGCAAGGCATTCCAGGTTCAATAACTCAACATTTTCCAGTTCAATCTCTTTCACCTGAAAATTACCAATGAGTTGTAATTGGCATGCTTTTGTAGAATCCGAGTTTATCGGAACTTCGTGTTTCTGCGTGCATAAAATAAATTGCTGTATCTGTCTTTGAGGTATAAGTGTACAACTTCTGGCATTGCAGTTTGAGTGGAAATCTAATTCTGTTTTTTATGAAGGTTGTATGTGACTTATTTTGAGGCACATCAATATCCCTGCTAGTAGAGTCATTCACCCTAAAGACGTACAAATAGAAACTAGAAGAAAGATACCATTTTTTCATTATCTGAAGCAGGAGCTTTGTTGGTTTTAATAAAGAAACCATAAAGCCTGTTGGTGGGTAGTAAGGATCCCTCTTTGTTGGACTGTAGACTGTATGGTCAAGCAACTTATTTTCTACAGACAACAATACTAAGGAGAAAAATGCACTAAATATAGGGAACAAGAGAACATAGGATTTAGCAAAAAAGATATGAAAACACAGAACTGTTTTTACAAAGGTGTGAGCTAATGAATTAGAATGCAAATTAAACTTGACAATAGTCTAATAGACGTGGTTACCCCCATTGAAGTCTAGGTGACCTCTCTCATTCTTGTGTTGCTTTGTGACAAGTATTCTTGCTAAGGCAAATTGGGCTTTTCAGAACTGAAAATTGTTGCTCTGAAGGCTTCTAAAACAGTTTTTAATGTAAATTTAATATATGGGCTTGGGGCATGTTTTGGAGCAATACATGCCTTAAATATATTCAAAAAGAACAAAAAGAACTAATTAAAAAAAAAGGAAGTAAAGACCAAAACCAAAAAGTATAAACAGGATTTTCCTGAAATGAAATGGAAGCTGAGAATCACAGAAAATTTTTCTTTATGGCGACTTCCACTAGGCAGTAGAATAATTCTTGTGAAAATAGGGGAGTAATTATTATGAATGTCTATAAAGACATTCTGTCTCACGTATAGGTTACTTACAGTGTAGTGATAGTATTTATATGGCAGACTTTATGCAGAATCAAAACAAAACAAGGATCCAAGATCAAGAAAGCTATGACTCAAGGGAAATAAGTCTCTCTGAATAGGTCCATTCTGATGTACCCTAAACCAGTAGGGAACTTAAGGTAGACCCTCTTTTTCTGTCTTTGTCTTTCTGTGAGTCATTATCTGGAAACAAGGATGTTGTTGTCTGATTTTTATTTTATTTTTTTTTTTTCCCACTTCTAATAAGAGAAGAAGTCAGCTGTAAAAACTTAAGCCCTGAGGTTCTCCTCATACCACAGAAAGCTCTTGAATCCATCCCAGCACTGGGATGTTGGCTGCTATTGTGCCTTATAGTCAGCTAGCTCTTGCAATCCTCTTTTTATAGGGTGGTGGTGATTCTTTCCTTTCCCTTGCAGTTTGTCTTTGACTCAGGTTGTTTATTTAAAGGATTTTTTTTTTTTTTTTTTTTTCCCAGCAGGCAATGAATCATTGTGTGCTATTTTGTTCTGCTTTCCATTGTTCTGAGAGCTTGTTTGTTTATTAATAAGAACAATATCAAACAGAAATGCACAGCCTTTTCATAGTCATTATTTGCAAAGCATGTTGTTCCAGGCTACCTAGTAACTGTGTCATAAATTAAGTCTGTAACAGCCACATACAAAAAATGAATAATAAAGCTAGTGTTTGCTTTGCACCAATTTAAAAATAATATATTTACACTGTCCGTGAATCAGCAGCTTTAATATTTGGCTCCAGATCTGAATATGACAATGAAATCATTTTCTCCTGCACTTTAGACATTTATTTTTATGCTGATGTTACTCATGATAGAGTTTACACAACATAAAACAAAACAAGCTCAGGATCAGAAAAGCTATCACTATGGAGAGGAAAGGTTATTTCAAAGGCCACACATTCTGGTTTAAAGTACACAATAGTTGGAAAGTAAAAGTGCAAATGGATTCATATAAATATTAAGAATTAAGAGTACAATCAGGAAAGTTCAGTCTGGAAGAAATTCATAGTCTGTCTGGAGAACTACAATAAAGCCATAGTTTAAGTAAGGAAAAGAAAGGTTTCTGATGATGACGTTTACAACTGAAAAAAAAGAAAAATCATTGCTTTTCTGCTCTGCAGAATTCAGATTAGAACTGGTGTGGCACCACAGAAATAGTGGAAACTTGTTATAAATTCTCTAGATGAGGCTTGCATATGGCTGGGAAGTTCGCTACTGTTATTATTGAGAAAGAGAATTGTGAACTGTTTCATTGTGGGAAACTTTTGCTTCCCAAATATAGTTTTGAGAACAAATGCCACTAACAGTGGTAGGCAAAAACCATGCCTGGGAGATGACAGCTGGCAGATTTCATCACCAAATGGTCTCTGAAAGAACTAGAGGAAGGTCCTGTATTGGATCTATTTTAGACATTTCGCAGGGGTATTGCAGAAGGTCATCTTGGACCAACTGACCACAAGTTGAGAGTTTAAATTAAATGGAAAGTAAAAGACTGAAAGGATATGCACATGGCAATCTGAAGTTAGTTGAACAGAAGTTACTGAAGTGTGTGAATAAAGATGAAGCTCTGCATATTTTCAAAATGAAAATATAAAAATTATCCACCATCCATATCCCTAGTTCCAGAACTATTTCATTCATACAAGAAATTTCAGCTATCTTAGGATACTTAGCATAATCTGGCAAAACAGATCAATATGGTTGACCAAGTTTGCTATTTAATGTATTCAGATTGTAAACATGAAAGTTGGCAGTGAATAGCTGTAGAACTGTAGAGCTGTAGTAGCTCAGTGATACAGAACAACTGGGAAAAGGAATGGTATTTCAAACTCAATTTGAAATTGATAGATAGATGTAAATTATTCTACCTGGGGGGTGAAAATATCATGGACTGTCAGCTGATTATGACCCCACAGAAACGAGGTTCAAGCAGCTGTATGAATACTTCATCTTAATATTTAGTAATGAGAAGCAAATAAAGTATTAGAAATTATGATGGAAAGAACACAAAACAATATAAATATTTTAGTGCATGCTGTAGTGTAGCCAAAACACATAATAGACATGCAAAATATAAGAGAAAGGAAAAGTGGTTGGAAGAATGATTAAAGATGTGACTTTCCTCTGGTGTAGAGAATGAGAAAACAGAGTGGGATGCTTCAGCCTGAAACAGAGAGAACTCAAAAGTGAATGATGCAGATGTCTTTCAAATCACGAGTGGCATGGAAAAGGTTTAGTAATCATCCACAGAGAATGATTGTTCAGAATCTCTTTCAATGTTAATAAAATCAAATGTAGGTAATAGGAACTCCAGTTACAGAAAAGAAGACCTAGTTTCTGCCAAGATGCATTTTGTATAGCCCTGGATCTCACCCTTCTGCAAGCTTTCCCAATGCATAGGCACCCTCCTCCTCTCATCCCCTTCACATACTGTTTACATGCTGCTGTGTTCCCTGTGTTTGTGCCAAAAAGTGGTACAAAGGACTTTGCTTCTAAAAAGCTGTTGTGTGTTTGTGAATGCTGTATTTTTATTTCATTTTTCTATGAAGTAACTATTTGCTGACTTAATGTAAGCTGCTGGAAATAGACACTTTCTCCTAATTCTACTCTTCTGTATCTGTATTTTGCCATAGTTGCAGGAATACACAGTAAACCCAAATATACTTAGATAAACAAGAGTTTACTTTCCATATCTCCCAAGTTTGCTGCAGATTCTGGGGGAACCCATTCCCATTCTCAAAGCTGTCAGCTTTATTTGTTTATTATTTTTTACCTGGGTGAGTGGCCTGGGATATATTAACACGTAGGAAGATTATACTCAGATACAATATTAAATATACTCATATACTCCCTCCTCCCCCCCCCCAATTTAATTTTTTTTGCCATGTTTCCTAAGCTCCTGTTTCTTTCTGGCTTCAGATAGGGCTGAACGGTCTTTCTGCTTCTGCTTGTGAGATGATTGGGGCTGTGAAAAGAATAGAAGAAGGGAAAATGCAAGGTATAAAATGTCTCTCAAGCATTTGAGTGCCTGTGCTTGCAAGGCTGACTGCACTATCAGTAAGGCTTGGACATGCAGGGTCAGCAGATGTACCGTGTGTTTCTGAAATACATTGCCTGCCTTCTTGATGCTGAAAATACTTGACTTCGTGAACACTAAAATGCACAGGTATTGTCCTGATTATGTTTTTTTTATGTCTATTAACAGGTTAAAGAGCTGCTCTGCTGCTTCTGCTAACCTGGGCTGGTAGGTGTGATGCAAACCTTGTGCAAGTCCTTCAGAGGATACATTTTCTTCCAGCTTCCACACTTGAAAAAGTTAATTAATTATCAAACTGGCTGTCATAATTCAAGCACCTGCTCTCAGACACTTAGCAGACACTGTTATGGTAAATGCTCTGCTACATAGCTCAGACCAAAGCTAATCCTCCTGTCTTGTTTGTAGGTAGCCTATTTTTGTAAAAACAAGCTGGGAATCCTTCAGTATTAGTACTTGGAAATGATTTCAGATTTTGTGCAGTCCTGTTTCCCACTGCAGCTGCACACCCAGATAACTTCTGGCCAGCAGGTCAGAGCACTGTGCAGAGCAGAGTCTGCTGCACTGCCCAATTTGTGGTGGCCCTGCTCACTTGGCATTGGAGAGATCCTCCTGCTGCAGGTACCACTCATCTCAGAAGGGTCCTGCCTTGTTTGTAAGCTGTCATGGGACCTTGGATTAATTCTTCATGATGCTTTTTCTCCCCTTTGTGTGTGTGTGTCTGTTTGTGCTATGGTTTGTATTGTTAGGCTGAAAGGTTTCTGAATTTCGTATTATCCCCTTATGCTGTTGTGAATATAATGGACCTTTCACTCTTTCAGGCCTTCCATTTCTTCTGCAATGTGGATGATTACTAAACCAAGCTCTATATGAGGCCATTTATTTTCAAATGTGCTTTTCTTATCAAGGTGAGTGATGACCAATACTTCAGAATGCAGTGAAATAGAGCTCTAGTGAGGATACTGTCAAATATCCCTCTGAGTTTTTAGTCTTCCTTTTATATATATATATAAAAGGAAGACTAAAGTCTTATATATATAAAAAGTCTTATATATATAAAAAGTCTTATATATATAAAAATTTATATATATATATAAAGTCTTATATATATAAAAGTCTTCCTTTTATATATATATATATATAACAAATGTGTATATATATATATATACACATTTGTTAGCAACTGCCTATATAAAAAAAGCTTTATGATTGAGCCAATTGCTGAAAGGCTCTGAACTTATAAGCAGTTGAAAGAATACCTGTGTTTACATACTAGTTTGCATTGGAAATAGGCAGCTTCTCTCCTTGAATGTTCTATAATTTTCATAATAACTGCTGTTTATTACGATAATTTACTTATAGAAGAGGTTATTAGGAATATTAAAATAAAGGAAAATAAAGGCTAACCAGCAATTTTCTTTTTAAAGACAGGCCTTTGCCTGTCTTTAACGAGGTGAAACATAGCAAGATCTGCGTTCTCTCTGATAAAGGAGAAATGTCACTAGCTATTAGTATACTGTATACATTCACCAGAGATACTGTGGTGCAACATATAGGGCAAAATGGTAATTTTATGTAAGGAAAAATAAGCAGATGATCACATTATTTTTAATCTTCAGTGGCTGGTTGACAAACGTGGCACAGTCATAACTTATTTTAAGGCAATGTAGCATTCAGAGACTTATTTTTTTGTCACATTTATTAGATTTCATTGCAAACAAAAGGACTGAAAGGGGCTTTGTCATTTGCTTTTGGAAAACAATTTCAGATTGATGTGAGTGAGAAGAAAAATCTTTTAATCCATGTCGTTATAGTTTTCATTTCCTGTCCTATAAGCAAGTCTAATACAAGAACCCCATACATTTTTTTCCCCACACATATAGGCTTTAAAAATCTATTTAACAGCCATTTGCATGGTTATGGAAATAACACTAAAATTTTCCCCATAAGAATGTGAGCTATATTTCTTTCATACTGTGCTGTGAAAAAAATGCAGTAGCACTAGATGTGTGTGTTAAGGTAAAACGGAAGGAAAACTCAGGATGTAAATGATTGATTGTTGGCCTTTAAGAAAGTGCAATTAGTCTTTAAAGTTACCGTTTACTGAGACTTGTGGTTCCAGTTTGTCCCTTGCTGCTGCTGTTTTTGTTCTGTACCTGGCCGAAGACTTAAAAAGAAATGGTGTGTGGGATTTAATTGCTTGTACATAGGGTGGTTAAAACTTACTAATTTTTTCAGTGAGAAAGATTATATTTTTAGAGCAGGAAGCAAAATCTTTAAGGTGCATCATGAAGAAAAAAAATCCAAATATATGGATTTTAATTGATTGAATTGTTTTCTAGCATTTTATTAGAGCAAGCAAAGGAATTAGTCCGTTAAAAGGCAGGTCATGCTTGTCCAACCTCATCTCCTTCTATGGTCATGTGACCAGACTGGCAGATGAGGCTGTTGATGTAGTCTTAGACTTCAGCAAAGCCTTTGCCATGGTCTCCCAAAGTATTCTCCTGTAGGAAACTGGCTGCCGTTGGTCTGGACAGGTGTGCTCTTCTCTGGGTAAAGAACTGGTTGGAGGGCTGTGTCCAGTGGGTTGTGGTTAATGGAGTTAAGTCCTGCTGGTGTCACATTACAAGCGGTGTCCCCCAGGGGTTGGTACTGGGGTCTATCTTGTTTAATATCTTTATTGATGACCTGGATGAGCGGATTGAGTGTACCTTCAGTAAGTTTGCAGACGACATCAAGTTGGGAGGTAGTGTCGATCTGTCTGAGGGTAGGGTGGCCCTTCAGAGGGGTCTGAATGGGCTGGGCTGCTGGGCTGAGGAGAATGGGATGAGCTTTAATAAGGCCAAGTGCCTGGTCCTGCCCTTTGGCCACAATAACCCCATGCAACACCACAGGCTTGGGGCAGAGTGGCTAGAAGACTGTGAAGAGGAAAAGGACCTGGGAGTGTTGATCAGTGGTCGGCTGAACATGAGCTGGCAGTCTGCCCAGGTGGCCAAGAAGGCCAACAGCATCCTGGCCTGTGTTAGAAATAGTGTAGCCAGCAGGAGTGGGGAGGTGAACATCCCCCTGTACTCAGCTTTGGTGAGGCTGCACCTTGAGTACTGTGTTCAGTTTTGGGCCCCTCAGTGTGTTCAGTTTTGTAACACCCTAGGATTCGTCTGTGGAAATTCTAGTTTTACTTACTTTCTACTTACTTACTTTCTGAGCATTTCCTTTGTGATGCTCAATACATCTGAGTTTCCTTAATGCAGTAATTTCTGCAGTTGTCCTCTTGGTCAGTGTTAAGTAACTCTTTTGCATTACTGTGGCCATTTTTTAGAGAAATCAACTGTAATAGGTCAATGTAAAGTTAAAACAACAACAACAACAGAAAACACAAAACAAACAAGCAAAAAAAGCAACTCCCCATCCCAAACAAACAAACCATCCGTTATCTTAAGTCCTAACTTTCAGTGTCCTAATCAGAATATTTTGAATATGTAAGGCTGATAAGACATCTAGAGTAAGTAAAACAGAAAAACTGAAGCAACAAATTTCTTTTAACTTATCCTTACAAGCCATTTAATGGAAATATTGAAATATTAATCCCATGTGAGATTCTGATGATGTTTAATTCTACTGTTTGTTAAATACCAGCAGTTTGCCATTGTAATAAACTGTTTGTATGACTCAGTGTCATTAAAACTAAAAATTTTTATATTGTTTTTTCTACCTTGCTTCTGTTGTACTGATTGTGTTTCTTGGTCATATGTAAATCCTTTGATTGACAGATTCCTGAAGAACTAGGGAAAAAGAATATGTTTAAGTGATAAACTCTTATTATGCTGAGGCTTAAAGCAAGCAATCAAGACATAAGTGCAAGATTATAAACCAGATCTTATACATTAAAACATATTGCAGATGCTAGTTCTCCTTTTGCACAACTTTTGTGGTTTTGAATTCTGATTTGAAATGACACTCAACTCTCTTAAACTTGATTAAAATGGTTCTTTAAGAGATTTCCAAGTCTGAGAGTCGTCTGGTATCAAGGTACATATAAAATTCACATCAGCCAATTTCTCTAAATGAAAGGAACAGTCTGTGGCATTTCTTCATATTTTTGAGGCAGGAAATTGCTGTTTCTTGTTGCCACTGTCTGTGTGGTAGGAGAAATACAGGGATCCTATAAACTGAGGTGTACTGAGGAGCTCAGTGGGAATGATGAAATGATCTTTTTGCTTATCTTGGAAGAGATAAGACTGATTTTGTGTGGCATCATCTAACACACAGCTATACATTTTTCTTAAAAGGAATTGACTATTTTTTACTATTTGCAGATACTTTGGGAGGAAGGCTTAGGTTTCATATATCAGGTTATCAAGTTTTCTGAGTGAAGAGTGGATACCGTGTGAGCTGGTAGAGTTGGAGACTGCTGTAAGATGTCCCATGACTGAGTTGTGGGAGGAAGTCAGGAAACCAAGCACCAGCCTTTTTCCTTTTTCTCGTCATGTACCCCATTTCTGCCCAAATTCCAAGCTATAAGCTTATTCTTTTAAGGCTGAGGTAAGTGGTTAGAAGCAAACAAGAATGCAGCTATTCACCTTCTGTGGTAGGCTCAGCAGCATTAGATATCTGCAATGTGTACCACTGAGAGGGGGTTTGGATCAAATGCGTTTAGGCTAACCAGAGAAAATGTGGGAAATGTTGAGAACACTTTGATTCAGCCAAAACTGCTGCTTGGTGAAAGATTTATTATTATTATTATTATTATTATTATTATTATTATTATTATTATTATTTATTTTTACAAGTTAACATGTGAATCTATTGACAGAACATTCTAAAAAACTACTTCATAAAATGAAATATTTTGAAATCTCTTATACAGTTAACAGATGAATTAATTAGAAACTAAATTATCTATGCAGATAACCAGCACGTGGATCAATGCAAGGTTATCACAAGAGCTGGGTATGACTAGCGCTTAAGAAAATAAGTGGAATTTGTGATAAGTTGTGTTTCTTAAATTGAATCAAGCAGTTATCATAGGCACAATCCAAATGCATGTCTCTACAAATACATCTGAAGGTATAAAAGCAGAAAAGAGGTTTAATTTAATAGAGAATCCTACTTTTCCCCATTGTCAGAGGAGGCAACCATGACATCATGAGAAGGTAATAACACAGGAGATACTAGTAAGAGACAGGTTTACTGCCTGAATCTTGAAGGTTGTTCTACTGCATAGCTCAGTTCAGTAACAACTCAGTTCACTAGTGGTGGGCTAGGATGATTCTTTGTAGTAAAATGACCAGGAAATTCAGAAAGAAATTGCTGAGTTAGGGGATGTTATAAAGGGGATAGAAAAGAGAATGGGTGAAAAAGGAACTTAAATGCGCACACACAAAAAAAGGAGGTAAAGAGATACTGGGTAGGATTGTGAATGAAAATAAATATGAGAGAACAGTTGGTGTACAAAATAAAGAACAGTAATGGAAAATGCAAGAAAGAAAATGTAGCAGATTTAGGGAGTAAATTGACACCATGGAAAGAACAATCCTGAGACAAAAATGAATTATATATATTTCCCTATTGTTTGTGTGTGTGCATGCGTGCATGTGTGTGTGAAGCTTGGTGCAAAAAGGAATACAGTAAGTTGTCTCAGCTGGGCTACTGGATGTTAGGGTAAAGGACACTTGCACTGATGTTCATAATGAGCACCTTTTGAGTGTAACACTTGAATATTACAGTGTTTGCTGCTTTAAATACAGAAATTTTTCATGGCCATGATGTTTACAGAACTATTGTGTTTGCCTGTCTCCCAGAAATATTGTGCCATTCCAAAAATGCACGTTTTCCCATTTGTCCCTATGAATTGCAATTGCCAATTTGCCTTCAGAACTGATGTTGGTTCACTGCCAGATATCTTCAAACAGAAGCTGCCTGTGGGATTCTTTTCCTGAGGCTTTCATAATATGATTGCGTCTGGGAATTAAAGTTGAACTGTCCTTCAGATCCAGATTTCTGGTCTTGCTGACTGCCTTTATTCCTTGCTTGGTATCAGCCTGGAATGTACTTGTCCTGTGCTATTCTTGTCCCCCGGGTGTTTCTCTGGGATGCAGCGTGTTCACATGTGTGGTGCCACCTTTCTGGATGGTTCTTTGGATGTTCATCAAAGAACCACGTATGTTCTTTGATGTTATAACCATTCTAAATGGCATAGCAGTTCTCAGCATTTTCAGGATATATTTGATGCTTGTAGAAACAAGGAACTGCTTTGGACAGACCTCCTTGTGCTATTACTTCTCAATTACTGCATGTACATTTTCTTTTTCTGGAAAAAAATGTACAGTGGTAAAGCTATAGCTATTTATGCAAAGTGTTTTTTTTTTTTCTTTTCTTTTTTCTTTTTTTTTTTTTTTTTCCTCACTGTTGTTTTTAAATTCTATATAAAACTTGTATAGGCACTCCAGAACAAAACACCCAAACTTAATTTCACTCTACTAGCACTTATACTTATAAAGGATTTATGTATTGCTTATGAAATAAGAAAGCAAACACCACTCCCAATTTATATATATAAATAATATATATACATATGAAGGGAATTATTAAATGATATTAAGAACAGAACATGGTAGACAAATAGTATATTTGTGCACTTCTAGTCAACAGCTGGGAAACGGTGAGCCTAGATTAGCTTGTCTAATTCATTAAGGCAGAACTCTGAGGGCAGAAGGCTCTGCCATATTGCCACCCAGTTCCTGGCTTCTCTGTCAGGATGTCATCCCCGCTGCCCCATGTAGTGCAGCTCCTGAGTAGACCCACCCTCTTGTCCTGCATGACAGTGGGGATGATGGCAGTAGATTGCTAAAGGTGGGCCAAGATGTTCCTGTTACTTTAATGCTGCATGGAAGAACAGAATAATGTGTGTTTGCAGATATTCTGTATACTTGTATTTACTAGTATTTGTTATAAATTTTCTAATTTCTGAGATAAGTATTGTTCAATCAGCAACTCTCTGTGTAACTGCAATCTAATTAAAAACTGGAATAGAGGAACAATAAGAAACTCTATATATAAACAGTCACTTTGATGCGTAGACCCAGTGACAAAATTCAGGCAGCTCAAAATGAAAGATGAAACCGGCTTTAATTTTACCGGAGGGGAAAAAGAATGTGAAAGGATGCAAGTCAGGCAGTGTATAAGCTGGGATTTGTGCTCCTGTGTATACCTCAATGTTAACAATTAACTTAGTCTTTGAAGCTTTCAGAAAAAAACTCTGAAGGAAGTTAAGTCTGTGCTCTGCAAAAGTTTTAAAAGTTTAAAAGATTACAATCACCAGTTTTCATTAATTATTAAATGAAATTTAGTTTACTGCTTTATTTTAAAACATTTGTTATGAGTTGTAAACATGATTTTTAGAAAGCTTGCTGAAGAACATGCAAATACGATGCATACTGTGCATCTTTAAATATGTAAATCAAAATCCCAATGAAAAGCAGTTGCTCTGTTTACACTGTAGGTTTTACACAGTGTAGGTTTACATTGTATTTAATACATTAAATACATAATAATAATAATTAAAAAACTTCAAATTTTCTTTGGGCATTAAATCATGTTCTAGATTAAATAATTTTCCAAACCTGTAGTTGTTGTTGTGGTTTGTTTGTTTTTGTCTAAAGGTCAAAACTAATTTCTTAAATATATAAATAAAAATCATCAAATAATTATTTCAACCTTTTTTCTTTTATCTCTGACTAAACCATTACTATTTTTTCCCTTTAATATTCCTCTTGCAATTTACTCAATAGTTCTCATCCCTCTTAGTTTTCTTCTCCAAATATAAAATCCCCAAACAGGGCTGTGTAATAAAACATTGACTTAGTTTTAATACTTAATACTGCAATAAGAAGACAATCTGAGGATACTGAATGTTATCGATATAACAAATCACAGTTTAACTACTGATGGATGACTTAGCATAGGACACAACATTCCAGATGTTTTATTTTTTTAAAATAAAATAATACCTTAATTTATTTGTATTCCACCAGCATGAATACATTCATTGCAAATTGCATGCACATAAAAGAGAATCAGTTTGTAAACTACGTAATTTTAACAATAAATAGTATTTGATCTAATACATGATGGTAGTGCCTTTCTTGTTAAAACTGCAAGCTTTTACCAAAATGAAAACAAACTCTTATTCTCATTATAAATATTTTAAATAATTTGTAAGTACATATTTCATACCAAGTATATAAAAATAGTATTTTTTGATAAATTAAGAGGTTTAATTTACATGACAAGTAACGTGCAACAACTAACCAGTCTCTACCAGCTCTATTTGGTTGATTGTCTAGATGACATGCAGCGATAATTGTCCCTTTGCCTTCACAGAACTGACAAACAGACCAGCAGGACCCACGATCACCTGAAGCAAATGGTGCCATGGATATTGTTTGGGAACAACAGTCAGACACTCAGTGAAAACCTTTGCTTCAATGAATAAATGCTGCCCATGACAGTTCTTTTGTCCTAGACTTCCAGCTGCTCTGACCCTCAGGGTCTTTGGACTATCACAACAGTCTGTCAAACAGACCAGAAAGTTATATCTGTATACAAAACGCTTTTCAACATGCTTCTAGAATCTAGAATATTTTTCCTATAGTATGAACCAGCAATACCTTTTCTTACTTTCTATAAAACTAAATTTTCACCTTTGTAAGTATCCTTGATCACCAGAGAAAAGGTCAAACAAAGCAGTCATGCGGTACTCTCAACATTTTAAACTGGCAGCTGCAGAACATGTTTTGAGTACCACTTTACTCTTTCTTGTTATACATCTATGGCTTGGTTATCTTTATCTTTAATATCCCTTGTGCTTGTCACAATGTCTAACGTGAAATCTGAGGTCTGTGCAGAAACTACTCCAGCTGTTCCTTCAAGGTCCCATGATCCTGGCAAATTCTCCAGGCTTAATGAGCTGATTGCTCCTTGGCTAAAGCTACCTTCCTCAGACCTGCTGGGCAGCACGAGGTGTAATGATGTCTCTGATGAAGAGCATACTGAAGAAGAAAGAGTTGCTGAAATAGACTGAAGAGGGGTCAAGGTAGTGTCTGAATGGGGAGAGGTGCATCTTAAAAACTGCAAGTTATCTTTCTGAATTACCTGATACTGGGAGGGTGAATTGTGAAGGCCCGGTGTATAGTAAAATTCACTGTCCGTAGAATTTTGAAGGTTGGGTTCAGTTCTTTGGGGGCTGCTGCCTACAGAGGATAGGTCTGTATTCCAAATGTCACATATCGTGTTACTGCGGCAGGGTTGTGCTTTGGTGCAAGTAATGTTACTGGCTTGCATGTGTGTGCAAGGCTGACGTGGAGTCCAAGCCATTCGAGCCTGCAGGCTTTCCAGAGTAGGACTCCGAGATATGCCATGCATTGTGCAGAACCCTGGTGGCTTCTGGGATGTGAGCAGGTTCTCAAGAAGGTACATCACATTCTTCATATCCTTACTTAACTGTGAGACTTCTTGAGTTAAGGTTGTCACCTGTTACATCAGAGGAAAATAACCCAATATTAAATTATGCAGTATAAATTTTACAATAATGCCTGAAATACATTTTATCTTATTTTCCTTCTAATGTTATCAGGTTTGATATGTAGTATAGTATCTTTATTTTAAGGAGATACACTCTAATACACTTATACACCCTAATTTAATAGTCAATCCACCTGCCTCGCCACAGCTATGTGCTACATTATCTGCAGCATACTGAAGTAGTTAAGCAACACAAAAACATATACAGAAATATTATAGGCTGAGTTCACCAGATTTTAAATGTCAGTCTATAAATAATGGCTTCAAGTTAGAAACAAAATGATTTCCAGTGGCAATGATATTTGCTTCTTGATGTATCTTTAAATATTTTAGTGCATCAACCTTTTAGAGACAGTAATTTTACACTGAAAAATGATATAAATATTAGGTTTTCTGAAAAGTTGTTCACAAATATTTGAGAAATATGTTGCCATCTTCATAGTAAAATAAGAGTAAAATAGGATGCCTGAATTTTTCAGAGACAAGTAGTAGTTACATCAAAGTCTGGTGGACAAGTATTAAAAATAAACAAACAAAATATTTGGTGACTCTCATACTGACTTCAAAACTGAAACTGGAATTTTTAAAAGCAATGTGTTACCACTAAATATTTAAACATTAAAAAAGCCTATGAAACAGCTTGCTTCAATATAGTTATCTTTCTGCTTGAAAAATAGAGCCTATAAAACAGAGGGAGAGAGAGATCTGCAGCATACACTACTTCGGTGTGTGCGTGCAAAAGAAAGAATCATATTTTCTGTTAATTTTTATTATTTTTTTTTCCCTAATGCTGAAACAACTGTTAGCACGCAACTTACTACATGAATTACATGAAGGCTTTAACCTCCTCAAAACTGCTATTTTGAGCTGGGATCAAGTTCACATGTTTTGAATTTGTGTTATAAAGTAAATAGAGAGCTGAACTTCACTGGGAACATTCTTTAAGACAATATAAAGATATTTTAGGACAACATAAATACATTTTGGGACATAAAAAGCCTAACTGATCACTTCAAATGTGTTTGCATTTTCAAATTTCCTTCTTAAGGAAAAAAATTGTAAGAAGTCAAAATCGGCCAATTAATTTCATTAAAGAGAAACAGACATATTGAGAGACAGAAATGAACTTTGTTTCCATGATAGACAATTATTTTAGGTGAAACAACTTTCTCTACTGCTAAACTAAAGTTTTCTATAGTGGTGCAATTGAAAATAAGATGTTGAAAACAAAGCATGACTGCACATTTATCTTCAGAATGTTAAACCACTTGTGAAAATTTAAAAAGGCTAATTCACTGGGCCTTTCTTTGCCCTGAAGAGAAGACAGTACCAATTAGGTGTCCTACACAAATCAGTTTTCATGTAATTATAAATAAAATTCTCATTTTCCTGAGAACACTTCCAAAAAAAATCTACTGAAAAGACATTTCAGGCAGGGTATGGCTGCCTTATGATCTTCCACAGGTATTTACTGCAAACACAAGAATTGTAATGAAAATCTGATTTAGAAGGAAAGTAGGAATCTCCTATACAGCTTCTATACATCCACTCCTTTCTCTGAGCTTAGAATTCAAACCCATTATATTGTTTAACAGCTGTTTATTGTTACAGTTGCACTGCCCCTGGAGTAAAGATGCTTAAGGGTAGCAGGTTTTTATGTGTCATGTTATTGAATCCCTCTGCCTCTCTTTCTACATCTCTCTTTCTCTCTGTCTCATTACTTAATCATTAAGTTATAGTAGGCAGAAAATAACTACGAAATCTCCTTCTGCCAGATGAGATTAGACTTTGAACACTTGCAAGTTCATTTCAACTTCAGTTCATGTGAGGGATTATAATATGCTAGGAAAGTGATTTGTGAACAAGATTCCTGTGGAGCCAGAGCAGCCAGAGAAGATTCTTGGTACTGTCAAACCAGAAGGAGGCATGTTCTGAGATTTCTGCAGTACTGAATATAGGAAGACTGATATTCATCTTCCCCAAATTATGAATGCTGTATGAAAATATCTATAACTTTAAAATACCTTGTTTGGTTTAGTCTTTTTATTTATTTTTTTTCAATCCATTTCTGATTACATAAAGACTTTAAAAGTTTAGTTATACTTCAACATGTTTCTTTTTCCAGTTTATTGAGACAATACACACACACAAATCTGTTTCAGTACTTGTAGCAGTTATGAATTTGTGTTAGTTATAACTTGTTCAGTTATAACTAGTGCTCAGATACTATTTTTGATATATGAAGTAGTTCTTAGAGTGATGTCTTATAAACTTGCTCTTGCACAGTTGTATGTGCTTACCTGATGAACTGGCCTTTGATGTATTCTTTAATAGTTTCCAGTAGTACAACAGTGTAATGTCCAAAGGTTTTATACCAAACTTCATTAGAAATTGACCACCATTTAGTACAGTCTATTTGAACAATTAGTGCTAGGCACATTGACAAAGCAAGTATGTCATATTCTGTATCATTTAAAAAAAACTTTTCTGTATTTTAAAAACTGTTAATCTTACTGGATTAAACTTCCAATAATCATAGAATGGCTTGGGTTGGAAGGGAACCATTACATCAGCTATGTTAACAATTTCACAATGCTTAAGGAAATGAAAAAGAACAGGTATTAAAAGCAAAAGAAATTTTAAGTCTATGAAACAAAAATTTAAGACAAAACAGATTCCTCCTGAACAAAAGGCCACTTCCTTGTGTGCTGGTAAGGCTACTTTTTCAGGCATTTAGTTACTATTGCTAGGCAATACAGTTAGCTCTACAAACGGTTCCCCCTGTGCTAGGCATACGGCTTTAAATTAATCTGTGAGATTCCCAATATATGTGAAATGCTGCCTTAGGAGTTTCTAGGACTTGAAAAAGACACTGAAATGTTTCATGATATAAAAACTGGGATTTATATAGCTTTAGCTTAAATTATCAACAGGGGCTTCTCAGGCTGGTCAAAAGCCTGAGAAGTATCTTTTTAGCAGACTTTGTTATAATGAAACTGTATCTTTCAAAACATATTTTAAAAGAACAGGTTTTTGTTGTTGTTGTTCATTTGTTCTTTCTTTCTCTTTCTTCTCTCTTCTCTCTCTCTCCCTCCCCCGTCCTTCTCCTCCTGCTCCTGCTCCTCCTCCTTCTCCTCCTCCTCCTTCTTTTCTTCCTTCTCCTTCTTTCTTCTTCTTTCATATGAACTTTAATAACAATGCTTTCTGATGTCTTAACCAATATGTTTTAGTAGTTGTATTGTGCATTTCCAAATTGCTTTGATAGTTTCAGTAGAAAGAGTGTTTTTCTTTACTACCACTATTACTGGTATACTACCAGTATACTACCAGATACTTTGTTCCATGTAGGACTCAAGGTGACTGTATTTAAGCCTTTCCATAAGTGATGAAAAGTTTTATATTGTAAGATGATTATTATTACTACTTAGTTTAAATAATACTCATTAAATGGATTTTGTTTGTTTTTCATTCTATATACAATCATGTAATTTTTTTAATTTTTTTTTTGGTTACATTTTCTACCAAAATTCCTTTCTCTCATCAATGGTCCTGGAGTGGTCTGGCATGAGCTTTCATTTTCTGATTAGAAACCTAGTAGAATACTTTGCCATTTATAATCTCTGTGGTTTATTCCTCTTTGCAATTCAAACTTCACCCAGATATCTTCCTGCCATGACTTTTTTTGAACACTCAAGAAGTGAAGAAGAAAACTTGCTTCTTGAGAAATCGAAGTTGCACTTTGGCACTGTGGAGAAGCTGGATGCTTGTACTGTCAATGCAGCTTTGGTATTCTGTTTAGTATTTCATTGATACTTTTATTCTGGTGCTTCATAAAGTTGATGAGACGTTCAATCAGAATGAGTTGTCTTTGAGGCCCAAATTAACTGCCTGTTTATAAAATAGTTTTTAAAATAGTATGTTTTCCAGTAAGTGCATTGCTGAATGAGTGAGATGAGAATGGAGCTGAGGCAGAATTTTCACTGATCATCCATCAGCTTCTATGCCACCATAATAGCAATGGTGACAGACATTTCTGACCTAACGGCACTTTAGGAATTAAGTTAGTTGCAGAAGAAAAACAATGCAATGTATCTAGTCTTAGTTCAGATTAAATAGACGGGAATTGTGCAATGATAAGAAGAGTCAGTTTCAGTGAAATAAATCTGGAAACTTTTGAAATTTCCTTAAGTATAAGAAAATTTGCTGGTTTCTCTGCCTACTTGCTAGACAGACTCCTGTAGTTCTGGGGTAAACAGTCTGTCTGAGTAAATTAAGACACTAAGACTTGATATTACTATTAAATAACTTAAGAACAAAACAGGAAAGTATAAAAGACTTGATAATTTAAGTGTATTCAAGTCAACGGCACCCCTATAAAATTCAGTCCAGAAAAGGGGTCCCAGACTGCATGTTGAATAATTCATGGCTCTTTGTACATGTAGTTGGATGTGGATGGCATAGAATCAGTACTGTGTTGTCATGATGGGTGCACAAAGAAAACTAGCTTTGGAAATTACTGCTTCAAGAACTTCAGAAACTATCAAGTGCAAATTCTGTTCGACTAGTTATGGACTTTGAGACCAAATGGAGGATCATGGAGATCCCAGTTGACTGGGAGAAGAGAAGCAGTTAATGTCTACTTTTGAAAGAACAACTGAGGTGTTACATATGTTATCAGGAAAACATGCTAAGCAATTTCTATAAGCTCCTAAAGAAATAGTCAAAAGAGAACAGACAGCCATAAATTTCTCAAGAATAGTACATGGTGAAACAGGTAAAATGATCTAATTCTCTACAATTGTAAAGTAATATAGAAGATTTGTCAGAATTGTCAGAAGATGACTCAGAAGTTACACTGAAGAATGTAATCATGACATTCTTCTAAACCAACTAAGAAAATATGACCAGCATACAATCACTGTAAGTTATATTCATGCATGACCAGAATGGTTTATGCTCAGTAAACATACTGTTGTCCTGGTAGGACATTTCAAGATAATCTTTTTAGCTGTCTATCCCAACCTGTTTTTATTTTATATTTATTTTTAATGGCTAAATGGAGTTCACATTCACTGTTAAATATTAGTAATATGAAATTCAACAAAAGTAAATGTTAAACATCACAGCTGAAAAGAAAACGTCAAAACCTTGAGTATAAATTCTACCTAGGCAGAATATTACAGGAAAGGGTCTGTGGAGTTTCATTGAATTACACGCTGCATGCTTTAATCATGCTCCCAGGATATATAATCAGCATTTTTTTTTATTATTATTCAGGACAGGGGGCTATCTTTACTGGGAATTACTTAGGCTGGTGCAGTTTAGGATCAAACACTTCGTAAGAGCCTTAAAAGATCTAACCAAAGACAATTCAAATGAAAATCCTACTAATAAGGAATCTTAGAAAATGTGACGAGCTATGAAAGTCTAAAGGAATTGCATTTGTTGAGATTGGCTGGAACAATATGTTTCCAGTGTAAATTGGTTTTAGACAAAGAATGTCAGTCAACTTTTTCTTATATCTTCTGGAAAATGATAATGTCGTATGTCAACAGAGGTTTATAATTAGATGTTAGGAAAATAGATCTTTCTGATACAGGAAGGTTTTGAAATGCCCATTAAAGTTAACACTATAATGGTTATCTCCAATCATAGTAGTAATATTTTTGTTATTGTTCAAATCAGCTTCTGGCCCTCAGTTAATTTTTATACCTCTTTTCTTTCACTGTTGATGTCTCAGGTTCATTTCCACTAAGGAAAAATGTAAAAGAGATTCTACAATGCATAAGCCTTACATCCTTTAGACACTTTATGGATACCTTATGTCCTGCTTTATTTATTTATTTTTTTTTAAGCTTTTAAGCTAAAACTAAAAGAAACAAAGAAAGAGTACTCAAACTCACCAAAGTACAAGAGCAAGAGGTATAGAAAACAACAACGTAGTAGTTCTTAAGGAATATGAATATTTATGATTAAAGGAAAAAATACCTGAACAAATATCAACAGACCAAAAAGTGTGTTTAATTTGTGTTTGTGATTTAGAAAGCTTTTATTTCTAAACACAAATAATTCTAGGCTTTATATGTTGTCTTTTGTGATAAATGGACATAGCTAAAATAAAAAATGGGTAGATTGAACATAATTAGTTTTCATCATCAGTAAATGTTATTAGTTCACATTTTGCCACGTCTGTTTTTATTGAAGGATGTTTTGCAAATGAATATGCTTTTTTCCTGCCTTTCCCGAGAAGAGAATGAGTTTGATTTTTAGAAGTTGGTTGCAACATACATTTTATAATATTCTATTTATAAAATTTCTCTAGGTGATCTGAAAAATAATCATTTAGTCAGGATTGTCCTTTTTGTTAGATGAAAGTGAAATATCCATATGAATACATTTTCACTGATCTGAACAAGGGTTGAACACTTAGAATATTTTAAGCACTTGCAACTAAAAAAAAACGCCTAAAATTAAAAATAGCTGAATTTCCACTAAGTATTCCAAAATTCAGCTACATAGAAGGCAATTTTCTAGTATAAAACCTGACCCAATTTATATTTCCTTGCGTTTATTTGTTTTTCAGTTGAATGGGAGTGATGTGAATACTCTGCTCATTATGCCAATATATTACTGTAATTGTGGAATCTACTGATGTAACAAAATTTCAAATCAGTCCCCAAATGCCTGCTTTAAGCAAGGGGTCAACCTAGCCTCATTCTTTGTATGTCTTGTTTATACATACAAATCCAGGTTTCTGAATAATACTGGGCATTTGACAGCATCTCTACATGGCCAAATGCAAAGCCATGTTTATGCGCTCTGCACTCTGTGCTGACTGAGCAAGCTGTGGTTTGTTGGCCTGCTAACCACAATGCTGTAGGTCTGCTTCTGACCATTATACTTAGCACTGCTTTAACTAAGGCAGCTGTAAGAGACTGAATAAGAGATGAGTTGGATAGGAAGAACAGGGGATGTGACATCCGAGTTTGTCTGTATGAATTGTGCTAGCTGTATCCTGTATGTCCAAGTATGAAAAAAATGTCCCTGTATTATTGAATAGAGAACATGCACGTGTCCACTGCAAGTCGTGAGAGAAAAAATACGACTAAAATTTGTGTATTTTCTTATTTTTAGCTTCTCCGTGTTTCAAATAATTCAGATTTGTTTTTTTTGTTCTTCCTCCCTCCCTCCCTCCCTCCCTCCCTCCCTCCCTCCCTCCCTCCCTCCCTCAAGTTGAAGATTTAAAATGGAAATATTTCCATGCTTTTTCCGTATAGTTGCAATCAAATGGTAGAGAACTACATGTAAATATGTAGTAGGACACAGATAATGAGACAGTGGCTGGCAGGTGCCCCAGTCTAGATTTATGGCCATCTGTATAACTGAAAATATTTATTTAGTTGTTTCCTATTTTTTCTCCTGGGTTCTTTAGTTTAATTCCATGTTTAAATATGATTGTATCAGGGAAATGGCGAGTGTTTAGATACACACAGGCTTTGCAGAGAAATGCATTGGAAAGGCCAGGTTGGATGTACACATCTCTACAAATGAAGGATGCATGCTTGTCCAGCACAAGACTATTCCTAAACTCTCAATCGGCATAATCTGGAGTAGGTTTTTGAATTGAGCTTTCTCCATGTAAGAAAGTGTACCATTCTGTTGTGTGTTCAGTCACTGAATTCTGAAACTGTTGATTAAACAATTGAATTTCTACATGAGCAAGAATCTGTACCTAAACTGTCTCACCTGCCACATATTGAACTATGATTGAAGATTATTATTATTATTATTATTATTAATTCAATGTTTATTTAGACTAAGTAGAACAGCTTCTACAGGTAAGTAGGAGTTTTCTATTAGGGAATTTGTAATAGGGAAGTCTAATAGTCCTATTCCAGTTCACTTTACAATGCTGAACCAGATAGAAAGTCCTTTCTATTAGCTTAGTTCTCAGTAAGGCTTAAAATGAGAAATGAGGTTAGATGAGGGAATGAAGAAGTTGGGTAAGTGGCTAGGCAGCTAATCTGTGGAGCTTTAGAATAGGAATTTGGAGCATGTGGAAGTCTGCCTCTCAATGCCTAGCAGCTGACTTTGATGCCTGTCCTTCTTCAAGGAAATTTGTATGTGTTGGTCCTAAAGATATTACGTAACAAACTCTGAGAAGTGAAATCAAGGCTCTGCCTTCTGTTAGCCCCATTCTTAGGTAGAAGGAATTTCTTTTGCATTATGTAGTGAATATTATACACCTAAAATGTTGCCATGAGTTCCACTGGATGTGGAGCTGGGTTTGCCTTCTTTGGTTTGTGAGGCAGCTCTGCTAACAGCCTGTCTTGAAAGTCTGAATGGGAAGATACATGTCTTTGCTCTCCCAACAAAGAGCTGAAATGTTTTTAAGCTAGCTAGTGAACTGTTTTAATACAATTGCCTTTCATGAAAGCAGGTATTTTTGCATTTGTTGACTGACTTCTGATTTCCACTGGAAAATGTATTTATGACAATGTTTGCTGCTGTTGGCCACTTATGACCTGCTTTCTCAATATTTTCCTTTTTAGAAGCAGTCTGCATATTTTCCAAAGAAGCTCAATTTCAAACTCTGCCTGTATTTTGACTATTGCAAAGAGTCTGCTGCTACATTGGTCATATTCTTCCATTAATGATCACCACGAACTGATGGGAAAAAAAAGAAGCATAGGGTCTACAGGTACTGTTCAATACTTTCTGTAGCAACAACAACAACAAAAAGACAGCTAGTATATTCCAGCAAAGCTACTCATGGGCTATTTGGGTAAGGGCCAAGTCACTCAGTACTGTCAGTTCAGATGCACTCTATGTGGGGCATGTTTGAGTACACGAATATATATCCATGTAGAATATGCAATTAAGCAGTCTTCTAGTGATGCAGAGTTTCAATATATACATATATTTTGACCTATGGGATGACTTGGAGGATAATTGTCTGTCTCTATGGGATTTGCTCCCAGGATGTGACATCTAAATCCATACCAGTTTAGAATCACTCCTTATGCTCTTTGAGTTCTTTGATCAAGCTTTGTTAATAATCTGCAGTAAATGGGGCATGGTGCTTTGTTCTGAACTCTGCAGTTTGACATACAACCAAGTTGATGTATTCATCGTAAATAACTAGCTGTGCCTGTACTCTTAGCTCAGTACATGTAAATTATCTTACCAAGTTAACTTGACCCAGGATAAAAGAGCCCAATAATTCATATATAGAAATAAAGAATAATTAGATTAAGCCTACAGAAGATGGAAAGGAAAATAAAATAAAAATTGATATTTCTGGTAACAAAAAAGATTAGGAAAAAGAAACAAAGCTGTATGGTTTGACTTTAATTTAAATGTTTCCTCTAGTGGGCTCTTAACAAATTTTCTCTAATATCTTTGTGTATTGAAAGACAGAGTATATAGCAAACATATTTTAGTCTTACAATACAATTGTGCAGTTAAAGTCTGAAGCTTTCATCTTGTTAACTGAAATATTGCAGTGGCTGGAAATAGAGTTTAGACAGAGAACATCTCTTTAGTGTCAGACTGATGGTAGATTATGTTTGAAACTCTTTGGAGGGATGAATAGAAAGCACAACTGAATAATATTGGCCCCATATTCCTCAGGTCTATTCTTGAGCATGAATGGAAGTACTTCTGTCTATTTCTAACTAGATTCACGTAAAGTGATTTGAAAATGACTAGATTTCATTTATTTCATTTATTCAAATAATTAATTTATTATTTATTTTGGAAATTCTCCAAAAGCATAGCATTACTCCCCAAAAAGAAAAGTTGGAATACGGTGCTTGAGGAAGGATTGAGAGGAAAGAGAGAAACAGAAGCACATGTAGAAGAGAAGAAATCCTAACGAAATTCAAAATCTAGCTATACCAAACCACACTTTGATTTTAGCTTCCAGCTTCTACACAAACTTTTATAGATCTTTAATTTTGAAAATTAACCACTGGAAGAGCTAAAATTTAGCTGCCCTAAATTTAGGAACCCCATCCAATTTTTCAAACTCATGTATTGCACATTAATCATATTCCCATATTTGCTTAGTTTTCTCCAGCATTTCTTGAATTATTGTTAATAAGCTCCAACTTCCACAGAAGCTCATTACCTCATTATTAAGTCTGCTGATTTGTTGTTTGGTCTCTTCTGCTTTGATAACAAGCACTGCAGCACCAATTTCAGCCTCTGAAAAATAATTTAAATGCATGTAAATGAGAGAAGAATAATATCTTGGAATCACCAATGGTAATCTTGTATATTGCTTTAAATTAAAACCTAGTTTGTACTTGGATCAAATGAAAATAAAATCTTGTATTTAAAGTTCACTTCATAATGTGTAAGAAAAGTGTGAACGAGGAAAGTGATCTCTTCAATCTGAAAGGACTGAAAATGACAACCCTGGTGCCAATAGTATGACATGTTAATAGTCTGGAAACTATAGATAGAAGTATGCTACTATTATTAGTTTTTTGTTTGGCTTCAAGAGGAACAAAAAATATCCTTGTGGCCTCCATGCAAAAGGTATATAACTACATGAAGAGTGTTTACTCAAGTACATGAAGAACATTTATTTACAAAAGGAAAATGTTGGAAAGAATCTTGGAATTGTTGGGAACAATAGTTTTGTCACTTCAGCATTAGTCCACTGGTGTCCCCACAGTCCCTCTTTTTTTTTTTTTTCCTTGCTGACCTGTTGCATTCATTGTGATGCTATATTGTCAACCTTTTCAGAGTGTAAGTCATATAAGGCTGCATAAAACCTCTTCAAGGTTTCACTATGCCTACTTCTGAAACACTAAGTACTTCCATACTCTTTTGCCTCTGTAAATATCCTTTTAAGAAAAATCGAGAGACAAGTTTGTATATTGCATTTTTTGATGTTTTAAAAAAAATTATTATTAAAATGTATTGTTATCAAATTTTGTCCATGTGTTTAGTACCTTCCATGTCCAAAAAATTCAGAGCATGAAGCTCCTGGCTGATCCTATGATGGTAAAACTATAATTCATGAAAATATATTACTCCTTGCAAGCTGTTTTATGGTGACTGTTAGTAGGAAAACAACTGTCCTTAGGGACCGTGTTGTATTTTTCCACATTGTTCAGTGAGGTACTGAAATAGTACTGAAAGTACAGATACGTTAGATCAATTTATGCTGCTTGTAAGGACTTTTCCTTCTGATAATCAAAGAAACAAAGAGGTACAAAAAGCAGTTATGAAAACTCTTTTATCTGAAGAGTGATTTCCCAAGCAACATTCACCTCCAACTGTTGGAGATACCCTGGAGTCCTGCTGGAGCTGATCAGAGCTGAAGTCAAAGGTTTGGCTCTCCTCATTGTGGTTTCCATCTTCAATCCCATCAACAATTCTGTAAGAAAAAAACAGAGTTAAGGGAACAGCTTCCTAAACCATTTCATAGACATCACATTCATAGTTATTTTGTGAAAATTACTCCTAAAAGGCACGTCTTAAAGCGATGGTGAAATTTGCATTATATTAAATTTAGAAAAAAATCTAAAAAAATATTGCATTACACTTACAATATCTTGTGAGTCACTATAGATTACCTTTTCTATTAGAAGAAGGAATATGAGGTCAAATATTGCTAACTGAAATTTCAAAATTGTTGTGACTTTTGCTGTATATATAACAGGTCCTAACAGAGCTTTTATTGAATATAGTTCAATTTCCATATCTACAGTAATCCGTAATCTTCTTCAACATAGACTAAAGATGATTCTCTATGTTCTCATCAAGTCTAAATCTTCTAGCATGTAACACACTCTTATATTAGGCTTAATTAGGCAGAGCCTAAACCTGAAAAATATTTATGACATCTCTATAAAACACAGCCAAAGATATGATAAATACAAATCAAATACATCACAGATTTAATACATCACAGATGAAAGACCTCTGTAAATTGAATAGTTCTGAATACATATTGTACATATATTCTCATATATATATATATATATATATATATATGTATATATTCATTCTTGTCCTGTTTCTTCACATGGGCTTAGGGCTTTGTGTCATGCTTTAGTGTTCATGATGCCAGCTGGATTTTGTTAAATTACACTCTAATTTTAACCAGCCTCTGGGAAAAGATGAGGCTCAAATGTGGTGCCTTGGCTATTCTGGACTATACCATTACCTGCAGCTGAAAACCTGAATGATTACTTTGGAATTTGCTATAAAATCTATTTAATGTCATCTGGCCTCACTGCTTCAAAAAGCAAACTTTAAACACTAATATCCCTTTTGTCAAGATTTCTAATTATATCAAATGCTAACATTTCAACTGCCTTCAAAGCACACGGGAAAAACTACACAGACGTGACTTGGAATTTGTAGCTGCTGTATTCTTTAAAGTTTTTAATGATACAGACTTAAAGGAAAATATATTAACAAAAATAGCTAGTTCTGGAATGCTACAAGACAGGCCTCAGTAAAAATATAGTGAGAAAGATGCTTATTCATAAACAAGCAACTGGAATGTGGAGTAACAATCCAGAGAATAAAAAACACGGGCTCAAAACTCTCTCCCCTTTAAGAATTAGCTATTACAGCCCTGAATTTTCTCCTGAAGACAGATATTGCAACTCCTAGAAACCAAAAAGTCAAAAAAGACTAATATGTGACTTCTTCTATCTAGTTGGTCAGGGCCAGAGTACTCTTGCCAATATGGATTTGAGGAGATTCAAATGCATAAATGCTTCCTCCTAGGCATTCCTCCCAGGCTTTCTTCCTTTTGATACTCTACTTCAAATGCAGAATGCAAAAAGAAGATTAAGACTGTATCCTGGAAGTTATGGTGTTGACTTCTATTTCTTCTGTCCAGGACTATTTCAGTGTTTTAACCAATCTCTGTATGTTTTGTCTACTGCCTTCATTATAGCGTCAAAGAAAAAAAACCTGAACTGACTGAGAAATTCTTGTTCACTTGCTCTAGGGAACATGCACAGAAAAAGTATAAGACAAAGTGCATTCTTTTGAAAAGTGAGGTTACTAACCTCCCCACTACATTGGTTGGACATTTCAGATCAAACCAGTATCTTACACCCTTACACCACTGTACAACAGCAAATAAAAGTGAGGCTCTTAATTAAAAGATCTTATTTTCTCTTTCATATTTGCTAAAAAATATTTGAAGCTCTTTTTTAAAGTGCTTTTAACCAGTCAGTTTCAATGTTCTAATAATGTAAACCAATTCTGGGAAATAATACGAAAGTCTTTTAGCTGAAAAAGTCTGCAAACCACTTACATCATGAGACAATTTTCTAGCCTATTAGGATTATTCTGAATTATGAATTGAAATAATAAATAGTAACACATGTAACAACACTTGTTTCACATTTGCTCTTACAGCCTTGAGTGTCAATGTCTGGATGCATATGCTCAGAAAAATAAGGAGCAAAATTGCAGCTCAGCAAAAAATATGAAAGGTGTATTTCCCCAGAATTACCATTTTTTATGCAAATAACCATCTGTCATAGCTGACTTGAAGCAGACTCACATGAGATCCAAGGAAGAAATGAGAAAATATCTGTTATGCATTTCAGTTTTGCTCATGTAGAAGTTAGTTTTTCATATATTATTTTTCCTTGTATTGGCAAATACAGGGAAATCAGTTTGTATACTTCTATTTGAAATGTGATTATATTGATAAAATATATGATGAGGGGAAAAGATTGTTATATACTCTTAAATGTGTAACTATTTTTATTGCATCTGTATGGACAGGTGTCTTAGAAATAAATAAATATTGGTCAAACTATGGTTCTTTCATGTCTACAAAGGAAAGCTGGTGAAAATACCATTCTGCCTATCATAAATAAAGGAAGTTCTTGAACATGTGAAATACCTAAACTTATAGAAACTGAAACTTGAACTGAATAATCACTTCCTGTTGTTCCTCATATGTCAAAAAAGTGATTTTGATTTTGGTGATGAAAAGATCCTAAAATTCTTGATTTTATTAACAATTAATGATTATATTGCAAGAATTTAGAACTAAGAAAAAATAAATCATCTTACAAATAACATAAAAGCATTTTTTTAAATTATATGCTTAATACCACAAAAAGCATTATATGACTTTATGTCAGAATTCATGGCAAAACAGATTTTCTCAAATCCATGTTTACTTTATACGTAACTTGTATTGTCAGGTTTTCTTTATCTAATGTAAAAAATTCTAAATATTTTCTAAAATTGCTAGGCAATAGTTTCCCATTATAGTCTCTACTCCAGTAATTTTTGTATTTGCACAGCTGTGCCACCTTATCATCAACTTGCTTCCTAAATTACTATATCTCTGATGGACTGAGTATGCTTTACAGTGTTACTGTGGGAATAAAGATTATTATAGATGGACAAAATGATACTATAAAACCAGACTATTAAAATAGTCATTTTTATAATTGCTCAGTACTTTCCCTTTTTGCTCACAGAAATTCTTTATCTTGCAAAGAAGTCCTAAAGTGTTCAATAGTTTCTACAATGAAAAGACTATTCCTTCTCTGCAGGATGAACAAAATATGGACATATTGAAAAAGTATTAACATTTTGAATACCAAATATTTTGTTTTGATTTTTTTTAAATTGTTACAGTGATAACATATATCTAATAGAATTATGTGGTACGGAAGAAAATAATCATTTGTAACTATTACCTTGGGCTCAGGTCTGGTGGGCCACCGGCATTCAGTGCTGAAAGGTGTAACTTAAGGTTTTTCTCCTTCCTTTTGGAATAGTAATGGAGCTCAGTTTCATGTTTGGTTCTTGAGGGGTTAGAACTGCAAGCACGAATGGGTGAATGGAAGGGCACTGTTCCTGAGGCCAGCTGCTTCAAGTTCCTCCCCAGGTGGCTTTTATTGTTTCCAGCTTTCTTCTGTTGAGAGCAAGTTGTGCTTTTTGTATGGATTGGTGAAAGTGTGCTGCTCTCTTCTTCTCCTTCATCATCATCTTCTTCATCTTCTACAATTGAAGGGAGTCTCTTCTTTATATTTCCATTTCCTTTGAGCTCCGTCTAAAAAAGCAGATAATAAATATTAAGGTCAAATTCAGAATCTGATGTTGCAGGAATGCTTCTCTCTGTGGCTATACATATGTACATGAAAAAGATAACAAATGCATTAGCAAGGCTCTCTAGTTTCATAGCCAGTGAAGTCAATGCAGTATGTCTTAGAACCAAGAAAGATCACATGACTAGGTCTTACAAACCATGTGACACTTATATACTTTTTACTGAGGTGTACTTTCTTCTGAATGTTACTATCAGACTCCTGGTGTACCAGGGGAAAGAACTGAGGCTGGTAATTCCATTCCACATTTTTGTATGGAGCCATTTGGAATGTATAAATAGCATTTATAACAGTTCAGTTGAAGCCCAGATATCCTCTGCATCCTTAGTTATTATGACTGAAACATCTGCTGTGACAGTAGGCAGATTTCTCAGTTTATACAAAATCACATTAATGCATGAGTAGTGTGACAACGTCAGCTTCAGAACTGAGTCAACAAAAGGCATAGCTACCTCTATTAAAATAAATAAATAAATAAATAAAAATTGCTCTGTGGACGCTTGGTGTTGGACCCAAGACAATTTAAAAACTCAGGTTTGGGGAATTTATCTAAATGTTCTAAACTCCTATCAGTATCAACTTAAATATTTTACAGCAAAGGTTTAATTTTGGTGTATTTGGAGTACTTCCACTGAGTGAAAGTTTTTCTTTTAGTATCCATTGGCAAATAGTGAAGTAAAACCTTTCAGTCTGAGATGTATGAAAAGGTACAAATTTAAAACATCAAAAGATGTTTATTAAAGTATAATAACAGCTTTTTTTGGTCAAACATAATAGTCATCTGAAGGTTGATATAAAGATCAGTTACACAGGACCTGGCTGTCATGTAGCCTATATTCTACAGAGAATTAATATTATCCATATTCAAGACTTTGGCTTGAGGAATAATGTGTTTAAAATGCGCATGCCATAGTATGATATCCTAGTTCAGCACCTGGAAGAAAAGATCATAATTAATCATAAAATGGACAATGGCACAACTATCTCAGGATGCTATTTAAAGACTCATTCTGAAACCAATGAAGTCACTTGGAGTTTTTCCAACTTTGATCTGGCTGTAACTGTGTGCATGTTTCTAAGTCAAGCTTTGCAGGTTTAAAACGTGAGCAACATACCTGAGATAGCGTAGACTTGTTTGATAATTTTGATATTACCTGAAACAAACCAAAACATGTAACAAATATATATATCTGCAAAGTATTGGCTTCCAAGAGCATACAAACATCTTAACCAAAATATTTCTGTTGATATAAGAAAATAATTTAATGGTAAAAAAGAAGTATTGAATTAAACATAATGATGAACATATGACGCTCCTCAGAAAAAAGTATTGTCAGAAAATAGGTTTTGTTTATATATATATATATATATACATATGTGTGTGTGTATGTATAAATATTACCTGCAGAAATAATATTTTTCTTTAATAAAAAGTTGGGTTAAAGCTCCAAACCTGTGAATGAATATGGATTGGTAGGCATATGCTTGGTAAGGTTCAGTGCTGCTCTGATGGAATCCCATGCAGGAAGAGTGTTTGCCCCTACGTCGCTGTAGTTTTATCTCCTATGCCAGCCGACTGCATCCATCTAGATGATCAGTGTCACATAAGAACCTACTACTAGGATCTAGAATCTCTACTTTGAATATTTTTCAGTCAGTGATGGGACTTGAAGCAAGAAGGACCAATATAATCCCATTGGAAATACATGTTTAACAACTGTTCAAGGCCGTGAAATTTTATCTTGCTGGATAGGAAGAAGAACAAAGCCAACCAAATAAATAAATAAATAAATATTCATGCAATTTTAATTAACTACTACCCATAATCTCTGCAGGAACTGCCTAATACTGTGGGATACAAATGTCCTGCTGTTTATTTAGATGTCCACAACTTGATTATAGGCAAGTCACTAAGACTGCATGCCATATTTATAGGCATACATGTATTGTAGTTCACCAAGCAGAATTTTTAGAAGTGATTTTCAGCTTTCATAAGCCTTGCATGTTGATATAAAAAAAGTTTTAACACTCATCAATTTTAAATTGAGAGCGTAGGTTTATTTTTCTCCAAAGAAGTAGAAGAGGCTAAGCTTTTCTTGAAGACATTGGGGCTTCCCAAATACAGAGATGTTAGGTACAGTTTTGGAAAATAAAAACACTCTACAATTGCCCATAAAAGTGAAGACATTTGTACTGGTATGACTACATATTTAATTTTGCGTAAGCAGAAATCCTACTCCTCAACTGCCAAGTCAGTAGCAGGTGTATCAATAAATTTAGCAATAAAACTCTAATAATTGCCAAACAGAAAAACTGCAATAATTAAGCTATGTAAATAAAATAACTGCTGTGCTCTTCCTGAGTTAGAAAAAGCGCTACTTGATATTAGCTGAGAAGTAGACCTCAGATACTGCCATCTCCTAACCTGCACTGTTATCTATACAAATTGAAGAAAGATTGTTTCCTTCAAGATTCATGGGAATAGCAAACTGGAAGGGTATTACTATGTTAAAGTTAAAAAAATAAATTAATTAAAAAAAATTAGACTTAGGAAGTACTAATGGCCCACTTTGCACATATGTTCACATGGATTAATTTACAATTCTGCCCAGAACTTTGGGGCCTCTAGGCACAGGTGCAGTATGAATGTTAAATAGCAGTCTTAATTAAAACTCCAAGCCAATCCCAAATATTAGCAGCTTAACAAAAAAGACCTTAGAAAGTATGAATTTGCCTTCTTAAGAGTTTAGAAGGGACTTTTCATTGGTACTTTGTAATGTGAGTAAAGATCTCCTCTAACTTGACATTTTTTTTATTTTTTTTATTTTATTTTATTTTTTTTTTTGGCTGAGGATAACTGTTAATTCTGATTTTATGACTTGGAAATAGACACAAAGAAAATACTATATGGCTGTCTCCTGGTGTTTTGCTGGTGTTCAAACAGACCTGCTGGGGTCTTTCATCTGGGTTTTCAGCTCCAAGACTATACTAATACACTACAATGACATTTATTGCTTGTACATCATATCATGTGCAAGTAAAAATAGGACTTTACGTCCTAGTAGTTGAAAGTTGATGAAACTAATTAAACTGTGACCAGGCGCAATCCTTGAGAGTTAGGCTTTTAAAACTCTACCAGTAACTCCCTTCTCTTTCCCTTCCTGCAAAAATATTGTTCTGTAAGAAAAAAAGAGATGATCATTGGAAGAACATAGAAAAAAACAAACAACCACCACCACCAAATAGCAGGCAGTAAAAGGGAGTAAATTGAAAGACTTCACCATTCATATAGCTTTATATCTGTAAATACATTGTAGAGTAAATAATTATGAGGAATTGTCTGTTAAAACTTTTTCTTTAGGATAATGCGCTTGTGTACCTTGTTTAGGTGTACCTTGTTTAAAATGCTTATTATTATTATTAGTATTTAATGTAAAAAGAAAGAGGATGCAAAATAGCTCATATTCTTATATTTTACGAAGAAGTGAAACTGTTAAATAGTAAAGGCAGTTGAAAGAAAAACACAGGCATTTTTCCTATTATGTGCAAGGAAAAAAAAAAAAAAAAAGACCAATGTTCAATGTTAACATGAGCTGTACGAAATATTCTAAGGGCCTAATTGAATTTTTAATTTCAGCTCTTTGTCTTGCAAAACCGGTTATGAAAGTTTGTTTCAAAAGATAAAACTATAATAGATCATGCACCACAAGCAGAATTGTAACAAATTCTTCCATGTACATAGTCTGAAATCTATGGTCTTGTACTTGTTTAATATATTAATATAGAGAGCTTAAAGATTTTTATAATTTATAATGGCTTATTACAAGCAGAAGAAGAGCATTTTCACTGCTGCATTCACTAGTGGTTTGCTGTCAAAAGCCAGTGATCTAAAGATTTTTCCAGGGTCAAGAGACAGTAATCTTTAATAAAAGAATCTCTGTGGGAACATGTAGTCAAACCAAGTTGTTAGCTATACAACAATTCAAGATGAATTTAAATTATAAAACCCTAAAACTGGAAATATAGAGACATGGCTAAATTGTGTTAATGTATTAAATATCCAGGTAAGTAATTTTGTGTTTTGGTTGCTCAAAAAAGTTTTATCAGCTTTTACTGCCTTGATTCTTATTCTTATTGCCTTCATGAGAAGGAGGAACAAAACTGAAATGCAATTTTACTGATTTGCTTGCAAGACTTGGGTCCTAAACGATTTGAATAATGCTTTGTATCTGAGGGGTCAAAAGGATAAAATACATTTTTAGGAAAGGATTTGAAATTGAACTAGAATACTAATGTTCTTAGTCAGCATTTGGAAGCAGAAAAAAAAAAACAACAAACAAAACACAACAACAAACACAATACAAACACATTTAGAAACATTGAAAATACGGGGGTGGAGGGGTAGAACACATGCCATATGTTCTATTCCTTGGAAACTTATTGTATGACAATGGAAAAGATACAAATACATAATAAGGGATTAACATACCACTGAAAAGCCTAATGCCTCACATGTGTTCAGGCCTCAGTTCTCCATAATCAGGGAATTTTTCAGTGAACTAACACAAATCCTTTAAATCACAAGAGTTAGTGACTCTTAAAAAATATCTTAGGTTAAATATGATGTTTTTCTATCCACATTTACTGTGCAACTCAACACTCCTCCCTATCTCCCTTTTTAATAATAGTTTCTAGAGTTACTTCATCAGATTGTTCCTATATTTTTCTCAGATTCCTTCTTATCTCTTTTCCTTGCTTAATGGAAAGATAAAGATGACATATTTTGTGGAAGCAGATGTTTTCAGCATTCTCTGATCCTACTTACAGTACAGAATTATACTGAATTAACAGCAAAAGTTGAACAACAGATCTGTCAACAGTACTTTGTTCTATGTGACCAAATACTGTGAATTGCTATGAGCTCTTCTGTCTTCTGTTAAGTCCTTATCCTAAATCATTCATATATTTTGAACAAATTAGCCTGTGAAGCTAGCCCAAGATTTTAATAACAGACTGTTAATGGCTAGCTTTTGATAATTTTTTTTTTTTTGAAAAATTATACTTCATTGCATTCAAATTTTTTCTCATGAGCTTTCTATGTTTAACAGCATTTGTTAGAATTTTAGTTTTCATATGTTTCTTTAAAACTTGGAGGTTAATTTCACTTCAGTCATTAACAAAAAAAATATTTAAAGATACATTGATTGGCAGGATCTACCCTATTTCTTGTTCAAAATATAAAATCTGTCAGTGACACAAAAAGCAATCTCTTTATCTCCTGCCCCAAATCAAGAATTGAGTAGACAGTAAATGTGATTGGTATAATCTGTCAGTTTTTAGTTCTACATTCTTACCTCCCTCTCCCCCCACCCCAAAACAGGGATAAGAAAGTAGTATCCCACTCTGCTCTGATACACATCTTTCATAGCAAACCATGTGCTAATTTAAATAAACAAACAAAACAAAAACACGACCACCACCACCACAACAACAGCAACAAAACAACAACAAAAATTCACACAACAAAATCAAGAAGAGACTGTTAATGAGGCCAGACAAAGACAAAAGGAAGAACTGTTAAAATAGACAATAGACCTGGCACTGCTTGTACATTGTTCTGGCAGGCTGCACTTTTGGAAAAGCTTACAGATTACAGCAGACAAAAGATACAGTGGAGAAAAATTTTCAATATTCCTACTGCTAGATTACATTCATGTAAAGATTTACATAATATCAATAGAAATTACAATGAATGCCAACATCTTTCAGAGCAATAAAATTCAAAACTCTTCCTCTTCTTTAAAATACTCAGGTGTATGCCTAGCCTCATTCAACTTGAAGAGTCCAGACAGACTTATAAATGTTCGCAGGACTGGTTCTATGGATCTATCTGATTAGACTCAAGGTCAAGTTGTATAAATAGTGAAAGCGTTGATTCTAAGTTCCCATTGTTATTTTTATATTTATACTTATTTTTATACTTATTTTTAT
Organism: Aythya ferina; assembly: GCF_964211825.1. Taxonomy (NCBI): domain Eukaryota; kingdom Metazoa; phylum Chordata; class Aves; order Anseriformes; family Anatidae; genus Aythya; species Aythya ferina. Next base: position 38,977,325 of record NC_140297.1, on the reverse strand, counting down.
ACTTATATTTTTATATATTTATATTTATACTACTTATAAAAACAAGTGTATCTAACTTCAAGCATGGTTTTTAAAATGCAAAGGTGAAGACAATACAGTGGATCTTGAAAAATATTATCCCAACAATTTTATTTTAACCTACTAACTGCCTATTTCCAAACACCTCCAAAGCTGCCTAGCTGTTTTGGCAGCCCAGATCAGTGGGATGAGTTTTGGGGACAGCAGCATATCAGGGGAGAGCTTTTAAGAAAGCCCAGCATTGTCTGGCTTTCAGGGTCAACCTTACAAAGAATAAGGCAGGGACAGGTATAATCTTTTTACTTATTTTTAAAACTTTTTTTTTTTTTTTCCTCAGAAAATTTTCTCCTTAATAATGAATATTAAACTTTTTGGAAGGTTACTTGATGAGTACGTTAACCTCTAGTCAATTCTCCCAAAAGGTTTAAAAAAACAAAACAAACAAACAAAAAAACCTGAGCATACATCTGGCTCCTAGATATGTTTGGAGCTGAAACTTTGGGGAAGACAGCACTTGTACAGTAACTCGAAAGCAATTTGCATGATTTTACCCCAGGGCAAGAAGTCGTATCCTGGCATATAAAGAAATCAGCAGAAGTCCAAGTATATAAACTTGTTAAGTAAGAGAACGACTATAATTTCCTCCCCCTGAGATGCAATTTGTGTTTCATATGGACCCATAATACAGAAAAGCTGAATGTGTAGTATTTTAGAGCTCTTAGCAGCTTTATTAATCATGAAATTATAAATAGCTTAGAAACTAAGATAATATAGACATTGAAGAAGTAAAACAAAACAAAACAAAAAACCTTCAGTTTTCAAAGAATAAAACAAAAGGAAAAGTAGGATAAGTGACTCAATAACTGAGTTCTGAAGATTTGCTGAACATGACTCAAAAAACATTACAGCCTTTCTTTCTTTCTCTGTTCTCTGTTCAGGGGAGCTCTGGAGAATGACTATGTAAAATCTTTGACTGTTGGAAAAACATGATTTAACACACTTCACATTGTACAGGATTGCTAGTTATCTAATCGTGACAATATCAAACCCATTAAAACAATTTGTATCTTCAGGTTAGGACAAATTTGTTCATTTAATTTTATTCAATTTATTTTTTTCTGAGCAAAAACTTATTTGGTCTATTTATCTTTACAAGTGTGTTGAAAAGAAAAACATAAGGACATCAGAACAGCTTTGTGGAAATGTTATTAACCCTGAATCTCATTACATTCCTATCCAACACCAAAACCTGATGTCTGTGGTCTTTCAAGACTCCAGTGATTTCCAGACTGCATCTCCACTGGTCCTATACACCCATTAAACTCCTCACAATCTTGTCAGTGTTAGATTTCTGTCATATAAAAAAGAATCCAGCAATTTCTTTACTATTCCTAATGGATTGCATAATTTCTGCAACTATAAATATGAAGACTATAAATCTATACGGACCTGTAAAATAAGCCTAGAACCAATTCTAGAGTTAACATACATATGATTTCAGACAGGACAGAAGGAACAGGCAATGACCAAAACCAAAGTTGACTAGTTAATAGCACAGTACTTTGCAACCAAATGGATTCACCCATTCCCTTTTACCCTATGTATGTATTGTCATTCTATAAGCGATAACACTTAAGCAATCAATAAGCTTTAGTATATAGATCAAACATAGAACCTAGTAATCAAAATCAACATCCATAAATGCTGCTTAGGGTTTAGATTGGTATTCTGCTGGGTTGTAGTGTTCCTACCAGGCCTGAGACTTTTAAATAGTTAATAAACCTGTCTTTTATGTACTTTGGAGGTAACCTTAATTTTCTACATACAGTGGTATCTCCAAAAGAACAGTAACACCTTAAGATGTTAATGCAGTTCTTGCTCAGGTTACTGCATGCAATAAATGTTACTGTATATATGAATATACTGTAGTTGTGTATTTCTTAGTGAAGTCATTAAAAATGAGCTATATGGATCTATATGATTTGGCTAAGACTCTTTTGTAGGTAATTTCTGTAGCTCTGGTTTCACTAAGTGAAAGTATAGATTAAAAAAAAATCCAATATTTATTTTTATAACAGTAAAGTTTTAGATCACATTTGTACATAAATGATTGCTTTTTCATTTTGTATCTTTTCATATCTTTGAGCAGAGGAGAGTGTATATCTGATCTTCAGAGGTTCCTTCCTTCATCTATTATACAAATCTATGATCTTTAAAAATTACACTAAAAAGGTTACCAGCTGAATAAAATTGAGAATGGATTCTTGTCTCCATAAAATGCCTACCTGACACATAAGTTGCACTGATTATATAAAGTTTGATCAAAGACTAGATGATATTTAATTTCACACATTTCTGTCTTATAGGAACTTTTTCATACAAGCCTTCCTGTCATGCTTATTATATCTCCACGTAGTCTGCACCTTCAGGACACGTTCTTATAGAAAAAAAAAAAAAAAAAGCAGTATTTTCCTTTAGTCTTCATTAGTCTTAAATTAGTCTTAACTAAATGATAAAAAGATAGGTTACTGTAAGAATCCTTCAGAATTTGAGGCTATTTTCTGGTTGTTGCTAGATCAATGTAAAATAAAAGCAACTATGGGAAAAAAGCAAACAAACTCAAAGCAAACCAACCAACCAACCAAATAAAATCATACTGGTGTAAGATATAAGACACATTTTTTTTTTCCCCATTTTTTCCAATGTAGAAACATCATGCAGAAAAATTATAAACGTCATCATTATCGTATTGTCTTAAGGCATAGTGAAGCATATTAGAAAAAGTGTTGTCATCTAGCACGGCTTAGTAACTAAAATAGAAATATGGTTAGCTTCCAAATCAATACTCTGAAAGACAGGAGTATTTCCTGGCTAAAACTCTGTTTGACACTGTTTTATGTTCACTTCATACCACTGTCTAAAAACATCAATAAGCTGCTTTTCTAGCCTGGATTTTTTTTTTTTTCAACATGTAAACCTCTGGTTAAGCTTTATAATCTGATGCAGAATGCAATAATCCCAGCAGGAAGTGAAATGAATGAGAATGGAGAGTGTTCAAAATGACTCAAAAGATAAAATTAGAAGTAGTTTTTCCCCTCATTTAAATTTTAAATTTAATTACAATGAAAATCGTTTGTCTAAAAATATGCAATTATGAAAAAATTAATTACATATATGCATTTAATTGTATTGTTATAAATAATGTATAAATAATTATCATAATTTATTTCTCTTAGCCCATTCACAGGAGGAAGAGAAAGCCAAAAGGCTTGACATTTTGAGATGGCTCACATATATGTAATGTAGTCCCAGAAAAAAATAAATGGATTATTTTTCTCTCTTCCCCTTCAGCCTTTTCAACGTCTTTCAGGATTCAACCTTACAGCCCATCCTCTGTTTGTTTCAGGCTTAAAGTTGAAGATTTATAAAAAAAAACGCAAGAATTAATGAGAAAATTAGATAATAGAAAAGATGATCTATTGCATCAATAAACTGTAAGATGAATTTACTAACTAGAACACCATCACAGATTAGAAGAACATGAGAGAGAGAAAAATGGAGAGTATTGGTGACTATATGCTATCATTTTTGAAAATATTAGAATGACTGAAGGCTATGGAAGGGAGCCTGAAACATCCCAGAAAAACAAAACAAAACAAAACATCATATTAGAAAAAAAAAAAACCAAAACACTATCATATTAGAAACATGATAATGAGATAACCATCTCACTGTCTTGAGGGGCACTGATGGCTCAAAGGTACCACACATCAAGTACATCAACAACTGCAAGTAAACAGGCTTTATGAGTTAACAGTCAACAAAACAGAACCTGCCTTGCACTATATAGCTCCAGGTCAGCCCTGCTCTCATGCTGAGTGCAGCAGGTAATTGCCAGGCAGAGGAAGCAGAGGATAAACTGTAAAACTGCACCGGGAGTATTGCAACAGAATCAACTATCTGAAACTACATGTAGTTTCCACCTTAAGTAGCCAAAGATCCATCAAAACATGCTTAGTGGCATGAATACTGGTAGGAGATCTGTGAAATGTCTTGCAGAGTGTTAAATGACAAAGAGTGTTAAATGACAAAGCTCATTCCCAAACTGCTTCTCACTCACTTAAAACCAGGAATGAAGTGTAAAACGGATGAAATGCTCTATTTTCTTGCTCAGGTGGTCAAGTCTTTCTACATCTGCATGTAGAGATAGAAAGGCATCTATACTATCCCTGAAGGTTGGATGTGGTACTTAGTAAAATGGCTTAGTGGGTAATACTGGTGGTAGGGGGATAGTTGGACCAGATGATCTTGGAGGTCTTTTCCACCTTAATGATTCTATGACTTGTTCCATAGAAATACAGAAGTTGATCTGTGTGAGTGAGACTGTATGAGTGCTGCATAGTTTTGCAAAGGGGTATTTACTCTGCAAAGACGATGAAGCAAAGCAAAGAAGAAAAGATTATAATAATAATAATAATAATAATAATAATAATAGTCCCGGCAGTCCCAGAGGCATGAAAGAAAAATCTGAGAAACTTTTAAGATGCAGAAGAGTGCTGAGCAGTATTGCACAGTAGCATTGATTGCACCGCAGTCCATGCATAAAGGCAACTAAAAAACCTACTCCACTGAACACATCAGGGGACGTGTCAAAGTTAATTATATGTTCATGATTTTTAAGCAATTTTGGTTCTTGATAGTATGAGGTGGACATTCATTCCTATACTGTACCCTCTGAGAAGGTGAGAGGTTTTCAGACATCATATGAAAAGGAGAAATGGGAGTACAGTATCCAACAGGAAGAAAGCAACATATGCACAGCTATCAGTGACTTAGACGAGTTATCCTAATAGGAAAAAGGGAATTTGGTCTGTGCAGCTGCCAAGTGCACATGGACTATAAAGAAAGGTAGTAAGCAGGAATCCAAGATGCTTTATTTTTCATAATAATAATGCAGGTAAAGTATTAGACTTCTGCTGCTTTGTGTGATTTATTCAATTCTATATTCTACCTGTTATGACAGCTTTTACACAAAACAAAAAAATGCTGTTGAGAGGTTTCTCATTTTGCAGCATTCATACCTGTTATGCTACAGGCAATAAACACCAGTGAGTTACACCTACATTAATAGCACACGATCATCTGCCAAACAAGCTACTAACAAAGGTGAGGGATTAACTGGAGGTATTTTGTTTTAAAAAAGCCAGAAGTTTGTTTAAAAATGCTAAGTTTTTCTCAAAGTTACCAAACCACACTGATAAATGTCAAAACAAAGCTTGTTAAATTTTCTTAATTAAACCACTCCTTTCTACACAGCTGATGAATAATATGGCTAAACTCTCTTCCTTATTAAATAGATAGTTGGGATTATTTGGTAAATCTTCTATGAAAAATATTTATTATGAAAAGCATTTTGTGATGTTTTATTGTTCTGCAATGCACAAGATAAGCTATGACCTACTCTGGAGTGGAGGAATTATGATTAAGTGAAGCAGTGTAGTAGTAGTTGTTTAAGAAAATAATCATTTATTTGTATAGGTTTTATTATAAATACCTGAGAAATCAGTAGGGTTTTTTTTTTTGGCTCTGAAAATCAAACATAAGAATAAGTAATCATGTGCCTGAAGTTACTATCATGTTTTCTTACTTTGCAATCTTTGCCAAAATTAGAAGCAATCTTTTCCATAAAAACATGCTGTATTTTTTTTTTCCTTCAAAGCAATAGCATTGCAAATAAGATAACTTCGATCTGTTTCTTTAAAACAAAATACTATTTACTATGCAGAAAATAAAGATATATATATATATATAAAATAAAAATCAGAAATGTTACTCTGCCTCCATTGCTGGTTAATAGTAGTTAATCAACTATGTAACACTTCTGACTATATTGGAAAACTGCATTAATAAATTAAACAGAGCTATATTACAATATATAGAAAAATCATGACCAAAAGGTCATTATTTCATGAAGAAATAATTTATGTTAAAAAAGTAATCTACTAGCTGAAAAACAGACTGTGGATAGGCAGACTTTTAGCTGAAATTTGTGCATGAACTCAAAATATATTTTTCTCTATGCATCTTTTTACATTGTTATTATTTATTTGCCTACAGGACCAAAACAACTAGTTGACACACACAAAAAAAGAGAGAAGTCTAGAAATAAACCAATTAAGAAATGAAGTGGAATTATACTCTTAAAATATGTGCTTAATGCTTTACTAGAATGAACCAGAAAACTCAGCCTAGAGTAGAATCGGTAGATATTATTCTTCTGAAACTGTGCCTTCTGTTTTATGCTCCAGAGCTTAAAGCTGTTTTCACCTTTAAGAACAATTGTTTTGGCCAGATTTCCCAGTAGAAAAGGGTAATTTGTTTTGTATTGCTATTAGCAACATGAACTACGTTATATTAAAAACAAACAAAAAAATCACAATTCAAACATTAAATTTAAAAAATTCTAAATACCAGCCTCTCCAAAATACAAGCATTAAGCCCCAATTTGTCAGACAATGCCTTTTCTTTGGGGGAAAAAATAGATCCTTGGTTGCCTTTTAAAATCTATTTGTCTATTTACTTATTTTTAATATCAAGGAGCTAAGAATGTTCCCCACTGGAGGAAGAATATACCACTTTTCTAGTGCAATCTTATTATTATTTGTTATTATGCTATTATCTCTAATTTACACTGTGGGTAGACTCCAACAATGCAGTCCTTCCCCCTGTTTTGGAGACTATTTTCATTTTAAAGAGAATAGTGTCTCCTTTTGGGGTAGGGAGAAAGAAAGCTCTCTGTAAGAGACAGAACAGTACTTTTAAAACTACCAAAGAAAAAATATATTCTTATTAATTACAAATCATGTCAAAAAGAGTTTTTAATCTTTAAGAATGTCATCTTTTCTTTTAGAAATGGCACATACTGATACTGCTCTAGTGAGTCAAAGACACATGTGCCTGTATGCTTATCTTCCTTTGGGACTTCATTACAGCTTGAGAAATGACATAGGTGTCAAGGAGGCCTCTTGCACTTTGCATCAGTCTGGCTGTAGCCAGCCTTTATTTATTTATTTATTTATTTTTAATGAGTCGTGACACCTACACTATAAACACTTCTTTGTAGACAAAAGAAATAGTAACAATAAATGGTTACCTAGCCCACAAAAATATTGTGTAATATTTACCGATTTTAAGCTTCTCATAAGATAGTTAGGAGTTATGAACATTTGTTAGTGCTCTGTCTATAATAGAGCAAGATTTCCAGGGCTCGCAGATAGCAAAATCATTTCCAGTTTCTTTCTTATAATTGTACATGTAAGAATCTTTTTCTGACTGCCTAGCTTTATTAAACCAGGTATCTGGCCCTCTAGCTGCTAGATCTGTATACAATCTGTAATATATAATGCAAAATATATGGTTGAAGGGGGTGCTGGAATCATTCTCACTTAGCAAACTATTTCATTACTATGATGTCAGAGTCACAGACCTAAAAAAAATTGCTTGAAACACCAGAATGCCTGAATTGTGTTTACATCAAAACTTCAGCTACCAAACAAATTAATTTTTCCTAGCTATGCTGAATTAATTTTGTATATTTATGAGAATGAGCTTCTCCAGCAAAATTCAGTAAAGAAAACAAAGGACAGAATACATATAATCAACACAGACTTTTTCCTAATTCACATCTTTCTGTGATGTGAATATATAAAAAAATGGTATAAAAGTCTGACAGTGTGATTGCATAACAATTAAAGTTTATACTCCTAATTCTCTTAAGGACTTCTGTTTTTAGTACTACTATGAGGAACCACTGAAACTTTATCTCTGTATTTTTGTATCTCTCCGTTATTCATTAGAAGCTGAAATAGCTACATGATTGCTGGCTCCTGCACTTAAAATCCCCTGAGCTTTTCTTTTAAATTACTTAAACAACTCTCAATATTTCTGTGACCAGATAGCTGCAGTTTCTACTTGATATTGGGAAGAAGTATGGTTACAGCTCTTTGTTTTACTATAAAGTGGAAGTTCCAAAGCTTTTTTCCACCATTACACATTACTTGGATTTTACTGCAGATGGAGCTCATCACTATATGCACTTTTAGATCTCTAAATGAGCCAAGAAAACAAAATGAAAACAAAACAAAACAAACAAAAAAAAAACTTCTCATAGGAATTTCTATGTGGTAGGGTAGTTTGGAGGTTTGACACTAGGATCAGGAAACTCACGATTACTTCTGTCACTTTTTGTTCCGCTTAGCTCTAATTCAGTTCAAAGTTCTTCAGTTTTGTGTATAAAGAGTTCAAACAGTACAAGGAAAAGGATAATGGATAACCAAGACTACATTTTTTTCTGCTGCATTACATTTTAATGGTGGCTTAAAGTGTTTGGAAATCTACAACCAAAAACAGTTTTGGTGGACTGTGACTAAAAAAGCAATAAGGTTTTAGGTCAGGTCTGAAAGACACTTGTCACAGTCATGCTATTTCATGTTATTTCAATCTGTAGTTCATCTGACCCTAGACTGAAAGGCACTTGGCAAATTGTAGTGGGGAAATTTTTCATTCTTTTTCATTCTGTAGATAACATGGCTCTAAATACTACTACTGATCCATTTTCAGAACCATTAAATCATATTCAATTTCAAAATTGTATTCATGTAAGACATTCAAGGAAAAACAGAATAAGAAACTGACTTACTCAAATGAATCAATCTACTTTTTAACTATGGAAAAACTTTTCAAACCTAAAACTTTCTATAATGCTGAAAAAGACATACACACACACAAAAGTAAAATCTCCCTATCTTAGTGTTTAGTGTCACAGCTGCCAAATTCTCCCATAGCACCATTCCCAAGACATAATGCTGTATTTAAAAGATGTCATGGGAGGAGCTGTCCTTGTTTTTATAAAAGCTGAATGTGTTTGCAGCTGGTACAATGACCCCCAGATTTGTCAGCATAAATGACCCCCAGATTTGTCAGAAAAGCATGAAGCAATACTGAGTAGTCAAGCAACGAGCCACCCTTCATAACACTGAGTTAACAGTAAGCCTATGTTAAATGGAGGATAACAGTCCCACAAGACATGAAGTTTCTAAGCCTTGCAATGCTTTGAATACTTGAAAATACCTTGGTAAGTCTATCCTGAAGTCTTTCAGCAATGTGTTATCTGAAATTTCTTGTTGGTTATTTGAGTTTTCACATTAAGTTGCTCATCGAAATGGAAAAACACCTTTCAGTTGCAGTATGATGAGAAAAAAACTTTCTTATTTTGAACATGTGAAAACATTCTTAAATATGAAGCAATCAATGTTCATTAGACTGGCACATGACGTTCTAGTAAAGGTATAATTAAATACTTTATTTGGGCACATGCTTTATATAACTGTTAATTGTTTGTAAACATTAGCAAAAAAATGACAAAATACTAAAGAAGTATGTTCTCTCTCAAATGAGGTTTTCTATAGAAAAATGAGAAGCAGAGAACATGTTCTCTGTCTATGATCTGTTCAACTGATCAACAATTCATAAAGATAATGAGTGAATTATCAAACATATTGAACAAGTGATCCTTTTAATGTAACCTATGTATTATTTCTTTACTGTGATGAAATTATGATTACAGGCTAAAGCATGAGAAACACCTTCAAGTTAACAATAGCTGCAGAGAATTTTAAAGATACTTACATCACTTTCATGGCCTTCTCTTAGATTGTATGTGAGATCATGCTGTATGTCTTCAACAAACTTGTGAGCATACTCTGGGTAAAGATCAAGCACTTCAAAGAGACCTTTGAGGATAATGCATTGGAGGTCACAGTACGTTAAAGCTTTAACGTCTGCATTTGTTTTAATAACTTGATCCCTAATGGATAGGTTTGCTCCAATCAAATCTCCTTTACCTGAAAGAAAATATGAAAACAATCATCTTGAAAATATGAATTCTTAACTACTGTTTTGAATCATAACTCTGTTTAACAACTTTTAAATTTAAAACCCATAGTTACTAATGAATTTTTAAATTAATAACATTCACAAATATACTTAAGGGCTTTCTCTGATTTTTGCAGGAAGAATGTTACATACAATTAATAGGAGGTACAAAGACTCATTTATGTACATGTAAGTATCTCATTTAAGAGAGCAATCAAGTAAATATGTAAAAAAAATTACACGAGTAATTAATATCAGGTGAAATTTTGTAAGTCAAAAATTGAAGGTTATATTTCTCACTTGTTCTTTTTAGATCATTTTAACAATGACATGATTAATTGTTGATCCTCAATTCAGATTAAACCTTTACTAAGAATATGTATTATAAAATTCTTGCAAGCTCTGATACAAATTCTGCTGCACTTCATGATGTATATTAGTTGGACAAGGTAATAACAAATATATAATCCAATGGTACTTCTGCCAAGAAAAAATAATGGATTCTTAAGCCATTATATTTTCATTTATGGGCAACCGTCCATGTGTTGAAGAGCATAACAATTTTCTAATAGAAAGCTTGCATAGCATCTCACCTGAGGTATTATGTCCAAAAAGCAGTCATTGAACCAGAGATCTTCCTCTAAGGTGCAGATGTTCTTTATTGAAGAACAGTGCAATTGAGTGCACTCTTGGTGAGTTTATGGACTACACCAAACTGGGGAAAGTGACTGATATACTTGGGGAAAAGCTGTTATTCAGGGGACCTTAACAAGCTGACAAAAAAGGTCTGACAGGACCTCATGAAGTTCAATAAAAATAAATACCAAGTCCTGAACCTGGGAGGGAAGATCTCCCTGCAGCAATATGGGCTGGGGTCTGACCAGCTGGAAAACAGCTCCTCAGAAAAGAGCATGGGGATTGTCATAGACAAGAACATAAGCCAACAATGTGCCCTTGCAGAAAAGAAGGCCAAGAGCATCCTGGGCAGCATTAGTGAGAGTATAGCCAACAGGTTCCAGGGAAGTGACATGAAACCCTCTGTATTTCACTTTTCAGACTACATCTGGAATATCATGTCCAGTTTTGGGTTTCCAAGTAGGAGACAGAGTGTTGACATACTGGATTAAATACAGAAAAGATCATGAAAATGGGAAATGAGAACGTAATGCATGAGGAGGGACAGCTCTGAGCAAGTGAAATAAAAGTGGCCCAAACCAGGACTGGGACTGGGTGGCTTTCAGAAGTCTCTTCTAATCTTACATTAGTCTGAGGTTAGTGAGTATTAAGTGAAGGCTGTAAAATCTGAAAATCCACACAGCATGTGATTCTACCTGGATATTACACAGAAAGTGTTCTTAAAGAGTAAGTTAAACTAAGCAGACAACCATTCATAAAGTGATTTAAATAAGATAATTTGCTTTATACTGCTTGTGAATTTTTTGTTTCCTATTTACCTGGTGTAGTGGGTTTACGTGGCAAGGTTTTGGTAGCATGGAGCCATAGGGGTGGTTTCTGTGAGAAAGATCTAGAAGCTGCCCCATGTTTGGGAAGGGCCCCATTGTTTTCCAGATCCGAGCCAATAAGCGATGTTGTTTTGCGCCTCTGTGAGAGCATATTTAAGACAGGGAAAAAACGCTGCGCCACGCAGCAGCCGGGAGAGTCAAGGGAATGAGAGAACAGCCTTGCACCAAGGTCAGTGTAGAAGGAGGGGGAGTGAGAGAGCGGCTGTGGTGGAGCTCGGCTGCCCACTCGAGCGGAACCACGACAGTCTTTTTTGGCGCCCAACGTGGGGCCAAGAGAAGTTGTGCTTCTGTACCAACAACTTCTGAAGCTGCTCTAATCCCTTCATATGCTGTTAATATTTCCTTTTCAGTTGGGGTGTAATTGGCTTCTGATCCTCGATAGGCCCGGCTCCAGAACCCCAAAGGTCGGCCTCGAGTTTCTCCTGGGGTCTTCTGCCAGAGGCTCCAGGTGAGCCCATGCTCCCCAGCTGCAGTGTACAGTATGTTTTGCACAGCTGGTCCAGTACGGACAGGCCCAAGGGCTACTGCACGAGCTATTTCTTGTTTGAGTTGTTCAAAGGCCTGTTGTTGCTCGGGGCCCCACTCGAAAGAGTTCCTCTTTCGAGTCACTCGATATAGAGGACTCACAAGCTGGCTATAGCCTGGCACATGCATTCTCCAAAATCCCACAAGACCTAGGAAAGCTTGTGTTTCTTTTTTGCCCGTTACTTCTACTAACTATCATCCTTATCTCAAATTCCTTGAGCCCCACGTTGGGCGCCAAAAAAGACTGTCGTGGTTCCGCTCGAGTGGGCAGCCGAGCTCCACCACAGCCGCTCTCTCACTCCCCCTCCTTCTACACTGACCTTGGTGCAAGGCTGTTCTCTCATTCCCTTGACTCTCCCGGCTGCTGCGTGGCGCAGCGTTTTTTCCCTGTCTTAAATATGCTCTCACAGAGGCGCAAAACAACATCGCTTATTGGCTCGGATCTGGAAAACAATGGGGCCCTTCCCAAACATGGGGCAGCTTCTAGATCTTTCTCACAGAAACCACCCCTATGGCTCCATGCTACCAAAACCTTGCCACGTAAACCCACTACATTCCACCCCTCGCCTCTGTTAAAAGCATATTTAAGACTACTCACAACATACTCTCACTTTACAATTATCACAACAACCTTCACAAACTTCACTTACATCAAAAAGAAAAAGAATTCACCACACCAAAATAAACATAACATCATCACAGCACCGACAAGGTGGACATTTTACACACACACCACCCCTCGTCCCTTCACCACACTAACATCTCACAGTTACTGCTTTCTTAAATTCTTCACAACTTGTACATTCCTAACAATCATCCTGCACATATTTTCTCCCCATTCCTCTTTGAGGAGGGGGAGTGAGAGAGCGGCTGTGGTGGAGCTCGGCTGCCCACTCGAGCGGAACCACGACACCTGGAGATTGTTCAACTTTCTTAAAAATGTTTATCATAAGCCCAGTATACACAGGGGTTTTCTTTTGCTCTAGGAATATATATACCTTTGTGTTCTTTTAAAATTGAAGTTAGTGTAAATGAGAACTAGTTAATTAGAACTAACTCAAGTTAATCTGAGAAAAGCAAGGTAATGACAAAGTAATACATTTTCTGTTTGCTCATCACATGGTGTAATGTTTACATAATCAGATACATGGTAAATCTAAGAAATAATTTACTTTTACTTTTATCACCAATTTTTAGATTTCTTTGATTACATAAGCAGATCACTGGTAAAGATTAGCTATTGCTAACCATGAATATATGGACTTAGGAAAAAATATTTCAAATTTACAAAAAAGTATTTTTAAATATATTAATTAGAAACTTTTTAGGCATATAAACAGTATTAGTATAAGTAATGAATAGATAATTTGGGGAAAAAAGTTACAGCTATATTTGATAGCAGTTACAGCATTTGATGAAGTAATATTAGTCTGAAGGACACTATATTTGCTCTGGTATATGCTAACTAATACTTGCTTTGGAATGATAATCATGTAGCAAAGACTAGCTAAAAAGCTGAATATTCATTAGTATTACAGCACAAGTGAGACAACTGTACCTTTAATAACAACATTTGTTATATCAACAGAGTAATGTAGGTTGTTATTAGTAGCACTCTCTCTCTCTCTTTTTTTTTTTTTTTTTCTTTTAATTGGAGAACACACTCATTTATAAGGACTTATGTGAAACATCTTTTTGATAATAAATCTGGGACATATAGTCAAAATTATGAATTTCTCCTCTTCACATGTATCTTCTCAATCACTTATGGCTATTATTTTAAAACAAATATAAGATGTATGCTCAAACAATGTTGATTTTTTTATTAAAAAGTATATTTTAAACTTCATTATGTGATATGACATTATATTCTCAAGAGGAACCAAATGGTTGTATTTAATCAGATCATCTCTTATTGTACTGTTGCTGTATTGCTTATTAGTGAGAATGGTTCAGCAACCAAAACATATTCCACTACAATTAGAATTGTGACAGAGTTATAAAATTGTTGTAATCAACATTTTCAGGAAAAAAAAAAAGAAATCTGCTCTTTAGAATTTACCGTAAATTAGTAAAACAGTTTCTCATTTGGACCTATAGATATGATGCACTCACCTTCTTCTAGTATTAATTAGGTTTAAATGATGAAGCTCCCATTCACTGGAAAGAAACATTATTTCGTTGTATCATGTTTATGTTTGTGCGTTACAATTTCATTCACTTCTCTCAGAAATCCATTAATCTTTATTTTTATTGTCATTGTTACCATTATAAAATGAAGCTTTTATTAACATTTTCAGAAGTGTCTGAAAATGAAATTGTTAATGAAATCGTAATTCTAATGGAGGTAAGTCTTGACCTCTTAAGCTTATGTTTTTTTTTTCTAAGCCACATTTTATAGCTTTGATTTATGTGATCCAATTAAATAGAAGCATTCTAAAACTTCCTAATTACAAGCAAGTGTTAGAGTGATATGGACTGTCAATCTAATGGAATTAAAGTGTTATGAAAAAAATAGGACATGTATCATATTTATATTAAAACAAACAAACAAACAAATTATCAAATGAATGCTAGTAAATATATTGCAATCCCACAAAACAGGAAGGAAAGCATAAAGGCAAAAGCAAATTCTTTTTAACTCTGCTTTATAAGAATATTAGAGATTATTAGAAAGAAGAATATATTGAAATCTAAAGAAGCATTAAGATCATAATAAAATAATTCTTTTATGTTTAGAGTAAAATTTTACATTTTACTTTATCAAAATACTTCATAAACATTAACTCAGACAAGTCTAATGGTCCTTTAGCTGAAGATAAAGGGAAGCTCTTTAATAGGCATTAGACTGAAGCCTATCACTGAAATTTACAGATAGAGATGCTTTAGAGATGCTTGACATTAGATAAGCCAAAGCACTCATCTAGCAAACAACCACTAAACAGAATTTATTAGAAAAGAACTTCTGTCCTTCTTCTGTTCTAATATACTCAGATAAATTCTGGCAGCATGAATTATCTTGAAGTAACTCTTGGCAGAGCAGAGCCAACAATGTTTGCTTTTCACCAAATGGCTGTCCTACAAGTGGTGTTCATACGCATTTATTAAAGAATGAGATTGGGCTCACATTGCTTGCTTTCATTTGAAAGCATTAGTGGGAACACTAACTGGCTACTAATTTTTGTTAACTATTTAGTAACTAATATCGAATGTCCTCTGAGGTATCAATGCTGCTTTCAAATTTTGTGGAAAGTGCCAAATTATATCAAAAGCTAGTAAGGACCTACTTACGTATAAAGGGGAGAAAAGTAAGTGCAAGAAAATCAGACTAGAAGCAAAATATTATAAAGCTAATAAAATTAATATTTAAAGCTCTGTAGGAAAAAAAAAAAAAAAGTTTAAACTAAAAGATTTAGGGATTGCCATAGCAGATTAATAGATGAATAGTCGATTTAAATCAGAATAAATTATTTCTCTCTATCTCATTAGACTACTAGGATACACTATGCCATCATTAGTATTCTGAGGATGACCGTCCTCTTTCATTAACATCAATCTTAACATAGCTGGCTACTTTGGAGGACCATTCTTTCTCTTTGAAGCTATGATCATGAGCATACCGAGAATCGCCAGCACCGTGCTGTCCTTCAGGACTTCCATGGAACCTGAGCACACAAAGTAGATTGCTTGCAGGGCATCTCCCTGACGGAGGAGGTATTCCCCAGGAGCACAGAAGGAGGTTTTGATATGCAGAGACAGAGACCTGAGGCAACCACGGCTGGCACACTCAAAAAGAGAGAGCTGCAAAATCTCCTTGTTCAAGTGCATGGTGATATCTGAACGCAGCTCATCTGGGAAATCTTTTAAAAGCTGCACCAAAAAAAAAAAAAAAAAAAAAAAAAAAAAAAAAGATAGAGAAAGAGAAATAGGAGTGAAAATGTGAAAATATGTGCTACATTTTAATAAATCTTTACACAGATAAACACTGAGTCAGTTCATTGAAGCAAAGTATACTGCTTGCTTATGGGCAGAGCTCTGGACAGGCAAGCTGCAAGCCTACAACAACAGTGCTCTCTGTAGTCTGAGGGGATCTCATGCCTGAGCAATGTAGTCAGCCAACCCTTGGCCAATTGTGCTCAGACAAGATAGTTTGTGGAGGGGAATCAAAGCATAAACACTGATGGTCTCTCCAGAGGCTGCTGCTGTTGTACAATAGTCAATGACTTTCAGTGACAGGTATAGAAGGTACAGAAACCGAATCTGATCCTTAACCAAATTTAATAAAGCTTGGATATCAACTTTTTTTTTTTTTTTTTTTTTTTTTTTTTTTTTTTTTTTGTATCATTGAAGATCTTACTAGGTTCCTTCTGTTGCTAGGATGCTGTTAAATATCCCATTTTTTGCTGTTGTTGTTGCACACACTACAAGAAGAGTCTATCAGGAAAAGAATGTTCTCAACCCAAAATCTTTCTGCTTGTTTCCACTTTATGTGTAGAGGCCAATGAGTTTTATAATGACAGATGTAACAAGAGCTCTGAAGGGAACAATTCATTCAAATAACACTCCAGCAGAGAAAAAACATTATTTCTCCCACAGCATAGTAATACATAACCTGGATAAATCATTTAGAACAAGCTAGCAAAGACACAGCCAGAAATCTGCCCTTTGTTTTTTAATGTCATGTCACTTTCTGTAAATTAGTCAATATTTAAAAATACAGGAAAATGAATAACTTAAGCATTTATACAATATCCTTCAGGCCAAATCACTTGTTTACAGGAATGCAAAGCACAAAAGAAAATGAAGGAGGGAGGAAAAGACAGTAAAATCACCCTTCCTTATAAACAAACAGAACAAAACAAAAACAAAAACAACAAACACACAGTAGTTTTTGTTTGTTTGTTTGTTTGTTTGTTTTTTGTGATGAAAGATGAAGAGCTCACTGGGGTGTTTCTGGTATCATGCTAAAGGTTTCTGATGAGTATCTCTTCAACAGTTCTAAATTTTGAAGGACTCTGAATTTGTAATATATATGTTAATTATATTTTAATATATGTTATTAACATACTTAGAACAGATTCTTCAATAACATTTCCCTCCTGGAAATTTCCCTCCCCTCAGTTTTATTTTTAGACATGTTTTTTTTAATATGTAGTTTCACAGAAAACATGGTATCACAGACAGAAAATGATCCCCTGCTTATTACAAGTCAGCAGTCAAAACTATCAAACACACAACCCCCTCCCTAATTTGGTTACCTCATTGGAATCAATTCCATTATTGACAGACCATGTAGTTTGGAAATATTCAAGCATCCTTTGCTTTAGCTGCTGTGGCAGGTGATGGACCCGTATAAAATCCTTCAAATCCTTGGTTCTTGTGTGATAAAGGGACCATCTGGAGTACATCCTCTGAATTATGGCAGTCACATTGCCAAACACCAAGGCATGCATCAGAGCTAGGGAGGACAGAAATTAATGTGCAATGTGGAGTGACTTGTTGATTATTAAAATGTAACAGAAAATAAACACAATTTTCACAGAAAATCAGTTTCCTGATTAATAGATAAAATAAAGTTTGAGTATAAGACTCCGTGAGAAATATACAGCAGTGTTCATATTATTATTCATTTCTAGTTATAGTCATGGGACAGGATAGAGCCACATCTGTTGCAATCTAGCCAGAGTATAATACAAAATAATGCCCAAGACTATAAAGTTTATAGTCTAAAAGACTATAAGGTTTATAGTCTAAGAAAAAAGGAAACAGATATACAAATGTAGGCAGGCTTATTCAGGAAATAATTAAAAACTATTAAACAGTACAAAGACTGGACTCAGTAAACTAAATAAATTGTAATATATTTCAGAGAAATCGTGCAAATAAATACAATAAGAGCATATATGGATCTAACAGGGACTATATGTAATGGAATGAGATTGTAAACAACATTTAAAGATGTATTATATTCTGGGAAACAAGATGTTAAAAAAAAAAAAAAGGAAAAAGCTTTGTAATGTATAAAGTAAAAATTTGTGTAAATTAAAAAAAAAAAAAAGAAAGACACATTCAAACTGACATTCTGATTTCTTATGTTGTTTGAGAACGTCAAATATGGTGTGAAATTGTTTATCAGAAAGTCCTGACATCCAGGAGTTTGCCTGCAATTAGAGACTAATATGGAGACTAAAAATACCAGAATCAAAATTGAAGAAATACCTGCAGATACAGTGAATCTGGGTTCGTCTGTGCAGAAATGTGTTTGCTGATTATCAGTGAACAAAATTACTGTAGATTGTCTGTCATGTGGTATTGATCTGAGGTATATAATATACACATTTACAAACTGTTTATTGAAAAAACTATTAAAGAGCTTGATTATTACTCTTAAGGGACATCTAGCTTTATAGTGCTTGAAAGGAAGCAGACAGACTCCTCAGAGTAGCAAAGGAATTGGTTTATAAACAAGACAAACAAGACATTGACCTCATATGGCAATTTATAGAAGTCTAGGATAAGCAGAGAAAAACAATGGGAGAAGGAGAAGGAAAATATATATATTGATGGTTAATCATCAATTAATCTTTTTGTGGAAACAGGCAGAAAATTCCTTGTTTTAGAGAGCAGAAAAATTTTACAGGCTGAGTCAAACAATAAGGAGCTTGTAAAATGTCTAGTAACATGTCATAGCTAGTAGCTATGTCTTTATTGTGAAGGGAAGGCAGAAAAATGGAGAAAACACTGCAGTGTCATGTATTTTCACAACACAGAATGCATTTAGAGATGATTCACTGATATGTTTAAGTCAATACAAGTCCATTAGTAAAAGAAGATAAACGAACAGCACAGAAAGAAAAGGTTCAGATGTGAATATTAGAAAGAAAAAACCATGTATAATTGCAAGAACTGTAATTTCTAAGAAGAATCAGCTGGATCAACCAAACATTGTTACTGATGGTGCAGTGCATTACTGAGTCACTAATGAAGCTTAGGCAACAAAATACAGCAGATTGGCGTAAAGTTAGATACAGGATATTATAGTAGAAATATTCACCTGCGGCTGAAACAATTCAGCCAGATGTAGCTAAACAGACTGAAGACTGTGTTTTCAGCAGAGCACTGTGTTTTAAGAATGTGATATTTACTTTAAAAAGAGGGGGCAGGGAAAAAGCAGTGTATGGATGTATATGTAAAAATCACTTGTATTTTGGTCAGTATTCCACAGGCTCCAGGGTTAGGAGGTGAACAGTGTAGAGATCTCTGTGATGTTTTTATGGGCACAAATATCATAAGGAATTGTTAATATAGGAGAATCTATCTTTGCATATGTACACTGGAAGACAACTTCTACTGATGATGACAAGCTACTCCTGTCTGTGATAGCCATTAGATTTCTTTATTAAAGAATCACAGACCTACCCTACTTTCTGTAAAATAACTATTATTTCTGTAAAATAACTATTAGAGAACTCCATTCTCTAACATGAAGTAAGACAAATTAAAAACTTCTAGGAACCATATTTCATAAAGTGTCCTTGATTTGAATAGTTATTCTAAATTACATTTTTCTTGCTTAAGGAACGCAGGAACACTTCTGATCCCAGAATTAATATTCTGTGTATCCTAGGAATTCTTGTTATGTTTTAGTAAGTACATTTTGTCTCCAATTTTGAGAAGAAATATTACATAGAGTAGGATGTTTTATCCTCACAATAATGCTTATCTTAATTGCAATTTTAAATCTATGCACAATGAGAATTAATACCAAGAGGCAGTGATGCACATTAAAGACACACATACAAAGTACTGCTATACCAAATCATGCTACCCATTCCACCTGAAATTTCATAAACTAAAGACTGTTTTAAATACTGGAAAAAAACACAAACACACACAAAAACAAACAAACAAGAAACATCATTTTTTTCCTCAAGACATCACTTTTCACTAGGAAATTTTAAAATTAAATGTCAGCCAAAAATACACTTCAAAGCATGCTTTAAGAAATGAAAATATATTATATTTTAAAGTATACAAAGTAGTATTTTGTTCCTAATAGTTTTCAAAGCAGTCTGTGCTGCATGATGGCAACTCCTCCAAGTTTCCCCCCTTGGCTGATTTACTCAAATAGGGTCTAAAATACAGTTCCTCATGAAAACATCTGCAAACCAGCCTGCTCTGCTTTCTTACCTGGATACATCTTGTTACCTGGGCTGTTCCAGGTGTAAAGTCCTTCTTCTGCTGCTTCACAGTACCTTTACCTTTCACTTAGCAGTTCCCTCTTACTACATTCAGTCAATAAGTTCCTCACAATTTACTCAGTGCACAAACACATTAGATCTACCACTCAGTAATATAAGGAATGAAAAATAAATTTCTATAGCTGGATTAAATAAAAGTGTAGGATACTTTTATAGTCTACTAAGTTTTCAGAAGGTCTACTATATCAAAATGAATTAAATATTCATCATTGTGTTACTCAGAATATTGCTGTTTTCTTGATATAAATGAATACTTCTTCCTTCATTCCAACACATTTTATGTAATGAAAGCCCCAATGCAGAGACCACATTGTATTTTAAAGCTGCATAATGTTAATGTTATGCCAAAAGTAAATTAATGTGTTCCCTGCTTTTATTTTTTCCTGACATTGTCAAAATTAAAATGATACTATTGGTGGATTCATTATAATATTGATGCTCATTTTGAGGACAGGGAAAAATAGCAATAATTAAATGAGCATTTTTAATATTACTGGATGCTGCAGATATATAGTTTATAGGGTATTCATTATGTTCCTTAGTTTCTGAGTGTCAAGTTACCAATTTCTTTTTGGCCAGTTAAATTTATGCTGTAAAATGACAACCAGTGCCTTGCAGACATGCCTTTTAGAAATGCTGGGTGGTAGAAATACCTACTAGTATTTCTAGAACAATTAGGTTACCAGAGAAAATATGAGGGGGCCTTTTGTTCTTCATAGAAGTTGTGACATCTTTGAGCTATGTGATGTACAAACTATGAAACAGAAGAGCTATTTCAAAATATTTATTTATTTATTTATTTATTTTTGGAAAAAGAATACAAAGAGAGCTGCAGGTACCTTCTCTCCACTGTCTTGGATTTACCAATATCTGCAGGTGCCACTATCTCACTGGTGTTCCCAGGTACCTCATCAGGAAAGTGAACCCAACAATAAGAATAGGTAATTAACATCCATTAGAAATACAGTGAAGAGCTCTAGGCATGACAAAAACACTGCAATTTTGAAGTGAATTTGAAGCAGTGATGTGGTAAAATCTACTTATTGATAAATAAACTGCTTTGCCCTTATGGAACGCCCACCTACGGCTCACCCAACATTTTACCTTGCTCTGTCCTGTCTCCACTGCCTTTGTTCTGGGCTGGGTCCTTCAGATACGGATATACATGCAGCCAGATGCACTTTTAGGCTGACATCTTTGCCATTTTTCCCAGGGCTGTTGCAGTGACTGAACTGGAGCTGAACTTATTGTTAAACTGACTGGAACTGTGCCTGGCATGTAACCAAAATGCAGATATTCCCAGGACACACAGCTGGCCCACACTTACTCACAATAGGAAGAGTTTGCACTTTACAGGGTAATGACTTTCGTTACCATAAATTATAAAAAGCTGGGAGATATGCCTGCTTCAGATAATTTATCCAGTTTTAAACCCCACATAATATTTCCTTCTTTTTGTCAATTTAGAGTTTCTGTTTGTTTGATTTCGAATCAAAACCTAGCAAAATTTCAGCACCTATTTTACTCACCTCTACTCTGCCCAAACATTTTACATGATGCTTAGCATACATACTTACCTCCTATCAGCATTGTGCAAATGGAGAAGATCTTTTCAGCATCAGTATTGGCTGAAACATTTCCAAACCCAACACTTGTGAGACTGCTAAGGGTGAAATATAGGGCAGCTATATAGGCACTTCTGATTGATGGGCCTCCCAGGGTATTATTGTCATAGTAAGGAGACTCTATACGTTTTCCTAGCTCATGAAGCCAACCTGAAAAACAAATCATAAAAAAAAGACTGTTAAGGAATACTGACATCACGAATAACTATACACTCCATAGTACAATATGTCATTTTAAAATACTTATTTAGAAGACACTGCATTCTTCACACTATTCCAAGAATAAAAACATAAAAAGAACAGAAACTGTAAGAATTTATACAGCATATAAAGGACTGTTTCTCTAGAGTATTGTTTTTTTATGTATGAGTATTTATGATAAGAACAGGATTTCTGTGTTGGAATCAAATGGTTTTGAATTGCATATTACAAGTCTAATTAGCTAATTCACAAAACCCACTAAGGCACAGAAAAGACAAAAATCATCTCCTAATAACACTGCAACAAAAAATTCAACATTTTTTTTAACCATTAATTAATGCTTGGAAAGCTTTCTGAGATTCTAAAACTAAATTGTTATAACAATAATTACATATTTAGAGCTTTTTATATGATTCTCTTTACAGTAGAAAAGATTCAGACAATACAACACAATTTACAAACCAGAATTGATTTTCCAAAGTTGCTTCATTAAGCATTTTCTAAATTACTAATTTAATCTTTCTTTTTCTTTCTTTTCATGTTGCTAAAGGAATGTATGTGTGCTAGATAAAGTAGAATTAGATGCTACCTCACAGACATTAAAAAAAAAGGGGGGGGGGGGGGGGAGAGAAAAGTATGATTCTTCTTTTGGAAAGGGAAAACAACCTGAATGAGCTATGAGCTGCATAAATGTAATGATTTATACAAATTGAAATACAAAAAAAAAAAAAAAAAAAAAAAAAAAAAGATAAAAATCAATTTATGAGCCCACTACTGTTCTGTAAGCAGTTTGCTTGGGAGAGTGAGAATCCTTCAATCCTTCCTAGATATTCAGGTATAACCATCATAACAAAATATTCCTGGCACACAGTTTGCTTTTAGAAAAAGTAGTAGGACTTCCCCCTGTCCTAAGCTGAGAGCTTTAATAATTATGTCAAGTCATGTATGTACTGAACGTCTTTCTGAAGCTTAACATCTCTCCCAGTTCACTCAGCATATATTTCTTAATTTTGGATAAAGAATGAATCCAAGTATGAACCAGGGGAAATCCTCTTGTACAAAATATTTGCAAAAGTAGGTGGTAGATTTTAAGAATCTGACTCAGTGCTTCCAAATAGGTTGGGGAAAAAGGCCTGTAAGTATTTTGGTTGGATGGTCACACTCAAAGACTTCCAGTGAACAGCTCAATGCCTATGTGGGGATAATGACAAGTGGTGTTCCTCACAGGTCAGTATTGGGACTGGCACCATTTAACATCTTTGTCAGTGACATGGACAATGAAATTGAGTGCACCCTTAGCAAGTCTGCTCATGACATCAAGGTGTGCAGTGCAGTTGACATGCTGGAGGAAAGAGGTGCCATCCAGAGGGACCTTGAAAGGCTTGAGAGGTGGACTTATGCAAACCTCATGAGGTTGAACAAGGCCAACTGCAAGATCCTGCATCTGGGTTAGGGCAATCCTAAGCACAAATACAGGCTGGGCAGAGAAGGGATGGAAAGAAAACCTGACGAAAAGAACTGTGGGTGCTGGTTGATGAGAAGCTCAACATGAGCTGACAATGTACATTTGCAGTCCAGAAAGCCAACTTGATCTTTGGCTGCATCAAAAGCAGCGTGGCCAACAGAGTGAGGAAGATGATTCTCCCACTCTATTCTGCTCCCACAGATCTATTTTGATCCCACCTGGAGTGCTGTGTTCAGCTCTGGGGCCCCCAGCAAAAGAAGAACATGGAAGCTTTAAAACTAGTCCAGAGGAAGGCCACAAAGATGATCAAGGGGCTGGAGCATCTGTCCTTTGAAGACAGGCTGAAGGAGTTGGGGATGTTCAGCCTGGAGAAGAGAAGGCTCTGGGGAAACCTTATAGCAGCCTTCCAATACTTAAAGGGGGCCTACAGGACAGCTGGGGAGGGACTCTTTGTCAGGGCATGTAGTGATGGGACTACAGTTAAAGGCTTTAAACTAAAAGAAGGTAGGTTTAGATTAGATATAAGGAGGAAATTTTTAACTGTGAGAGTGGTGGGGCACTGGAACAGGCTTCCTGGAGAACATGCAGATACCCCATCCCTGGAAGTGCTCAAGGTCAGGTTGGATGGGGCTTTGAGCAACCTGATTTGGAAGGAGGTGTCCCTGCCCATGGCAGAGAGGTTGAAACTAGATGATCTTTATAGTCCCTTCCAACCCAAACTATTCTATGACTCTATTTACCCCCTAAAGCAGACTTGTTGAGTCACTACAGCTACCACACAGGGCCATCCTCAACACTACACTCTCTTGCATGCTAGCCTACAGAGAAAGCTAAGCCAGAAGGACTGGGTAATAACAGCATAAGATCTAGTCATGCCTGGTAGAGAGCATTGATTACAAACAGCTATTTTGTATCTGTGGCTCCCAATTAACTAAAATGAAAGAAAAGCAACATAACTGAACTCATGCTGGCAACCCAGCTACAAGGTATGTTGTGAGGTGTCAGTGTCAGTGTGTACAGGCAGTAATCACATGGGGCAGGCACAATATAAGATGGTTGAATTTAATTGAGAATTGTAGCAAATAATTAGAAGTGTCTATGCATCAATATCTGCTGAGCTCTAATTGGCAACAACTTAAGCTGCTGCATACAAATAATCAATACTGTAAGGACTAACACCGCAGAAACTTGAAGCAAGTAAGTCGTTCCACAGTTATTGTGGTTATATTATCAGGGTTGCACTGACTAGTCTGGTTTGGGTCCTCTTGCTGCTCCCTTCCAGTAGTGTAATCTCAGAAAAACATAATTTCTCCAACAATGATATGGCCCTTTATACAGCTGATTTCACTCCTTTGCCTGTATTAGAGAATGTAATCCCATACATTAAAGAGTAGAAATCTAACAAAATCCCAAAATACAGAATCTATACAAAATACAAAATGTAGCAAAATACAGAGAGTAGAGCTAAGAAAAGTCTATCTAAACATAATATACAGAAGCACAATTGTAGATTTCAACTTCAGGTTTTGAAAATATTCTAAAAGCTTTGAAAATATTCTAAAGCATATGAAGAACTTAAAAATTGACACAAATTAAATATGTTATTTTAAATAACTGTAACTGATGTGTGGATACTGAAATAACGTCCCTTAGGAAAAAATCTCTTTCCTGGGAAGGTTCTAAAAGCCACCGATTCTTGGCCTTTTTGTTCCCACTCTTCTGCCCTTTGTTACATGATTAATTTCACATTCATTGTTAGAAAGGGTCATATCACAATTTATTTCAAGTAACTTTGTACAAAACAGTACCAGCCTCACTTTTAGGCAACTACATTACCTTTGTTAGCCAACAAAGGCAAATGAGCCTGTTCTTTAATTGACAGATACACTTAAACTTGCTTCTCCTTTACAACATACTTTATGTTCAAGGCTATTAAGTTAAGAGAAAAAAAAAAAAAAAAAAGAAAACCCTAATAAAACATCATCGCAAAAGATCCATTATTAGTAACTGAGACATGGTGCCAAAATATGTGCTTAAAGTGTATCAGACAGTATAAATCTCTATATGAGTTCAATAATAATTCTACTAGTGAAATACCAAATACAATATTAACATTTTACAGTTGCAAACAAACACTTCTAGCTAAGGAAGTCTCATTGTTACTCAAGAATAGTTCACCACTCTGTGCCCAGTTCTGTGATGTAACTTAGGATCAGATGAATAAGCTTAATCGGTAAGATGAATGACTTATCATTGAGCTACAACAGTAACAATTAGCAAATGTTAGCAATTGTTAACAATTTCTACAAAAGGCTTGCTATGTAAAGAGAAGTCATTTGATAACTTTCATTAAAGAGATTTGAGAGACTATGAGATTTGAAAGAGAAATGCAAATCTTAAAGTGAAAACCAGATAAATATATTATTCTGATCTGTAGGTAAGGACATGATAAACAGCTTCTCATTTCTATTTTATCTGTTAAAGATTATTCTAATCAGGACCTTTTGAAGAAATGATACAGAATTAAGTTTCAGCCAGAGTATATATAATGCTCCAAGATCTTCCAAATCAGTTATACTTCTGAGATATTTGTTGATAGCAAAATATTTTTTCCTGGTGGAGGTAAAGACAAGAAACTGTTGTCTGTAAATATTTTCATTACCCGATAGTCGTGAGAACAGAAACAATGCCTTTTGATTCCTGTAGGTAACAGCTCTCAGCAAATTCTCTGGCAAACTTGGGTAATTAATTTCTGCCCTCAGGGAAGAAGAGAAAAAATAAATATACCTCATAGTCAAAGAGGGAGCATCCTAGAATTAAGCATTATGAAACTTGTCTGGTTCTCAATTAGCATTACCTGGATATAGATCTATGACTTTGAAAACATATTAAAACATCAGTTAACATAATTAAGAGGGAAAAAGGGAAAAAGAACTCTTTTCAAAGGGAAAAAGAACACCTGTGTAATCAACTCCCTTTAGAAAAGTCAGTAGCAATTGGTATCCAGCTTCACTAGGCTACTTTTTATCTCTATCTATCTATCTATCTATCTATCTATCTATCTATCTTTTGTCTATATCTGGGAAGTGTTCACTTACCAGAAGAAATAAACATGAATTTATGCATTTGTAGATGATGTACTTTACAACTATCTGTAAAGCACATTATGTCACTTACAAGACGTTCAGAAACTCAGTCTTCCCTGAGTTTTGTGCTTGCACTTTATAGAGCAGGTAAGTCACTCCATAAATATAGATTGATGTTGTACTATTACTTAGATTTTCCTTTTATGACAGACACTTAATATACCGAAATTTTAACTATGTTATGTGGTATTTAATTTAAGCAACTTAGAAAATAGTTGCATTATCTAACTAATTAATTACTAATACAATTTATTCTACAAAACAGTTGTTTTTTTTCTTTCTTCCCCAGTTAGAAAGTAAACCAAAACTTTCTTATTTGTTTTGGACTACTGCATCAGGAAGTGGAAAAAGGTATGTTTGAAGACTGTCTCTCAGAGTATCCCCAAACACCTGAAAGCAGGAATGCTTCCCTCAAGATCAAGTGGTCATGATGCTGCAACAAGGGTGGGACAAACCTTCTCTCAGCTGTGGCTGAGAGAATAATTCAGAGGGCCTTTCCCTTTTTGCTAGGAAACAAAGGTAGGGAGGCCTATCTCCCCCTTCACCATTATCTTTTTATCTTTAAAGAGTATTTGAACTTCATTTATGGCCAGAACATATTCATTTATTGGCTCTTTCATCCAATAAAATAAACAATGTTATGTAGTAGGGAAAGGGAATATGTTATGAATGACTATAGGCCATAACCTATATTCATAACCTAAAGGTCCAGTATGGATTTTCTTTAAGGGCTATGTTTCGGTTTCAAGAATATTTTTTCTGATTCAGCTAAAAAACTTTTGGGCTCTAAATGAAAATACAAAAAAAATGACAGTGGCTTTATTAGATGCTACTTATACTTTATATTTCTACAAAACCACACCTGACAGACTTGACTATAGAACAGACTTACACTTTATAGAAAAATCACAAGTTTATCATATTCTAAGTGCTCATTGTTGTAATTAAAACAGTAGAATTGATCAAAGGATAAGAAAAATGGAGTATCTTGTGTGTGTCTTGAGTGTATATTGAAACTGATAGTTCATGTGATTTTATTAACACACAAAATAACAGCAGTCACAATCCCAGAACTGTACCTTGTAACATAGGAAATATAAACAGGCACCCAAATAGTAAAATAAAAAAAAAAAAAACAAAACAAAAAACCTTTTAACACAGAAGTTTGTGTATGTTATGCCTGCTAATCTAAGTAGAAGCAAACAGTTTGAGGTTAGTAAGGAAAAAATAAAAAAGTAGACAAGAAATTATATCCTTTATCAATGGGATAAATTTTTTAATGAAAACAACCATGTGCACTGAGGGGTTTCCCACTGCAGCAGTCCCTGGTCACTACTGACAGCTCCTTATTTCAGATCTACAGCCAGGAAACAAGGAGCTGCAGGTGTGCACAGGAAATCACACTAGCTCTTTATTATAAAGTTTTATACTCGAATCTACAAAAGATATCTCATATTTCAATTTATAATGGTCTAAATCTGTTGCAAAGATCCCTCCAACATCAGTGAATCCAAGATTTTAGCCCATATCTCTACTGTTTCCATGTTTTGTTGGGCTAAAAACAGGCTGCATAGCCAGGCCCAAAGAGTTGTGGTGAATGGAGTTAAATCCAGCTGGAGGCCGGTCACTAGTGGAGCCCCCCAGGGCTCAGTACGAGGGCCAGTTCTCTTTAAAATCTTTATCAATGATCTGGATGAAGGGATTAAGTAACTCAGTAAGTTTGCAGATGACACCAAGTTAGGTACATGTGTCAATCTGCTCAAGGGTAGGAAGGCTCTGCAGAACGATCTAGATAGGCTGGACCAATGGGCTGAGGCCAAGTGTATGAAATTCAACAAGGCCAAGTGCCGGGTCCTGCACTTGGGGCACAACAACTCCAAGCAGCGCTTCAGGCTGGGAGATGAGTGATTAGAAAGCTGCCTGCCAGAGAAGGACCTGGGAGTGATGGTTGATAGTCAGCTGAATATGAGCCAGCAGTGTGCTCAGGTGACCAACAGCATCCTAGCTTGTATGTGGCCAGCAGGACAAGTGATTGTCCCCCTGTATTCGGCTCTGGCGAGGCTCCACCTTGAGTACTGTTTTCAGTTTTGGGCCCCTCACTACAAGAAGGATATCGAGGTGCTTGAGTGAGTCCAGAGAAGGGCAACAAAGCTGATGAGGGGTCTGGAGAATAAGTCTTATGAGGAGTGGCTGAGGGAGCTGGGATTGTTCAGTCTGGAGAAGAGGAGGCTCAGGGACAACCTTATCACTTTCTATATGACAGGAGCACTCATACTTCCAACCCCACTTTTCTTAACTTTTCAAATAGAAAGCCCTACAACCTTGAAGATGTCATACAGCTGCACGTTCTAGGACTGTGTAAACACAGCTGCATCATGTATGCCCAGATAGCACAGTTGTACAATAGTAAAAAATAGGGCATGTGTCCTTGCTTTTCATGAACCTATGCTGACTGAGCCTGATTACCTGGTTGTCCCACATATGCTGCATGATTCCATTCAAGATGACATGTTCCATTACCTTTCCTGGCATCGAGGTCAGGCTGACACACCTGCAGTTCTCTGGGTCCTCCTTACAACCCTTCTTATAGATGGGCATCACATGACTAGCAAGTCTCTAGTCATCCGAGACCTTTCTGGATGACCATGACTGCTGATAGGTGATGGAAAGCGGCCCAGCAATCACATCTGTCAATTCCCTCAGCACCCTTGCATGGATCCCATTTGGCCCCATGGACTTGTGACAGTCCAGGTGGAACAATAGGTCTCTAACTGTTTCCACCTGATATCTTTGCATCTATCTCATTTCTTTATCAAAAACATCTAATCAATGTTTATAAATACATGAAGTGTGGGAGAAAAAGAGATATAGCCAACCTCTTTTCAATGGTTCTTGGGGACAGGACAAGGGACAATGGCCAAAAAATGGAGCACAGGAAGTTCCAATCCAATATGTGAAAGGAAATCCAATATACAAAAGAAAATCCAATATGTGACTTCTTCACAGTGAGGGTGACGGAGCACTGGAACAGGTTGCCCAGGGAGGTCGTGTAGTCTCCTTCTCTGGAGATATTCAAGACCTGTCTGGAGGCCTACCTGTGCAATTTGCTCTAGGGAATCAGCTTTAGCAGGAGGGTTGGAGCCGATGATTTCTTGAGGTCCCTTCCAACCCCTATAATTCTGTGATTCTGTGATTTATTATGGACCAAATAATAATGATAATAATAATAACAATAATAACAACAAACCACTGGATTTGCAGATATGCTAGATGAAGTCATAATACTCTTCTAGGCTTTGGGAATTTTACCTTTGATTTTATCATCTATGCCATCACCAAGAGAAAGTTTGAACTTGGACACTGAGCAGTCAGAAAAGAAAAATAAAGATGAAAATAGAAGGCCCATGTATGCTCTGTTGTTTCATAAAGCTTACAGACTCAAGATACATTAATTTCTTCAATTGAAAGCATCTGATCAATTTTGAAATGCCTGCCTCAAATTTACCCTTTGTGGACATATTGACTAGTATTTTTCTTGGACTTTGGTCTAGAGAAAACCATCTCTTTCCCTAGAACCTTATGAAAAGTTTTTAAACAGTCAGGAAACATGCAATGAGACAGATGTTTTAGGCTTTTGAAACCCAAGGAGCTTTCCAAACTAAATGTGTACTCCCTCTGGTAGCAGCGTTTTTAGATACAAGCTTAACCTTTGTCAAGTCTACTGAAAATGAATTTAATTTGAAAAGTGACATCCTATGGAATTCTTTTGTAAGGCTGACTAATACTCTTTGTAAATAAATTGGCTGTTGTATTTCTAATTGAATATAAGCTTAGAAGCTATTGTACAAATAATTACATTTTGTAGAGCTTTAACTCATGTAACTAGACAAAGTCATAACAAGATATTGACCGTTGTACTCACTGAAAATGAAGCTTTCATGGTGCAATAAATATTCAACGAACTTAGTAGTTTCAGGATGAAGAGGTGCTCAATCAAGGGATTAAAAAAAAAAAACAAACACCAAAAACACAACACACAAAAAAACAAACAACAAACCTAAGATCTAAGTGCAATATCACTAATAACAACAAAAACACAGCTGAACGCACAGAAGTGCCAAAAAAATGACAATTAAGTTTTAATTATTTGACAAAACTCAACTCTAAATTGACTGTGAGAAGGCTGCAAATATAATTGCTTATAGTAAGAAAGTAAATTTGTATATTCTTGTGATAAAATTGATGTGCCTTTGGGAATACTGGCAAAATTCCTCCATGGGAAACATTTCATCCATTTCATCTCTAGTCATCAACAATATTTGGTCTACATGTATTAAATAGTTAATATTTTCATTTAAGAAAGCCACAGGTGCAAGGAGAGAGACTTTATTCAAGAGGAGCCTTTAATTCAGCCCAATGAAAATACTATAACATGTTCATGGATTATAATACCCCTTCCAAAGTTTCTCTGGTTGATCACTCCAGGAGACATTCATAGCTTGTAACTGATAAAGAAATATTTTTTCTTTACAATGAAAAAAATGAAAGATTTACAATGCTTGTAATACTAGCATTTTGTAAAAAACATTGTCAGAAAGACACCTTTTAAAAAATACTTGTTTAGTGAAGCAAGAACAGGCTGAAATACTGTAGCTTTGCCACCTAATGCAAAATGCTATGTAAACACTGCACAAAGCACAGTGTACCTGAATTACCAACAGCTGCACACAATTCAAGCTCCAGATTCTTCACAAAACTTCATCATGTGCTTGCATTAAACATTAACATTACTAGATGATGAAATCCCAACTTATTTTGACTGCAAAATAAAGTTTTGCTCTTTTTCTGCATCTTTGTTTGTCTAGACAATCTCCTGGGGACCAGTCTAGACACAGTACCAGAGTCAGAACCTCAGATATTTCTTAAGGTGCAAAATATAGATAGTTCATGTGAATTAGTTACTTACATTTTTCCTTCAAAATGTGGATAAAAACTCTCTTTCCAAAGAAGTTATTTCATGTCTACAGCTACAGAGCATTCTGGTGAAATATGAAAGAAGAGATGGGACCAGGATGGGTGGAGACAAGTCTTTTTGAGCGGAGCTCCAAGACAGTCTCCAAATGGTTAGTTGGTGCTCTGCATAACCCTAGAGGTTAATGCCGGACTTTTCCTCCATTTGTCATGTGCAATGGGAACTTGATTGATGAGCTTGCCCTGTTTGGTGGGCTGTCCAAGGCTGGCTTGGCAGGCTTTGGATGGCTTGTCACTATAACCTCAACCTGTGTTATTACTTTGCTGCAGACTATGTCTCTGGGGCACTCAACTGATATTCTGTAGATGAATAAACAATCCAGAGAGTTAGACAGATCTTTTGTTCATGATGTTGAGGAACTCTCCAATACATCTTTGCCACAGTCTCCTAGTATAACACAAATATAAATATTTCCTTTACAGTAGAGATGTGTTTATTCCAAGATCTGACTCTATTACACATAAGGTCCTGTTTTAAGATCTAACTAAACAGATTTGCAAAGAACATATTTCCCTTAATATTTTATATTTCTCTAAATATTTTTGCTTACTGTTGCATAGAATCTCCAGTGTAAAAGGTAAGTGCACCTGCATTCCTGTAGAACTAGGACATAAGTTGCTCAGTCTCATTTATCAAGTAGATAAATGTAGAAAAGAAACACACTGGATACTCTTTTCCGTGGCAAGCATGCACAGATCTTCTCTACAGTAACTCGTCAGACGGCTATATTTAGATACATGGGAGATTTATATCTTTCTTGCTTTTGCAAGCCAGCGGTTTTTTCTTCTTCCACACTTCATTGAAAAGATCAAATGGGGATGTCTGCAATATCCACTTTTGTGACAGTCAGTTAATATGCAAAAAGTACTGTATATATATAAATATTTTAATGGAACTATTTTATTTTTATTTTTTATTTTTTATTTTTAACCAGCAAAGGGTATTGATATAGCTCTGATGCCATTGATTTATTTGCAGTGAAGACAAATGACTTTATTCTTAATTATCCTTGTTCACCAAGAAAAAAAGTTTGTAATAAACTAAAATAAATTTTTTTTTTTTTTTTTTGTCATCTCATATAATGTTCACTTAATTTTTAAGTTATAGGTAAAACATGCAAGGCTAAAAATATAAGTAATTTAAGAAATAAAATTAAACTCTATCACTGGAAATAAATAAATAATTTGTAAATCATCTACTTTTCAAAGAGTCTCAGCATTGAGAGTCTCAGCATTGAGAACATTGCTGTTCCTTAGGCATAGTGAATGCTAGTCATTTTCTAGGCTATCAAACACCTTGCAGTTAAGTGTGGAATTAGAAATGTTAGTGTTCTTAGTTCACTCAGTGAAAAGAGCATGTTCATATATGCCCTCTTTGCTTCCCTGTGCTCCATCAATCTGTACCCATCTGTTAGAGCTTTTCTTATCTCATATTTAGAATTTAATACCCTTTTGAGCAGCCTTTCTATTCTGTGTTAATTGAGCAATGGAGACGAGAGGGTCCTGACCCATAACTAGGATCCCAGATGCTGTTCCAATAAAATTAACGGTTCTGACACTTTTTTTATGTTGTCAGCTGAAGTGTTAGGAACCTGCTTTGCAGTTTTATATGTTCAGAGTCCAATTTTTGCAGAAAAAGGTTAGAGCTACTACAGGTGATATGTTCCTCTTTCTTTTAAGAAATTATTACCCTCCTCCTTAAGACAATATGAATCACACTAAAATGAAACATTTGTTATCAAAATATGAAAAAAAATACCCCCCCAAAACAAACAAACAAAAAACTTAAAGAACATCAGGTTTTAAGCTGCCAGCAAAATTGTGGATCTACATGTATGCAGTGTGCCATAGTCTAATTATGTAATTCTTATCATAGTTGGTAAATTAATTTCACCTCTGCCCTGATGTTGTCATCTGTTCAGTTCTCACCACCAAAGAAACTCAAGCTAGAGTCTTTCGACACTTCATTTATATGACAATTTCTTGTTCCTGACAGTGAGTTTAATATACTCACTTGTGAAACAGAATCTGTAAATAGACTCTCCTGGATGCAATGACAGAGGTAGTCTATACCTTAAAATCTCTGTAAAACAAAGAGATACTTATTTGCAACAAGAAGATCACATATTTTATAAAAACAGTGAAGAGTGCTACACTCTGTGCTACTACTGCCTGTTAGCTAGTAGTCTGCAGTAAGAGTTATCTCTGCTTCTCAAAGCTAACTAATACAATTGTCAACCCTGCCTCACTTCTGCCACTCCAGCAATCATGGCAATTTTCAGCAATTTCTATCCATTTAAATGCAGCCTCCCAACTTTACAAAACAGGGGCAGATGCCTCAGCACATAAATGTTTCCTTGAGTAAGTCTAATTACAAATGAAAGGATTAATTCAGAGTTGCAAAAACACCATGCTAGTTTTCATATGGCTACCCAGCATAATCACATGGGATGATATGAGAGTAAGAGGTCAATTCAGGTCATTACAGACTGTTACAGTGTATGTGACCTCCATTTCTCCTTGTCTTCCACACTAATAGCATCCATGTTAGTTAGGTAACAGCTAAGTATGCTAACACTCACCACAATCCTATCCTTGCTTGCTTCATAGATTCCACAATATAATCTAAATCTTTTCTTCTGCATTCTTACCTAAGAAGCCATTCCATTGCTTTCTTTGGAACAATGCTGCCCTAACCAGGCAGTCATATAATAAACACTACACTAAATTAACACACTGATTCTATTAACACAATGTTTCTATTGTTTTACATATCAACTAGTGTTACACAGAAATCCTTCATTTACTCTTGCCTTCTCTTAATATTCTAATCCTTGAATAACCTAAGTAACAATAATTTCAATATGATTTTTTCTACGTATCATTTGAATGAAGCAAGTTGAGATCCAAATACAGTGAGCTTTTGTGAGGGGGTACAACAGGGGGTACCTCACTCCAAGGGTATATCTTAACATCATAACAAAACAAGAAAGCTAGTGTGTCAATGGGAAAGCACTCCATGTGTTTAAAGTGACAGTTCTGAGACTAAAACACCCATATCTACAGACCTGAGAAGTCATTTTGAAGGGTGTGATATAATCCTATGCGTTGGCATTTTTATCTATAGTTATCTTACATCTGACAATGAAAAATGATTTGGTATAATTAGGTATAAGTTTTTTACAGAATCTGGCTTGTGTAAAATTTTATAGAATGTAGAATGTCATGACCTCACAATCTTTTTTTTTTTCTTTATTTTTTTTCTGAAAGTAGTTACTAGTTCACCTTAAACATTGTCAACCAAAGGTACAAAAGAAGCATGAAGGTCAGTTAAAATGGAAGAGAGTCTGGAAAGAAAAGAGTCTTGAATAATTTCTTCATTTTTATATGGAAATTATCTTCTATTCTGGTAACAAGAAAACCCTTCTTTCAACAAACTGTTGCTCTGCTGAAGGGCAGAAAAAAAGATAGATAAATAGAAAGTAGGAATATACATAAATGACATTTCTAGATTAAAAATGTAATGAATGTTTGCACTGTAGAAAGAAAAAATACAGCAGGCACTATGGGATCACTATGGAATACAATATGACATTCTAAAACGCTAGGGTTTCTACCTAAAAGATGTGGCTGATAGAGGCAGTCCAGTCAAATAAAATGCAGCTGCTGAAAAGGTTTCAAAAAATGTTGTGAAGACTTCCCATTTTTAAGTTGGATTGAGACATACTAATTTTAACAACCAGGCCATGGTCTTTGAAACCAGAGGTAGTAACTTCTGAGAAATTTTAACAAAACCTCCTACTCCAGCAATGTGTAATATACACTAATGTTTTAGCAAAACAGTACAAAGTTCTCCATGAAGTGTAGTGTAATCCCATAACAAGATGTCCAAAGGAGATGGAGGAGTCTCCATTCTTGCTAGCTTTCATGATTTGGGTGGAACTGATTTGATTAATTGCTGATGATAGTCCTACTTCAGCCAGCTGGCTGAACTAGCTAAACTCCAGGGGTTCTTTCCAGCCAAAACTCTATGATCAGAAGTACAGCATTTAAGCATAAAGAGTCTGATGTAATGACTGACTGAGCAATGTTTTTATACAGAATATTTGCAACTTTTAAGAAATTACACTATACAATATTTCTGTTACAGAAGCTGTGTGGAAAGATCATGGTGTTATTTTGCCTCTTGGGACTATTCCCTCATTGGGTGTATACTAAGCAGATTTTCCCCCTGTACATGGCACTGAAAATTTCTATTACACTTGGAGATAGCAATAGTGTAATTTCTATTACACTTGGTCCAGATGCAGTTTTTCCACTGAGATAAAAAATGCTTTGTGGAATTAATGTAGGTAATCTGCAGTTAGACGCAGCAGGGCATTTTCAACTTTGTCAAACATCACGGGCTTCATCCACACACCAGATTTTTACTTTTCACTTAAAAATTGTACAAAATTTTTGTCCTAGGTACAAAACCTTGGAATTGTATTACTGAATACATAAAAACCTCATAATCCTTTTAATAAGGTACTTTAATTCCTATCTCGTCTGGACTGAAAATCCAATGGGGTATTTCAGTCCTGGGGTATTTTGTGATTGCTAAAATGGTTCAATCAGAAGGCAAGGTTTGGTATATAAAGGAAAAGGTAGTTTAATCAAGAAACTGAACCTGTAGAAAAGAACAGCAGGGAAGAATGACAGAATAAAACTTACTAAGGCTCAAAGCAGCTGAGATTAACAAATTAATGTTAAACTTTACAGAAAGGAAATGTTTCAGTTCAGTTCAACAAGTGGTTTGCTACAACTCTGTCAAACACAGAATGTTTTGGGTTTTCAAATGCAAAATTGAATGATTTCCACAAAATTAGATTTAAGGTTATATTTAAATTTAAATTTACATTGTAAATCCTGACAAGGTATGGTATATGTAGGTCTGAAATGTGGGATGCTTGTTGATTTAAAAAAAAAAAAAAATTTTTTCCTAAAATGTATGTATTACTTGTAAAGCAGGAAGAAAAGTAGGGCCACATTTTCAGATAAACCTTTATGAGACCTATATAGGTAGGTCCTCACCTGGCACAGAACGTGTTTCCACATGAATTTCCAGCATATGGTGAGGTGATTATAAGTGTGAGTATAAACCTATTTGTGGCAGTTAAATTTCTCTATGTCTATTCTAAAAGTCTGACAAACAAGTAAAAACAAACAAACAAACAAACAAGCCAAACAAAACAAAATCAACCTCTGTTCATATTGTATGAAAAATTCTACTTCTAATTATATGCAAATAGGAAAAGGCTGAATTTTCTCTTCAAAATCTAGATGAACTTTCCCTCCCTAATCCAAAAATTTCCCTCCTTATACCAAACTGTAAAACAACCAGATAAAAGAAAAAGATTTCTTACCATAAGTTTATTTGAATCATGTCACAAATCTAGTATTCTACACTGGAATTATTTTAATTATTTATGTATTTATCACAATTTAAAGAAATATTTCAAAGTTGTTTTGAAATGACTAAATACATTTATTCACTATAATTTATTCATGATTATAATTAAACTATTTTAGTTCTTAGAAGAGGAGAAAGTCATTCTCATTTCATATTTCTTTTTCAACTGTGTTAGGCTATTTTATCACTGGTAAATACTTCAATATTGTGGTACTTCCTTGTTTTTGTTTGTTTGTTTGTTTTCAAATAATATACAAGGTAATAAATGCAGTTTGTGATTATCTGTGAGATGGGTGCTTTGAAAATTGTCATGGCTTCAAAGTCTTCAAAGTCTTGCTTTATCCAATTAATATATTCATTAGTCATATATCACAATCCACAGGTTAATTATTTTATGAAAGCGTTGCAAGAAATAACCCAAATGTAGAGACGGAGTCTCTAAGACACTGATGGCCCACAATACTTCACAAGAATGGCAGCCATAAATCATTTCCTTCATATACTAACTAGAAATTAATTTTCAGCCAGATTATTTAACTCCTCCTGATATCCAAAATAGGCAAACAGATGTATGTATATATACACACAAACACACAAAAGGACCTTCAATACAATTTTCCCAGGTTATACAGAATTATAAATCATTTTAATAAATTGAAAATGTTAGCACTTATGCAAGATACAACTGTATCTTTTATTCCTTTTCTTAAAACCAGCCCTTAAAAATTAGAAAGGACAAGAGTTCCAAAGCAATAGATTGTGTGCAGATGAAAAGGAGATTAAAATCAAACATTCAGGTACAGAGATGGGAGATTGAGATGAACAACTGATCATGGCTTGTGAATGATGTCCTATGCAATTCAGTCAGCATAAAGTTTATTTTTCCCTGCAAGAATTCATAAATCTACACATGCCATTTCTAACCTGATGAATGTGTGTGTTTGGAGCAGTGAAGCTAACCCAATATTTTATTCTAGAATACAGATTTTTAGCCAAGTGTCCTAGATATAAAAAGAATAAAAACCTGAAATGAGAATGGAGGTATTCTATGGAAATGTAAATAAGTGAAGAATGACATGTTTTTAAAGCTTCTCCTAAAGTGAACATACCTGAATTTGTACAAAAGTACAAAAGTAAATATTTATTTATTTATGCTCTAATAACCCCCTCCTTAGTCTGGGTGTTATAAGTGATACTGTGGGTGGAATAACAAAAATTTGCAGATGAATTTCTGGTGGTCAGCAAGGAAATTTTGGGAGACAATTACACGAATTATACCTGACAACTTTGACTGTCTAAGGGAAGCAGCCTCCTGACTCTTGGCCTTCTCCTAATCTTCTCGCTACATTCAAGACAGGTGAGTTTCAACAGCTCATATGGCTCCCTCAGAATATAATCTGTTTCTTATAGCAACAGATCTAAAAGTCTTTTCTTATATTTGTTAGGAATTTGAAAGGGAATTGCATATAATAATTCAAAACCACAGATACACAATAAGAACCCTTATCTATACGTTAATCAGATAATTGTTAAACATATAGAAATGAGCACCAATGCATTGAAGTTAAAGGAATTACAGTGGTAGGATCAGTCAGGAGCCTCAACACAGTTGAGCATCTATTCTGTCTGTCAACTGAAAATTAATCTTATTTTTACAGATGGCTGAAAATCATGCCATGTGTCATGGTAACATCTGTTTAACCCACGAAACAAGTGAGGAGAACAACATGGAATGTAATAGCAAAGAATTTAACAAAGCTTTTTATCAGACATGTTTTTATCAGATATGAGTTAAGCTGCTGCACACAAAGTGACTGCTTTCTGAGGAGGAAAAGCTTGCTGAGGTAAAGATCTCTAGCACCTCAAGGCTGTGTCCACAATGACTATCTTCCAAATACCCCACATAGTCAGTTAAAATATCAACATAAGAGCTATGTAAGAGATATTGAAGATCTAGATTTTAACACTAGTAAATACTTCATCATGGCAGTTCATCAATCATATCCTCACCGTCCTCCCTCCCCATCTTTCTCATTTTGCCACAACATGGCAAAAAAAAAAAATAAGGAGGAAAAAGGGCTTACAATTGCAACCACTAAGAACAAAACACATATACTTTTCTGTTCTGTGTATTTTCATAGGGAGAACATTATCACTCCCATTGCCCCAATCCAAATGCAAATTAAGCACCTTATTTATTAAAATTGGCCAGAGGAAGAGATACAGAGAACCAAATGCTGCTCCCACTAAAGTCAATGTTGTGAGATCTGGGCTATGGTGCATATCTGATAACACAGCAAGGTTCAAAATACTATGTTACAGCATTACAGTTTAAAATGTTGGTTTCCAGTGTTAGCAAGATCTTGGTCTTGAATCCATGACACAAGCTTTCTGAGCTTTTTTTTTTTTTTTTTTTTTTTTTTTTTGCTTTTTGCTTTTTTTTCCCCTCCTCCTCAAAAATAGATGCACACATAAAAATGAATTTTCTTTTTAGTCCCAGAGTGGATTTCCCTTCTTAGAACAAACCTGTCCCTATATTTCAGCTGTTGTGTGCATTGCAGTATCCATACCCAAGGCACAACTTCTTCATGTAGACACTGATGAGACACTCCAGTAAAGAATAAAATGTATACTTTCCAAGGGGGAGACATTCCATTTAATGAAAAAGTAGAGGAATGTTATTTTTGTATTATATATTTTTTAACAATGTCAATTACAGAGCCTCCTAATGCTCCTTGAAATGAAATTTATGTAAGCTCTACTGACAGAAACTTGAGCCTCTAGCTTCAGTAATAATATAATTAAATCAAAAATTTAAAAATGAAAACCTGCCAATGAAGAATAAGGACCACACTCTACTGTCTTGCCTGCATTAATAAATCTCTTATGCATTATCCAAAATTTCAGAAAAAGTTCCAGCTGAAGCCTTCATGCAAAAGAACAGAATACTCTATGCCTTAAAATCATTACCTTTATTATACCCAGAAACACGTTTTCTCCTGTATGCATTATTTGTTTGTGATTCACTATGATCTCAAAATCTCATTTTAGTCTGCATAATAACTTATACCCTAAATGACATCCTCTCAGTATATCTCCCACACAGATGCTGTGTGAATGGTGTGGTAGAATTGTCATTTGAAGTTTTCTTAAGGTTAAAAGAAAAGTTAGTTAATATAATCATCTCTGTATCACCAGACTGGCAAAGATTATAGCACAGAGGGCCAAGACTTAAGTTCACTATATTTCATCAGCAAGAAGCTTGGATACATAGAGTAATAGGATTGAAGGAATTACTTAATATTTTGTTTCAGTTCATGTATGTGACACACAATCTTAAATAGAAATTTTATCAGTGCTGAAGTGGTCTTTGCAAAATAATGGCTTTATGCAAGGTATCTGGAATTTTCTGATCTTTTTTGTTTTAACCAGTTTCCAATACTTTTTAAACATTTAAATAATTTTAAACCTTTTCCCTTAAGAACAAAACAAGAGTCATAAATATTTAACTTCAGAAATAACCATTCTGACAGATATGGAACTGCTATCATTTTGACTTGCTGCACAATAACTGCATGAGCTTTGCAAGACTCATTGTAGTGTAATTTTTGTTATACATTTATAGCATCTAAATATTTCAGAGACTATCCATGAAGGTGGCAGAATAGCTTTCCAGACAAAAATACACAAACACACATCTGGGGCAAAAAAAAATGAAACAAAATCAGGTTGTAAGATCAACAAATAGGCAGTTTTGCCAGGTGGGAGGCTTAGTTTAAGAGTGCATAAGGCTAAGAGGTGCCCTGGCCCTTGCAATGGCGAGGTGCATTGACTGCAGGAAACATTACCAAGTCTCATGGTGAGACAAGCCATTGGGAGGCTGTTAAGGAGCAACTCCTTCCTAGGAAGCCCACTAGAAGATGTGAAATGTGGGAAAACCCAGTTAGAGCATTCTTCGCTGAGACACAAATAGGTCTTACATGAAATGGCTCTGTTCTGAATAAACTAGGTTTTGTTCTAAGAAGACAGTTGCCACCAGCCATCACCCGTGGGGAGGCAATGATGCAGCCCATCCTCATCACTAGGACTGTGATGGATGCTTTGATATAGGCTATAATTTGTGGCCTACACAAGCTGACAATATTTTTTCACAGCTACTTCCCATCAGAGAGACATTCCTTTTTATTGTTATTATTATTATTATTTCTGGATTTGTTTTTCTGTTACCAGTATTTGACCAATTTGTGCACAGTGGGCTTTCTTTGTGTATCATCCCCTACAGGTGCAGTCTTTTCTTTGAGAAGTTTGCCCTCTGTGAAGTGTTCAGCAGCAGGTTACAGACCAGGTTTATAGAGAAATAAACAACCAACTATAATAATAATAATAATAATAATAATAATAATAATAATAATAATAATATATAAACTTAAAGTAAGCTATGGGCAAACTGGTGAGATTTATTGAACATTCTTTCCTTTTTCTTCTTCCTTCCACAGCACCCTCACCTCATCTGAGGACAGACACTTTTAACATACTTGTAATTTTCCCTTCAGACATATCTTTATTAGATATTTAATAAAGAGTTAAGAGAGAAGAAAGGGTTAAGAGAGAGGAAAGAAATTAAAGGAGATAAGAATAGTAGATAATGACATCCAAATGCACCTCATGAGCCTTTGGCCAGAGGTGTTTACATCATTCCCTCAACAAACGTTTTTCCTTCTAGGAAATTCTGTCTCACCATCAGATATTGTTTATGAAACAGTCACATATTCACTGTGTTTCTCTTACAGATAACTTATATAATCTAAATTATTCACACACTTTTAATTACATTTTTAGTATTTAAAAGCCTAAGGAAAACTAGCAGAGTTTTCTCCTCCCAGTTAATTTTATCACTGGCCTTCTTTCATCTCCTGCTTCAGTTAACACATTATAGATTTTAGGTGAAGGTAAATACAAGTAAAATTAAAAACAAACAAACAAACAAAACAAACAAACAAAAAACAAAACAGAAAACAGAAGGACCCAGAAGAAAAAGGGAGAAAAAGGGATGCTTAATATTTATTGATATGCCATCTGAAAAATA
This sequence comes from Aythya ferina, assembly GCF_964211825.1. Taxonomy (NCBI): domain Eukaryota; kingdom Metazoa; phylum Chordata; class Aves; order Anseriformes; family Anatidae; genus Aythya; species Aythya ferina. Next base: position 38,935,059 of record NC_140297.1, on the reverse strand, counting down.
CAGTAAAAGATCTCCACAGTAAAGTCAAATGACTCTATATAAGGCTCCCATATAAGGGATATTGTTTTCCCATTGCAATATCACAAAGGAATAAAACCGTTAGAAATAACAATAAAAAATAAACAACAAACAAGAAAAGTTCAGAATCTAAAGAGTAAATCTGGAATATTCAAAGAAAACAGAAAGAAGTGTGGGTTGGAAACTAAACACTGAATATAACTTGACAGGTCCAATACCATCTATCCATTGCCAAACACCTTGTCATCTGTGCAAAAATACCACAGTCTGCAAATCAGCTAATCAATATTTCCAAAGGGATTTTTTATCTTGAATACATTTCAGGGCCTATCTGTTTTCACTGTACAGTAAAGAGTAGTCAGCATGCTTGAGGGAATCCCTGCTAATAAATTGTTTAATTTGCAAAATACTTTGTTTTCTACTGTGCTATGCTGTCTGTTTAGCTCTTTCCTATCTAGATCCTTGATTTCCTAAACATGGAAACACTTTAAAAAATCTCATTTTTTTCCACTTTTCCCATTTTCTTTCCAATTTAACCCTCTTTTCCAGGCTGATCTGAAATTCAGAGCACCAATCTCTTCAGCCAGAGATTGCCCACATACTGTTTTTTCTTATTGAATGTTTTTGTTACCATTTAGCCACAGGATATTTGGACATTTAAAACATTTAAAATGTCCACATTCAGTAGACGTTTAAAAGAGCTAGTGACCAGCAAGAAGGAAGGAAAAAAGGAAGGGAGAAGAAGGTTCCACCCCCCATTGCTCCTCCTCCTTGCTTAAAACTGATCATTTAAAACTATGCCAAAGAAGGACTTATGCCAAAGCTCAAACACATAGTATTTAGAGATTAAAGGAGAAATATTTTTTCTTTTTGAAGTAGATAGAAATTTACTTTTCAGTTTATAAATTTAGAGAAGACTAATTAGGAATCAAATTTTCAAGATCTCGAGAAACACAAATCGCACTGAATTTATATGACCAGATACAGACTCCAACATTTTTAGTGCAAATTTCTGTCCTTTACTTGTTTGATAGTTAACTTTAAAGAAATACTTACATTCAGTGTACAACCTGCTAACAAAAAATTATCGGATTTAAGCAATCCCTTGTCTCTAAAAACAGCATTAAATAATTGTATATGGTTAAACAAAGCCAAGAAACATCAAATGGTTTACATACATATATTTTTATATATTTTTTATATAATACATATATTTTTGTATACTTACACACACATCTGCATGAAAGAATAACTTACCTATGTCCCAGGTAAGGGGGTTATTCTGTTCCATCTCCCTTTTCCCAATGACATACCAAATGCAAGCCATCCAGTGAGCAAGCAAGGCAAACATGGACATGAGAAGTGTGAGAACAATTGTGCTGTGCTGGGAGTAACGATCCAACTTCTGAAGGAGACGCAAGAGGCGGAGCAACCGCACTGTCTTTAGGAGGTGGACAAGAGAAACCTAGGAGAACAAATAGAGAAAACAACTTGTCAGCTCTTGACATCTGTCACAATACTCTCTTGCTGCAATGAAACTCCATCCTCTAAAGCTGTTTGGATTTTTACTTTTGTTGTGTACATATTTATTTTAGTTACTTTAGTACTTAATACTAGATTTAAACCGTACAATGAAATCCTGAGATATCTTTCCTTTTGATTTTTTTCAAAATGTTAAAATTTTATTTTTATAAAAAAATAATAAAAAAAAAATTTATAAAAAATTGTTTGCACAATACCAGGTCTTTCCCTGCTCTAGAAAAGAAACTAAATTATCAGACTGGTTCAAGGTTCATTTGACTCCTGTGTGAAAAAAAAAAAAACAACACAAAATAAACATCTTCAAACAATGATCTTCAGTTTCTGCTATCAGACAAACAAACAGTAAGCATAACTCCACTTAAATATACATGACATGAAATCAGCTTAATAATTAAACCTGGAAGAGGCAACAACACAAAGCAGATATTTTGCAGAGTAAGGAAGCAAAAGAGGTGAATGAAGACTCAGATGTTTTGTTCAGATTTAAACTTGTGTTCAGGGGCCTGTGTTCCTTTTACTGCACTGTACTAACTCAGAGTCCAAAAGACTCTGTCAGACAGAGTCCATTAAAACTTCTAATACTAGCTTAAAAATTCCTTACCTAAAAAACTATTGCCTTTCAAATGTATGTTTCAAAAGCAAAAAAAATATTCTCAGAGCTCTAGGTGTACGAGGATTGGTCCCAGAGAAAATGCAGAAATACACAAAGTGAGAAGCCCCTGAACCATCCCATCCTATCCAGAGTATCCTCCAACCTATATCCACACCAGAGTTTGTGCACCTCCCAGCTTTTCATGGAATATTCTTGGCTCATGTTTCTTGGCTTTAGCAAACAATATGCAGATTAGAATGTAACACAATTTTTATTTTTTCAAAAACTAAATATGCAAAATTTCGTTAATAGCAAACATTCTTTCCTTCATTAATGAGACATTAGGATTAAAGTTTACTAGATACTTGGCAAATACAGGATACATACAACTACAGACTGAAAAAAAAAAGTGTCAAACTTGACGTATCTTCTCATAGCATTCCCAAAGCAATATAATGAGCTCTCTGAAAAGGAAGTCTCAAAGCATTGTTGGATCAACATCTTTTGTTTATGATAATCCAGAATAACCTATAGTTAAACCTTTCTGCTTCTATTACCAACGCTAATAACCTGAAAACTTCATTTCAGAGGTGTGCATTTTTTAACAACTGGGTGTAAGTTGCCTGATAAGATTTGTAACATGGAGTATTTTAAATTTACTCATGAAGGTTTAATGAACCATTGATTTTATTCCAATCCCAGAAATTAAGAGATTAGGTGGGAAAACTATAAGGAAAAATAAATAAGTAATTCTCTCCTGACCTTCATGTACTATTCACTACATGCTCATATATATATATATATTTTTTTTTTCACAAGAGTCTTTATATTTTTTCTCATAGACATAGTAGGGAAAAACAAACAAACAAACAAATAAACAACAACAACAACGAAAACAGAAACAGAAACATGACACATTTAAATTACTTTGAATTTTACAGCTGTGAGGATTTGACATGAGAGCACACAAGCTATTACAGGGTCCTCTCTTCTTGCAATTTTTTTGTCTATTAATATAAGTACGTGAAATTAGTTATGTCTGTGTCCTTAAGCACAAGAATATTTGCAGTTTGGGGCAGAAGGCCCTAAAATAGTTGACGGAATTGCCTTGTTTGCATTAAAATAATTATATTACAAATAAAATGCAATTATTCTAATTGAATATCATGTTCATCATAACAAACTACTCTTTTTCTCTGGCAACACATTTCCCAGTCTTTTTTTTTTTTCCGTCTCCATTTTTTATCTCACTCATAAGCTTGTTTGAGCTAAACATGGCTCTATTTGTTTTGCTCTTAACAGAAATGGTCCCTGTTCATGACTGACAGTTGCAGTGTTGCAGTAATATCTAAACATAAATATAGATGACATATATGTGCTGTGTTCATCACTATGAGCTCTTATCTTTATATGATTGCTTATGTTCCTCCACAGCACAAACAAATAATGACAGATAAGGTGAAATCAGTCTTTTAATCGGTTTCTCATAAATAAGAAATATCAAAAGTACTGTTACTGTAAGTGCACCCAGTTATTATCTGTGACTAAATCATTACCATTGTTATTGTTACAAAGTACTGCTGAGTATATAAATAGAAAATCAGATTTTTATTTTTTTTTAAGTGGATACGTTTCATTTTAAGGCTAATGACTGCTTCATTCTAAAATAATTTGCTCATAAATTTGAACACAGTTGTAATTAATCATAAATAATTGCAATGAATTTCCTCATTAGTTACACCAAACATTCTTCTGTTGTGTCTAATCTGTCATTGAAAGACCTCAAATGCCATCAGGCAGCTTTCTGTTCTTTGTCATAAATTTGGAAAGACAAAATGGGGAGTCAGCACTCATGCTTGTGTCTGTGTAGATTTTGCTCTGCCCACAGATATAAAGCCAACTAAATTTTCCATTTGGTTAATCATTTTAGACTATCTGGGTTAACCTTTTTCTGTCAAAGTGACAGAGTCAGAATTTTGTCTAAAACCAAAACTCATTCATAGCATTCTGTGATATTGAGAAGTACTGAGAAATAAAGTTGCTACAAAAGTAGTGAAGAAATTCTCTGCTTGGAAGCATCATGTCCTATGACAAAAAGGAAATAACAAGGAAACGTGATACATTTTAAATTTTAGTGGCAGCGATTTTTAATTCTTTTTGTCTGCTTGATTAACTGGCTTTTCTCCAAAAGTGACTTTCTTTACTGGCTCTATACCACCAATAGTTACTCAGAGTTGAGCAAATTAAATCATGATGACTAGTGCTTAACAGCCTGGTTTTTGCTTCGGCAGCATTTCACAGAACATTTCCATGGATGAAGGGATCCCTTAAATCAGATGAATACCAGGATGAGAGAAGCTAGGGTCTCAGCAGGCACTGAGGTTAGGAAGAAACATGCCTGAGGTCTCAGATCTCTGAATGTTTACCCATTAGTGATAATGCAGAATGCTTGTAAGGTGTAAAGGCAGTAGGACCAATTCCTATGGTTTCACTGTTTTCTTTTGAAATATCTCCACAGATAGCAAGAGACTCCACAGCTTTTCCACACACTCTAACTACACAAATCTCCAACCAGAGGATGATATATATGTGCCATACATACATTTGTATGTATGGCACTATACCTAGCTTGCAGAATTTAGAGCATCCCTAAAGAGTTGGCCTTTGTGCTGGGGCCTGAACAGCAAAGGAGTGAGATGCTCCCTGATGCCCCTTCTCACCGTTCTGTTGAGGCAACATCTGAGAGTCGATGGAGTGAAAATCTGAGAACAGACATGAGGAAATAGCTTATTAACTCAATAAAGTCTGAAAACAGTGGAATGTGATTCACACCTCCCCCCGTTCTGGAAACAGTTGATAGTCATTGCAATCTTGAGGATTATATTAACTGTTGCCTTGTCTTACCACTATGGAAAATACAATGTAGTAAGGCACTGTGTTCCCTTTGAGGAATCATATAGAGAACAAAAGAATTAAGTCTGCAAGGGTGAATACAGGGTACAGACTACATTCTGGATTTCATCTCAATTGCCAGAGGGAAGAAAGGGTTGGCCCTTGACTATTGTGTATTGGTCATTACTATACAGCAGCTAGCTACTGAAATTGGGCCAGAGCAAATGAAAGAAACAGACTATACGCTGGAAAACTTTTAATGAGACATTTAACTCTTGGGGCATATAGAGAGCTATGCCTGTCAGTCAATGCTTATTTCTAGATCAACATGCCTATATATTGTTTATTACTTGAGGAGTTAAGTATTGAGGACTGAATGACTGAATGTATCCTTAATCATCTCATGAAGGATCTACAATTAATCAGTGTTTCTGGATATTCTTAGTCACCATATTAGTGATCTTGTTAGGGGAAAAAAGTTAAAAGAAATAACAAACAGCAGATATGTGCTAATCGTATTATAGTAACATTTGTAATATTGAGACTTTTTAAACTGTAAAAATAATTATTAGATAATGTTTTATTTTCAATAAGTTATTATAGAAAGAATATCAGTTCCTGAACAACAACAAAGAAGAAAAATATCAGACATGGTTCATCCAATGAAAAAATCATAACAGAAGCTAAACCAACATATTTATAGTGGCTATTCAGTTTTAATATAAAGGACAAACTGAGATAGTAGTGTAGTTAAATAGATTACTCTCTGTTTAAACAAACAAACAACAAAAACAACAACAAAACAACAATCAAAAAACAACACAGTAATTCAAGAATGTGGATCTATTAACCGCCTGTTTTTAAAAGCTACTAGCATAAGAGTGACAGTTCTTAATATAACAAATGGAGTGAAAAGGGAGATCACTGAAGGAAGTGAAACTAAATGAATAAAAACAGACAGTATATCTTACATAGGAGTTTTACTGACTAGCGTTTTGCTTTCTGATACTTGTCTATCCTATCACCTATGTACATGTCTCTAACTCACATTTAATGAAAATGAGATTGAGTGCATCTGTTCACTGAAGATCAAAATCCTGAGAATAGGAAAGCAAACAGCTTAAAAGACTAAGTCTCTTAATGTGAAAAATCCACAAAATTGAGAAATCTCTGCCAACACTCTTTCCAATATTAAACTTTTAAAATTGTATTTCATCTTGATTAGTAAATTCTTATTCTACTAATGTTAATAGGACTATGAGAAGAAAAACCTTTGTCTTAGCATAAGTTAACCAATGCAAATGTAACCCACCACAACTGATATTAAGTGGAATCAACAGATATTGGACCCACACATTTTTCAAAGAGGCTTAAGCATTTTGTAATTAAATACATAACAAAGCTGAATTGAAACCAAAGCTAAAGTTAATGATCAGCCTAATAGATATTAGAACACAAATAAATTAGTGTGATACTTAAAATTTATCATGCTGTAATTTTTGCATTAGAATGCCTGTCAGTAAAGAGAAAGAAGATTCCCATATGAGTGAAGTAACCATCCATAACAATGATTACCACCATAACAACTTATAAAAATTAAAAATTCAATAACTGAACACAGCATAAGAAAGCAAAGGCCACAGAGAATTATATTTGAGCACTGTAAGCAAGAATGAACTAAGTGCAACTATATACAAATTAAGGATAATGGATCAGATATTTACATATATTGCTTTCCTGTTAATGAATGACCACATTGACACCCAACCTCATAATACTTTTAATTAGCATTCTATTTCTTCCTTTAGCATTCAAAGTAAAAATACACAACACTGCTGCAGAAGATACCAATGTATTTTACTTCATTCAGTTTTAGTTTCTGGATTTGAAAAAGAAAGAAAGAAAGAAACAAACAAACAAAAACCAAACAAACAAAAAAACAAACACCAAAACCATCTTCTGAAAACAAAACAAAACAACTATTAAAATAGACTATGGTTAGTACTTACCACAGTGACGTTGAAAGCATAAAGAAGATCAAAAGGAAGTGCAGCAATTAAATCAATGATAAACCAGGTAGTCACGTAGTGGATACAAATAGATCTTGCTTCAAATATAACTTGGCCAGACTTGCTGACATATGTTGTTCGGAAATTTAAAATAATATCTGCTTGACAAAAAAGGAACAGAATTAGAGACAGTGATTTCTTTGTTCTGGGGGATAGCAATCCCCACCACAACATTGATTGTATTTTTTTTATGCATAGCAAAGACTGGAATCTAAAACAGAAACCCATAACATATGCTTGTAACAGATCCATAGATTTAAATGCACAAAACTGTTCTGTGCAAGAGTAAAAAGAATATTCAAAACATTTAAAACTTGTTGATTTCAATGGGAGCTTGAATTAAAATAAATACATTGTTCTTTAAACAGTACCACATACAGTACTTTCCAACTGTAGCTTTCTTTATGAAAAATGAAGATATGATTATACATAGAACCTATGGATAACCATTTTAAGATTTCAGAAAAAAACAAAAAAACAAAAACAACAAACACACCAAAACCACAAGACATTAATTACTTAAATTAAAATGCCAATTTGAAACTTTCTTTTAGTTTCTGCCCAGCATAGATGATAAATTATGTCATTCTCAAGGGTAAACTACTTGTTTCTCAATAGAAAAGTGCTGAACCCATTTGGGAAAAAAAATTTTAAAAAGGCTTTTCATTTATGATGGTGATCCCAAAAATGGTATGAAATGCTTCATGGCTTGTGCACTTTACATGTTCCTATTTAATGTTCCAGGATGAGTGCCTCTCGGTATGAGATATAGTTTTGACATGTCTTGCCCAAACACATTAACACTCAACTAAAAGCTCAGCTCTTGACAACAGTCTCAATTATTTTCATGTCCTACACGATGAAGACTATAATCTGTCCTTAAGCTATGCACCCAGTTTCTACCAACATTTGTGAGAACTACTTATATAACTTTTACAATGGCAGAAAGCAGTGCAATGAACCAAAAAAGTTGGTGTTTTACAGCTTACTAGCTTACTACCTTACAAATTCTAACACCTCATTTTGAAGACCATCTCATTTAAAAAGAAAAAAAATAAAAAGTGATCCCAAGTGTCAGGAAGATGTTCAGAATGCAATTGTATTTTTTTTTCCTTTTTTTTTTTTTTTTTTTTTTCTCCTCACAATAATAGTTAAAACAAACAAACAAGCAAACGAACAAAAAACTTCAAGGTGATAGTCTTGGCAACCCAAAAGCCCAAAAGGTTTTTCCCAAAAGGAAAGCTGCTTTGAGGCAGCTTTCTAGATGTTAGTTTGGTGCATAATAGACTTGTCAGCTGTGCAATTTGTAATCTGTGTAGTGTATTATTAAGTGTTACAAAGAGGAAACTGCATTCATTATACCATTTGCAGCAATGGCAGCATTGATTTCTTTCTGTCTGTTAGACACAAGATATGCCTGCAGCTGCTTCTTCTACATGCCACTCTTGCACAGAGGTGGCAGCTGTTGCTGAAGGCTGGTTCCTCACTATGCACAGCAAGGACTGTGCATGTGTTTGGGAAGTGTTTGTTGCCCCAAACATAGGTTTCTTACAGACTCTGGGGAAGGGGAGGTAAAAGTGCCAAATGGAAAAACCTACACCCAAATCCAGCCTCTTGCCTACTAGTGAAGGTGAAGGTATAGGAAGATGATATATGCCTTGTAAATGGAAATAAACACAGAATGTATTTAAATGGTTCAGTCTATATAAGAAATTTGTTTTATCTTTGGATATAGACATTTCCTTTCCTCACAGACCCTGCCCCAAGTTCAGCAAATTCTTGAAAAAAAACCTGTGAAGTCCTAAACTATAAGCATACCTTAACATTTAACTCTTCAAAATTAAAAAATGTAACAAACACTGCACATCATGTTAGAACTAAGAAATGGGGAGTAGTAGGACTCTACTCTCTACTTTCATCTACTCTTGGATTTTGGGGCAGTTCATGATGTTTGAAAATATTTATTCCTGTTATACACGCATGAAAATGAATACCGAGTTTCTGATAGAATTTTATCCTGTAATTTTCATTTGGTGAAAATACAATTACTGGCAAGCATGAATGAAGAGACTCTGCTCAGACAATGAAATGCAAAAATGAGCATTAAAAGCTTTTTTTTTTTCCCTATGATTTATATAAAACAAACAAACAAACAAACAAAATAATGAACAACAACAAAAAAAGTGCTTATATAGAACACACACACACACTGAAAATGAAATAGTTAAATATTACTCAACTCAGTTTAAATGAGCCAGATTTTTTTTTTTTTTTTCAGTTAGTGTTTTTCTTGTTATTCTTAGGTATTTTTCTTACGTCTGGAAATTTCCATTCATTGGGGACATTGCTTTTAATTTCTTAACATTTTTTCTCTTTTTATTTTTATTGTAGTTTTTGTTTTCTGTGCCATTACTTCTGAAGTTGGCTTTGGAAATGAAAATCTACTACACTGTTGCTAGTATAATGAGGACAACTAGTTTAAAGGAAAGCAAGAGAAGTAGCACCTGAATGGATTCATTTTAATTGAGTCAATTAACTAAACTGAAAATGCTGCCTCATTGAGGGAACATGGACTGCCACTAGTACATATTAATGCATTTTTTTCATTTCAAGAATTTAATTTCAGAACATTTTCATGCTTAAAGAACATTAAAAGTAAAATACCTTTTCATACCTTATGACCACAGTTACTCAAATAGAGCTGCCATACAGCCCATGCAGAAAATACTGCTGAAGTCCTATAACAGTATACACTCTTCTTCAAAATAGTTTGAAACTGAAATTCATCCACCTACAAACTTTACAAGTTTCTTAAACTTTGTTTTAAAAATAGTGGAATTGCTGACACCGAAATGAATTACTAACTCATACATGTTTGAACAGGAGATGTGATTACTCAGTATCTATGACTGTGTATCCATCTTAAGAACAACAGTATCATTTTTTTTCCTTTAGCATGTTTATATAGATGCTTTACTCTGAGTTTGCTGTCATGTGCTGCTAGGACATTGTGATGATGCAAGCTATGAGGAATTGGGGCCAAGGGCCCCTATATTTCTGGGGAAAAAGGTATGAATTCATCTAAAGCAGTGCCAAATATTGGTATAAAATGTTATGAAAGTGTCAGTTTTATCACCTCCTTGAATTCTGCTCAGATTTGCCTTGAGATATCTATTTTGTGCATTTATATTATGTTAGATAATGTTGTGAAACACAAAAGGATCTGATGAAATTTGTAGCTGCTATAAAACATCAAGCTTAATTATGTATACGTGATTTTTTCCTCTTAACTGAAAAAAACACCTCCCTCACACTTAGAAATGAAACCAAACTACTAAATTTTAGTTTGATCACCCCAGAAATTTTTTTTATTATTTTTTTTCAAAACAAAATCAGAGAAGCACTATAAAATATCTGTTGGATTTTCATTTTCAGCATGTAGTGAGACAAACGCACATTTAATTAATTTCATTTCCAAATAAATTTTTTTTTTGTATACATATTGCTCATCCAAAAAAACCAGGGTGCTTCTGACACATATTTTGCTATTTTACAATAACAAAAAAGTTAATTGTTCCAGCTCTAAAACAATGTTGTTTTGTGTGTTGTTTTTATGCTCTTTAATGTTGCTGGGAAAAGTTATTTTTCCAATATATTTTATCCTGTCTTCGACTTTCATGCATTTGCTTCTATTTTAGCAGTGAAATACAGGCACAAACAAAGTAAGTATGCTTGTTTTCAAGGACAATTTACGCCTACAAATAGAGAGGCAGTTACTGAAAAATGTACATTCATATTGTGTAGGACAATAAACACAACACTGTAGGTGCCTTTAGATGCAGATATATACCAGTTATAAAAGCATTCTTAACTATTCAATTCTTAAAAGCCTCTAAAAGAATAATTACTTAACATAAGATTAGAAATGGTGTGTGAATTTGGGATAAATTAACATTACAATTATTTTAAAAAAAAGTTATTTTTGATTAAAAAACAGTAACCATTTGGACCTGGAAAATATGATCTCATCATACATACATACATACTTTGAAAAGATGACTATCTATGATGTGAACTTGGAAGTGTAAAATAATTTTTTTTAAGACTTTAAGTGTTTTATCAATACATTTGAACATTTTTTAAGCATGAATTAACAATCAGATCAATTGGAATTCAATAAGCCCTGCTAGTTTGAAAAAAAAAAAAAAAAAAAAAAAAAAAAAAAAACTGGAGGCTTTACTTTTACAAAGTAAAATAGAAAATGCAACTGAAGTTCAGGAAACATCAGCGGTTAACAAAATTACAAGTCTGAAGCTGAATCACCAGTATTAATTTTCAATACAACGTCATAAAACTGGAGAAATGTTAAGGAAATGGAAACTTGCCAGGATAATTTTAATAATTCAGGGGGAAAAACAAAAAAGCAACCTTAAAAGTGATAATCCAGAAGTCAATAGGTTTGCTAATCTCAGATAAAATGAGGAAGCAGATCCTTCTTGCTGAATGTGTAGCAATAACAAGACATGTAAAAGTATAACTGATGCTATTAGTTAATGAATGATGTGAAATCATCACTGTCTCTTACTAAGAAAAATGTCTTCTTGACAATTTATCAAGTTAGTTGTTTTCTGCAGCATATTTATATGCACTGAAGTTATAACTCAATTTATTTCATCCTGTATAATTGTAATTTGAAGATTTGCATTATCCAGAATATTAAACACATAAAACACAAGCCAAACCTGGTTTGCTGCTCAGTTTTAAAATGATGTTACTATGGGTTTGTTTATAAACAAAACTGTTTCTAGACAATTTATCTTGGATGATTAAGTTTTCAATGTTATGATAGTTTTTAATAGAGAAGACTGTGTACCAACACAAATCCAAACATAAAATCAGCCATATATCACTATATAATAGGCAAAATACGTTTAAAATCCAAGACAGAAAAGGTACCTAAAGAAGAGAGAAATAGAATTACAAAAACTCTCTGGACTTCACTTTACTTCATGTTATATATTCAACTGTTGGTTTAGTCTGTTCCAAAATACAGACAGAAGAACTGACTTTTGCATGTTTTTACACATTGATAGACTAATTAGTCAAAATAGGATATACTGGATACACTATTACATCAGTTAAATTCATGTATTAATTTTGGAAATTAAACATGGCCAAGTAAATGATGTGATGAACTTGGACTGGTTGAAGTTAAATGCCCTAACAATGTAAAATAAACACAGCATCATACTAAAGATATTGTTATATTCATGTATGAAACACTTATGTACATGGACTCATATAACTTAGGCACATGAGATAGATGTATGCAGATGTGCTAGAGAGAAAGGCATGTCTGATTACCATGATTAGCTTTTGCAGCATTGAGTTCTTTTTCTTTCCTTTCTCTTCACAACTTTTTTGGGAAAAAAAAAAAAAAAAAGAGGTATTTGGACTTTCTCTACATGTTCTTTATGTAGTCTACACTAAGACTGGACAATCCTCAAGCATGTTACCAATATATGCAAGCCACAAAGCATTTTTTTCCCCATTACTGCATTACTGAGGGTAAAGAGAAGAGGCAGGCAGAGACTTAGCACAGAGACAGGATCACACATTAAAGGTATCAGAAAAAAGATTTCTTTATTATGTGTATTGCCCAGTTTCACTGCCAGATCTGGGTTTGGAAGAGAATTACTTCCCATATTTCACTGACAGAAATATTTTATGCAATCTTCCTTAATTCAAGGCTAGACTGTTTGCTAAGATCACCTGACACACACTAACTAGTTAACCTATACACAGTTTGTAACAGGTCAAACCATATTTCTGACAGTTTGATCTCTCCCATTCCTCCTTTCTACTTATTAGAGGTGAATCTCCTAAAATAATAAATTTTTCAGTGAATTTTTTATTGTTTTGGAACTCTGTTGGTCCTTTAAAATTTTCAAGATGTAGTGCAGAGTCTTAACACAGTGACTTAGACACAGACATAAGACTATCTGGTTCCATGGACTAAGATCTTTCAGTCTATAATTAAGTTTTAAGAAACAGTGTTTTCATTCAGCAAAATCTGCATACTAAACAGAAAATATAAACAAAATCAGAGAGAGAAAATATTTAGATGAAGCAGTAGTCTCAGCTGGCCTTGCTCATAAAGCTACGAAAATGTTTTGAAACCACCATGTATTAAAACGTGAAATTAACATGGTTTCATATGGTTCGCAATATACAAGAGGATCCACTAACTCCACAGGTACTCAGTACTTAGTTGCATATTATTCACATTTACAAATCATCATAGTAGCACCAACAACGTGCATAACTACTTCATGCAGATTTGCTTGATATAGGTAAGAAACAAAGATAAGGATGTTTGCTTCATGAGTTAAATTAGTTCTCAACAGAAAAAAAAATGCCCAATGCAGGTTACTGTTTTGGAAAATACAGACAGAAATATTGCACTTTCTCCAACTGATATGATGATTACCATAAAAGTGGTAAAACTTCTTCTCGTTTGTCTCAAAAACCTCCAGTGTGTAGTTATCAAGGTTAAAGAAAAGGATTTGCTTACTTATTGCACATTAGTATTTTTGAGGCAACTAATTCTTTAAAAGAGAAGGAGATAAATGCTTGCTTTAACCCCCCCTAAGCCATCCAGTACACCAAAGGCTTATCAATTCACATATGGAATTCATTGTTCAAGATTGAAGAGATTAGAGGGTTTTCTGCACAGCACCCTTTTCTGCCTTCTTTTCAAAGCAATTTAGCACAACATTCACAGATAACTTTTATGTATAAAAAATCAAATAGAAAATGGTAAGTGCTTCTTTCTACATCCAATTGATTAGACAAAAAATACAGAAGAAGGTAGGTGAGTGTGATCTATCTTTAATTTCTTGTCAGTTTTCTGAGCTGTACTTGGGTGTAAACAGCTTATTTGTCTGGGCAACATTATTTACAGCTAAACTATTGTGAGAAGGGACTTACCAAGAAAACTGAAGGGGAAGTGCTCCTAAGCCAAAAAAAAAATATAAAAGCACAACAAAATCTTTAACACAAATTTAGAAAGGAGCATTTATTCTGGAAGGTTTTATTATTTTTAGGAATCATGTGTTCTGCAGACTTTTGGGGATTGCTGTTTGAAGAGTGGAAGATGAAAATTTTTTACTTTTTAAAATAAATGTTTTCTCATCTTTAAAACTTTGATCAACGAGAATGGTAAGCTAATTGAGACAACAAGTAATAAACATCAACAAATTGTAAAATAATCTATTCTGAGAATATTAATTGAATATTTTATATTTTATAACTTGATTATGAAGCTTACTGTGCTTCCACCTAAAGATGCCACTAACCTATCAAAGCACAGCAAGAAATTCAAAACAAGCATCTATAATGTAAATCCTCGGAGATTCCAGGTGACTTCTCACCATCAAAACAGTACCCTTCAGTGCTGAAAGTGTTGAAAGAGTGTTCCAAAGGCCCTAAGATCAGGTGGGCTTTAATATTTTATTTATTTTATTTATGTATTCTTTTTCTACAGGAGGAAGGGCACAAATTTTGCAGAAGATTACAGCAGTAAACCAGGCAAGAGGGACATTTAATCTCTGAGTTGGTTGTTAAAGCATACATGAAGTGACTGTAATACCTTTTGGACAGTAAGTGTCTCAAAACTTTTCTGTATGAAGTATGTTTTAATATGTTATCCTTAAATAGGCTATAACAGCCAAATTCAGCCTGTACATGCTTCATACTTCAGATTTTATTTGATGTGTCAGTTTTAGACTGGAACAACTACTACAATCCCTTTTCCATTTCATCAGTTCTCATAATTCTGAGAGCAACGGATAAATCATGTAATAAGTATTATTACTGTATAAAAAATATACTTTTGAAGCAAAGTAACCTCACCCAATTTTTCCATTTAAGTTGGAAAAAACATCATTTTAAATGATGTTGGATGCAACATACATCATGCCATGTGCTAAGAAAAACAGAACAAGGGACATAAATAATATCTGTGATATGAGTAATACCATTAAAAAGTTACCTAAAACTAAATCAGAAATTACATCAAACAATATCATAATTGGTTGACTCACTGTGTTACAACTTTTGAATACATTAAAAATTTTTATGTTAAAATATTTGACGTAAGGAGGGAAGAAAGGATGAAGCCTCTCTATTCTCTTCTTCATCAGGAAAAAAGATGTGTTCTTATTTCAAGTTAAATGATTCAAGTTCAGTTATAATCAGAAAGCTAGAGTTCACACAAATGAAATATCAAGATAGATTCTAGACTGTCCTTTTGACTTTAAGAATGTCCTTTAAGTCATGTTGAAACTAAAAGATGCCTTTTTCTTGAACATATTTTTATTTTGTTTTAGAATAGATACATGTGCTTTGTTAAACAAACACCCACACTCTTTAAGTCAGTCCTTGCAGACTTTGTTGCAGACTTTTGCTTCTGCCCCAATTGCTTTTGTGTGGATGAGCCGGTGAGCTTAACACAAAGTGCTTCAGTCCATAAAGCAGCAACTACTGCTATCAAACACAAAGGTGAACTTGGCCTGGCAGCACTCCAGAGGGACAACACAACACTGCCAATTTAAAGGGGTTTTGAACAATCTGACATATCACCCCATTGCCTCATCCCTGAATATATAAATAGAGATTTTTCAGTTATTTCAACTCTAATTTCTACCCTCAAGTTATTACAGAATTACAGGATTTCTAGGTTGGAAGAGACCTCAAGATCATCGAGTCCAACCTCTGACCTAATGCTAGCAGTCCCCACTAAACCATATCCCTAAGCTCTACATCTAAACGTCTTTTGAAGACTTCCAGGGATGGTGACTCCACCACTTCCCTGGGCAGCCTGTTCCAATGCCTCACAACCCTTTCAGTGAAGAAGTTCTTCCTAACATCTAACCTAAAACTCCCCTGGCTCAACTTAAGCCCATTCCCCCTCGTCCTGTCACCAGGCACGTGGGAGAACAGGCCAACCCCCACCTCGCTACAGCCTCCCTTGAGGTACCTATAAAGAGCGATAAGGTCACCCCTGAGCCTCCTCTTCTCCAGGCTGAACAAGCCCAGCTCCCTCAGCCGCTCCTTGTAGGACTTGTTCTCCAGGCCCCTCACCAGCTTCGTTGCCCTTCTCTGGACCCGCTCAAGCACCTCGATGTCCTTCTTGTAGTGAGGGGCCCAAAACTGAACACAGTACTCGAGGTGCGGCCTCACCAGAGCTGAGTACAGGGGGACGATCACCTCCCTAGCCCTGCTGGTCACACTGTTCCTGATACAAGCCAGGATGCCGTTGGCCTTCTTGGCCACCTGAGCACACTGCTATGCAGAACCACTTCATATTAAGAAAAATTTAATGGCTAATCAATGGCCAATAACCCAAAGAAAGACTGCTCTGCTTAGACTCCTTTGCCAAATCTCTTGCCTCCCCATCTCGTCAGTCTCCTTTCACATGACTGCTGTTTTTTCATATATCCTCTACCACTGCTCCGTTCTTGCGTCCAACAGTTCTTCCCCTCACACCCACTAAATACAAGTGCCAGTTCATTCAGTTCCTTTCCTGTTTTCCAGTCCTGTGCCTGCTTTGTTCTAGCCTGCAGACTGATCACCTTCCTCTACCAACCCCACACAAGGTATGCCAGAAACCCTGTTAGCCACCAAATCTGTAAGATGCATACAGAGAAGATAACCAGTGGTTGACAAATCTCACAAAACCTTTTGTATGGCTTTGATATGAACAACCTCAAACATAAACCTTGATTTATCTTCTGGTTGGATCCCATGGCTAATTAGCTCAGTCTGGATGGATTCTCATAGCCTACTATTTCCACTACTGGCAAGATGTGCCCCAACATACTTCCTTCCCCTCTACTCCTCCCCCCACTCTCACCCCAAGTACCAACATTCAGTAATGTTAATTCACATGCAGCTACCATTCCTATTTATATTGTCTTCTAATTAAATCCTCACACCATATCTACAACAGTAAATGAAAGATGAAACAGCAGAAAGATGAAACATCATTATTCTGCTGTCTTCCAAATTTGCAGTCATCATGACTACATGCTTTTGTAATGTTTTCATTCAAATTTTCTAAAGCAGTGATCTAACTGAAAAGCTTTAACTGATATCTTTGCTTATTTGAGGGTTCTTAATGGCCTTTACCCTCCTGTTTGTGACCATATTTGAATAAAGAATTTCATTCTGCAGTCATGAAAGTCCATGCTTATGCAGAAATGCTCAGTTTCTATGAAATGACAATGTATTTCATATTTGGGCATACATTTGCTGGGAACCTAAAGCAAGTCAGTAAGGTGGAGGAACCATTCGGTGACTGTTCTTGAATTAAAGCTTTACCATCCCATTCCGTTCTAGATTTGTTCTGCAATCACAGTCACATATTCCTACGTAGTCATTGGTATGAAAATACTAGTTTAAACAGGTACTCAACAAAACAAAACAAAAAAAAGACTACACAAAAACAGAAGTTCTACTTAATGCATAATGCAGGTTGCAATCCTAAATTATATAAAAAGGTGAAAACTATAAAATAATATTCACAGAACTATTTTGTTAATCCTTAAAATGTTTTCCAGAATAATTCTCCTTTTCCAACTTCAAAAGTGAAATTCTAAAATATGTTTTGTATAATCTCAATTTCTAATCCCTAAAAAATCTAAAATGATCTAATTTAAAAATAAAATACAATAAAATAAAATAAAGTATAGATAATCCAATAGTAAAACTTTATTTTCAGGCCAGATGAATCTCTTCACCCATAAACAGGATTATTTTACCTGAACCAACTGATTTTCCTGTGCCCACGGTATTTGTTTTCTCTTTAAGCTCTATATTTTAAAATAAATCCTGCTGGGATTAGACATATGATCAAGTTACAGCAGAATAACAATTTAGGATTAGTCAACTGATTCAATAACTGCCTGTGGCACACTTTTTGATTGCAGCAAATTCTAGGTAATATAACTCATTTTACCTCTGTTTTACTGTCAAATAACTGAAATTGAAATATTCTACACTTTAGGGCAAGTAGGATATGCATAAGCAGTATCCAGGGAACTGGGTGATGCATGAATTCTCATTAGACTATAGTAATTCAATCCTGTGCTTGAGACCTAGATAATTTAGGCATATTAACCCCATTGATTGTCAGAGTAGACAGTTTCCTACACCACCTCCCTCTCCTAGGTGTTACAACTGGCTCTTTCCTTATTTCTTCTATTTTTTTCTCATATTCATTTATGCTTGAAAAACAATCAATCATATTGATTGTTTTTAGCTAGCTATACACACCCCAATGCCCAAGATCTTTGATCTATCTGATTATTTGACTATATTGATTATTTAATTATATATGGTATCAGAATCTGGCCAGAGAGTTTTCAGGAAAGGTTCCAGGAAATATTAGTGCTATATTGATTAAGAACAATTTATTTGCTCCTGTATAAACTTTTTTTTTTTTTTTTTTTTTTTTCCTTTCTACTTCTTTTGTAAAACTAAATATTCTTAGTTAATTTGCTAGTTTCAAGTTATTCAAATGAAACAGCAATCTTTCAACTCATAATGTTCCTTCAAACATTTATTACCACACTTATTTTGACAATTTGCTTTTAGTTGCTGAGCGGTTAATCTGAGGGAGATAATATTTTTATGTAGGAGGTGAAAATAATATTTCATTTTACACCTGATGCTTAGGCTACTCCAGGCTACTATGAAGTCAAGTAAAATTTATGAGAAAAAAAATAATCAGGGATTAAATATTAAACATAGATACCTGAGGGGACAACGTAAAGAAGATGGGGCCAAACTCTTCTTAGTGGTGGCCAGTGATAAAACAAGGGGTAACAGGTATAAATTGAACAACGGGAGTTTTCATCACCACATGAGGAAGATTTCTTTACATTTTGGGTGACAGAGCACTGGAACAGGCTGCCCAGAGAGGTTGTGGAGCTTTGGTTCTTTGGTTCTTTCAAAGAATCTCAGAGAGGTTCTTTGGAGCTATTCAAAACCTGCCTGGATGTGATCCTGTGTAACATGTTCTAGGTGCCCCTGCTTCAGCAGGGTTGGATTAGATGATCCCTGGAGGTCCCTTCCAATCCAACCTCAACTATTCTGTGATTCTATGATTCTGTGATGCACTCCCAAAGATAATGTATTTAATGTATTTAAAACAACCCACTGCTGAAGGATTATTATTATTATTTTTGTTTTTGTTTTTATTTTTAAGAAAGTTATAGTAAGGGTGGAACATGTACTAACTAACAATCAACATAAAATACAGAAATCTTGACATGAAAATCATTTTGGGGAAAGAGAAAGAAATCATTGGTACAGGATTGAACTTCAGTTCCACTACATTAGTGCTGTCTGATCAAGAGAGAGACTGTTAGTAATTATACAGAAAAAGCAGATATATTCAACAAATATTTATTTTATAATTTATCTAATTTTGGAATGGAGCAGCAAAATATGCTTGTATCATATCAGATGCTAAATTACCATCCAATGTATCCTACCTATGAATCAGAGGGCAGAAACTTTTCTAAACAACAATCCTAAAGCCTTAGCAAAATGTCAGTTCTGCAGATTGATGAAAAAAAAAAGACTACAAATAATAAAGAAAAAAAAAAGAAAAAGAAAAATGAAAAAAAAAAAAAAAAGAAAAAGAAAAGAGAAAAGAAAGACCTAAGCCATAGATGAGTTGTGGATTCTCTTTCGTCCAAACTCTTTGAACAAGAGCAGATGTTATCAGGAAAACATGACTTAGCCAAAAAACATGGTGTATTGGAGTTAATACCTGGATGAAATTAATACCTTATATTCAAGATTGAAAAAGATGGTCATATTTTTCTTTCTTAGGAGAATCTTTATGAACTGAAAGGTCATATAAAACTACACAAAACTGAAATCTCAGCTGTATTGTGATGACATGTGTAAGGAGAAGCCACCTTAATTTTTACACTGCTAGAAATTAAAGAAATTAAGTATCCCAAGATACAAACAATAAGTTCAAATGTGTTTTTACTCTGAAGAGTAATGTGAAATCATATCACACTGAGGAGCGTAATCATTAAATAAAATTACATAAAAAGGTTAGATTTAGTCCTTAAGCAACAGTACATTTAAAATGGCAAAATATCTCTAACAATACCTGTTCCTCCTACTTCTCTTTGCATGCAGCCCCCAGTAAAGTTTTCTCCTGGTCATTAGCACTCCAGACTCTTTAGGAAGTAGGTCAGTCAAGTTTGTGTGGGCATTCACAGAGGATGGAAACTTCATATTGGGGATATGTTACACCTCCGCCCAAAGATCGTTTTTAGAGGTTTCATGGATTTGGCTGGACAGCTACAGTTAAGATTAATATTGGAAGAATAGTTTAGAGCTACAAATTCTTAAAATGTTCATCACAGGGAAATCACATTCATATAGTATAATTGATTTCGGGAAAAAAAAAAAAAAAAAGATTCTGCTAATGTGGAATTGATATAATTACCAGGTTTTGCTGTATTAAACTCGTCACTGAATATAGTAAGCTGTTTTACTGGTCAAATTTCTTCTACAAAAGGAGTTTGTTCACTATGGGACACCAAAATGCTGATCACTGTACAACACATGAGGAGTGACATATTCCCTGCTCCAAGGCAGTGTTCTGACATACGTTCTCAACCTTGCTGCAGTACAGTCTGACAAACTGACAAAATGTTTACTAATTTTAATGGATCAAGATCTGTTCTCTGGCAAGAACTGGTTCCCAAAACCAAAACCATCTGTATCTTACACACTGATTTGCTCTTCCTCACTATTTGTTCTTGCAACAGAAGGCAATGGGATACTGAGGTCATGACCAAGTGGAAAGACTGTTTTACTTAGGTTAATTATTCATTAACATAAAAATCTGACAACATTAGTGCTTTGAATGGATACTGTGGAAACAAAAGCCATTCCCTCCAGGAGTACAATGTATAGACAGTGTATATACCAATATATACCAATGCTTTGCCATGGTATGTTCAATCCAACATCATAGTTACAGGCTGCTCTACTAATTACTGTAGGCATGCAGTAGGCATACAGAATGATAGGCACACAAAAATTAAAATAGGGATTTCAATGGTAATGTTTTACCATACTGAGAGACCATTAGCTCGAATTCCAATATGAAGCAAATAGAAAGACCACTGAATTAAATAATAAAAAGAGTCATACTCCTTTATCTCCTTCCTTGATTTTTAGTCCTTTGAGTTTACCTTTTTAAGTTGGTCTCCTTAACTATAAGGATATTTAACAGAGGTTATGTAATCTCACTTCTACAGTAGCTGATATTCCACAAAAGAATCCCATACCTTTACAGTATACCATGACCTTTACAGTAACATACTAGTACTAGAAAAAACTTTTATTTATTTATTTATTTATTACAAACAAACTATACTCTGCCTTTAAAAACAGACTCTATCCATGAATACACTGAGTAACTGAAATATACTATTTTTTTTTCCCCCAAGGAAGATACAGAATTTGGAGACTTGAAATAAAAACAAAGAACTAAAAATATATCTGAAATATGTGCCACTGGCTCTGCTTTTAAAAAAGCTTGCATTTATGATTGCTGAAGTGTGAAAGTTTCTACATGGGTAATTTTCTTAATAGAACTTGAAGAAATATGGTAGAAAGAAGCAACTTCAAGGAATAAAAGAACATCAATCATATGACTTAACTTTTCAATAAATTCAGTGTGTGCGAAGCAAATATAGTTGTGAGGAACTTCACAAAAACCGTTGCTGTGGTTTAACCCTGGTAAGCAGCTAAGCATCACACAAGTTTCCATTTGCTTCCCCCACTTCCCATGGGATAGGGAAAAGAATCAAATGGACAAAAACTGAAAACTTGTGGGCTGAGATAAAGACAGTTTAATAACTTAAAAGGAGGGTGAAGGAGAGGGGAGGGAAGGCAAAGAATAACAAAACCAAGGAAAAACAGTGATTCAAAACACAATTGCTTATTACCAGATGACTGATAATTGGGTAGGCCCTGAGCAAAGGCAACCATGCCATCCTGCCCCCAATTTTTTCTTGCTGAACAGAGTAACCCTTTGATCAGTTTGGGTCAGCTGTCCTGGTTGTGTCCCTTCCCAGCTTCTTGTGCATCCCCAGCATCCTCATTGGCATGACAGCATAAGAAGTTGAAAAGTTCTTGACTCATTTTAAGCACTGCTCATCAGTAACTAAATCATTGATATGTTATCTATGTCATTTGTGTCATCACAAATCCAAAACATAGCACCATACAAAATACTATGAATAAAAATATTCTATCCAAAACTATCACAACAGTTCTCTTTACAGAAATGCTGCAGACAACAATGAAAAGATGGAACAAATAAGACATTAATCAGGCAATGTAATAACTGCTTTGTTGTCCTCTCCCACTCCCCCACATAAAAAAAAAAAAAAAAAAAAAAAAAGAAGGCCACAAGCAAGATAATGAAAATACGGTTAACTACTAAACACCTAACCATTTCTTGGAAATGGCCTGGGTAGTTAATCAAGACATTAATCTTGAGTTTAATCTACAGTGTTGTTTTATCATTGTGTTCTATGATAACAAACCTAAATGCACACTTTCTCTGATTGTAGCATTAACACTAGTCAGTCATACAATATATGACAGGGTAATATTAACAGGCTTTTTGCAAACCTTATGAAAGGCAACAGCAGAATGAAAATTACCTTACAAAATTATTACTACAGCACTTCATAATGTGCGTGTTGACTACAGATGAAACAATAACTTGTCACACTTCTTTTTGTTTGTTTGTTTTACAATGATACTACAGTATAGATGACAAAAAAAATAAAAATAAAAATGAAGAACCTGTTTTCTATTAAGTTCTAAGAAGCCTGTCACTCTGATGTTACAAGTCTCGTTGTGAAACAGGAAGGAGGAAAGAAAAATAATGTGAATATATTCGTTTAGGACAGGTGATAAATGGCAGACTGAATATATTTTTCAGAAGCATAAATGCAGTATATCTTGTCCCAGCTATAAGCTGCCTACAGAGCTCTCTCCAGAATAGTAAGGGGAGAGAGTAAATGCTGCATATTTCAGTCTGTACTCATGATGATCCAATGATCTTAAATGTTTTTGCATAAGCCACTTGCTTTGTTACAGGTATTCCTTTAAAAAAATCAACGTGTAGCTATGAGATCATACCTCAAATGAAAGAGTCAGCAGAGCTAATTCAAGTCAAATTTTCAGGGTGCATCCATTATCATATAATGTATCTACCTTGATATACAGAAATGTTTCCATGGAAATGATCATTTCTAAATTATTGTGGCATATGCTTGTCTCCTTTATGTACAGCTGGATGTTTTTGTGCACAGAAATGGCATTTTGCATGCAGAAGAGCAGCTGTCCTCTTTACAAGGATATGTAGGGAAGGTTACTGGAAACATTTCTACCAATAATGTGGTCTTGCAAACTTTAATTTGCTATATTGACTGAGAATCTTTAAGAAATGTATTACTTTTTTCAACATAAATATTTTTTAATGTTTATTCGCACTTCTAGGCAACCCATAGTTCATGAAAAATGTATTAGGTCCTTGCCTTCCTAATGTTAGGTATATCAATGATATTCTGTCCTTCTTCAAGTTTTGTCCATATGTATTCACAAATAATACCATTTAATGCTCAGATATAAATTCAAACCAATGTCTTGGTGTCTACTTAATGTTTAGCATACTAGGGTCTGAAGGTAAGCTTTCTAAAATATTGTTCCACTACCATTTCCTTTCAAAATGCACAAGACCTCTTATTAGATTTTAAGTCCTCTAGGCACAAAAGTTGTTTTATATGTCCTTCTGTACACTTTCAAAGATATGAAATGATAGCCACAATAATGAAAAAAGAATAAGAGGAGAAAAGGAAAATAAATTTAATAATTTAAAGAAACCCAAAAAAACTATAACATTTAACACTATCTCATCTGATTCCAAAAATTTTTTCTTGATATATAAAATTTTCAATACAATTTTATGCTTACATGAACAATTGTGTAAGTCACAAATATTAACACAAATTTATACTGGTTTTATATCATATTTTAAAATTTATAAATATTAAAGATTCAAGGGCTTCATATGATTTAAGACACTTTTAGGATTACTTAATATCTGTTGCTTCTGAGTAATTTAGATTTGTGATAGACAATGATGGGAGATGTCCCTAATTTTCAGTATCGTGCAACAAAAATTGCAGCATTATGGCTTCTAAACATGCTGCTATTAAAAGCTGAAATTACTGAAAATATAACCACTCTGTTAAACAGTATTTAACAAGACAGAGAATCTTAGCAACCATGATTCATTTTCTCTCTTGAAATCATAAACTATAGAGAAAGTTTTTAGACTTGAGGTGGGAGGGGTAAGTTGTCTCTCTTTTTTTTTTTTTTTTTTTTTTTTTTCCCCCCCTAAGTAGGCAAAAGAATACTTTGGGGAAAATAATTTAAATTGACTGTTGCCATTATCGTTATACATAGCATCATATTTTATTCCAATAACTAGTAGCCAGCTTCCTCTACCTTCCATCAGAAAACTGATGGAATCCAAAAATAGAAAACTGAAATTAAAAGTGAAAGGGTTCTTATTTTTCTAGTTTTTCTCTGTACAGATGTTCCTGGCCACCTTAGGAGACAAGATACTCAGACATCTCTTATCTTATCTAGTACTTAAAGTATTACAATTAGCCTGAAAATATATACATGAACAATTGCATTGAACTTCACTCCTGTTGAAGATATCCTATTCAAATAGTGCTGTGTGGTAATGAATCTGAGCACATAGCAAGAAAATACACATAGTCTTTTGGTAACATTACTTCCTTTGTTTTAGGTGTTCAAAATGTTTTAAAGATAAATAAGGCAATATCTGGGAGCTGGAATGAAATAGGAAGAAAAGCACTATATATATGGAGAGGTAAATGTTGTGCAAACAGGAAGGTATTACTAATAAAATGGAATGAAATGGGAAAGAGATTCTTCCACCTTTTTTTTTTTTTCTGTCAAAAAGTCAGAAAACATTATTTCACAAATATTAATTAAAACTAACAAAAATATATTATGCTTCTTATTGATATTTCATCCGTCCAGGCCCTAGACATACCTAATCTACAAATGAAGTACCCAGCTACTACATATGCAAATTAAGGGATAGGACAGAAACTTTTAAGTAAATAGTGTCATATAGCAGGCAATCTCACTCATCAATTGAGACGCCAAGATAATTATTTTATGTTCGCTTAAATACACTAATCTTAAGAAGGTTTTCTCTCCACCTCTTTATGATTTTAAGATACATAAAGCAGTCAAAGAGTTTTAAACTAAAGCAATTTATTAAAGCACTAGTATGTACAGGAAAAATCAAGCAAAAAATAATTTTAACTTTATTTTAACTTAATAATTTTAACTTAATTTGAGAAACCTTAATTACTTTCTGTAACCAACATCTTCTTCAAATGTATCATAAAATGGATTGTTATTATTTTTAATCTTCCGTTTGTATTTTAGATATCTTTAAAGGTTAAACCAGTTAAAACTCTAGCTAGATATGTTCTTTTCTCATAAATAGCTTAATTCAGATTAATACTCATAATTACCCTAACTAAGGTGAATACTTCCATATGTATTTTATAATGTTTAAGCACATGTTGAATTGCAAATTGAAAAAAAAAAAAAAAAAAAAAAAAAAATATTTTTTTTAGCCAGTATATTCATTCAAACTCTTCTGCATAAAGGAAACCTTATAATTTCCCTTCAACTGATGTGCAGACATCTCTCCTTTTTATAGACATGACTCCCTTTGATAACACAACTAAAAAGTAAGACATCGTAAATCCAAATAAAAGTTTATGCAAGTTATGTGCATAAAAGGAATATTATTCCATGTTCTGAGAAATATGAATGAAATCAAAGCAGATAGACTCTTTTTCCTCAAGCCATGATCATAGGGCTGTAAAATAGCTGAAGGCCCCATCTCAAGCAGAGTTTCCCATTGTCTGGCTGAGATGGTAGGATCATAAAAAAGAAATTTGCTCAGCACATCTCACTGGCTTTTCTCAGAGTGCACAGATCACTCATCAAAGTTGTGCTTGGCAGAGCCCCAGTGTAACAGTGCTCTCAAGCTTATGTGTAATTTTATGCATGTTGTCAATTTTACTATTTTCATTATGGTAACACATGTTCTGAGAAATTCATCCAGCATTTTAATGGACAAGGGACCATTAAGAGGTGACTATAAACATACTATTTTTCTATAAATTTAGTGCAGAGATTTATATGCAGAATGAGATTGTCCTGAAAATGCTCTATAAAACTTTCCCCAGGTCCACAAATTAAAAACAGAAAAAAAGTTGAGAAGCAATTAATTTGGGAAAAATCAAGCCGTTAATGAAACTGGGGGAGAAAAAATGGTATGTCACAGTACAGTATTTGTGGTTACCAGCAATATAAACTATGTAAAGAAGTATTCTCTAAGATTTTAAACAATTTTCTTTGAATATATTTGTTTCAATCCACAGTTTTATTTCCCGAATGATAGAGCTAAAGCTCTAACCAGAAAATATCAAGTAAAATTGACAGAGAATCTTGCTTTTATTATTATTATGATTATTTTTACCCAGTTACTCTACTGGTCATAGAAATACCATTGCTTTTGACTTATACTAGTATAAGAATTCTATATTTCCAGTAAAGGATATAAACAGAAAAGTAGCACTGAGCAATATGCCATCTGTCTTGCTACAAATGAAAACTACAACACATTAATCAGTCCCAGATTATACTCTCTTGTGCTCAGATTCTAATAAAGACAGTCATAACACAAGCCAGTTATCTACACCTGTATGAGGTGAAGGATACAACCTTCATTTTATTCAATTATCAAAGTATCTTAACTTTGAGTCTACTCTTTTCATAAACACAGAAAGACTCCCAGGTAGATCAAGTGGAATTATTTCATTTTGTATTCTTTAAAATGGAGTCACTTATGACTGACTAGAGTCATAACCTTACTGCATTCATACAGGAAAAAAAAAAGCCCTCTATGATCTGTATTGCAGAACAGATTTCTTACTGTAGTGTCTCAGTACCATTCAATATGGATCACTTGCATTAATCCGAGAGTCAGATAAGATGTCATAGTAAGTATAAAAGAGGAAGAGTACACCTTAAACACACTGGCAAATGAATGTCCAAAGGGGGAAACATTTCTACTTATCTATCATGAAAGCTGCAGCATATATACATATCTATCATAAAAGCTGCATGTTCAATCAGTAGCAGGGAAGCCAGTTTTATTGTCTACAGTAACCATATCAAAAAGATGGAATAAAGTTTACAAGTATTTTATTTTATTTTATTTTGTAAGAAAATCTCCTGTTAAACTATAGACATATAGAATCGTTCCTTAGTGTTTAAAGAGTTTCAGTCTTTAATTCTCCTAGAAAGGATCATAACATTGCTTTTAATGAATTAATACATATATATATATTTTTTTTCAGGAAAAAGATAGAAAAGTAAAGTTGAAAAACATTTTAAAATCTTAAGGTTATTTTATTCTTTTATTCATTTTCTTTCTCTGTTAGAACCTGCCCTAAGTCTTGTCACATTCAAGAAATACATGCTCAACTTTGTTTATTTATTTAAAATAACTTCACATACATATTATCAGAAGATCTGATGGTCAGTGTGACTGCAGTCAGTGATGTTACAATAAAAATGCTGCGAAAAAACCCTCTGTGTGACCCTAACCAGTGATTCTTTTCTATATATGTAAAGAAAGAAATAAAAGGTAATATAAGAAAAGAAAATCCTTTGCTATAATTCATTTGCTATTAGATTTCACTTTGTTTTCACTTTAATTCATTGAAGGTGTAGATATTAAACAGACCACTCAAATAAAAACTTTAAAGAAAGTACCAGATGCCAAGCTTAAACCACTTAAATTTTATCCCAGTTGTCAGTATAACTTATAGACATTGTATATTAGCATTACGGCAATGCAAATTTTAATCTCATGAAATTAATTTTTAAAATCTAATGATTTTCAACTTGTGGTCTGTGGGTCTTCTAAGTGGTAAATAAGAAAAATATGTTACAAACAACACTATTGTGAGGAACTGGGAAGATTTTAAGCATCTCCAGGGTAAAAAAAAAAAAAAAAAGAAAAAAAAAAGAAAAAAGGTTTTCAACCTTATGTTCAAACTCCCTTTTGAGAAATAGCAGGACTACATGAAGCACTTAAATGTAAATAAATGCAAAAGTTCAGGTAAAATCTCAAACTACACAACTAAAATTTATTTTCTTTAAAATCATGAAAACATATGATTTCCCCTCTTCTACATCGTATGGTTTGTGAAAACCTTTTTTTTTAAAAAAAAAAAAAAAGAAAAAAAAAAAAGACCCCAAACAAACTCCAGAGATATCTTACCAATGATAAAAAGAATTTCCACTGCAATGTCACTGACAGTTGTGCTTCGAGTTGTAGACAGCTCATCATGGCCAATAAAGCAAACATTATAAGGTACAGTCACAGCAACATAAAACGTTGCCAGTAAAATAAGCCAGTCCCAGCCAGCTTTAAAAGTGCTAAAATGCAATAAAATGAATTTGGATTTTTTTGCATCTGAAACTTTGTATTCTGGAAATGCTGGTTTATCTACAAAAACATTCTGAAAAGAGAAAAAAAAAATGTAATGAGACAAAACATTAATTTGATCACACAGACATTTTTTCTAATATAGCTTTTTTTTTTTTTTTTTTTTTTTCCCAAAAAATTACAAAGAAATATGACACTCAAATGCAGGCAAGAATTAAAATTGTAACATATCTTTCAAAAACGCAAACATATTTACATATTATTTTAAGCTTATGCAAATTCTTTGATATTTTTTCCTTTTTTTTTTTTTTTTTGAAGGAATTTTTGCTAAAAACAAATATTACAAATGCTGAAAGACAGATTATTTTTCACTGTTAGTGGAGAATTTTTCATCTTGAAAATCTGAATCGAAGAGTACTGTCTTTTAATCTAGTAATTAAAATACATCATAGAATTCATACATTATCTAAAAGCTACATTGATATGAAATATCGAGAATTTACCTGTAAAATAAAGATTAAAAATAAATTATAAAATGGATTTGATGTTTCCAAAATATTCAAAAAAGAAAAGTGTCAAAACATGTTGAAGAAAATATCCCGAACAAATTAAATTATTTTCTTAGAAGGAACAGAGATATAGGTTCCAATTCAAATGACTTGAACATTATATCACCAGTTCTATTGTGGGTTTAGATTAGATTTAGATTAATTCACAATCTCTCTAGAGAAGCCTATTTTACAATATTTTTTCTCGTCTTGGCTTCATACTAACATTTTTAACAAGATCTTTTTGTTGCTAACACAGCAACAATAACCTCATGTTTATTTAGATACATGGTTCTGATGATGGAATAGCTTTTGTGAATGTTGGGGCAGGAAGAAGATTAATGAGGAATGGAATAAATAGAATCAGAAGGGGATGGAATCTTGCAAAATATTTCTTCCTCTGTTGGGTGAATTCTGACTAAAAAGCAATGATTTTCTGCCAGACAGGCTAAAGTTTTGTGTACATAAGGACATAATACTGCAAAATGGGAATAAACCTATAGAATGGAATAGAAATTGCTAAAGACAAAATATCCTTCCTATGCATATTTTCAGAGTTGTGAGAGATTGTTTCAGACTAGGTCTAGCCTGGTCCAGTGGATTGGACAGCTAGCTGGAGAGCCCTGGCTTAGTGGTATGAAGGTATCCAGTTCACATGCCCTGAGACTGCTGTGAATCAAAGCACAATTAGTAAGAATTTCACTCTGATCTAAATTCCACTCTGATCTAAACCAAAATACTGAGGTAGACCCACCATAATATGGCTTTAGAACTGACTGCCTTCACTGTTAGATAATGTCTACCTTTGTCCTGTACCTTGAGTCTTTATCATCTAACAAAGGTCTCTGCATAAAAGACTTCAGTCCAACAAACAAGTTTTATAAATACTTAGCTTTCATCTTCCAGAGTTTAACTAAACCGCTTGCCCTGCTGAATAGCAGCATGTAGTTCATGAACAGTCTTGAGTTACTTACTAACAAAAATCTTGCTCACTGTCATTGTGCCCCCAATTAATGCTGTGCCAGTAATGAAGAGCCTTACAAAACAATATTGTGTATAGCAAGCTATGATTGCTTCTGATTTCAAAGTTACTAACTATGAATATAAAAAAAGACAACAGCATGACTCCAGACTTAATTACATTTGCGTTGTCTGTCATAACCTTTCTGTCTGTGCAATTCTTTTGAAATACTGATATCTTTGCCTTCTCCATTCCTAGTTCTCATTCATGAAACTGGGGGGCTGAATTCTCATTGTTGCTACCATTGGTCCATTCTTAATCACAAAAAAGAAGAAAATGTTCCACTTTTAATTTGAATTCAAACCCTTAAAAATAAATTCACTAAATGAAGTAAATGAGTGCTTAATACACACATTTTAAACCAGTATAATATCATCTGCACAGGGATTTTGACAGTACAGGAAAGTCACCAAAAGATATTTAAAAGTCACATTCCTAAAAATATTGCTGCACTATAAAAATATAATATTCTGCAGCTTTTTGTTGTTATTTTTTTACATTTCTTTAACATTTAATATTTTAAAACATTTTTAACATTCTAAAAAATTTAACACTTTAAAACTTTTTTCAGCATTAATCTTTTTCTCTTTAATTTTTTTTTAAATTAACATTTTTTATCATTTACAATTTACACTCAATGAAAGTGACTGTATGCCCCCTGAGACATATACCAGCTGTTTATTCTCATGTTCTTAGTCTAGCAAAGATTTTTCTGATATTAATTTCTAACGTAGTAATGTCTAGAGCAATGTATCTGTACTGCTGCTTAATTTTGGTGACCAATAAAAGGTGGTGGAACAACTAGATTTTCAGGGTGTTCATGATACATATCCTTTATCTACTTTTTCCAGGAGAAGAAGAGGAGACCATTTCTTTCTTGTGGCACTATCATGGATTTTCAAAGGTGTTTAAATAAATATTTTTCTCTCTAGTTCAGAGATCATGGGATCATCAGCAAATGGAGTCAGGAGACTGACCGTATTTTTCTGGTCTGCTTTGTGACCACATGTCTCTCAGCATCTCAGTCCTCTTTTTTTAACTTACAATTCCTTGACACATTTTGTCTTTTTACTTAATTTTAAACTTTTTTATAAACATATAAGAATATAGGACCTTACTTGAAGTAGAGTTTTTTGTTGCTAGTGAAAAACAAATAAACCAAATACTGTTCTGAGATTTTAAGAAAAACTGTTTCTGAGAAACAGTTCTGAGAAACTTAATAACAGGATTTTTCTGAGGTAAATGAATGTCTGATAGCTAAATACACTGCCTTGTTATATGAAGTTTAAAAATACAATAGTAGGTAGAACTGCACTTAAGTTTGCTTTACTCCTCTTGTTATGATATGATTAGGACATTTCTAAGGTAACTACTGACCTTTTACAACACTTTTTTTTTTTTTTTTTTCTTCCAAAAAAGAACGGTATAAAGAGTACATTAAAAAAATATAATAATAATTACACCTACATTATTAATTTTTAATTTGTTCTTCTCTCTTCTTTGTAGGTGTCCAGAGATATGATAAAGGACAGCTCTACTCCGTCTTCGAGCTGAATCAAAATGTGACCCAGCTCTTCCTCTTCCTTTCCATTTTTCTGTAGAACAGAAGTGAGAGTCCATTAAATCAGAAAGTGACACTTCAGCCTTTGAGAGTTGTACTATTGACATTTTAGAATTTGCTATAAATAAGATTAAATATACAGATTATACACACCTCTTTATACACCTATATATGCCTTTTACTGGTTTTAGTTAATATTTTGCAGTTAAAAAAAAAACAAAATCCCTCTCCTGAAGGGAAAATAAAAGTCACTGTTAAGTTTTAAGTCAAATGTCTTCACTCAATTCAGACGCAATTAATTCTATCATATGATTTCATAGGTAAGTTTACCAGTTCAGAACACGAAATCTTGATTACTGACAAGCTTCAAGAGTGCCTAGGATTAACCACTTCAAAGCAAGCAAACAAAGAAACAAACAAAAACAAACAAAAACAACAATTTACTTTCTCCTCTTGTGGTTTACTTTACAAAACTAAGACTTGTACTTGGCCTGCATTATATCAGAATGTGTTAATTTGCAAGCTTTCTCATTATTAATATTCAAATTTTAATTTAAGTCTTTTAGATTTCTAATTTTTCTTCCACATAGTCACTGTCATAATCATTTGACTTTTTTTTTTTTGTGACATAAAATCTATTCAGGTAAAAACTGGATACTCTTCTGAAAAGATTTTATTTTATTTTATTTTATTTCTTCTATTCAGATATCTGTAACTCTCAGTCATGGGAAAAAAATATTCTTGCTTATACAGCAGTAAATTCAAGGTAACTCCGCTGACTCTGATGGAATTACAGAGAATTGACGCCAGGGTAAATGAAAGCAGACATTTTGCAATGTGTCAGGATTCAGGAAAAAAAGAAATTGTGCGAATAAAGGAAGAAGCTGCCTGTCAAACAGGTTTAATTAAAGTCAACTCAATGCATACAAATTAGGGAGAAGGGGGGTCAGGGGGAAAACAAACAACACATTTAGTACAGGCTGAAATTAACAAGAAAAATAGCTACATCTTGAAACCTGCCTATGAAAAGGAAGAAAGATTGGAATTATAGAAAATGGGTGCATTTTTGTCTATACAAAGAAGCAGCATAAATAAAGAAAAGCTATAAGAAACAAAACTTTCCAAACTTTTTAGTGAAGAATGCTTCACTTAATTCATGTAAGAAACCTCCCAAGATGATGATTTTTTACATGTCAATGAGGAGGAGAAAGGGTAAAAAAAAAAAAAAAAAAAAAAAAAAAAACATGTTAAAAAAGCTGCACTGCAAATCAAAATTAGCGACTTGAAAGCTGTGGAAGGTGGAAGAAGAAGCCCCACACTTCATACTGCAGTTTCCTTATCTCCATTTTCTGTCTACAAAGCATAAAATTGCCAGAAACAAAGAAATGTAAGACAAATTTAGAAAATGCTAAAAAAAAAAAAAAAAGACAACTTTTTTTTTCTTTTAAACTTCCATCTCTCAGTTATCAAACCATTTAAAACACAAACTAAATTTTTAAAATATTCATAAATTGTGGGTGATTGCAGACTGCTTCTCCACTTCCCTGAGCAAAAAATCTGAATTTCTTGAATTGGGTCTCCATTGTAGGGTTGGATAGCTGTATATATTTTTGCCATTTCAGTTTAGAATCTTCAACACTTTTTACAGGCTTCATTTTCTTAGCTTTCTCAACCTAAATTGTCATGCTAGATGAAGCCAACTCTGCTGCTTTTCCAGGTAGGCGATAACACATGCTTCAGACATGCTATCAGACATGTTGAGAAAGCAACAAACTATCTTAGACCAGGTTTTGGCTAGAAATATTTTCAGGACTCTTTCACCAAATGTTTTGTTCTCACAATTCCTTGTATTTAATACCTCTTAGGTCTTTAACCTAAAAAGCACAAGATAGTCCACCCCAGTATGCGGTGGATACAACAGCCTATGTGCGTTGAGATCCATGCTGAGTCACGTTGCATAAAGCAGGCACAGTGCCTTCAGGTAGAGTTTCTTTGAGTGCTTTCAGCAACCCCGACAATGCAAGGTTCTTCTAGCACAGCAGTCCATTCAAGCAGGTCCTCTTTCCAGAATAACATACAGTATTCAAGATATGGATACACAGTCGCTTTATGTAATACCAAAATAATACTGTCAGCTTTGTTCCTAACGGCTCCTAAATTTAGATTTGCCTTTTTCGCCTCGCCTCGCCTCCCCTCCCCTCTCCTCTCTTTTTCTTTTTTTTTTTTTTTTTTTTTACCCATTGAATACCGAGCTGAAAACTATCCACAACTCCAACATCTATTTCCAGAATGGTAAACATTACTACAAACATAATCAAAGTAAATACAGTCAGGTAAGACTATTTTTTTTCCTATGTATTACTGCTGCTGATTTTACACTCTCTGTCCACTCTTTAATAAAAGTTCCTTATAAGATTTTCAATTTCATGTGCCACTGATCTAATAATATTTTGGTTTAGATGGATCCCATCTCTCCTACATAAGTTTAACATTCCAGCTAATAAGAGTTCTGTATTCCTTAACCTACTCAGGCTGTGGGGCTTGATGCGGTACTTAGAATGACAGTAGTTGTATGTTTGCACAGCCAGTTGCTTCTATCACAGAGTGGTTCTCCATATCCAATTCACTGATCAGTATTCTGAAGGAAATAGTTGTTTTTTTTTTTTTTTTGTTTTGTTTTAATATACAGCTGTTTATTACTGATATTTAAAAATTGTTATGTACCTAACAGATTCACTTTCCTTTCGAAGGATGTTAGACAAAAAGACACCACAGTGAATCCAACCAGTAGAAAGGCACTTTAAATGCTGCTGTTTTATTTTTATATTGTGCTTAAAATCAAAAGGATTTCTCATCTTCCCAAGTACTGTAAGAAATCAGTGTTTTAGAAAAAGCTGTTTGGGGGTTCTGTTGCCTGGCACTTTTATACACTTCTTCCTTTGTGGTGATAATCCCCCCTAAATAGGTGTTAAAAAGGATGTTTTGCAATTTAGTCTTAAGTCCCTTTTTAGTTGAGAAATATGGTAATATGTTTTTTAACTCTCTTGATGTTGTTCAATGCCTTTTTTGTTTCTTTAACGAGATTAGCTATAGCAACACAATCACATATGACAATCTCAGAAGTCTTTTCCAAGAAAAGAAACTAACAAGAACCCTTCTCTGCCAATCTTACCACTACTCTCATAACAGCTTGAGAACTCATAAACTTGTCATGCACATGAAAAGCATCAGAAAATGCAAATGCCTTTGTAGCCAATGACATTTTGTTTTATAAAAACATGATATATCAAGCTTACATCAATAGAAAGTGGAGATTTAATTCTTTTCTTGTCCTTGCATTAAAAGTCACAAATTCTGATGGGCTCCACTACGCTTGTGCTGCCTTAACAACACAATACAAAAGAACCTGATTTACTGACCAAATTCAAACCTAACCTATGTCTGCTCTCCTTTGAATCACAACTGAGTAGTCAGAGAATAGCACTGGATATTCCTTGGAAAGCAAATCCGTCCCATACATTCAGAACCATGTTAATCTTGAGCCATGCAATCTACAGTGAGTAACTCCAATGTGACCCAGAAACGTTACACTCACTCCATAGTAGACAAGCTGTGGCATGAGGGAGAACATGAAATAGATGGATTTTCAAATAGTGAACCTGCTCAAGCCAGAAATGTTGCACGCTACTGGAAAAAAACAAAACAAACAAACAAACAAAAAACAACCAACCAACCAAACAAAAAAAGTCTCATCATCCTTGATATTTTTCTTATGGCATTAATTTGTATCCCTTTGAAACAACTCCATTCACATTTTTCCTCAGGTTATGTATTATTACTAAAAAAAAAAAAAAAAAAAAAAAAAAAAAAAGTAAAAAGGAAAGGAGGAAGGGAAGGAAGTAGGGAGGCAGGGAGGGAGGGAGGCAGGGAGGGAGGGAGAGAGGAGGGGAGGGAGGGAGGGAGGAAAAAACACCACCACACACAAAATCCAAACCAAACCAACCAACCAAAAAACCTCCAACACATTAGTTAAAAACACCAGCTACATTGGGTGTTTAACTGCCCAACAAGGTGTTGTATAACATACACTACCAGTATGGATCTTTACCACAGAAAGTTTTGCATAGAATTATATATGACATGAAAGATTAACATCTAGTATCTCATTCATATTACATAGGAAAATCGAAAAGATTGATCTGTTTTTACTTAAGTAATCATATCAGAATTATTTAAATGAATAGTAGCAGTCTAGACAAAGATTTCTGAATCATCTTCCAGATTTCAGGAAATCAAATAAACTCATAAAAACCTGCAGTAAGCACAGTAAAAGAGAGTTCATACTAGACTGAAAGTGATTCTCCAGCATTCTGTGGGTGACATAACTAAATAAAAAGCTCAGAAGTGTATTGAAAGGAATAAACAGAAAATCCTTTAGACCAAGAGTTTAAATTTTAT
The DNA here is from genome assembly GCF_964211825.1 of Aythya ferina. Lineage (NCBI taxonomy): Eukaryota > Metazoa > Chordata > Aves > Anseriformes > Anatidae > Aythya > Aythya ferina. Next base: position 38,898,658 of record NC_140297.1, on the reverse strand, counting down.
AAGGCATCTGTAAACCCATGCAGGAGCAGGTGGCACTGAAACATAACTAAATACATGTGTTGATTCTCTTTAGGAAAAAATAAAATGTCTACTTAATTAAAATAGATAATTTCCCTGTGGTTTGGAATAAAACAAGTATTTTATGCATCACAATATCTTTTAGAATGTTAGAGAACAAGCAACCTGCACTTCTTAAATTTAACTCAGAAGAGAACATACTGAAAATATGTGAATGAAGTAGAGTAAAGCAAGGTAAAATATTCTGAGGGTTACATTTTTAAAATGCACACTTAAGTAACCGTATTCATGTAAAGTAGTTCCACTGCAGACCAGGACAAAGCCCTGGTCTAAAGGCTGGAGACTGCAAATTTGGATCTCTCAGAAGTATTTTATTTATTTATTTATTTATTTACAGCTTTTCACAGCTTTTGAGTAAATAGTGTGGATTGAAAAGACAGATTTCACCAGCACGGACAAGTCCATAACTGGTTGCTACGTTCTTTTATTATTATTACTTTTTTAACATCTGCACAATCTAATTAGCTCCATGGCTCTATTCCATTCTCAACCACCTGATTGTCTCTGCTGTCTTGTTTGCTTGCCAGATGAGGCTGTAAGACTGACTCAGACACACTGCCTATCCTTCAAACAGTATAAACATATTAAGATGTGATGGACGGACGGACGGACGGACAGAAGGAAGGAAGGAAGGAAAGTTGATTTTGAGGAACACAGGGTAAGGCAATATGAAAAGATTTTGAACAAACAGGAAAAAAAAAAGAAAAAAAATAAAAAACAAACAAACAAACAAACAACAAAAACAAAAACAAAACAAAACCAAAACAAAAACAACAAAAAAAGCAAAAGCAAAAACAAAAAAACACCATAGGGAAGGCTGGTGTGAGGTTTTTCTAGGTTTTTAAAAAAACTTTCACTAACTTCCAGGTATTATTCTCCAGGGTACACCACATCAGCAGTTGTCAGTATAAAGAAAACTGATACAAACATGCTTTGTTATTAATGACAGTATAAAAGCACTATCATGGCCAATATGCTGCAGGAGGTCTGTTAGTTTCATGACATATTTGTTCTGTCAACAACAGTCAAATGTTCATGGAACTATTAGCTGTATGGTGGATCCAAGTTAGCCTCTAGCCACTTTTTTCCTCTGTTAACTGATTAACTGATTCAATGAGAAAACGTACTTAATGCACATGCCAGCTGAAAAGCTCTAAATATTACAAAATATTTTCAAAGAGACTAATTTTTACACAGACACAAATGTATGATCTTCATCATTTTAATATTACACCTTCAGAGAACAATAAGAGAAAAGAAGCAATGGTATACATTACTCCTTGTCACACGTATTGGAAAGACTTTTACATAGCAGTAAGCTTAATGATATAAGTTGCTGATTCTTCCATCATGAAGAATTAGGAGGTGGAAGAAAGACACACAAAGACCAGGGATTTCTCTTTCTCTCTACCTCTACTTTGGTTGTTGAAGGGTGTGCATTCCCCCCAAAAAATATATATTTTATATAATATAATATAATATATATATATATATATTTTCCCCAGAAGCTGGTATTTAGACATATTTCATAAAATTCAGAATTGAAACAAAAATAAAAATCCAAGTAGGTGCATCTTTCTTTGGCTACTTCTAACAATAGACAGATCCAACAGAACAAGGAAGGTAAAGTGATTTTAAGCTATTTCTGTTTCTTAACACTACTGCTTTCTCCCAGGTTTTACCTGAAAAGTTGCAAAATCTCTAATAAAATAAAATACCCCAACTCAAAAAAAAGACAAAACTATTTCATAACTGCATTAAAATAGTTTATTTGCCAACTCATTACTCCACATTTATAAAGCATTATCGCACTAGGGGAAATATAGTCATTTTGATTATGCTACTAAATTTGAAATATACCTTCTAATTTATCTGAAGTGACTATTGATATGTAGTTATACAGAACAAAATTTATTGTTAAATATTTTTTTGCTGGGTTACTACTTATTATTCAGCTTTTTTTTTTTTTACATGTCTTTTATTTCCTGATTCTTAAAGTCATTGAGAAACTTTTCATTGACATCCACAAGCAATAGTGCATTTCTGTGCATGAATATAATATTTAGGGCCATAAATTCAATGAATTTAAAGTGCTTCACTCTATCCCCCCTTTTAATTCCATCATAATGGAATGATTAATGATTAATTAATGGAATGATTAATGATTAATTCATGTACTTTACTTACTGATATTTTTTACTCCAAAGTGTTTATTTATTTATTTTATTTCTAATCTGAAGTGGTGGTAGTTTCACACTCATTGATGTTTTACATATTAATTAAATAAATGATTTGCACAGATGTTGATAATACAATATAAACTTGCTCACTTGGAAGGTTAAAATGAGAATAAAAACACCTGAGTAATTTCTACCTTGTAATGGAAGCAAGAGTTTTGACAAATAAGGACTTGTTTTCTTAATACATTTATCTACAATTCAGAACCAGATCAGTCACCTATAAAAGCATTTTGTGGACAAGACAGTTTTTCCAAATGTAAGGCATGGGAGAAAGAGAGTTGTTTGTTTTGTTTTGTTTTTAAAGTTAGTTTAAAGAGCTAAAAAGAGCATAAAAGTTCAAAAACCTGTCTGTTTTTATGTGGTCAATGAAACACCTACAAATTCTCTGATTTCTTCTCAAGGAATTATTTTTTCAGTATATGAAAATGACAGGAGATGAAATAAAACTGTTTTAAACCTTGAAACTGTCTTTGCTACAGCTAGGCAGAACTTGATTTTAATAGACATTATTTATGGAGTCTTTGTAGGACCTCAAAGTTGCTCAGATGAGCCACTGCATGAACTAGTTTCAGTATAGCTGCAAATATAAGTGAATTCTGCAAACGTTTCAGCTACCCTTACTTGTATTTCTTAAGACAGAGTACATGTACATTATACATCCTAGTTCACTTAGTCTCCTAATTAAGAAAATGTAAGACACCAGGCTATGTCTAGGCCTGTGAAATTCTTAAGTTTATTTACAAGGTTCTGCAAACCTAACTCCCTCTATCTATCCTCCAAAACACAAACCATAACATACTGCACACACAACTTTGAAGATCTCTTCTAATTGGCAATGCACATACTGAACACATTTGTGTTTTTTTCCATGACGTCTGCTGTCAGTCTTACATGTTTGAACTAGCAAACTCTGAAAGGAAAATCTGAAGATATTTTCCACTGTCTGTTCTCAACATATTCCAACAACCAGAAAACCACCAAGCTAAAATACAAAACAGACAAAAAACTCCTACAAAACTCATCTTTTGATAACTTGTCTTTTAAAAATCTAGGGATGCTTGCATGAGTTTATCCAGGAACCAGTGAGTCAAATGGTAGCTAATGCATTTGTTCTCTCATCCTTCCAGGATATTCTCCAGAGTACATGCTGCCTCCTCAACATCTCCATATTCATTTGCTTAAGAATCAGTTTTTTTGTTTTTCTTCTTTTTTTTTCTTTTTTTCCTTTTTTTTTTTTCTTTTTTTCCTTTCTCTCTCTCGACATGTACTGCAAAGGACATTTCTTCCTCACCTCCATATTTTTAAAACTTTTTAAAACCACCATTTACTTTTAAAACTTGGTATAATGCTAAAGTAATGGCCACGAAGATCAATATTTCTACGGGTTCAAGACTCAAACACAACATATTTGCTTTCATAGAGAAGGTGCAAAGGTATATGCTCACATGTTAAAAAAAAAAAAAAAAAAGAGCAGAAAAGACAGCTCTGTGTGTGTCTCCTAGGTGTTTGCAGTCTTATGCAATGAGCAAGAGTAAAGCAGGTTCTCCTTACCGAGGACAGGAGATTCAGACTCTTTCTACTCTGATGGTCAGCCAGAAACAAAGCCATCCTTGAGAAGATGTAACAGAGTCAAAGAACAAAGGTTTCCGTGACATGTAGTTCCTTTGAGCAGAGGAGTCAAACTATTCTGCTATCTCACCTCCTGTATTGACACAAGTGCACGATGTCCCATTCATCCTGAAACAATTCTACCTGCTTTAAATAATGTATATCTAGGTGACAGTACATCCCTTTCTAAACACCCTGTCTCCTGACAGGCATAATGTGTTTTAAAACTAAGTTTTGTGCTCTGAATATTCACTGCTGTAGCTTGATCAAGAAGTATCTGAGAACAATTAAGCAGAATAAATCAAATCAATCTGCATGTTGCAAAATTTATTAGTAGAGACAATCCTTGTCCTCAGCAGCCTTTTTTTTTTTTTTTTTAAACACAAAAATATGGAATATAAAATGGTTGACATATGGTATTTCACTTTGGCACACCGAAAAGAAACACCTCTCCCTCCAACAATGTGTAATCAAAATAAATCTGTCTTCTTAGAAAGAATTAATAGGAAGTAAAAAATGGCTCACCATTTAAACCGTAACACTGCAGCTTATTTTAATCCATGGTGGGAAAAGTGTCCAGCTTTTCATTCACAATTATTATTGGGATAAAAGCATCTTTTCCAACAGGAAGGCTAACCTGGCAGGGAAGCCTTTCAACTAGGAATGATGGGAGGAGACTAGATGACATATTTCCTGGGGGGGCAGGTAACTGGGAACAAACCTATGCATTAGGACAGGATGAGGGCCAGCTAGCAGGCAAGCAGCTTGCCAGGAAAAACCTGGAGGTTTTGGTAGCTACCAAGATGAGCATGGGCCAACAATGTGCCTGGTGGTAAAGAAAGCCAACAACACTGTCGGCAGAATTAGAAAGAGGGTTGCCAGCTGGTTAGGGGGGATGATCTCCTCAGTACTAGTGAGATTCATCGTAAATGCTGGTTCCAGGTCCGGGCTCCCCTTTAACAGGACAGAAATGGACACACATCAACACAGTGAGTCCAGCAAAGGGCCACAAAGATGACTAGATATTTGGAGCATCTAACACATGAGGAGATGTTGAGAGAGCTGGGACTGATCTGTCCAGAGCAGAGAAAGACCAGGAGGAAAAATAGTGTGTATAAATACCTGATAGGGAGAAATACAGAGGAAGCCAGACTTTACTTAGTGGTACCTAGTGAAAAGACAAGAGGCCCTGGGCACAAACTGAATATACGAAATTCCATTTTAACATAAGGATTTTTTTTTTTCACTTTGTAGGCAGTCATATATTGGAACAGGTTGTCCAGAGAAGTGGTAGAGTCTCCATCCTTGGTAATACTCAGGACACATACTAAGTTCTATCTGACCCTGCTTTGAGTAGGTGAAAGGGAATTGGTGTAGACATTCTCCAGAGGTTCCTTCCCACATTAAATATCAGGTGATTCTCTGGTTAATATTTATTACATATATTTTTTATACTAATGATGGAGTATATTTCTACAACAAACTTACAGGTGTGGCAACAAATGCAGTGCTGAAACCAAACTGACAATATTGAAAAGATGAGGGCTCTAAGAACATTGCCATTAAATAGGGTGCATGATGTCATGGAGGGAAGTGATGGTAAATTAAGTTTTAAAACAAAACTGAACAAAATAAAAAACATGAGGTGCTGATTGTCACAGCACTTCTTAAGGACTGTGTTACACAAGTTTTTCCCTTTATCTTACAAAAAATTTCAAGAAAAAGTCCTCTCTAATCATTGCACGATAGGACTAATTTCATTGGAAACTTTTATACAGAGGAAGAAAAGAAAAGAATCTGTTAAATTTGTATTTAAAATGAGACATTCAAAAGAAAAGGTCACAGACAGTGTCTGACATTTGGGCTGGGTAAAGGAAAATCAGGCAAAAAAGTGGACTTTTGCAGTCACATTGGCACAAAGGAGCAACTGAATGTGTGAACACATGAGATAAAATAGATAAATGTGCTGCAGAAAATCAAAGGGAAAATCAAACAAATATCTCCTTATAATAAAACTTATGGTTTTATTATAATAAAACCATAAGTTTTATTATAACATGAGTAACAAGGGAAGTAACAGCTAGGGATCAGGAAGTAACAACCAGGATCAGAATGTAGCACACAAGACAGCCAAACCTCATTAGTCATAAATTTATAGCAATTCTTAAAACTCAAGCCGCCAACACAGAGCAAAAAAAAAAGAATGGGCATTTTCTGGTGTAATGCAACTCTGCATGAGTATGTTCACAGTCAGAACATGGTTGGGATCTAGAAGGAATATTAATTTTTAAATGTGTAACAGAAAACATGAGTTAAAATCTGCTTAGATTTTCAATTTAACATGAACCCACATCAAAAGCTGGAGACCACTTTAATCCATCCTAAACTAAGTATTACAGCTACAAAATGTTTAACAGATAAACAATAGTTCAACAATAATAATCGTCATAATTCCTACACCTATTTCAAACTATCACTGGTATTTTAAATGTGATTTTTCAGTATTCTGAAAATTTGCATCTCTCATAATGTAAATAATTAGCCTTAGAGAACATATGTTCAGACAATTTCTATTCTGTATGATTCTATACCATGTTTTAATAAACAATTTTCCTAAAACTTTCATAAGTGTAATGTTTCCTGTTTTTTTTTTTTCTTCAACATGAAGTGATTGGTTGAAGTTTTATGTAAAGGGAATCTGCAAATATACTTAGTATTTCATTAGGGACACAGGTGTTGGACTCAATGATCCTTGTGGGTCCCTTCCAACTCAGATATTCTATGATTCTATGATTCTTCCATCTTTCAGCTCAGAAATTCTGTGATACATTTTCTTAAATAAGTGAAGAATGTAAAATCCCTCAATTATTCAGGGTTGAAAAATGAAGATGAAATTATTTCTCCAACTGTAGAGAGGAGGCAGACATTGTTAGAATAAATATTAATTTAAGAATTTTCATTAACACAGGGAAACAACATTTTCTGTTTTGAGTACAAAGAAGTTATAAAAGAAAGATGCATTACAATTCTAAGTAAATATTATTTTTATTGAAAAACTAATATTAAAGAGCAGCAAAATTGAATACAAATTGTTAGATTTCCAAAGAATAACATGATCTGGAAGGACAGATCATTATTAATTATTAATTTATTCTTTGTAAATCTAACAGGTCTCTGATTTAACAGTGTGCATGAGAGAGAGTTTAAGTAGCTGTGACTCTCAAAAACTACATTCTTATCAATATTGGTTTCAATTCACACAAACCTTCCTTTTTGTCTTCTGCAGCAATCTTCACTTTTGTGTCTGTTATATCTTTGAAAGAGGCCAGAAAGAGTACTACATCTCCTTTTTCATTCTTTATGGGAACAATATCCAATAGGCACCAGAATGAAGACCCTGTAAGGATAAAGAATGAATTTAATTCAAACAGCTGTCTTTTAGCAGAGAGAGGAGGGGAAAAAAAAAAAAAAAAAAAGTAAAAACAACAACAAAAAAAAAGTGTATTACTAAATCTACAACTAATGCAATTCTAAAAAAAATATCTTATTTAAGAGGTCAGTTGTCAGGAAATCACAGATGTTCAGCTCATGTAAATCTGTTTGCATCATTGGTTGAAGCTCAGTAATACTGCTTTCTCTGGAAGTAAGGCATTAATTTAAATGCAAAATTTATCTGCAGGGATCATTAATAGAATTTAATGAAACTGCTTACTCCTCTGATACCATGCGTTCCTTTGAACTCTCAACTGATGTTGCTTATTTTACTGGAATAGCTTTCACTTTGTTAACTTGACATCTGAAGCTTCCAGGTTTACTATAAAATCATTTTACTTTAATCATCTTGCTTGATACTCATTAAAATCTCTTGACAGAAGACCTGATAGTCACTAATTCAAAGATATTTAAACTAATCAGACATCAGACTTAGAATAGAAAATCTAAATGCTTGATTCAAAGTAACTTAAGCTAAGAAAGAATTAACTCCTCACATTTTACAGGTAAGATTTATAATACAAGACATTTTCTGTAAAATTAATATCAGTTTTTTTCTTACTATGTATAAAGGTCAGCTTGCTAAGGTGTTAATTAAACAACACTGAGGTTGACAATATTTTTAATTTTTTTGCCAAACTTTCTCTTCCCAGATCTGGTAAATAATTGGACCACTTTCAATAGGTATTTTCACTGATTCTGTTATGTCATATTTGCAAGATATGTTGTTCAATTCCAGTGGAAACATTTACAGGTCTCCCATTAACACAGACCACTTGGAACAGAATATAATGAATGTTATATGCTAGGAGTGTAATGGAGATTTCAGCAAGCACCCTGGATCCCAATCCCATCCATTCTGGGACAATTCAGCTCAATGCCAGGTTTTGTTTTTCAGTTTTTGGCTATCAATACTTCCTATCTCCAATTATCCTTCTCTCCTTCTCCTCCTATTATTTACAAGGTATATAATTACTGTTACAGTATGTTTTTGTTTGTTTGTTTTTTAGTTTTAAATTTAAAATTTATTGGAGATTTCTTTCTGTTTCCATATTCATTTTCATCCCCATCATACTCCTATTAACATTCATTTACAACAAAAGTATATTTTCATTCAGAAAAGAACAAAGTTCCTTCAATGACTGCTGCCACTACTGCCATACTATCAGCTGTGCTTTGGAGCTGTCCTTCGTAAAAACAAGCAGATTAGTTATTTCCTCCTCTTTTTTCCTTCTGATTTCTGCAGTTCATTTCAAGAGAAAATGAACTGAACACACCAAGATCACAATTAATCGAAGTTAAATTTTCAACTGGAAGTTCTCTGTCTGTTAAAAGATGTAGGCAAGCATGGGTGGCGAAACTGCAACTTTCCTTTTGAAGGGCCTCTGAAGATGAAGGTGTAGAAGTATGTTTGAAAAGAAATTAATCTGCTTTTCTTTATCCTGGGTAAACTTCCCAAGAGGCAGGCTTTGACACTGGTTGAGTCACCAGATAATGTTTCCACTCAAGGAGACTTTTCCACTAAGTTTCCACTTTAAAGTAGAGATAGGGAGAATTGGAAACAGAAGGAAGGTAGATTGGGTAAGGACAGAGAAATTGTGTGAAAACAGACTGACTTTATATTAGGTTTAATCATTCTCATTTTGAGGTTGTAGAGAGAGAGCAAAAAAGAAGCTCTTTTAAAAGAAGGTAGAACCGACATCAGAAGCAATATATTTCTATTCTTCCCTCTTTCTTTTTAATTTTCCAGTCTTAATTCAAATTTATATGGACATAGCTTGTTTTACCAAAACTTTTGGGAAAAACTGCTTAGTGCTGTTACTGTCAGAAATGTTATATAGAGCCAACACCTTATCAATCTGAAGTGGTGTATTCAAAGAGAAGAGGTAGCATTAAGCAATTTTACTTTATGGCTTAAAAATAGAATCACAGATATCTGTGGAATATTATTATAACTCTTAAACTATTCATGTTCTTTCTTTTAAAATTTTATGTTGTGTATTCTAGCAGTAGCTTCAGTTGGACAAAAAACTGTTCTCAACTTCATCTTCTTAACAATACTAATAGCAGCCTTTTCTTTTAAACATCTGTTGAAATCTCCAGAAATACATGTGTATCTTATTCTTTTAAATTGTTTCACATCTTTTTGACATACACACACAAATAAATCATCACAGCTGTTTAAGGCAGAAAGTTAGAGATATTAGATACATCCATATAAATCTAACTCAGTTATGCTAAGAAGCACATCTGATAACTTTATCTGAAGTGATATATGTTTAGGGGAGTAATTGTAACACTGCCATCAGTAATAATTAGAAATAGAGACAAATATTTTCAGTGTTTCATGCTGTAATGCTTTTTCTCTTTTGTTAATGTGTATTTGAGCTTTTTAGCTGGTGAATACTAGTCACTGAAATCATGTAATGTCATTTTCTGATTCTCTTCAATCATATTTTCTGTCATCTGTACTACTCCATGAATGTGTGTGATTTTATTTTTATTTTTATTTTTATTCTTTTAAGCAAAGCAAGTATGCTTAAGAAATAGTACCAACAACTAAAGAAAACACATATCCGATACATGCATAGGATACTTCTCCCTCAAAGAGTTCTCTGTTAGTGCTTAGCATAACAGAGTTGCAGATCTTGACATTACTTATACACTCAACCTTTAAAAGTTCAAAGTTTACTTTTTGGGGGTTTCTGCCATTACTCTGAAGTGTGCAAATATATATGAAATACTCTTCCAGACTAGAGGAGATGACCCAGTTTAAGCCAGGACTAGATCATATGTGCTTGCACTCTGTCAAGAACAGAAGTATGCCACATTTCACTCCGGATGAGCATTCTTGGAAAAATGTACTTATCCAATGCAATCAATTATACTGCTTTTACTGAAAGCCAACACTGTATAATGCTATAAGCCAAAAGAAGAACTTTCTACTCACTGAAAAAAGTAATGCAGATATAGTTCTTTTGAGTGCACTCATCTGTGAGGAAGAAATTTCTTCCCTGCTTCAGATGGTGCACACAAAGGTTTTCTGTATTGCCAGGCGTTGTCTATCAAAGACATTTCTTTTGGAGGTTTATTTATATACAGACCTTTATTGCTCCAAGCCACTACTCTTTGAGGAAGAGTCTAGTCTTTCTCTTGCATTATGAACTGAATGTTCAAAATATATTTTAATATCCTCAAGGGCTATAGAAGTACATCTCAGGAAAGGAGAAAAGAGACCAAATGAAGCATAATCTTATCACAAATCAATTTAGCTACAGTCCACCTTTCATATATACATAAAAAAGAGAATGCTTTATAGTCACTCTCTCACCCTCCATTTCTACCTTTCCTCACTCTGACAGTTAGAAGTCTCCTTAGACTGAAATCAAAACAAAGGTCAACAGGGCCAGGAACTTAAAAAGGAGATTTGATAAAAAAACCCTTGCCATCATAGCACCAATAACCTTTAGAACCAAGTATTCCTGTCATTTGAAAATAAGGTCTGCTTAAACCGAGGAACAAACTCAGACTGTTAACCTTATTCATGAGCTATGTCCACCCAGCATACAGTAATACTTAACCGAACTTCAACCACAACTATCCCAGACAAAGCCCATTGCAAGAGTCAGAACAGAAATATTTGGGTATTTCAGTGGTATTACAGAAACAGAGAGGGATTATTGATGACCAGTTTATCTACGTCTTTTATGGAATACAAAAAAAAATAAAAAAAAATTCTTTGCCCATCTCCTCTGCTTAATCATCATTTTAACTGTGCTTTTCTGCGGTAAGTGTCTTTCTTAGTGTAAAAAAAAAGGAAAGCATTGAATGTCTTGAATGTTAGATAAACAAGTTCTGTGACACACACACACACACACACACAAATCTCTTCATTTAATAATTACCATGTTGTATTATGTAAAAAAAAAAAAAAAAAAAAAAAAGCAGAACTAAGCTGCACATCTTATGTGCATCATACATGACATCATATATCTGGACGATTTTTTTTTTTTTACATTGCAGTGCTTGATTTTAAACAGATATAAATCTATCTTTTAAGAGAAAATGAAACAAACAACAAACAACACACCACATTTTCCAGGGATTTGTTATTTAAAAGACAAAGATAACTGCAATAAAGTATTGACAGGGTTGATACTAATTCTTCAGCTTTACAACATGATCCTTTCATTTACAGAATTAATAATTGTTAGCAAAATAAAACATTGGCTTATTTTTAAGAAGTTTAGCCAGATTATTTCACCCTCACTGACAGTCCACAATACCAAAGACTTTGTCTAGCGAAACACCAAGCTAACTTTTTTTTGGCTAGATTCCAAGTGCCAATGATAACATTTTGTTTTGGATGTTTTGTGATTTAGACTTTGTTGAGGAGACCAAAGTGCAAAGAAGCAAACAATTCTTTTTTTTTTTTTTTTTTTTAAAAAAAAAAACACTTTACTTTCTCTCTTGTAAATACGAAAACTTTGACAATGATCAGTTAACATAGTTAACTCAAGGTTTTGCTACTTTAAGCAAGTAAGTACCTCGGTCTTCTCCATTCTCCAGAAGTGGCATGTACATACTGACAAAATTTATCAAATTTTCCCTTGAATTCTGCTCCTGTTGATGACAGCCAATGTGTTATATCCTAGTGACAGTCTTTGGTCTGACAATATTGCAAGAAAACTTACAAGAAGACATATGGAGTGTCAGGTAATTCATGCATATGGTCACTGATGGTTGTGCTAGCACTCTCCTAGTAGTAGAAAAAGAGTCTCAAGAACTTATGGCCAACAGATCATACTTGCAATTAGTTCTCTCCACAAATTTTAAGAGTCAACTTAAATCCCTTAAAAAAAAAAAAAAAAATCTCAAATGAGGATATAGAGGTATCTCAAGAACTTGGTAGGGGGAAATGGAATAGGTAAAATACCTTAATAATGAGGTAAAATTATGGTTCAATATGAATAAGCAGATAACAGGCAATTCTGTGGATCTGTGTAGCAATTTATAAACTTCCATTAAAAATCTCCCTGCACATCTCTCACACACGGAAATAGAGCACGTGTTATTCAAATCTATCACATCTCATCAGAGAACATGAAAATCCCCTCTCCATGTCTCCCCTTCTTTTTCAGTGACAAACTCTATCTTACACTCTGTTCCCACTACTGCTGGATAACTCAATAGCTCATAGGTCATGTTGTACAACATGTCTAATTTTGCTGTCATCACTGCCATGTTGGAAAAAGGGAAAAGACGTTCCACTAAGAGGAGACATCGTACAACACATCGGCCTCCTATCCTTGCCTTGCTGCAAACTTCCTATGTTAGTCAGAGAAAGACTTTCCTCACCACCTCAAAATCTGCATTTATTAATATGCTGACAGAGGCTGAGTCTGTTCTGGCAGCTCCTGGTTTGAATGCTTGACTTTTCCAACCTTGGTGCTCTTTTCTTTTGTATGCAACTGCTAGTACAGTCTGCTGTATACTAACTAATTTATGGACTCGAGCACATCTACAATTTGGATTTGTTTACTCAGCTTTGCTATCTCTCCTTTTATGACCACTTTCTACTATATTTTCTACTTAATGAAATTCTTTATTTCAAAATCCTCTAGTTACATACAAGTTTTCATTGAATAAAAGCAGAGAAGCCAAGATATGCCTGTTAAAGCCACGTGACTCATTATCCCTATGTGTGCTACTTACTTTTTGTCTGCTCTAATTTTCTTTTCCTATCTCTGTCCTGATTAGAAAAGAAAATTGCATTTAAGCAGATAAGAACTTCCCTGATGTAATACATTTACAAGGTTACGTATATAACAATTAGCAAAATACACAGGATTATTAAAAAAACTCAGTGAAGTCAATGAAATGCATTCTGTTTAAATGCAAAAGACTCCAGGGCAAATTTCTTGATACCAGCAGTCTGCAACTTACTTTCCCTCCTACCTCAAAGATCGTTATTCTGTCACAGTCATAACACTACAAGGCATTTGTCAGCTAACTCCTGTGACAGCAGAAACTGAGGCAATTTGTTGATATAATTCAATATCCAATAGTTAAAGTCTTAAAAAATTATCTTAAAATATTCTTGTTACCTTACTTGTTTAATAATTAAAAGTCTAACCATAGACTGTTATATATACTGATCCCAGCATACAGGAAAAAAAAAATCTAAATAAAAATATAGTTTCTTCAGTTTTTTCTATGCACTGTTTTGGAAAAAAAATCATGATCAATCCTTCCTGAGTAGTCTTGTTTTTCCTCTCTTCAGATGATATCAGCTTTTTTTGTTATTTTGAGTTACACTCAAAATAAGCAACTTTCCCTTGATTATTGTATTTTTGAAATCTATTGTTAGAATTGTGTTTACAGCCTATGGTGCTTATTCTTTTGGGATTTTAACAATTCCTCATTCAAAATGTAGACTTAATGACAGGAGCAGATATGATTTTTTAGTCTACTGACGTGTGTACTTTTGTCACTTAGAAAAAAAAAAGGCAAAAAAATAACAAATTTTCTTAAGCCAGGATGACTTCTTAGATAAACATATGTATGTATGTATGTACATGAAAAACATATTTATACATAACTTTCTCCCCAAACTTCTATCTGTTTCTTTCAAAAATCTAACCAATATTTTTAAAATCGTGTCTGAAATTTCTGACATCAGAAGGAAGTGTGTTCCACATTGATCTAAAAACTACCATGTTTTCAAATGAAGTTATCATTTTTGAGCTTATTATTATTATATCCTCTTAAAAAGAAACTTCCAAAATTACACAGAATTTGTTGCTTCCTAGGAAAAAACAACAACATAGCAATACCAAAACAGACACTAGTACTGGTAAGTTTTCCACTTTTTCAACTCCAAATAATGAGGCAGAAAAACAAATAAAGATATTTTTGTGCAAGACATTTTCATGATCCAGGTTCTGGTGTCTCAGCCAATGGCAGGCCCTATGAACAGAAGGGTCAGAGTCTACAGAAGAGTAGGTCTCCCAAAGATAGAAGAAATTCTGGATGCAGACTCATGCTTATTCTAAACACTTTCACATTAAATGTTACTTAGAGAAGTGGAAAATCTGCTGGCTATTTGTCCACTCTTGCTGCAAAGCTCCATTTTAGAAACTGATAATTTATTTTCTATCACCTTTCCATAAGGTAAGGTCAGAGATTGTTTATATCAGTGACTCTATAGTTGATGTCTAAAATTTAAGCTTTATCTGTAAATAACGGCCATTTCAAATGAGTTTGAGGATTTTCCATTGAGCCCATAATTCAAGAATTTTAACCTGCTCTTGACTTTCTGCTCTCCAGCACTTTTCTAGGAGGAAGGTGACCTGTCTGGGACCTGATAAAGGGTTGTGTCATGAATCTAGATTGCTATCGCCCTCCTGTCAGGTTTATGGGTTTATGCAGGAGGGTTTTGAAACATGCACTGAAAAATTACATAATGCCGTAGAGAGGATTAATCTTCCCATTTCACCATTTGAATCTATGTGAACACATGTTGTAAACAGACTCTGAGCCTTTCCATTGAGAAGAATTACAGAAACCCTGCCAGTTGGAAGGTAGTAGGTTTTAACCTTTTCATTACTTACCTGCTCTATAAAATCACACTGTTTTTGCAATTCCCCAAGACAAATCAGTAAGGTGGTTCAATACACAGTGCTAACATGAACCTCCTGCTGTTCCTCCAAAAAAAAAAGAAAAAAACTACACCATGGAGATACCGCAAGAACTCATTGCAATTGTTAGCATAAGAGTTGGCAATTACATTCTGCAGCATGATCCAATAAAGTTTATTGAGGACCATGAAAAAATTAAAGAAATGTCAGCAGAAGGGAGGCAGGTGATCATCAGGAGAGATGGCTCTTTGTCCTTTCTTTAAACAAACATCAGCCTAACTCATGCTGAAGCATGGGTACAGAAGTCAATTTTTAGCTAAGCCTGATTTAAAACCTTATAAAAAATAAAGCATAACCTATCAGCATTCTCACTGTGACCATAAAACCATAAGAAAATTTGAAGTGTAGACTAACTGTTCTGACCCCAGTGTCCCACAGCAAAATAAATACCTATGTCTCTTAAAATGCATGTGCATGTGCAAAAGGGAGCATAATTATATAAATCTTAAAAAATAAAAAGTGCATACAACATAAACATTCGTATTAAGTACAGCTGGAAACACATGGTGCCTGTATGGAAACAAATCTGTAAGCATCTGTAAGCAATGAAAAGCCTGTCACATTGTAACAATGCAA
The DNA here is from genome assembly GCF_964211825.1 of Aythya ferina. Taxonomy (NCBI): domain Eukaryota; kingdom Metazoa; phylum Chordata; class Aves; order Anseriformes; family Anatidae; genus Aythya; species Aythya ferina. Next base: position 38,882,964 of record NC_140297.1, on the reverse strand, counting down.
TAAGAACCAGGAAACTCTTATATGGATTTATTCACTTATCAGTGTGCTTCTATGAGAACAAATCTTTTCATAGTGAATTATGCTTTTAATAAATCATGTTGTTTTTGAAAGAAGCTATTAGCCAATGTCACCATGAGTGCCATCAGAATAAAGTCTCAGCACTGTCAGTTAGTAAGCAGCAGTAAGCAACTTCGTGTTGAAGTCTCATGAAATCATAGCAAAAGATCTCAGATGTTTCAGATCACATTGCACACGGGATTTTCCCTTTCTATTTTTATTTTTTCTTTTATTTCCTTTTTTTCCTTCTAACTGAAGTTCAACCCCTGGTTTTATCTCCTTGCAGGCTTTCACTGACCCAACACTCTACAGAGGCTGAGCCACGGATCTCCAGAGGAACAAACATCTGCCCCATTTTCCCCTTTTGCTGCTCTTGCTGCAGAAGCTGGGACTGTCTGTAATGTCTATGTATGGCTACCCTTTGCATTTTGAAAAATGAAATGTTTGCGGAGAAAAGAAGCTTAAATGTTTCCTGTTCTATAAAAATAGAAGAAAATAAGGACATGCCTTTAGTCTACACACAGGTATATTGCTTTTTAAAAAATAACTTCCTCAATAATACTGAGATATCCTAACACTTTACTATTGAGCTATACGAAAGGGAAGAAAAACAAACAAAAAAGAAATAATGCTTTAATTGCAGTTAGCTATTACCATCAGATTCATTTTTCAGCATTTTTTGCTCTTTCAGTTTCCCCCTACTCCTTCTGTATTTTGTACTATAATTTAGATAATGTGAGCAAATCAGCTACGAATGATTTTAACTTTCTTGTTAGGCCACATTTTTAAGGTAAAACAGCAGTGAGGTCAGATTTCTATGAACTCTCCTGCCAAACTTGTCAAGAAAGTTCCTGTACATTAGTAACTAGACGTCGCTAGAAAATTGATGGTTTTGTATGGAAAGTTTTAATTTTCTCTAATTGGAAAATTCTAATAAATGTCTCTCCTGTAGCTGCCAGGCTTAACATTTCCCAGAGCAATTCAAGGGTTGCTAAAGCAGGGAGTTAGTTCATATTAAAAATGTACCATACAACTCCTATGCTTCAAAGTGCTACAGGATATTTCCAGAGAACCATTAAAATAGATCTTTAAACTTCTTGATGGAAAAAAAGGGATACCAGTTCTGCAAAGACCAAAATACTTTTTTTTTTTTTTTTTGTGTATGTGTGTCTGTGTGTGTGTAAAAAGAAGAGCTTTAAGAAATCCTTATTTTCTTTAAATATAATTATTTTTACTTAAACTTCTTTAATACTTATTATAATTTTTAATAAAAAAATAAAATCATCTTAAAAGAAAAGATGTAATTCCTTGACTGCAAAAAATGTATGGAGTCTTTGATCTTCTTTAGCCACATTATTCAAGTGCATCCATAATAGATGCTATAAGCAATGTTTCATGGCCTGAGGTTTATTTCATTTGCCTGTTTTTCAACTCCTATTCTACCCATCTGATATAATATTCTGGTGTTATATAATTATAGGTCCTTATATATTAATATATTATATTAATAATACTTCCAGATAAAGGTACAGATTTTTTGAAACACTAGTGAGTAGAGATGAATACTGTGGTTTAATCACACTGACTCTTGGAATTAGAGAATTGAGAAAATAGCTGTTTCATGTCTTCTTGACTTTAGAAGTTATTTACAAAACCTTTAAGGTAGGGAAAACTGCAAGGCAGATGCATAATACTTACCTCAGAAAGTGCTTAAATTAGTTTACAGGTAGAAGATGTCATATTGTCCCATGAGTATCTGTGATTAAGCCAACTCTATATGCAGTCAAGTCCTAAGGCAACCCGTAAAGGTGGCCCCAGCAACACCTACCTGTCCATTAGTCTTACAGAAGGGATTTTCAAATTCCTGCCAATTGTGGAAATGGCAGCTGGGAGGTGGTGAGAGGAGGACATGGACACAATGGATGCCATACTGAAGCCTCTCACAAATCCTTAAATCAAAAGTAAACTTTTCTGGTTACACAGTATTTTACACAGGTTACACCTTCACAGGAAGAGACCAATTTCCTTTCCATGAAAGAAAGTTGTAGCACTACTAAAGACCATACAAGTGTGTGTGCAAGAACAAACAAGATCAAACCTTTTTTTTTAAAGACTACAAACTGACTTTTGAGACACGGAAAATAAGACTGATGGGGTCATAAGGGAACTAAGGTATGACCTTCTCAGTGATTGAAGATGGAGAGCTTATGCTGGACTAAGTCAGTGATTATAAGGCTTATTGTAGCATCCTCTTAGGCTGCAACAGAAAAGGAAAAAATCCAATCAGCTCCTTGTTTATACTTCAGTTTGGTGGATCATGAAGACCTTATTTAACTATATGTACTTATTGCTGATAATTTCTTTCAGTGGTCTGACAGGGATTGTTCAGAAGGGATTGTTCAAACATAGTTCTTTAGTGAAGTGTTCATATGCTATCAGACTACTCTAAAAAAGGAGATCCCTGGAGTGAGTTCTTCCCTCACAAGTCACTTGAATTCAAAAAAGGTTATTTTGCATTTCTTTTATCATAATTGACAACTTAATTTGTCACAGATGTTTTGAAGAAAGTGTAGAAATAGCAAGAGAAAAAAATTAAAAAGCAACTCCTAAAATACTTCATTTTAAAACTTTCTGAAGAAAGCAAGTCATACATTTCCTTGTTTTTTTAATAGTTACTTTTTTCTTTTCTTTTTGTCTGCAAAAAGCACTATAACTCTAATAATTAAATAAATAAAATAAATTAAAAACTGTCTAAGGAACTGAAATAAATACTAAAACTATGTTGAAAAATATGTTTGTAATGGGATTTCCAAAGACATCTCTCTGAAGCTGCTGTATCTGCTGCAACACTTCTTATACTGTTCTGAACTAACATGGCAGAAATGGGAAGGTACAAACATCTTATGCTATGGTGAAGATTTGTTAGAAAGACAAAAGGAGAACACATGTACTTCTATTCATTCTAAGAAGATTGCTTTCTAGTTAGGTGAGAGTACAAGAGGTGAGGATAACCCTTCTATTATGATCCAAAAGCAAATGACCAAAACAATAAATTTCTTTGTTTCTTACCACAGAGAATTAATCCATATCCTCTACCCAACTCCTTGCATGTTGGTTTTTCTCACTGCAATGAGTGTCAGCTCACATCAGTCTGGAATTCCTATGAAATTGTATGTACTATGGTGGAGTTGCTTTAGTTACAACAGTCACTCCTTTACTGAAGAGTTCCTGAGAAAAATTGCTATTAGAATTTCTAGTTAAATAACTGTGAAAGGCCCTATACCTAAACATCCAAATTCAGATCAAAACTAGTTAAGGGTTTTAAGTCCCAAACTTGAATCAGAACTTGTGTAGAATTAATAGTTTAATTTAATGATAAAAACCAGATCAGTTTTAAATTGAGTTTAAATAAAAGTCATAATATTGAAAAATGTGGTTATTAAAAAATAATTAAAAATCAACACATATTAGTTTTGGAAGTTTGAATTTCTTTCCCACACAAGGAGATACACATAGGAAGAAAAAAAAAAAAAAAAAAAAAAGGAAAGAAAACAACAACAATGACAAAAAAAACACAACATGTTATGTTCAATTACAGATTTCTAGCCTCTGAGTTTTAGATCAAATCCAGGATAGAAAAAAAAATAAAATAAAAATCCTAATGTGTCGTTTATAAAGTAGTTATTTAAAATATTATTTTATGGAGTATTCTGAGGGATGTTTCGGTCAATTCTGTAATTCTATGAGCTCAGAATTATCCCTGAAGCTGAACTTCTGTGCCTGAAGTTATCCCTGAAAGTATTTATTTTGTCTTGTAGCTAGGCCTACAGAGTAAGTCTATACTCCTGAATGCTGGACTAAAGCCAGAAACCTTACCAAATGATACCCTAAAGTCATAACAGGAGACTGAAATATTACACTATAAAAACCAAACCTTACTAGTTACCTGTCTCTCACTGATCTCTGTTCCTGGGGTTCCTATACACTAACCCCTTTAGTAGGTATTTTCAGTGTCAGGTAAGCCTCAAGGTAGCCATACATTCATTCTGAGGTCATTAGTCCTAAAGTTCTTGTCTAAAAATATTGTTAAAACATTTGTCTGTAACACAGACTCCTTTTTTTTCCTCCCTCCTTTTTTTTTTTTTTTTTTTTTTCCCCTGCCAATGTTGAATAACAACTGCTTCATTGGTTCATTTTTTCTTCTGATAAAAACTCTCAAAACATTTAGCTAAAATGGGTGATTTACCAAATTCAATGTCTGCACTATGAAGCTCTGTTGAAAACCTAACAAACAAACAAAAAAACAAGACTATTTTTTAAGATAAATTTTGCTTTTATTCAAAAATAGTCTCATGTTATTTTAATACCTATTCATTTTGCTTCACAATGGTACAGAAATGCATGAAAATGAAAAATACAACAGACAGTCAAGGAAATTTATTCATACTCAGAAAAAGTCTTGGAATGGCTTCCATTCCAATTATACACAGGAATGCAAGTAGAATAGATTGGGGGAATTCTTTTATCCTAAACAATTTCTCTTTTCCTATGTTTCATAAACTTATTTGCCAAGCAAATTGATCTACAATTTCCTTTACCTGAATTAGTCCTACTTATTGAAGGTTTGAAGCACCCCTCATACTGCAAAGGAATCACAATTTAACCTGCAGGACTAAGCCAGTGAAATGAATATGTTAGCTTTACTTCTTTCATTTGCATATATTGAAATCTCTTCCTGCTATGCCCAGTCATCATTCTACAATACTGGTCAAATGCAGCCCTTATGTTTCTGTAAGATAATTTTTCCCTACATTCAGACATGATTTACAGAGGAGAAACTAGTTTTATTGAAAAACTTTCCTTAAAAATAAGCTAATGAATTCAAGGAAATATGGGAGTCTCTTTAAAAAGCAGTCATGAACACAAAACAGCTAAACAGCAACTTTTGTATTAAACACATTTTTTTTTGTCATTAAACACCTATTACTTTTAGAAAATAACTTGTAAAAGTATTTAATATAGTAGTAACAACATTTTGGGAGGAAATATTTCATTACCAAGGACATAAATAGAATCTATGGAGAAACTATATGGCTTAAACATATGTCTACAAATTCTAGCCTTATAATAAAACATAAGGTGATGCTCAACCTGTGGATCCATTAAAAATCATGGATTGTTAAATATATGACAAGGCTCCTATAGCACTGTTGTGGTTGCAGTTCTATTAGAATCTTATACATAGGGTCACCCTTGGCTAGTGGTACAGTTCAAAGATCACATGAATAATAGCACTTAAACACTTATGGAATAGGTGCACTGAAAGAGACTAATATAATGAAACAAGATGATGAGTGTGTGTCATGGGTTGCTTTCTTCCATGGCTCACTCACTTTTACTATGCAAGAGTCCTTATAAATGACCTGCAATAGGAGTGAAAGCTTTGGCAATGCAACCCAAAATTTACTTAAGTCTATGGAGTTGCTTAATGCTCAGAATGTTTTATGTGACAATACATTCTTTAATGTAAACTCAATGTAGAGTACTTATCTATATTTGAAAGTCATTATTATTGAGTTTATATAGAGTGGCTGCGGAGAATGAGCCACTTGGATCATTCAAAACAGTAAGCGTTTTACTGATTGGACTGCAAATTTAATATACCCACTGCCTACCTTAATTTTTTATTTTAATTTTCATCAATACGGGGTCAGGACATCAGTATAAGAAAAAAAAAGATGCAGTGTCATACTAAGTGCTGATATCACAGTGCCTCACAATGCAGCTTAGGATCCTGAATTTCTCCTTCTATAGTTTTATAACTTGTCAGACAGCTAATACAAAATCAGAAATACTAATATAAACATAGTTTCAATGTGCATCCAAACGTATCCGAATCTGTTCTTCTAGGTCTGACTATAGACATAGAAAATAATTAAGCGGAAAACAAACTACGTATTATACAGGTTAATGCTAAGTTTCATTCTTTGGGAATGACAGAAAATAGGAAACAAACAAACAAACAAACAGAAAGCTTACCGTTTTTCTTATAGAACATGATTTCTCCTTTGAATTCTATCTTTTCCTCCAATGATTTCTCAATCTGAAGAATCATCTGCTCGTTTGTTTCAGCACCAAGTAAAAATTTACAGCTGCAGCTCTTCTGCATGACTTCAGTTCTTGCAAATCCAGCAAGCTCACAGAAGCCATCTGAGCAGTAAACAATAGGGAATCCCTTAGCCACCTGAGCATTTGCAAGGATGAAGTTACTATCTGTAAAGGAACGCAGAAGTAAAACATGAATTACACACTCAATTCTATGTCATTTGGCTTAATTCTTCCTTTATCTTTGTCAGAAAGCACAACTGGGCATATATTTACACAGCCCCAACTGCCTGCAACAAGGCTGCAACTTCTGTTTTTAGACCATTAGTAAGAATGGTCTAACAGATCACAGAACACTCTCATTTAATGATTCCTCATGTGCCATCTTGCCTTATTACATCTTCAAGCAATAATTTACTACACCTGCCTCCAAGATGGCACATCCAAAGAACACTTAAGCAAGGACTGGTGATGAACATGGAAGCTTTGGAAAAGTTTCAGAGATGCTACTTTACGCTTCCACTTAAATTCCTCTCCAGTCTGTAGGATAAAGATGACTTAAACTAATTTCTTTTATATTTTTTTTCTACTTAAAAGTAGAGTTGAGGGACATTCTGTGGTGATGTGAAATCTTTTGTCCTTTATTCCCCCACCAGACTTTATTTTTATTACCTTTTTTTTTTTTAAATTTTTTTTTTTGGTGAGGAGGAAATTATTTTATTCAAAAGCACTGCCATCTGTTTTCCAGAGCCTCACCACGCTTTTTGCATATGTGACAGGCAGATAAGAGTCACAATTCTTTTACTACTTAATGCATTTTAGAATTTTAAAGTGTACGTGAAATGCAATCAACATCTTATAAATTTAAGAAAGGTGTTTTGAAATGGACATCAATCAGCAATAAATGAGGTTGTAATTTGTCTTTAAGCATATTTTGCAGCTGTATGGTTTGTTTCCATGCCTTGTGGAAGTGTCTTCGAAGGTTTTGTACTTTAGACTCTCATCCACATCTACAGATGTAGCAATATATGGTCTTTTTCAACTGTCACAGAGACACTTTCCAGATAATATATGAAGTTCACAAACATTTTTTTCCCGTTTCCTTATCTTCAAGTGAAAAAAAAAAAAATGTTATGTGATGAATGTGTTCAAACTCTTCATACTTCACATCGAGAAAGACTATTTCTTTGTCTACTGTTTACTAAGGAATGTATACCTTACAGCTTGCTGTCAGGAGCAGTCTTGTCCCAAGACAGATCTTTCTCACATTTCAGACCTATATGCATGTGGATTCTTCTGTGTATTAAGAAAAATACGAAACTAATTTAACTAAGCATCTCCTGATAAATATACATATATTTAAAGAGAAAAATTGAACTATTTTAATTAAAATTAAATCAGGTTGCTATGCCTAATTTCCATACAGGGATATATTACTCATGATTGGAGAGGGGATGGACTGAATGTACTTAGTAAAACTGAGTAAAATTAAGTGTGATTCAGACTTAACTGTCACAAGAATTTTAAATCAATGAAATTCCATCAACTTCATCTACTTTATTTACCCAAGGAATAAAATACTATGGCTTGTATTGTTCCTTATTTTTAATACAATGTTGAGTGTTGTTTATTTTTTTTTTTAAGTTTTATTTGCTCATGAAGCTGCACTTCAATTACTCCCTTTTTGCCCAAATCTAATTAAAGTATTTAAATAAATGATTGTTAAATTAAAACAATTGTTAAATGATTGTTAAATTAAAACAGATGCTTCCCTTTTACCAACTATGTACTTTAAAAATGCATTCAGTGCAGTGCTTGGTTTTGCTTGTCATTTTTATTTGCTAGAGAATAAGTATCATTACCATTCATACACTGACATGCTGCTTCCCCGTCAACAAAAAACTAAATCATTGCCAAAAGAATAGAAATCATACGCTTCCACTGCAGCTTAATGATGGTATTACAGTAAAAGACCTGCAAAATTGTACATCCCAAATGTATTTATAACTATCAAATTAATGTAATCCTGAGTTTCTTATTGTTTAAGATATAATTATGCATCACAAAGCCATTTTTAAAATTTATTTTATTATTATTCTAATTGTGAACTGCAAAAAGCAGGATATAGGACACCAAAAGGACAGAAAGGATTTGGAGGATGCTCTCTAAGTTTAGGAGTGTTTGAGTATCATTATGAACAGGAGTACAGTGGACCTCACTAAGAATATCATTTTATGAAAAATATTAGATGGCCAAATTCTGCTGTCATTTACATCAAAATAAACCCAGAATACTTTATGCTACCTTATCATTCACAGCAGAAAATAATTTACTTCTAAAAGACCAATCTGGTGTTGGCTAGAATAACAGACAATAATCCCTATAACATCAGTGGATGTCTGATAAATCTTGTCTTGTAAGTCTAATTATCTTACACTTTTTTAATAATGACAATAAAGAATCAGCTTCAGGAAGACACAATCAGGATTACGTTTTTTGTTTTTCTTGAGGTTGAAATTCAAGTCAGATAATTAATGATACAGCTGTAATCCCAAACTAGTAGACTAAAAGAAACATTATGGCACTTATTGAGGCAACATCTTTTTGTCCAATAATCATCTGTATTTCACTGAATTCTTAAGTAATGTTTCTTAAGGGATAATTAACTTTAGATTATTATACAAAATAGATTTGAGAAATTTTATCTTAAAATATTCTGGTTCAAAGTTTAATTCCTTTTCATAATCTGGAATCTTTAATGTCACTTGTTATTTGTAATGAACAAAAAGCACCATAACATATTCAAAACAAACAAACAAACAAAAGATACAACCCAACCTAAGCAATGAGGGTGAAAGGTTTAAGGCCATTTAAGGCTCAGTGCAAACACAAAACAAACACAAACACAAAACAAAAAACATTTAGTTCAATGTTCTTCAGAGACAGCTAGATATTAAAATTCAGAGTAAGAAGAATGATATTTTATTTAGAATAATTTATTATAAATCTATAATTCTTTATAGACTTGAAGTAAGAATTTAGGCTTATCTTTTACCAGTAGACCAGTTGCAATGACAAATAGAAACCTATTAGTGTTTGTATTTTGATATATATTCATCTGTAGATTGCAACAGTTATATAAAAAAAAATAAAAATCAATTCCATATTTATTTTTCAACACATCAACATGAATATTAAGTTATTTCATTCAGGTTGATTGGACTTAATGATCAGTGGACATACTGGCAGTACTTTTAAATTTATTTTTTTAGATAAGAAAACACACCAAAACTAAATTCAAGTTATATTCAGAAAGATGTAATTTTGAGTCTATTGGACTGTTTAAGAGTACAGGGCATCTGCAGGAACAGACTAGAATTTCTGCCAATCTGCAGGCAGCCAAATAATAAATTTTGACAAAACCAAAAGTAGCACTCTTCAACTCAGAATTTGTCAAGTGCTCTAACTTTGGGCAAAATAAATCAAATATTCAAGTCATATATTTAAATATTACCTTTAAATAAAAATACTCGGTTGCATATTCAAGTTTGCATATGATGCACAGAGACTGCTTTTTAAAAGCATTTCTGTTAAAGATGAGATAATAAGACTTGACACCAAAAAAACACAACATTCACTAAAGTTTTCCTTTAACAGCAAGACAGCGACCACTGAAAAGAAGCTGGACATACTCCTTTGTCTGCCACACTTAATGTATTTATAAACATTGATAAGATCTCAGTCTTCTTTTCTCCAGGCTGAACAGACCCAGGTCTCTCAGTTTTTCCTCATAGGGGAGATGCTCCAGGCCCTGTATCATCTTAGTGGCCCTCTGCTGGACTCTTTCCAGGAGACACCTGTGTTTTTTTTACTGGGGAGCCCAGAACTGGACACAGTACTCCAGGTGAGGCCTGACCAGGGCAGAGTACAGGGGGACGATCTCCTCCCTTGACCTGCTGGCCATGCTCCTTTTAATGCACCCCAGGATCCTATTGGCTGTCTTGGCCATGAGGGCACACTGCTGGCTCATGGCCAGATCAAATTATTTTTTCACATCAAAGTTTGAAGGAAGAATGTTAGGAGCTAGCATGTCTGCATTTGCTTTGGAAGTAGGACAGACTGAAGTAGGTAGGACATTGATCAAAAAAAGACTCACGTGGTTTCAAGAAACCTCCATCAGACACACAGAGTAAACCCAGAGACAATTAAACAATGCTATCTCCACCTCCAATCACAGGCATACCCAGAGTTGCCTTGTTTCAGTGATTATTCTGATACTCAAAAATTATAACCTAAGAAACAGAACAAATTTATATAATGCATCATACAATCCAGACAGAATGACAGTGTTTTAGAATTGAGATAATTAAAGGAAAAGGTTATGCAATTTTTGGCTTCATAATTAACGCACACGATTTATGTGACTGTAATGACACTATATTACATTTAAACTCAGCACTCCCTTGATAAATCTTACTGTCATCTTATTTAGAAAAAAAAAAAAAAAAAAAAAAAGACAAAAGGGTTTTTGCCTTAATAGAGTAGCTGTGTCTGCTATAAATCTGATCACCGTCCTTCTCCAGTTCTTGTAACTGTTTTTTTTTTTTTTTTTTTTTTTTTTTTTATTGAAAGTCCAGATCGCTTCTTCAAATCATCCTCTTTAGGAGTGAAGAGAACATCTATCTTACTTCTGCAACTGAGAACAGCCAACCGCCATTCCAATTTAAATATCAAAAAAAAAAAAAGAATTAAAAAGGAAGGAAAAGTGACAAAAAAATAAAATTCCCTATCAATGCAGGGAATTGCATGCATAAACAAGCGAATCACATAACCACTCTATAGAATGGAGAACAGTCCATAATTATTCTGGATGAAAAGAGTTGCTACATGTAAGTTTGATTCCATGGTTCCTCCACAGGCAACCTCGCCCCATTCTCATACTGCTACAGAGAACTTGATCACATTAAGAGTTAAGTGTACTTCAGTGATTAAAACAGCATATGAAAACATTTAGCTTTATGTCAGAAAATTTAAATGTGAGTTTTATTAGAGTTCAAGCTCATTTACCAGCTGTGCTTTGAATCTAGCTGAAGCCAAAATGGTTTCATACTACATACATTTTCAAATATCGGAGTTTCTCTTGAAAATCTCACTGAAGTTACCTGTGTCACTAATGTGAGGTTAAGATTTATCTAGATCTAGATAAGTCAGAACAAAGTTATTTGTTTATAATGTTACATCTTTCCACTTTTCACTAGAAATAAAATAAATAAAAGCATATTCCAATGAATCTACAGGAGTAAAGGATAGAAATATTGTATAATAAACTATATGCATGGAGTGATGAACAAGGAACCCATCACAGTAAGCTGTATAATTGATTTAATTGGCCATGTCACTTCAAATAAAAGATGACATTACAAGGATTCATAAAATTGGGTAACATTTAGAAATTCAGAGTAAAAAAAAATATTTTGAAGTACCTAGTTCTATGAATTCAGATCAAGGATGAGCTGCCATAGCTCCCATTTAAACTGCATAGAAAAAAAAAATTCCCATTATGTAGAAAAGTTTTGAATTCAGCATCTGAGAAAACTTTCACTTTGCATTTACAATCATTTTTAAGTCTGACAGTGAACATGCTTCACTATATACAATATTCTGTAGCTACAGAAAGAGTTAATCTGTAATACAGTACAACACAGAGACATTCAGATAAAATGAGCTTTAGGATGTCAAAACATCTTCTAGTCTTGTTGATACACACAGATCGCAAGCCATTTAAGATATTCAGTGCTTAACAATCTCAAATCTAGTCTTCAGTATCATTACTGCATTAGGTCAATACTAGATTAATGTCTGCAGCTGTTTTCATGAACCAAAGAAAATACCTATTCCTGAGACAACGTAGACCAAAGAGCAAGAAGGACCATGGAGGAAAACCAACTAACAAACAACCAAAAAATAAAGCCAAAGGGAACTGAATCTCCCCAAAGTCCTCATGCTGAGTTGGGGTACTGGACTCCTAGACAGAGAGGAAAAATAATAAAAATAAATAATTTGCTCCTCCAATAGAAATCTCTCTATGTGCTTCTATTTTCACTTCTTTTCTAATTTATTTTTCATTTGCATCAACATGAAATGTAAGGCATAAGGATTGGGATCTTTGTTCTACACCTGCAGCAACTCTGTTACTGCTACCTTTTCACAGAGCACATTTCAAACAAAAAAAAATGGTGCAATTGCAATAGATGAACAATTAGGAGAGGAACAATTAGCAGAGATGACTTTGAAGTTCTTCAGAATTAAACTCCACTAGAAGCAGATGTTTATATCTTTTTCTGAGAAGGAAATAGTAACTAGTTTAAGTCTCTTTTCACATTTTTTTTTTCTTCCCCTCACCCCCCCAGGATTTACTTGGTATTACACTTTTATATTACACATACACTATGTGTAATAACAATCTAAATCCAACAAGCACTGGATTTAAAACTGAATCAGGGTTGCAATGAAATATTTCTTTTCCCACTCTTAAGCTGTGAGGTACGTGTCATAAATGTACTAAGCTTCCTCTGGCAAAAATGGTGCATACTATATCACTGTGCCTCAACTATAAAAAATGATCCATCCTTAGAATAGACCCAGTCCCAGGTCTGAGTTTAAAGTGAAGGAAAAAGGGACAACAGTCATCCTTTCTCAGCACCACCTGCTTAGTGTAGTTGTTTCTGTCAACAGAGGTCAACTCAGCATCCTCAGTATCACTATAACAGATGCATTTTTTTGGCCCTGTAGATAGTGTCAACACAAAATTTTTGTATACAATTTTCATTTCCTGTTACATTTCTTTACATTCCTGTTACTGTTACATTCTCTGAATAAGAAGAATGCATCATTTAATGTAAGCACTTAACTATCCTGAAGTTTTACTCAAAGCAGCTCAGAGATGCTTTTCATGGATGCTGTCTGATACACATAATTTCTGTGGTGTTCACAATCACTTTAAAAATTTTTTATAAAACCCATAAAAATCTCATGCTAGCTTGTGATTTTTACTGTACTGAATTCATTCTATTCTTATTTTACTAAAATAGTAAGGTAGCAAAAGAGTACCAGGGCTCTATGCTAAAAATGACCGCTTGGAGACTTTGCAGTTTATATACTCCTCTCTCACTCCCTAAAATTTAGAAAAATCTTGAGTTAATTTTAAAGGTGTGAGGAAGCAGGCTTCCATGTGCTTATTCCAGTGACATAAGTTATCAGTAAGATAACTGCAAGAATTTCTTCATGCAGTGTTCTTAGAAAAGCAATGGGAATCTAAAATTATGCTGTGGAAAAAAATAAATAAATAAATAAAAAATCAAAGAATGTTCTTCTGGCAAATTGACATAAATTATGTCAAAATAGAATTCAGAAATTGATAAACAGTGTCCAGGGAATGTAATTTCCAGAAAACATAGAATTTTATACTAGGCTATTTACCATAACAAAGAATGGCACTTACCCTTTCTGAAACGTTATTTCCTCTTAAATTAAAATAACTTCAAGAATCTCAAAATAGATCTCACTGATGATGTACTCTTGAGTGAGATCTGTGAATAAAACTTCTTAATGGAGTGGAAGGGAATGTTGTGAAGTTACAGGTGGGGATGTGATTAGGTTGTCACATTCAAAAACCAAAAACAAACAAACAAACAAAAAAGAACAAAACAAAACAAAACAAAATAAAACAGACCGTTTTATAGAGGGTATCCCAGCTGAGAATGATTTTCAGAAATATCCAGAGGGAAAAATGCTGAAAACTGTGGAGAAGTTGTGGTTGAATGAAAAAATAAAGTAACCTTAATGGATCAGTAAAGTAGATGCCCGAAGTAGACATAAGCAACTACTTGTAATTAAGCTAAAATGGACAGCCATCCCTCAAGTCAGCACCTCCTGAATGATTGGTATGGAACACCTGAAGCTTAGATCCATACACAAGAACACCTGAGCTTAGATCCATACTGATCTAAGCTCATACTGATTTCCATACTGATTTATGGAAAGATGTTAATAAGAAAGGAAGAAGCTGATAAGGGATCTTGAAAGGCCTGAGGCCTTTCACTAGCATAAAATGATCACAATTTGGAGAAAAGATCCAGATTTAAGCTAGAGATGGTCTGGGAAGTTCAAAGCATCCGGGATTTCCTTGGAATAAGGAGTATGGATATAAATAGGCAGTAAATTCATCAGATTTTTGTTGTTGTTACCTTAGGGAAAAAATAATAACTTGGACTACTTAGTGACTCAGTAAAAGAAAATCAGGCAGAGGAAAAGAAAGCTATCCAAAAATCTCCCTAAATTCAACCTCAGAGAACTTAAACAGTGTAGACAAGAAGAAGCATCACAAAGTCATGGAGGGTCTTAAGTATAATTAGATCCTCAAAAACCTATGCCTTTTTATGTGTGCTTGTTTTGGTTTATGTCTTTTTCTATTTTAAAAGGAGTAAAGAGGTTAACACAGATGAAACTTTGGCATTTCTATAGCAAGTGTTATTTTCATTTTCCTGTGGAACAAAACCAATTCCCCTTCCCACCCTCCTGACCTCCTTCCCATTCTCCTGACCTCCAACCTCCTCATCCATCCCTCCACACCCCTGAAAAAAAAAAAAAGAAGCATGAAAAGCATGAAAAAGTTACTTATGTGAGAAAGCAACTCACACCAGAACACAAGACCAGTTTTCAGTAATTTGTCCAAGATCTAAAACTTACATATCCCAGAAAAAATGTTATCTAGTAACTATTCTGCAGTTAATCATCATTTTTAGGTTAACAATTAATTTTTATTTCAGTTTTCTTGGCCAAAACATAAAAAAATTTATTTCAGTTTTCAGCTAAATTCCTCTTACTGGTTCAAAAACTTTCATGTAGAATCTTTTTTTTTTTTGCTGCTATACTTGCAAGACAATGTCAACACTACTTTTTGTCTACAGGAATGAAGTATAAAGATACTGCAATCAAATGCCAGGGTTATTATGGGAGGTGTCTTGAAGCCTTGCTTTGTCTTGCCAAAGGCCAATCTAAAGCAATTGACTGAGGACGCCTTAACCAAATGTCAGCACATACTTGTTACTGATTGCATTTTTTTTTTTTTTATGTGAGAAAGAAAAAAATTATTTGCTCAAAAAAGTTTTGAAACTGTTCGTAGAAAATCTGATGTTCACACCATGGATTCATCCTCTATCTTATCAAGCAGCAGTGGCACTGAGCAAACAGAGAAAAATACTAAAAACAGAGAAACAAAAAAAAACATTTAGCATAAATGGTGGAAAACTTATGCTCACTGGTGGAAAAGTTATGCTCACTGAAAACACAAAATGTTGAAGAAAGCTGCAAATGACAACCTGATGATACTGCTATATCTCCTGTGTGACCCAATGCTATAAATCTGGAAGTTGTTTTGCTGTTCTAGATACTGTTTTGAATGTGAAAAATTATTCAGAGACTTATCAGTTGGATAACTCAACATGCATTGTATACATCAGCAGAAATGTCTTTGTTTCATCAACTTTTACAGCTTTGGTGGCCACAGTTACCAAAATGGTGTTAACCTCTTCTTCAGACAACTGAATCTCAGTGTCAGGATCAGGAGCTGCATCTCCACAGCAATGGTGGAAAGTGATTTCTTCCAAGGGGTTAAACAGAATAAGGACTTATATGTGTTTATCTTCACATAGGTAGGTTCTAAACACTGAGTAAATGCACCTGTCCTTGCCCATGTCATTCTTCCTTGTAAATAGAAGTCAAAGAGCATCTGTATGTGAGGGACTTTTCCTTACCTGGAAATTCTTAAAAGAAAAGAAATGTACAACTTGTAGCTCTTTCTATTCTAACAAAATAAAGAGAATGAAATGTGAGTCTGTAAGTTAGATTACACTGTGATGTAGGAAAATCACTCAATTTCAGACCACCCTATATATCTAATAATAGAAGATATGGATGTTACACATATTGTGCTCCATGTTATAAAACAAGTTACAATAGCAATAATAACTCTGAAAGTCTTGGGAGAAGGCTTCACAAAATCTAAAGTTAATAGATAAAAACACAAACAAGAAGTGTGAAACTTAGCCTGTTAAAAGAAATATTATTACAACAGCAGAGAACATATATGGTAAGGAGGACTTTATGTAGAAAATGGTAACAAATGTTCTGAAGTGCCTTAAATACCACAGAGTCTTAGTAACGCTATGGAACTACTACTTGCAACCCTGTAAACGTTACCTACATTGCTGATGTAGTGTTTTCAGAGCCTCTGTTGCATTATTTTTCCTTTATTCTTCTCATGTTCTTGTTCTTATCTTGTCACAGCCTTGCACCCACAAGCCACAACAGTGAAGATGTCTTGTGGGAAGCACCTATCACTGGTCTAAGAATGGCCTCTTTATTCCCTTTACTTCCTTATCTCACTCTGTAGAATTTAGCTTATTAGAGCAAATGGAAATACTGCAGACAACAAATTAGATAATGGTCATTTAAGTACTCAGTAAATATTAACCAGTAATATATGCACACACAAGCTTAACAAGCAGTAAATATGCATTACTACAAGCTAATTCACCTATCACATAATCACAGAATAGTTGAGATTGGAATGGACCTCTGGAGATTATTTAGTCCAGCCTGCCAAACAGGGTCATCCCAGTCAGTGCTAATAACATCATGAATGTGAGCAAAAAATGGGAGCGTTAGAGAAGGTTCTGATAAAAACTGGATAGCAGTATGGGAAAACAATGTTAAAAAGCTTTTTTTTAAAGCCAGACAATGCACTGGAAAAACACCAAGAGCTCTTCTGGGGAATCCTCTCCATTCTCCTCCCAGCTGGCACTGGGGAGAGTATTCCTTTTCACTTCTCATTCCCTCTCTTTGTTATGTTACTTTCCTCCCAAATCAGCTTTTATCATTTGAGTCCACGTATGTTGTAAGCTATGGGCTCCATTACTAAACCTCTGTATACATAAGCTGATCTTAACATCTTTTTTGCAATCACAAACTTCCTGTTCATTCCTTATTCTTATCCTCTGTTTTCTCATTCTCTTGCCTATGCAGGCTTTCTCATGCTTTGTCCCTTGTGCTTTATTTGCCACCCAGCTGAGCTCACCATTGTCCTGGTTAGCTGCCAGCCGGGTTAAACCACAACAACCATCTAACCCAATAAAGAAGGGCATTTTTAAATTTTTCTTAAATTTCTGTTCTTGTGTTGAAGACATGCTGGATTAGTAGGCTTCATCCTGCAGTCATGTGAGAGCAGAACATCAGTAAGAGGGTGGTGGTTGGAGCAATATCTAGATAGCTAGCAGCATCTTAGAAGGTTAGACCTTTCAAGAATCTCTTGCTTCAGGAAAACTTTATCACAGGCATCTCTAACAAAAGACAGTTTTAATTTCCTATCCTTTTAACAAAACCTTGAATGTTAAAGTGTGCAAGATCCAACTCTTTTCACTCCTGGAGAAAGAAATGGGGAGGCAGAAGTCTGAAACTTGGTTCTCATTCCCATTTTTAGTTACTATTTGCTTCATTCCTCACCATCATGTGGTGGAGATGGCATTCTTCTGCTGGAAGGATTAACTTCTTCAGTTTTGTTAGATGCCATGCTCTAGGACATTTTATAAGCATATTAAAGACCATAGTCCGAAACTGCCTAAATGATGATCAAACTTTATCTTAAAAGTGGTAAAAAGTAAAAAAAAAAGAAAATAGAGAAATACAAGGAAGACAGTTTTTATCAATAGCATTCTCTAGAAATGGCAAGATAATTATTAAATTAGTTATTAAACTAGTTATTTTACAGCTGTATGCACAAGTCCAATCATTAACCTCTTTCCTCTGTTTCCGTACTGCACTTCATTAAAGAAATTCCAAAGGGAAAGTTACATGAACAGTGTTTTTAGATATTATTAAAATATTTTTAGTAGTTTAATACCTTTATTAGTGGTATTTTTTTTTTTTTTTTGCAAAAATATCTTGTATTCTGTTTTTCAACATATAGAACTACTCACTTGATTATAATACTTTAAAATTAATTAGAATACTGTCTTAAGTCTAGGTTTTGGGTTTTCAAACTTATTAAAGAACAGCAATTTACCATCTTTCTAACTCACCAACCAACCCTCTACATGTCAAAGGTTTCTTTAGAAGCAGAAAATGTATTAATTACTTCTCTGAAAATGTTACTAACTAGATTTTAAACCTGCTTTTTAAAATATTTCATTCATATAATCTTTGCTTTAGAAAGGCATGAGTTCAAAAAAGAAAAATATGAATTAATTAATTTCATATATGAAATGAAACAATTTAAACTGATATATCGAAGTTCCAAGTAAAAAGATTTTCATTAGGTATTTTTGTGGCTCTATAAAAAGAAACCAAAAGTAATAATGATAAGCTGCTTCATTTTATCATTTCAAATGACATATGATATAGTAATGAAAAGGTATACAGGAAAAATCATACAGGAAAAAAAAAATCAATTAAGAAAAGAAATAGAGAAAATAATTTCCCAAAGTTTTTGTCCTTCTCAGGGTATAGCTGCAATAATGGATTAACCAGCATTACTATTATTATTATTATTTTCTGCAAGTCAAAAAAGTAAATATGTTTGGACTTTTGAAAAGTAAAACACCAATGATATTTCAGGAAAGAGTTTTCTTCCCCCTCCCTCCCATCCCAATGGCATTTAGGAGTCCAAAATACATGACATTGACTCTACATTTCCTTTTTCAGAGACACTCTCTGCAATTTCTTTCAGTTATAGAGGTCACTCATTTCCTCTTCTTTAAGCCACTAAGGTTATTGCTTGCCCATTTATTCACCTGTCCTGTTCTCTGCTGACTTCATAACTTTCAGAACTATTACTTTCTTAAGCAGCCTGAGTTCCCAAGAAAGGGGTCTTATGTAGGTGTTTTTTATTGTTATTTATTTTTATTTATTTATTTTTAGTGGGAAGACATCTCCCTCTGACTGGATTTAAGAAATAATTAGAGTAGAATAGAATGGAAATAACATTCTCCTCAAACTTGAATTAAACAAAGATCTGAGATTTACATATTCTTGATCTTCAGTCTACTACAGTAAAAGTTCATAACGTGCAAAGGTTAGTTACATCAATCCCTGCCTTCACAGCATTTAACAACCCTCCTGAAAATAAATAAATAAATAAATAAATAAATCTCATTTAGATTTTCTTAAAAGAATAAGTAACCTTGTTAAGAGTTTGAACTCCTTGATCTTGTCCAAGCCTTCAAGAGATGCAAAAAATGCATAATCCTCTGTCAGCTATATACCTACAGTGGAAAACTTAATAACATAGCAATAATCTGTACAAATTTGAGTTTCCATAATTATAATATAGCATGAATCATGAACCAGGCCAAAAAATATGTGCTTGGCACAATTATATTAGTTTTACTCCATCTCCCAGAATGGTATGACAATAAAATAGTATCACAAAATGAAAATGGCAAGAATGAACATCTCTAAACAAATCTAAAACAAATCAAAACAAGTAAATTCTCTTGATACAGGTTTAAATCTACAGAGAATCAGTAAGAACAGCATTCTGAGTCAGAACATGAATGCATATATTTTGCTAACATTGTTAAAATACGCTGTTTTTTTTTGGGGGGGGGGGGCTGATCTGAAGTTTTTTGTTTGTTTGTTTGTTTGTTTGTTTTTAAGTTAAGAAGGTGTGATTTGTGAACCTAATTCTTTTTTTTTGGGGGGGGGGGGATGTTAATCTTCTCAAAATGAGATGTCATTGTTAATGATTCAAAGATAACACATCCATAACTAACAAGTAATAGCTAAAATGCAAACTCTCAAGCTTGCTAATAACTGGAGATGTAAATCCCAGTTACATTCCTTCATGGGGTTCATGAATGAGAACACTGGTACTGAATCATCCCTTTGTTCACCTTATTGATATTATTCCCCTTATTTTTCATTATTTATTTATTACTCTGATTTAAAACAGCTGCAGTTCAAAAGTTGTCTCTATCATCTTATGTTGCCTATCACAATAGAAATTAAAAGGTTGTTCTTGTGAGAATATTAGCAACCTAAGATTAAACTCCACACTTTTCTTACCCACAATTATGCCTTAGTGTAGCAGATGCGGATGATGTCTGAAAAGTTTAAGTGGAGATGACCTAATAAAATCTTGTTTAAGTGAAACATATTTGGCCTTCCATGATGTTTCTTAGCATACCAAAATCACAATATAAAAAGGAGACTAAAGCTCTGTTGTTACTACACAAACTTAGAACAAAGAGGGAAAATAAGAAACCGATATACATCAACATTTCCTCTCCTTGATTCTTTAAGAAAATAAATTTATAATGAGAACAAATGATTGTCATTTTAGTCAATATATGAATTTTTCCAGTTTCAAAAATGGGTTAATCATCTTCATCCTTAAGTATATGTATTTAAAATCTCATTTTCCATGCTCTCAGTTAGTCTGGTAAATCTCCAGGGCAACTCATTTGAAAGTAATAAATTTATCTTACTCCAGAAGAGATGGAAATCTAGGAACTTAGATTAAGCTTCAGTATTTTTGAAAACATATTTCTGTTGAATGCAGCACTTATTTCCCAGCTGCTGGAAAATTAGATTCTGATTTAAATAATATTCATTTGCATCTTATAGAAAATATTTTCTGTGCAGACTCAAGGAGAGACAATAATTATAGGATCACAGTCTAACGATTAACCAATTTTATTAAATTACAATATTGTTATCAAAAAAGAAACAGTGAAATGGTAGCTAAGGCAATAATCATTTTATGTTGCTGTTAATTTTACTGTCAACAAATAGAATTTCTTTCTAAACTTCCACATTCTCTCTTTTATAAATTCTTTTATTCAATTTTTGAACAGATGTTGCACTATTTATTTTGCTACTAGTTTTGGCTTGCTGATGTTGCCTTTTTAAAATTCCTTTCCCCCCCACAAAAAAAAAAAACACAGTGCCAAACAACGTTCAGCTGTCAACCTGAAAATATAGGCCAAGGTAAAGAACATGCATTTTTATTTCTTGATAAGTCTGTCATCTGCATCTATTTGGGGAAAAAAAAAATATGGTAGTGTCAAAAGGGCTAACTGATTTATAAATTAATACACTGAAAATTTTTAAATGCTAAAAGAACCACAACACCAGCAGCTTTTCTAAAAGAGCAATAGACAGTACAAAAGATTTTTGTTGAAAAGACATTTCAAACAGATAAAAGATTTTTGCAACTTGGTTTATAATATATTTCCAATTGTTAAAATGTCAAGCATTGCATGAAGTTCAGACTGGATTTTTTGCATTTTTGAGATCCTTCATGTAACCACACACTGAGTAACATCTCCTTTGGTTCAATTTCTTTAAAAATCAACATTTTTCCTGACACCAGGCCATAATTTATTTCAATTTGTTTACTCTTATAGGTCTAACTTCTTTCATTTTGTAAAACAAAAACAGCAGAAGAAATATAGAGACTTTGGTCAGCAAGGCCATATCCTTTATTAGTACAAACACAGCCTTTTTACAAGAAAGGAGTTAGTAGAACTTTTGATTGGTTTTGTTGAGACTTGTGTCTGAATGAAACTGTGCTGCCAGAGCTGAATGTGCTACAGCATAGAAGGCCTTCTGGATGAGACTGGCTCTTTAATACTCAGTCCACAGGCCTGATTATTAAAGATTATTTTGCAATTTTAACAGCTATTCTTTCACCAGAAGTTAAGTAAAATAGAATTGAACTAAACAGCAAATTCAAAATTAATCAAAACACAGAAACAATTATAGATCTGTAGTTGAGAAGCAGTGCTCAGAATAAACTTCATCAAAATGGGTTTCAGCCTTCCTAGATAAATCACTAGATTCCCCTGGATTATTATATTTGAGGGGATGTGGGTTTTTGGATGTTTTCTGTTTTTGATGTTTTTTATGTTGTTGTTGTTGTTTTGTTGTTGTTTATTCCACATAGGAGGGACTAATATTTCTTTGTCTCTTCTGTTTATTTTTCTGCATTCTGTTTTTCTTCTTTTCTGCTTTCTAGTATCTCGCTTCCATTCCTTCCTTCTTCCTTAATTTTGCTAATTTAATTTTTCTGATTACTTGCTCCAGATCTATTCTGTTAACTCATCATTTTCCATTCCCACTATCAGGAGATTACTGAGTAAGTTTGTAAAGGCACTGTCTGTAACTGAGCTGAAAACTACACACACACAAAGTTCATCTTTGTGGACTATATATCAACTTAGAAATTGTTACCCCAAGTTAACTGTATTGGAAATCATAACCATTTCAGAGAGCAATGGGAAGATAAGCTTCCTGACAGCCAATTGTTTTATCCACAAATAAAACATCAGTTCTGTGCTATGCATACAGGGCACGAGGCAGTTTTCCTTAACAATATTTACCCAGTTCTCTGTCTTTTAAGTAGATTGTCATCCTGAAGAAATTCATCAATACATGGAAAAACTGAGAAAAGTTGATAGCTTTCTTTAAGCTACAGGAAATGAGGCATTGTGGTCAATCACAGGATTAAAAACTGGAATACACTTACTGAAGTTGGGTCAAACATAGAAAATGTGTCCTTGCATTTCTTCAAGCACATAGACAGAAATAAGTGCTAATAACCATATTGTCATTAAATAACCATATTGTCATTAGCAACCATAGCTTGCCAATTATTTAAAAGATTTGTCAAGTCAGCTAATAAAAACTTACAGGAATGCAACCATTATCTGCATCAAGAGGATTTCAGCAGAGATATCAAACAATTAACTAAGTCTAATT
Source organism: Aythya ferina (assembly GCF_964211825.1). NCBI lineage: Eukaryota > Metazoa > Chordata > Aves > Anseriformes > Anatidae > Aythya > Aythya ferina. The sequence continues at coordinate 38,859,984 of NC_140297.1, read as the reverse complement.
AACAGAAGCTCATTTCTGAGTGATCACACTGCTTATTGTGTAAGTGGAGAGGTAGCAGGCAGGAAAACATTTCAGGTCTAAACCTGCCATCTATTTGTTCTATTTAATCATCCATTTAATTCATCTATTTAAATCTGTAAATGAATGAAATGTGAGTTGTTCAATCAATTAAATACACTTTTATTACTTGTCCTACCTTGTCCTACCTAAAAGCAAGGCTTATAGACAGGCCATGTTTATCAAATGTTGTGTAGGTTGCAGGTGGTCTCTAGATGCAGTATATAATTCTAGTTTATTACACTATAGAAGCAAAAACCTGAGGGGCATCAAAAAGTGTATGTAAAAGAGTCACAGCAATGATTGTCAATTGTAACTCAGATCTTGAGACAAGACTGAAAACTTGTGGTTGCTCTGCAGCACTATGGGAAGGAGCTCCCTTTTAACAGAGAGACAGTTTTGCATGAAGCACTGGAGTCTAGACATACAGATTTTGTTCAAAATAATTAACAAAGGAAAAGGAAAAGGAAAAGGAAAAGGAAAAGGAAAAGGAAAAGGAAAAGGAAAAGGAAAAGGAAAAGGAAAAGGAAAAGGAAAAGGAAAAGGAAAAGGAAAAGGAAAAGGAAAGAGTAAGAAGAAAAGGGAGGCAAAAAAAAAGGTTGAATCCCTTCCTAGATTTTCTCACTGAAGTAGACAGGATGGACTGTATACACCTTTATTGCCTTCCTCCTCTGTCTCAGAAGCTAAGACACTCATGTAGGATTTGTCCCCAGGCAGGTTGTATCTAAAGGTACCTGAATTATCAGCATATTTATTAAATTTCTGTCTTTCAGTCTATTTTATTCAATGTGAAATATAATATTCCCTGAGTCAAAGAGAGTTTCACAGTCACTAATATCTCAGGTTGTTGCACATTTTGTGAGTAACCACTAACTCTTTTGATTTGTCTGGGATTTTTTTGTAAGGCTAATGGATGAAAATGTCTCTGGGAATTTTCAAAGCCCAGTATTCTTTAAGTCTCTCAATAAAAACCTCTCTTTTTCAAATGGATTTTACTGTGAGGATTGTGTCAGTAAGTAACAGTAATTCAAGATGGTAGGCATAGACATTTTTCTTAGCTAGGGCTTCAAAACAGATATTATCCCCCCAACTTTCTGATCCCCCAACCTTTCTGATAGGCAGACTTTCTGTAAAATAATAGCTACATTAATAATAATAATAATAACAACAACAACAATCTGTTGTCTAACTTTTTTTTTTTTTTTTTGGCTAAATACATAATGTTTATTTTTAACACATGATTTTTTTTTTTTTTTTTTCCAGACTACAAAAGAAAAAGGTGCTTTTATAATAGTGTTGTCATTGATAACAAAGACACCACCATAGTTTCAGATGTTGTAATAGGAACAAAGGACAATTTTGCCTTGTAGATGATGTCTTCCTGTGGCAAGGCTGCTGTGGCAAGTAAACTCCTTTGAGTCCTGCATGAGTCTTGTTCTCCAGACTCTGGAGTGCAGTGGGATAATTATTACTAAATTCCAAAATTAATTAGCCTGTATTTATACTGTTTTGAAGGAGAATAACGTTATACACATATTGATGTTACAAGTAATTAAGAATAAAATCTTTGTTAAGATGTAATGTTAATTCCCTGATGCCTAAAAAGCAACACAATTATTTCTATGAAGCTTGAGGTTTTTGTATTGCAAAGAATTGAAGATTTTACTAAAACCAGACTTGTATTGTTTGCATCTCCTATTCCTATTCTAGACAGTCATAGTTGAGCATTACCTCAGACTTAAAAAACATAGATTTTTTTTTAAATTGAAAGTAACAGTTAATCAGAGACTAAATTTTCTTGCTCAGCTTAATAATAAAGTGAATCTCAAAGATTGTGTCTGTCTTAAAAACAAAATATAAAATATTTTCTGTTCCTGAGGTCAACAGTGGAGCACATTCCTTATTCATGTAGGTTATTCATTTAGCTTACACCAAACACGCACACACACAAAGGGGGGAGGGAAGGGAGAGAAGAAAAGTGAAAAACAGATCCATAAACAAATAAAAAAATATATACAGGCAAAAAATGTCAGAAAAATATCAGGGTAACTTCATTCTTACGGTGCCTTGGGAGCAAGCCTGCTCCCTGAATCTTTCTTTGGATTTGCATGTTAAAACAAAAGTTATTTTGGACCCATACCAGTATGGTATAGTATGAAGCACATTAGTTATCAAATAGGATAGGATAAAAGATTGGAAAAGACTTTTAAGATCAAGTCCAACTGTTAACCTACCATTGCCAACCCTGTACCTAAGCATACTGCACAAAGGACTTGACCATGTAATATAAATCTCTGAAGAATCAATTACCTGGCAGTTCTGAAACACTTCTGTACTGCTGTAACCAGCAGCCGATGTGATTCTAGTTACCTGTAAAAAGCAGAAAAGCGTATTTCCTCAGCAGATGTGCTGGGGATAAACAGGGACCTCTTCACTCCTAATGTCACCATTTTCTTTCTGCAGAATATTAGATCCTAGGCAAGTGAAATGGGCACAACCACAGAGACAGGTCATGAAAGGATGTGCAAAGTGAAACTATACCAAGCAGTAAAGCTGTACGTCTCCCTTCAGTATGTAGCAGTAGTTTTAACAGTCCTAAATATCTAAACTTACAGGCATGCCAAGTACAGACAGCACAAGCCACAGTTGGTTGCTCACAGGCACCTATTTTGTATGCCATCACTCTACGTGTGGAATCCATGTCTGAGTCTTGCAGTCAATTACCTATTTTGAGAGGGAGATGCATTTTTGTATTTGTTCCAAAAAGTTTATATGTTTTGCAGAAGTGATCAAAAGGAAAAAAAAAAAAAAAAAATTATTCTGGTTTGCTAAAAAGCCCATAGATCCCATTTTCTCCCCTCCTGTAAATTGCTTAAGCTGGAGTCACATATGCACCAGCAGGCATTTTTACTGAGAAGTATAGTTATCGTGTCATAAAATAAACAAAGCTTTCTGTAAGTAGATATGCCGTGCATACATGGGATAAATACAGCGATGAACAAACCAGGTGACTTTTATCCCAATTGTCAGTTTCAAGCAAGGGACTGCATTTTGCAACTATGAGTGAAAAAAATCATTTTTTAAACAACTGTGTAAGTTGTAAGTATTTGTCTGCAAACTGAGTACATTAAAACTATGTATATTAAATAAATAAGTAAAAACAACACCACAAAGCATTGATTTAGTCTGCCCCTAAAATTATAAAGAAGAGGCATAGAGATAAATGGAATATGGGATAAAATAAAACCTGAGTTTATATAATTGAGGCTATTCTAAAACAGAGTGACAGCATTCTTTGATAAGACAAGACATTCTAGAGAATCATAGTGGATGTATCTAGATTTTGTAAAGTCTTTGACACAATGACCTTAAGAAACATATTAACTGAACAGAAGGTAGGAATTGACCTTTCTTTTAAAAAAAAAAAAAAAAAAAGTATTTAAATTCCAGTTTTAATTCCAATATAAGTGTGAGTAGACAGTATTTTGTGATGGAAAAAGAATAAGCATAGACTAAGGATTTTAGTAGATCACCTCATATTACCGTATATTCAACCTCAGGCGTTTTAACAAATGGACCTAGAAAAGAGGGACGGAGGGAGAATGAGAAGGCTGTTGTGTCTTAAAAGAGAGTTCTTGAACCCAGAATCCTGGAGGATACTATCAACACTAAAGGAAGATAGAAATATCTCATAGGAAGTAATCCTGAAAATTCATGAAGTCTGTAGAAGAGGAATTTTATTAAGTAATGTGACTGTGCAATTTCAAGTGGATTTCTCCTAACATGGTTATTTATAATCTGGAGATGAAAAAAGGAAAAAAAGCCAAGTATGCTGACTGATCCAAGAAGTCAATGAGACCATGAAAATGGATTCAGCAGTCTAGTCACATGTCACATGACATGTGACATGGCTAGTAAAAATGAGATGTACTAGCACCATTAAACAAATACTACTGAGAATATTTGAAATACTATGTGCAGCTTTGTTTTCATTTTTGACTGAACTTAATAGTGTCAGGACAGAGCTACTAGAAAAATTGGGGAAACTGCAGGAATAAGAAGAAAAAGAACAGAATTTGGTTTGGCAACATAAAGCCTAAGGAGACATATGGCTCTATGTGAGAGAGAGTGCTTGTAAGGAAAGATGGGAACTACAAAAGCATTGCGTGTTTATTCATGTATTTATGTATTCAAAATTAAGAGAAATTTTCCATTGAAAGTATGAGTTAAGGAATAACACTATCTCCCAAACAGATCAACACCTCCCTCATAAATCCTGTTTGAAGATTAAGCTGAAAAAAATTAGAAACTACATGATGTGTTGATAGCAAGACACTTGGTTCTGTGACTCAGGAAATACCTGCTATTCCTGCCCTTTTGTGAAACTACCGAAAAGAAAAAAGAACAAAGAAAAAAAAAGAAAAAAAGAAAAAAGAAAAAAGAAAAAAGGAAAAAAGGAAAAAAGAAAAAAAATAAAGAAAAAGAAAAAGAAAAAGAAAAAGAAAAAGAAAAAGAAAAAGAAAAAGAAAAAGAAAAAGAAAAAGAAAAAGAAAAAGAAAAAGAAAAAGAAAAAGAAAAAGAAAAAGAAAAAGAAAAAGAAAAAAAAGAAAAAGAAAAAGAAAAAAAACGAAAATGAAAATGAAAACGAAAGAAAAAGAAAAAGAAAAAGAAAAAGAAAAAGAAAAAGAAAAAGAAAAAGAAAAAGAAAAAGAAAAAGAAAAAGAAAAAGAAAAAGAAAAAGAAAAAGAAAAAGAAAAAAAAGAAAAAGAAAAAGAAAAAAAACGAAAACGAAAATGAAAACGAAAGAAAAAGAAAAAGAAAAAGAAAAAGAAAAAGAAAAAGAAAAAGAAAAAGAAAAAGAAAAAGAAAAAGAAAAAGAAAAAGAAAAAGAAAAAGAAAAAGAAAAAGAAAAAGAAAAAGAAAAAGAAAAAGAAAAAGAAAAAGAAAGGCTAAAATGAAAGTCCTACACTAGGACTTTACACAAAACAGAAATGTTGAGAACATCTGCTCTGAGATGGGAAAACAGTTTTATAGCTGTCTTACTGAGATGAACACTGCAGAGATCCCCGTGATACTCTTCTAATATTTTATCACAAATAAAATATTTTAAAGGTTTGGGGCTGAGCAACCTGTTATTCATGGAAATTTCTTTGTTAGAATAGCTTCAGACAATTATTTTCAATATCTATAATTTTCACATTTTTAAACAAAGGTGAAGTATTTTTCCATTTCAGATTTCTTGTAATGGCAAAAACATTTCTGTCTTGTCCCCAGTTGCCATAAAGACTGTCAAATTTCAAAAACATTTTCTTTGTAGTATTTTACATTAGAATCTGCTATTTTTATGTGTTCCATCAGTACCTCCTCTAACATTAATTTTAGCAAAAGAATGAAAAAGAACTGCATAATGTATTAGAAGCTTTGGATATAGATAGTCTGTAAAAATACATACAGTAACAACATTTATCTATTTCACTGCTGAGTTGTCAACAGCTTTAGCTTTTAAAATCATGAATATTTAATTTCTACCATGTTCACTGTTCCATTTTCATTAATTGCTAAATTCCAGTATATGTAAACTTGTGTCAGGTGTACATTTTCATTTATAAGGGTGATTGCAGGTGATATAATTCCCTGTTAATTTTGCCATATGCTAAGAAAACCAACAATTTCTCTTCATCTAGATGCAAAAATGTATTTTGCAACTCAGTCTTCAAAGGCTTTATTTATGGAATCTGCTAGATTATCTTTAATCTCTATAAATTATTATGCAAGAATGACAGAAATTGCAAAGTACACAAGAATATAAAAGGTATTCTGCAAAAATACTTGTGGAGTTTAATTTTCATGCAACCAAAAGTGAAATGAGCACACTGAAAGATGGAAACTTCAACTTCTATACAATTTTTGGTAGGAATATCTCTAGTTATGTACACAAGAGGATCACTCTCCCTTTTAAGTACCCCTTTGCAAATGCCCCTAAAAGCCAGGGCATAATGAAATTCATTGCAAGGGCCAGGAGAGTAACAGCAAGCATTTAAAAGTTAATTAGTTTTGACATGTATTATTTCCACCCATATTATAGTATGTTCTTACAAATTTGTATACCTGAGTCTTTTAAGCTCTTCTTCCCCAAAGTATTTCTGAGACAAAAACAAAACAAAACAAAACAAAAAAATAAAACACCACCAAGAAAAGAAAGATACTAAGTTATATATCAGAAAGACAGACTACATATATAAACACTGTAGTTTTAAAAACACATCCATTCCTCAGACCTTGGTTAAATCCCATTTAAGTGTACTTCATATCTAAACTGACCATCTGAATTCCCTTTATGGTTAGAGAAATGGATATTTTCTGGTCATGATTATTCTCTTGTAATGTACATGTTAAAAATAGGTCAGATGAATCATGCTCTGAAAGTGCCTGTTTCTACCCACTAACTATAAAGAGAGAAGATGGCTCAAATATAGGTGGGTAGAGTTAATTGAAAGGAACAGTATCTGTCCTATACTCCTTAAAGTCATGGAAAACTAGAGCTCAGCTACCATTTATAAACCCATTCAATAATCTAAATCAAAACCCATGAAAATTTGGTTAATTAATTAAATGAGGGTTGATGTGGGCAGAGGGGTTTGTTTTTATCTTCTACGAAATTATTTCATTCCAGATGGAGTGTACAATGGTTTTCAGGTTAAAAATAAAATACAATAATAAAAGTATATCTCATCATATTTTAAAAGGCAAATATTAAGCTCCATTTTTTGCTTGCTACTAAATAAATATTTGATTAAAGAGCATACCATCACTTCTGTATTCCTCTATTCCACTACACAATCAAAAGGCAGCTCAAACACCCCTGCATTTGAGGTCACCTGTAACTTTGCCCTGGAACAAGCATTCAGTGCAGCTGGAAACCAAACTCTGCTAACTACTAACTGTACGGTCAGGCTTGTTGTTTGACAGCAGCTGCCACACGTGATTAACTGCAAGGAGGACTCTATCTTCCCTGGACACTCAATTCCCCTCCAGGGGAGGGTATTCCACACAGGCAAATCCCACAGTACGACACTGGCAATGATGCACTAGAGTAATCTGCAAATGAAGGCTTATCCTCAAGCAAGAACCATTGGTGTAACCTGACCCATTATAGTCCCACACTTCTAGATTGTTATTCTCATGAGTTGTCTTGTTTGATTCATGATGTTTATAAGTAGGGGCAGAGATTCTGAACATACCTTTGTGTAAACCTATTTGCAGAAAAGGCTGTGAATAAAATATTTTCTTATAGTCTTAGTGTTAACAAGATAATGCACTCAACTCCGCCTATATATGACCTCATTTGCAATGTATTGTGAATTATTTTCAGAAAAGTTTGTCAAGATAAGTCAATTTAAAAGATTGATTTGAAATAAGCTAGGGCTTTTGATATGTAAATAAAGTTACTTTTATAATAGGGGAAAAAAGCATAATACATATAAGAAAGATGAGTACAAGAAGTCAGACAGATAGGCGGGACATAGAAAAAAAAAGACAGGACAAGATAAAGAAAAAAAAAATATTTGGTCAGCATGATATATTCTGCTAGTAACAAAAGATCATGTTTCCACCTTGGCTTTTCACTGCCTCCTACAGAATGCAGTAGACTTCAAATTGTGTTGACTTGACAGTATCTTGGCTTTTCCAACGGTTTAGGTAGTAGATTCGCTACTGAGAAAACACTGACAGTTGTCTATGTCATCAGACACATTTACCTCTTAAGGCCATTCATGAGATACACCATTAGACTAAATACAAGTTAATAAATTTAAAACAAATACAAACAAATTACAACTTTAATGTTATTAATAGAGTGTGCATGTTTTCAATATTTCCTATGAAATAATTGAAACACTGAGTGGTTTGAAACATTTTATAGGCTTTTTCTAAATTGCCACCTTCACCTTCCACCTGTACCTTACCCTGTACCTGACATTGCAGGTTTCCAGCATTACTAGACTTTGACAGGTATTTGCAGTTCTCCTTATTATGGTCACATTTTCAGTTGCTTCCCAGCTGTCTATTTTATCATTTAAGGTACAGAATTTATGACCACAACTACAAAATCATACACTGAAGCAACTTTATATCACTACAGTTTTGTTGAGTGATGTGTAGTCATTAGAGGTGTTCCCAGGTCTCTAAGAGGTGGCATAGAAATAAAAAATAAATAAATAAAACAAAAAAATAAATAGGAAGAAATTATTTACTCAGAGGGTGGTGAGGCACCGGAACTGTTGCCCAGAGAAGTTGTGGTTGCCCAACTTCTGGAGGTGTTCAAGGCCAGGTTGGATGGGGTTTTGAGCAACCTGGTGTAATGGAAGGCATCTCTGCCCATGGCAGAGGGTTGGAATTAGACGATTTTTAAAGTCCCTTCCAACCCAAATTATTCTATGATTCTAATGACAAATTAAAGCTAGCAGCTTGACTAAAACATGGGCAGATTTTTAGTTGTTCTTGATCAAGAGTAAAAAATATGGTGATTAAAAAATTGGTAGATTTCATGATTCACCCATACTGACATGCAGCAATTACTATCCATGGAGTCCACACTGGTGTCCTGGTTTCAGTTAGCACAGAATTAATTTTCTTCCTAGTAGCTGGTGGAATGCTGTGTTTTGGCTTAGAATGAGAAGAGTGCTGATAACACCCCGATGCTTTAATTGTTGCAGAGCAGTGCTTATACTAAGCCAAGGACATCTCAGCCTTTGCTCTGTCCTGCCAACGGGCAGGCTGGGGGGGTGCAGTAAGAGCTGGGAGGGGACAGACCCAGGACAGGTGACCCAAACTAGCCAAAGGGGTATTCCATACCATCTGACGTCATGCTAAACAATATATAGGGGTGGCTAGCCGGGGGGAGGGGGCCGGACTGCTCGGGGTTAAGCTGGGCATCGGTCAGCGGGTGGTGAGCAATTGCATTGTGCATCACTTGTTTGTACATATTATTAGTAGTAGTACTATTATCATCATTGTATTATTATTATTATTATTATTATTATTATTATTATTATTTTCCTGTCTTATTAAACTGTCTTCATCTCAACTCACGAGCTTCACTTTCCATTTCTCTCCCCCGTCCCAGAGAGGGAGGGGGAAGGGTGAGCGAACGGCTGCGTGGTGTTTAGCTGCCAGCCGGGTTAAACCACGACAGTCTTTTTGGCGCCCAACGTGGGGCTCGAAAGGTTGAGATAACGGCAGATCTGACCAGAGTGTGTTAAACTAAAATTGGTATAAGTATTAGACCTGCTTAATAGTCACTTGTCATAATGCTGATTGCTTTAATCTCAACTGTGCTGCGCCTGTTTTCCAAATTGAGCATTATAGCACGTTATTTTCCGTATGTGCTCTCTGTCATGTTGTTTATCCTCTCCGGGCCCTGGTTTCAGACCATTATGGTACTGTGTGTTGTATCAGTGGCTTATGAGATGATGAAATATCTGGCCATGACTCTAACCTGGTATTTGTACTCAGTAACATCTTCGATTCTATACTTTGGAAACTGTATTTTGGAAACTATTAGCAATTGTATCTGTTGCCTTTTTTCATTAGGGAGTCAATCTGTGGAGGGGAAAGGGGAAGATAATTTTTCTTACTTGATCACTCTCCCTTTCTCCTTCACCACCCCTGTACCCTCCTTGATCACTCTCCCTTCCTCCTTCACCACCCTCTTATCCTCCGAGTTTATTACAATAGCTCTCCAAGATATTGAATATCCTTGGGATACTCAGACCAGCATAGTCCTGTTGTTCTGCCTCCTGAATGCACTTCAGGTTCTGCTTAAAGTTAAACAACTACTTATGAAGCTCATCCGGAGATCTGCCCGGAGGCAGTATAGTTGTGGGTGGCAGGGAGTATGGGTGGATATGGGCAGGCATCTAGAGCAGTTGGCACCCCCAGTGTGTTGGAAATTCACCCCTGAACAATGGCAAAATCCTCAAAAACTGGCAGAATGCTTGAAAAAAAGGTGTAATGATTCTGGCAGTTCCAAAGTAACACAAATCATTGTAACGTGCTGGGGCCTGGCTCATGCCTATCGAGCTGCCATTGATACTGCTGTCAACTTAGTGACAGACCCTGCGGCCACTCCAAACCCTGTGACAGATCCAACGGCCACTGTGACCCCTACGGTGGATTCTGCAGCCGCTCCAGTCCCAGCTCCTGCAGCCGCTCCAGTCCCAGCTCCTGCAGCCGCTCCAGTCCCAGCTCCTGCAGCTGCTCCAGTCCCAGTTCCTGCAGCCGCTCCAGTCCCAGCTCCTGCAGCCGCTCCAGTCCCAGCTCCTGCAGCTGCTCCAGTCCCAGTTCCTGCAGCCGCTCCAGTCCCAGCTCCTGCAGCCGCTCCAGTCCCAGCTCCTGCAGCCGCTCCAGTCCCAGCTCCTGCAGCCGCTCCAGCTCCAGCTCCTGCAACTGCTCCAGTCCCAGCTCCTGAAGCTGCTCCAGCTCCAGCTCCTGCAGCTGCTCCAGTCCCAGTTCCTGCAGTCGCTCCAGTTCCAGCTCCGGCCGCTACTCCAGTCCCAGTTCCTGCAACTGCTCCAGTCCCAGCTCCTGAAGCCGCTCCAGCTCCAGCTCCTGAAGCCGCTCCAGCTCCAGCTCCTACTGCTGCTCCAGTCCCAGCTCCTGCAACTGCTCCAGCTCCAACTCCAGCTCCTGTAGCCGCTCCAGCTCCTGTGGCCGTGTCAGAGAAACGAGCTGTAGCAGTGCAAGTTGACCCTGCAGAGGGCATTCCAACCCCTGTGGCAGACCCTGTAACAAAGTCAGAGAAACGAGCAGTAGCAGTGCAAGCTGCCCCTGTAGAGAAGGTGAAAATATGGTATAGAAATTCAAGTCGTTTAGAACGCAGAGAGTCTTCTGCCAATCCAGGTAAGGCTTCTGCCAAAACTAAGTATAGAGATGACGAAGATGATGACGACGCTGGGCCGTCAAGGATTCAGGAGGAGGAAGATGAGGATGCCGAAAGAGCAACAGTAACTACCCGAAGCCTAAACGAGCGCGAGCTACGAGATGTGCGAAAAGATTTTGGTCGCTGTATAGGTGAGCAGCTTGTCACCTGGCTGCTCCGGTGCTGGGACTCTGGAGCCAATTGTGTGGAATTAGACGGCAGGGAAGCCAAGCGGCTGGGATCCCTTGCTCGAGACGCCGGCATTGACAAAGCAATTGCAGATGGAGCACGACCCACCAGCCTCTGGAGGCGTCTCCTCTCAGCTGTGAGGGAAAGGTATCCCTTCAAGGAAGATATTTTATGTCTACCAGGCAAGTGGACCACTATGGAGAAGGGAATCCAGTACCTGAGGGAATTAGCCGTACGGGAAGTGATTTATGAGGATCCAGACCTCAAACAAACATCCACAGATCCAGATGAAGTCAAGTGTACACGACCCATGTGGCGGAAGTTTGTACGGAGTGCACCATCATCATATGCCAGCTCATTGGCAATAATGGCCTGGAAAGAGGATGAGGAACCCACAGTGGGTGAAGCGGCTAAACAACTCCGGCAGTACGAAGAAAGTCTCTCCTCTTCCTTACAGGCCTGCGTCTCAGCTGTGGAGAAACTTTCTGAAAAGGTTCACCAACTTGAAGAGAGATTATTCTCCTTCGCACCTGTACAAAGCAGTGTCTCAGCTGTCAGGGGTAGGCGTTCACCCACACAAGGAAGACGATATGGTGGGTACTCACCCCGTGCCACCCTGTGGTTTTACTTACGAGACCATGGAGAGGACATGAGAAAGTGGGATGGAAAATCTACCGCGACCCTAGAGGCACGGGTACGTGAGTTGCAAAAGAAAACAATCAGGAAAAAGGGATTCTCCGAAAAGTTTGCTGCTCCAACTTCCAGCAGACAGTCCTTCAAACACAGAAACGAGGAAGATTCTGACCAGGATTAGGGGGGCCCTGCCTCCAGCCAGGGGGAGGAAAGGGACAATCGAGTTTATTGGACTGTGTGGATTCGATGGCCTGGCACATCACGCGCACAGAAGTATAAGGCTTTAGTAGACACCGGTGCACAATGTACTATAATGCCATCGAGCTATAAAGGACCAGAGCCCATCTATATTTGTGGAGTGACAGGGGGATCTCAGCAGTTGACTGTATTGGAGGCTGAAGTGAGTCTGACTGGGAATGAGTGGGAAAAGCACCGCATTGTGACTGGTCCGGATGCTCCATGTATCCTTGGCATAGACTATCTTAGAAGAGGATACTGCAAGGACCCAAAAGGGTTCCGGTGGGCTTTTGGTATTGCTGCCTTAGAGACAGAGGGCATTAAACAATTATCTACCTTGCCTGGTCTCTCAGAGGACCCCTCTGTTGTGGGGTTGCTGAGGGTCGAAGAACAGCAAGTGCCAATTGCTACCACAACTGTGCACCGGCGGCAATATCGCACCAACCGAGACTCCCTGATTCCCATCCATAAGCTAATTCGTCAATTGGAGAGCCAAGGAGTGATCAGCAAGACTCATTCACCTTTCAATAGTCCCATATGGCCAGTGCGAAAGTCTAATGGCGAGTGGAGACTAACAGTGGACTATCGCGGCCTGAACGAAGTCACGCCACCACTGAGTGCTGCAGTGCCGGACATGCTGGAACTTCAGTATGAACTTGAATCGAAGGCAGCCAAGTGGTACGCCACAATTGGTATCGCTAATGCATTTTTCTCCATCCCTCTAGCAGCAGAGTGCAGGCCACAATTTGCCTTCACTTGGAGGGGAGTCCAATATACTTGGAATAGGCTGCCCCAGGGGTGGAAACACAGCCCTACCATTTGCCATGGGCTGATCCAGTCTGCACTAGAGCAGGGGGAAGCTCCTGAACACCTGCAGTACATCGATGACATTATTGTGTGGGGTGACACAGCAGAGGAAGTTTTCGAGAAAGGGAAGAAAATAGTCCAAATCCTTCTGAAAGCCGGTTTTGCCATAAAACAAAATAAAGTCAAAGGACCTGCACGGGAGATCCAGTTTTTAGGAATAAAATGGCAAGATGGACGTCGTCAAATCCCAATGGATGTGATCAACAAAATAACAGCTATGTCTCCACCAACTAACAAAAAAGAAACACAGACTTTCCTAGGTGTTGTGGGGTTTTGGAGAATGCACATCCCAAATTACAGTCTGATTGTAAACCCACTCTACCAAGTAACTCGTAAGAAGAATGAGTTTGAATGGGGCCCTGAACAACGACAAGCCTTTGAACAAATCAAGCAGGAAATAGTCCATGCAGTAGCCCTTGGGCCAGTTCGAACAGGACCAGATGTAAAGAATGTGCTCTACACTGCAGCCGGGGAGAACGGCCCCACCTGGAGCCTCTGGCAGAAAGAACCTGGGGAAACTCGAGGTCGGCCTCTGGGGTTTTGGAGTCGGGGATACAGAGGATCTGAGGCCCGCTATACTCCAACTGAAAAGGAGATATTGGCAGCATATGAAGGAGTTCGATCTGCTTCGGAGGTGGTCGGTACTGAAGCGCAGCTCCTCCTAGCACCCCGATTACCGGTACTAGGCTGGATGTTCAAGGGAAGGGTCCCCTCTACGCATCATGCAACTGATGCTACATGGAGCAAGTGGGTTGCACTGATTACTCAGCGGGCTCGAATAGGAAACCCCAGTCGCCCAGGAATATTGGAAGTGATCATGGACTGGCCAGAAGGCAAATACTTTGGGATATCATCAGAGGAGGAGGTGGGTCGTGCTGAAGAAGCCCCACTGTACAACCAGTTGCCAGAGAATGAAAAGAAATATGCCCTGTTCACTGATGGGTCCTGTCGTATTGTGGGGAAGCATCGGAGATGGAAAGCTGCTGTATGGAGTCCTACGCGACGAGTTGCAGAAGCTGCTGAGGGAGAAGGTGAATCGAGTCAGTTTGCAGAAGTGAAAGCCATTCAGCTGGCTTTAGACATTGCTGAACGAGAAAAATGGCCAGTTCTCTATCTCTACACCGATTCATGGATGGTAGCAAATGCCCTGTGGGGATGGTTACAGCAATGGAAGCAAAACAACTGGCAGCGTAGGGGCAAACCTATCTGGGCTGCTGCATTGTGGCAAGATATTGCTGCTCGGGTAGAGAACCTGGCTGTGAAAGTACGCCACGTAGATGCTCATGTGCCCAAGAATCGGGCTACTGAAGAACATCAAAACAACCAGCAGGTGGATCAGGCTGCTAAGATTGAAGTAGCTCAGGTGGACCTGGATTGGCAGCATAAAGGTGAATTATTTATAGCCCGATGGGCCCATGACACCTCAGGCCATCAAGGTAGAGATGCAACATACAGATGGGCTCGTGATCGAGGGGTGGACTTGACCATGGACGCTATAGCACAGGTTATTCATGACTGTGAAACATGTGCTGCAATCAAGCAAGCCAAACGGTCAAAGCCTCTTTGGTATGGAGGACGACGGCTGAAATATAAATATGGAGAGGCCTGGCAGATTGATTACATCACACTCCCTCAAACTCGCAATGGCAAGCGCCACGTACTTACAATGGTGGAAGCAACCACCGGATGGCTGGAAACATATCCTGTGCCTCATGCTACCGCCCGGAACACCATCCTGGGCCTTGAAAAGCAAGTCCTATGGCGACATGGCACCCCAGAAAGAATAGAATCAGACAATGGGACTCACTTCCGAAACAACCTTATAGACACTTGGGCCAAAGAACATGGTATTGAATGGGTGTATCACATCCCCTATCATGCACCAGCCTCCGGGAAAGTTGAACGATACAATGGCCTGTTAAAGACTACCTTGAAAGCAATGGGCGCTGGGACGTTCAAAAACTGGGATACGCATTTGGCAAAGGCCACCTGGTTAGTCAATACTAGGGGATCTACCAACCGAGCTGGACCTGCCCAATCAAACCTGTTACGTACTGTAGATGGGGATAAAGTTCCTGTAGTGCATGTAAAAAATATGCTGGGTAAAACAGTCTGGGCTACTCCTGCCTCAGGAAAAGGCAAACCTATTCGTGGAATTGTTTTCGCTCAGGGACCTGGATATACTTGGTGGGTGATGCAAAAGAACGGAGAGGTCCGGTGTGTACCTCAAGGAGATTTAATACTGGGTGAGAATAGCCCATGAACTGAATTGCACCATGTTAAATAGTATATTATACTGTATGTTATCACTACCATGATTACTATAGGTGACTAATTAGAATGTATGGAAAAGAGTGTAACCTGAGCATGACATAAATGGTATGGAATAAGGGGTGGATAGATGTCCTGGTTTCAGTTAGCACAGAATTAATTTTCTTCCTAGTAGCTGGTGGAATGCTGTGTTTTGGCTTAGAATGAGAAGAGTGCTGATAACACCCCGATGCTTTAATTGTTGCAGAGCAGTGCTTATACTAAGCCAAGGACATCTCAGCCTTTGCTCTGTCCTGCCAACGGGCAGGCTGGGGGGGTGCAGTAAGAGCTGGGAGGGGACAGACCCAGGACAGGTGACCCAAACTAGCCAAAGGGGTATTCCATACCATCTGACGTCATGCTAAACAATATATAGGGGTGGCTAGCCGGGGGGAGGGGGCCGGACTGCTCGGGGTTAAGCTGGGCATCGGTCAGCGGGTGGTGAGCAATTGCATTGTGCATCACTTGTTTGTACATATTATTAGTAGTAGTACTATTATCATCATTGTATTATTATTATTATTATTATTATTATTATTATTTTCCTGTCTTATTAAACTGTCTTCATCTCAACTCACGAGCTTCACTTTCCATTTCTCTCCCCCGTCCCAGAGAGGGAGGGGGGAGGGTGAGCGAACGGCTGCGTGGTGTTTAGCTGCCAGCCGGGTTAAACCACGACAACTGGAAAAAAAATCAATGCAGTTTCTGTGGGCTATGCTATTACAGTGTGAGATTACAATGAAAAAAACCTCTCAGATATTGCTTATTATTAGTCTTTTTATAATGTCACCATGAGTCTAGATTTATAAGGAGGAAATTAATCCACTGCAAGACCATACACACTGACAATTCTAGTTGCAACATAAGTACAACAGTAGTAATAATTTCAATGACCGCCTATAGAAAAAAATCCTCTTAATAAAATGAAATTCTAGCATGAAGTATATTACTGTTAAAAATGCAAAGGAAATTAAAGAAAATAAAAGCCAAATAAAAATTATTACTAAGATTCACAGGTAAATCTGCATATATAATCCATTCTTATTTTTCTGGTTACATCTCTCAAAGCATGGATCTAGCATGAATTTAGGGAATATATGCCAACAAGCTGAATAAGCACCCTCTACCTCACCCCTCTGATTGGGGGTTACTCTCTTGTGTGCATGTATATCTTTTGCTTGTTATAGCCTGTATGTTGCATAACTATGAAATTTGATAGATCAGCACTGAATTCTTTCACAGTGATATATGTTTCCATAGTGCTAACTGAAAATCATTACACGTAGTTATTTTCCAGTTTATGACTGAATAAAAATGCAAGAAGCTTTCAAAATTAACTTCTCAGCAAAAGTGTTTATACAAGATCATCATCTGTTAGTCTTTGAATGAAATTAGTTTCCTGCTTACTTAAAGTACAGTCTACAATGAGCTGCCAGATTTTTGCTGCTGATGATCATATGAACCTTCCTATCCTCACTCTCAAATTCAGAAGTTCTACATGGGTCAATAATGACAGCTCATAAGCTTCCAGCCCAAGCAGAAAAGCTGCTTGGAGGGAGGCATAAAAAAAGTGGAAGATTGAAACTACATGTCAATATTCAACAGAACTTCCTTTAAACTGCTCCAATTTACACCAAAGCCACAACAACAGTATTTTGGAATCAGGAGGTTGCAAATGGTTATTAAACAACGGTGTCTCCATCTCCAGTAGTATATGATTTCCTGTGAAATAGATAAAAAGATGATAATTTATCTTCCTTGATTCACTCTGAAAGGCTCTGTAAACTCCTAATAAATTTGATACTTTCAGCCATGGTTTTGGTGTATGTTTACTTTTAACACATAGTTACACTGATGTAGTCATTTTATATAATTTCTGCTGACACAAAGGATCAGCATATTAATTTTAGAAAAAGGCAAATCTGTATAGCACATTTCTTTTCTGTTTCTCCCAAGAGCATATCACAAACATGTACACTCGACGAAGCTGACCAAGATGTGCAATGAAAAGTATCTACAACAAAAGTGCTCTACAACCAAAAAAACTGTCCACTCCAAGAATCTACAGGGTCTAATCTGCCCTGGTGGACATGATCAACAGTTGCCCAACAGAAGTTGGAATGGACTGCAGCAACAACAGAGAAAGAAACACCAAGCACAGCAACAATCTGGTGTAACATACTAACTCATTAATGGATCATAACTACCTTGAGTTCCTGCCTACTTTTAAGAATTCCTACTCTTAGAAGTAATAGAACACCTCTGTAAGGGGTGGAGCTTAAGCTGTTCTCTTCAGTCTGTGGTAGCTCTGTGATGACTTGTATCATTCCCTTAGAACATAGTGTTTGAAAATAAGGAAACCTCACATTAACTAATATGTTGCAAATTAATCATAGAAATTTAAAATATCTTGTAAATTCAGTAGCATCCTGTAAAATTTTCAAGTCTATGGCAACACTTACGTGCATGTGGATAAAAACATTTCACATCAGAAAATAAATATCACCGAAGTACAGGAAAGTTTACAGTGAATATTTTAATAACATCTGAATTATTTCCAGTTCTTTGCTTGGTGCATAAATTCAAAGAGTATTTGATATGATGGTATACAAAGAGGTGTCTAGTGGGACTTGTTCTGCCAGCTTCTATGGGAATAATATTATTCACTGCCCTTTTAAATTAGGGCTTATATGTTGAGCTTGATTAGGAGAAAAGTTTGCATAAGTTTTCCTTAAATTATTTTCTTGTTCCAGTTACATCATTGATTTAGAACTCAAGTAGTACTCACAAGGATTAAGGACACAGTTCAGAAAAGTGATGACACCTACGTGGCATTACAGAGCAATCCATAATGGCATGGAAACTTCATTTTAAGGAGAAAAATGTCAAGAAATACTAATGAAAGAGCAACTTAGAAAAACACTAATGCATTCAAATAGATGTACTCAGACATACTGCTTCTTATCCTTCTATTTTAAGAGCTTTTAAATTTAAAGAGTGAGAGGTTTTATTCAATGTTATAATATTTTCCTACATTACACTATGTAATAATCAGGAAAGCGGTAAGTGCACATAAGGAGACAAATGGAAAAGAAAATAATCCTACTTCCTTCAGCTCAGTGGAATCACAGTGTAATTCATGTAATGCAAGTAGATGTAAACAAGAGTCAGTAAGAAAGCACCTGCAGACCTACATTCCATTGCCTTAACAAAAAAAAAATGGCCTGAAAAAAAGAGCAGCTTCATTACAATCAGATGTTGACTATATAATATGGAGCTTTGCAGCTCCTGGAAACTCAGCAGCACCTATAGAATGTCCCATTCTGCAACATACAAGGTGCAAATGAGGAGGTCATTTATTTCATATAAATAAAAAACAGATGCCTTAATAACAAATGATATAACAATAACATGCAATTCTGAATATATAATCACATTGATGTCTACCTATGAGATGTCTACCTATCTATCTTTTCTTAAAGATTTCTTATCCTATCCTATCCTATCCTATCCTATCCTATCCTATCCTATCCTATCCTATCCTATCCTATCCCAGAAAACAAAGTTATTATTAGAGAGAGTGTTGATCAATGCAGACAAAGCAAGGAAAAAAAAGGAAAAAAGGGAAAAAAGGAAAAAAATGAAAAAAATAATGCCTCTGTCCTATTCTGGTCATTATGACCAATTGCTTATTGTGTGGTCTTTATAATATTGTTTCTTTTCCTTTCAGCTGCTTGAACTACAAATTTTCTCAGGGCCACACCACTCCCTTAAGACATGCTTGGATTATATTTACTGCGGGTCTTCTTTCTCATTTTATTTTGTGGCATCATTGTAATAAATTGCTGGCATTTCTGCCCTGGAGACTCATTTGAATATATCACAGAATCATTAAGGTTGAAAAAGATCTTAGAGGTCATCTGGTCCAACCATCCTCCTACCACCAATATCACCTACTAAACTATGTCCCTAAGCATCACATCCAACTTTTCCTTTATCACCCCTAGGTGATATCACCCCTAGGGACAATGACCTTTATCATCCCTTTATAAGTTCCCTTTAATACCCCTAGGGACACTTCCCTGGGCAACCTTTTCCAATGTCTGACTACTCTTTCTGAGAAGAAATTTTTCCTAATTTCCAACCTGAATCTCCCCTGGTGTAATTTGAGGCCATTTCCTCTAGTTCTATTGTTAGTCATCCGTGAGAAGAGGCTGACCTCCAGCTTCCTACACCTTCCTTTCAGGTAGTTGTAGAGAGCAATAAGGTCTCCCCTGAGCCTCCTGTTCCTCAGACTAAACAACCCCAGTTCCAACATCTGCTCCTCATAGGACTTGTGTTCCAGGCCTTTCACAAAGCTTTGTAACCCTCCTTTGGACATACTCCAGGGCCTCAATGTCTTTCTTGTACCAAGTGGCCCAAAACTGAATACAGTACTTGAGAAGCAGCCTCACCAGAGGAGAGTACAGGGGGATTAATCACTTCCCTAGTCCTGCTGGCCACACTGTTTCTGATACAAGCCAAGATGCCATTGGCATCTCAAGACTCCTAATTCAGGATAGTAAAATAATCTTATTTCTCTTGAGACCTGGGAAAAACACTCACAGTAATTATCCCACTGGAAATGCTTCTCTAGTCACAAATTACTTACTAATAAGCATAGCTATTTAGAAATACAAATAAATGGAATTATTCATTGAAATGTAATTTCATATGTATGTATTGTTAATGAATGACTTGCTGTGACTGCATGGCTGCCACTCATATTAACATATTTTAATTCTTTATTATATTCTTCACTTACAATATATCCTAATTTGCTACTTAGAACACATGATCATGAAAGTGCATGCACACATGATGCCTGGAAGAATTATATATGTTGAAGAAAAGTTTGTGTTAGGGATAGAAGAAGAAAATACAAAACTCAAATTCTATGTTTCCTGATAAAACACATTGAAATTTTTAAATAAGAAATTGACAAATTTTAACTAGAGACAATAAGGAAAATAGATTAACTCATGAGTTAACCACAGCAGACAGACATCAAGGGTAAGAGGCAGTACTTCAATTTAGTGATGACAATTCAG
This sequence comes from Aythya ferina, assembly GCF_964211825.1. Lineage (NCBI taxonomy): Eukaryota > Metazoa > Chordata > Aves > Anseriformes > Anatidae > Aythya > Aythya ferina. Next base: position 38,839,683 of record NC_140297.1, on the reverse strand, counting down.
TACTTTTTCAAATCTACTATTTGGAACACAGTAAGGCATATTAATGATTTACCTCTATAGACATAATTGATTCTGTGATATACCTTAAACATAAAAACTTTGCTTCTAATTTTCTTGATATCTGACATTGACATTCATGCTTACAGTTTCATTTTTGCTTGCCATAATGATGGATGTTTACAAAAAAAAAAAAAAAAAAAAAAAAAAAAAGACTTCCAAAAAAGCCATGCTACTAATTCCTCTTTTTTACAAAATTGAGTGTTTCTCTATACCTCCTTACTATCCAACGTGAAATAGTGTCTTGTCTTCTCAAGTACAGGTGCTGCAACAAGTAGACATTCAACAGTTACACAGGAGTCTTTTATTTTCTACTTTGTTCCCTGATCATTGCCTACAAGAGACAAAGCATTAATGTGAAGCTTGACCTAATGAGGTGTGTGGTATGAGGAGAAGCAAAGAAAAGCAGATAGAAGAGAAAAAAAAGATTCCCTTCTCTACTGTCTAGTTTAGTGTGTTCATTTCTTTTGCAAGTTATTTTCCTTATTTACAAAAAACATCTTGAACTTAGGCTATTAAATCCTGCACACTTCTACAAAGAAGCTGACAGTAACACATACCGAGCAAGAAACTTGGTAGTTTGATAGACACTAGAATAAGCTCCAGTAGATTAAACTGGATGTTTTCATTAAAAGAGTCATATTTTATTAAGCTTTATATATATGACAGAGGTGGATACAACAGAAGAATTTTTTTTTTCATTTATAGGCAAGAATCTCAAAAAAATGACTTAAAATGTCTGCCTCAAAGTTTATACCTAAACCCAGACACATGACATGGAAAAATCCATTACCAGCAAGTGAAACAAAGTCAAAGAGTTTACCTTGAATTAATAAATTAATTAAAGATTTAATTATGCAGTGATTTCTTGCAGTGTTCTTCCCATCTGAGCTGGAAAATTTTGTCTGACACATACAGGACCACAACATTCAGTTAAATGGATCCAATCTTATTCTCCATGATTGTCAAACAAATATATCAAGACTGTGCTCACTGATTTATCTCCCACATATTTTTTGAAAGGCACATAGGAATAAAAAGAAAATCCGCATAACAAGATGTATATTAAATTATCTTTACTGGTGGACTACAGAATTTCATACAGACATTCATAGGCTAAACCAGGCAGTGGTGAAGGGCTATTTGTGACTCCTGCATGCTATAGGAGTTATCAGAAATGTTCTGACATTAGACAAACCCAGCCTATAACTTTTCTAAAGAAAAGTCAGCACCTCTTCTCTAGCAAGGTCTACTATCCTAATGGAAAGACACTGGGGAAAGAACTGACACTTACAATCTGATCTAGATCGATTATTGTAGGGCTTGAAGTTATTCTGCTGACCTAAGACACTTGCAATTTTTTAGCCATTCACCCATAGCATTTCACTCAGTTCCCATGCCCACATTTTTAAATGCATCCATTTCTGATCAACAGCTAAAACTGATTAGTATTTCTGATTTCTTAAAAAATGTCTCTGGATCAGGACCTTCCTGTAAGTATGTTTTTACTTAATTACTTTGCTAAACAGAGCAAGGAATGTTTTACAGGTAGGTAAGTGACAAATATTGTTGCTTTCTAAACATCTCTCCTCTGTTCAATTAAGCAGATCTTCTATCACCTGCATGCCACATACATAATAGCCACTAGTGATTTTTTTATTTTCATTTTTTTGAATTGAAAGATACTCTTAAGTCAAATACAAGATATGTTGTAAACAATAAGAGATTTTTCTGAAGAGGTTTATGATTCCTTTCAATATAGTAAATCTTCCAAGAGATCTTTTAATAGCAAATGGGGTTCCTCAAATAATTTACCATCCTTCAATTAGAAAGATATTAATAAAGAAAGAAGATACAAAGCAAATGGAACATTAACGATAACACCTCATAAATACACCTTTGAAAGACTGGTAGCAAACCCCACCCCTCCAAGACTCTGTTTATATTCTTTGTAAAATTTAAAGCTGTATAGTTATTTCTTCATCTCCTGTTCATACAGCATTTATTATATGAAATTAAGTCAGTTCCACCAAAGAAAACTTCATAGCAATTCATAACAGCCATAATGGGATGCTTACAAACATTTCCATGGTTGGAAAAGATATAGCAAAACCCAATAAAGCTTTGCCTGTTGCTCTGTTTGGAATACGAGGTCTCCTAATGACATACGCCAGTGCCATTAGATATTATCTGATACTGTGATGCAAATATTTCATTGTCTCTGTCTCTACTTAAACACTGTACCTGCCATGACATTTATGCCTTCTCAGCTGCTAAGATGGAAGAGCATCTCCTCCACCCAGCATCTCAGCATTTTCAAAATTCCTGACTACTCAGATTTTTTTTCCTTCCTCTGTGTGGTTTTAAAATTGTGGTATAAGATGTAGAAACTCAAGCCCATCTATTGCATATTTCTTGTACCAGCATGACCCATTTTTCATTCTGAACTGTATAAAAATATTTTTGTGTTTCACAGGTTCTGAAAGAATTGGCTGATGATGTTGTTCATTAAGGGATTAGTTTTATGGATTTAAATCTATCTTCCTTATTTATTCTCTCATGTTTGAAGATAATGTCAAAAATAAATGAATTTAGTTATTTCTACTAAATAAAGTATAGCAAGAAAATAATGCGGTTAATTCTAAAACCCTTTAAATTCTAGCTAAAATATAAGGCAAGTAATTTTGGCAAACCTCAAAGTATGAGAACTTTTAAATAATTTTTAGAAAATCAATGAAACTGTTGATTATGCTATAATATCAAAACTCTAGTATTACTTTAGGCTCCACATGGCACTGTTTTCCTCTGTTTTCCACAGTTTCCAGTCACTGCTACCTCCCCATGCCAGCCAGTGCAAGAGCAGTTGCTGCTCATTTCCTCTGTTTATGCCAGGATGCAGGAGCATGGACCTTAACATTTGAAGAGAAGCAGACTGATTCCATTGCCAGCAAGAAATTAAATAAAATTTGAGCAGGCAAAATCCTGGTATAAGCAACTGACATATTTCCCATTTTCTTCAATGGAACTGTGAAGATCTGTGCTTTGTCTAGTACTTGCATTCATTACACTTGCAGTCTTAACTACACATGATATAAATCTAAGAATAAGTGCAGTAATACTGACTGGGAACTCAGAGCTGCATAATCTTGTTGACGTGAGTATATGTGACTGTCTTACCTGTCAGTTTAGAGATTTTAGAATTTTATTCGGTACTGCGAGAATTTTAAAATAGTCTTTCGATCCTGTGTAACCAAGTTCCACCAAAACAATAATTAAGCTGTACTAACATAAAACTGGTTTGAAAGATTAATCAAAGCCAATAATTTCTAACGTGTTTTCCCATTGCTCCTACTTCATCTTTTGCATCTACATCATTGTTGACAGTTTGCTATTCAGTATAATAGATATGTCAGTGTCCTTATTTTCACCTTTTTTAAACCAATAATTTGAGAACGGACAGGGCTAGAAGAACCTCTGGCATCAAATAACATTGTGTGTATCTCTGAAAAAAAATCCACAAAACAACACAACTCTACTCTCCTGAACGTAACATAACCAGCTTTGTTTTGTCCAAACTAATCTTCGGAAACAGTATTTTAATTCTGAACATATCTTTAAGCTTATACAAAAAGAGGTAAACTTTTTAAAATGTCATGTAAAATATAAATAGGAAGATATTTAGATGTTATTTTTTTGTTTATGACTTTTTAAAGTCAGATTTCTCACTGTGACCATACATCCAAGTGGTTGAAAGGAGAATTAGTTATTCCCTCAATTAATCTTTTAAAATGTAAGTTTTCCTTATTGTCTTTCATTTCCAGCCTCTTTTAAAATAAACTCTTACAAGTTGAGTTCAGTTTGCTGCAACTCGAGTTTCCTCAGAAACTCATTTCCTTAACTATGCTCTTCGGTTATTAATGATCATAATGACAGGTCACAGATTTATAGCTTTTCTGCTAAAAACTGATGAAGCCAGAATGAAACATTTTATGTACCTTCCTGTGACTTAAAAACATCACGTGTAAAAGTAATATCAGGTTCAAAGATTAATATTTACCCATATATCACTCCTGGGACTATAATACTTCAGTTTTAGGAAACATATTATAGCAAAAACAACAACAACAACAAAACAAACAAACAAAACTAAAAATACTTTATTCAATCTATTTTGTGATAGCTTTACATATATCTTGACAGATAATCAGGATGATCATTTTAATTGACACTGAATATGCAAATAGATCTGGCAATAAGTACATTTGAAGTGTTCTGTGTCTTAATTAGAGCAGCGTGAAATCGACAACAAATTATTTCCTCAAACTTATAAATAAATGGGGCATGTTCTACACTCCTCTTTCACGCAGAATTGGATAGGTACCTTGCAGTTCACTATTCCCATTGGGCAAAAGGGAGCAATAACTACAACAAGCAGGTCAGAGCACTGAATAAGTTTCCTTTAAGATATAAAATTTGTTTCATCATCACTTGTCTTTGGGATTTAGGAAAGGAAAAAAAGCTTCCCCCTCCCCCCTCCTCCCCCCCTCCATCATTGATATAGGAAAGAAAATGGAGCTGTCAAAGGTTTTAGTTTCTACTTTTTTTTTTTTTTTTTTCCAACTACCTTGACTCTACAGAAGAAAAGCAACAGTACAGAAACAGCTGATGTTCCTTCATGCTTCTACTGGGATGAATGGAAGATAACATGGCAGAGCTCCACACAGATCATTCACTACCTTAGCCCATCCTCTTTATTTCTGGCTTAGCATGTCACCTCTGCATATGGCTCTATCAAAATTAACAAAATAATTAATAACATAAGGTAACAGATAAAATCATTACAAGATGATCAGTACTAAGTCGTTACCTTTCCCCTGAGCCTGTCTTCACCCAGTGAAAACATGACATAGTCTCAAACATTAACAGTGCTTCTTCCCACTTTAATACAAAGGTCACTGAAGATAGATGAAACAACGTTGGCTGGTTTTGCACAGAAACATATCAAGAACACTAACAAGATCTATTATTTTGGCTGTGCTGTGAAGATATTAATCACCCCCAAGAGAGTACAAACGTGGTAAATCTCCATGGCTGTTTGTGCAACAATCATTAGACCATGGCTTAAGGGAATGGATGCAGACTCTGGCCCAGTTGTTGTTATTTTTGAAACTGAAATTCATTTAAAATCATTCTCTGGCAGAGTTAGGTTGCTGGAATTATATGTGAAACACAGAGTCTCTTGACCTGAAAAAAGATTTTTTCCCCTGCTACAGAAATATCATGCAAGTTTCAAGAAATCATAGCTTGTCTCACCCTATGCAGCTGGAACCACATACATAATGACTGAGAAGCTGTGAATTTCCTAATCACACTGATGAGCAGGTACTTGGGCTCTGTTCTAAGACAAGGATCAAAATTGCAGATAAGGTAGGTATGATCTTGATAACCACAATGCCTGTAAGGAGCCTTTCTACAATCTCAATCAAGTTCAAGAAGATGAACAACAAAACAGATCTGACCGTGAAACCCTTCAAACAATGAATGTGGGTACAAGAACAGTGATTTGATCACTGTTATTTCATGTGAAAAAAAAAAAAAAAAAAAAAAGTTTTATTTTCTATGTTGTTCTTACAGTAAGCCAGAGAAATAAAATATCCATTCCCTAACCTGAAGTTGAACCGGCCACTGGCCGTGTCCTGAGATAGGTCCTCTCTCTGCATATTGCTGTGGAAAGTTCCACCAAAATGCTTTTAAGAGCTATCTTGAATGCTGAGGTATTTAACTACTGTAATGTCTAGCGTATTATTCAAAACAGACCATACTGAAAGAAAAAAACAACAGTAGCAACAAACAAATTAATTAAAAGTGAAATCCCCTAAACTCTGTTATAGTCTTAAAACAAAACAACAATAAAACCAAAACCTATTGGGAAAAAATATGTTTCTTGCATTATTAAATAAGGTCCTATTTTTCATTTGTCATGCATTGCATCCTCCTCAAAAAGGGAAAAAAATTCCACTGAATGTTGAGTATTCAAAATTATATAGAATCATAGAAACACACAGACAAAAGCAGGTTCATCTATCTCCATCAGCATTTAGAACTGACCCAAGCCTATATTTTATGACCAGCTGGTATAGAAAACTTAAGAGTTAACAATTACATTCCTTAAGATCTGTTCTCACAACCCATTTTCCTTCTTCTAAATATATATATATATATTCAAATATATTATAATATATATATATTATAATATATATTATAATTATATCATATATATTATAATATATATATATATATTCAAATATATATATATATATATATTCAAATCTAATCCAAGGTATTTGTTAAGTACACATATTTACTTTCTAAACAAATCTTTGTATCCACATCAAAATGAAACAAAAAAAAAAAAAAAAAAAAAACAAAAAACAACAAAAATAACCAATATACCACAGGCTTAAAAAATCATGATTTTTTTCTTGTTTGGGAACTCTTGTCATCATTCTAAATTTATTTGTTGAACCTTAAGCTGAAAGTGACCACTGTGATATCTATTTATCTTCACTTTAACACAGATTCTTAAACTTCACATAATCACTAGTATTCATTATAAATAATCTACTATCTTCATAGCTCTCAAAATGCTAACACTCCACAGAGATCTGCTCTGTTGATGGTAGGCTGTCTCCAATGTCAAGATATACTATATTAACAGAGATAAGATTATTAAACACATCAGCAACACTACTTACAGTAATTGACACAGAGATGTTACTCTGTCACTACTGACATTTACCACAGTGCAGAAGATAACCCTAGAATGCAGTGTATACCAAGAAACTGTTTTTGACATACTCTACAACTGACGCTAAACTTTGTAAAATACAAACAAATTAACAGAAAAAAAAAAAAAAAAAAAAAAGCCTTCATAACCTCTTTGCATATACTTGAATATCTTGCAAATACTACTTGAGTTTAAAGGGTATCTTCATCTGTGAATGATGTGAAGAATCTGTGAAGACTGTGAACTTTTGAAGTGTAGAAGTGAAAAGATTTTCAAAATGAAAATTTATATCTGGAAGGGAAAGGATTTATAAATAGAAAGTTGTTCCTCCTCCTCCCCCCCCCCCAAAAAAAAAAATAAAAAAATAAAAAAATAACTAAATCAATAAAATAAAATAGTTCTAACAAATATTTGAGATCTCCCAAGTGTTTTTCTGATTTTTAAAATTCCCTCGATATTAAAGAGTCCATTATTTACACAGTCCTATTTGAAATGTTCCATAGCAGTGTAATTATATGGAATTATGTTATATTTATACATACAGAGTAAAAATCTAATAATCAATTTTGATCTTAGTCAAAGCAATACAAACCCTGAATAACTCAGGAACAGCAAAGATTATTAAGTTAAATAACATGGAAAAAAAAGTTCAGCCAGCTGTATTAGGAAGAATATTTTTTTTTTTTGGGGGGGGGGTGGTGTAAAAGAGTGATCCGTTACAAAAGTAATGTCTAATCTTTTCTCACTGAAATAATGGGAAAGAAAGAATATCCATACTACAAAGATCCACTTTTTTTTTTTTTTTAAGGGAAAATAAATTGTGCAGACACTCTACTAAACTAAAATCTTGGGCCACAGTCTGGAGGGGAAAAATATATAAAACAAAACAACAACAAAAACAAAACAAAACAAAACAAAACAAAAAATTCATCTGTTAATACAATAGCCTTTCTCCTCCACCCCAGTAGTAATTAAAGCACAAAAAATTTTTACATACACTTCCCATCAACGTTGTGCTTAAGTCCTTTCCTAAATCAAGGCTTTGGGAAGCAATTTAAACACAAGAGAGGTGATTTATTATCCCTAAGATGTCCTCTTTCCCTTAAGATCTGAAGTACATAAAGAAACCCATTTCTAAATCTCTCTACAGATAGAAGAGTGGGAAGATGCTTGGTGTGATGATAAGGTGGAAGAAAAAACAACAAAAGTTTGTGAGAGAACTCAGTGCTGATAATAAGGCCACTTATCAAGTAAAATAGATTGTTCAATAGAATTTGAAAGCCAGCAACTGGAACACAGCATAGGCAAGAGATGTGTGCTCTAACAAAATAAGCAGAAAGCCACTTTATTTTTTTAAAATCTAGAATTTTACTTTGATTTTTTACATTCACTTTTGCATTCATTTACTTTGCTTTTTTACATTCAATCCCAAATGATTTCTTACTATGCTTAGTGCTGTCTGGTAGAGAAATATAGCTATGTTCAAGAACTACATGTACATTTAAACAGATTTCTACTTCAGGTTTTGGAAATACAATAAGACAATTTCACTTTATTGGTGGTTCTTTTTACTCAGCATTGAAAAGCTCTTAATATATCTTTGTAATTTTGAGTATGTAATGAGTTTGAGTAATGAGTATCTTTCAGTAATGAGTATCTTTGTAATTATTTTTTTCTTCTCTACACTAGAGAAACTAAGATTAATTAAGCTAGATGGATAATCTGACTTTACAGAAAAGAAGTAGAAAATGCATGATGCTGCTTTCCAAAAACATGTCTTACCTACCACATACAAAGACAATAAACAGGAATGACTGTGCAGTGATAAACAATTGGAGTAATTGTAGACCTGCATGGCATTAAAGTGAAAGGTACATCATGATCCTGTTTTTCAGCAGTAGCATACCATAGATTAGAGATGGCATCATTTGGTAGTATTGGTTGAACACCAACATGTCTTCTTAATTACATGCATGCTGCATGATACTTAAACACGTATCTACTAAAATAAATTTTCTCTATGTCATTTAACAAGGGTGAAGGACTCTAAGACATAGACTCTAACATCATATGCGATATTTAGGTAGTCTAGACCCACATCTTTGTCTGAGACTTTCAGCAATGTTTTCTGGGATCTTGCTTTGACCATAGTATATGGCAATTTTCCAACTCCATTATTCCTAGTTAAAGAAGTTAAATTAAGGCATGAAGTGGGTGTTCAACAAAGGGAAAAATGCTAAATAAGGATCATAGTAAATGTTAGACATAAATAGCAATACACACTAAAAATAGGCATGTGGGCATGACATTTCACATAGTTCATTACTTCTGGCTTTTCTTCTAACTATTACCAACCATCTGTATTTCTGTAGTATCTATTCTAGACACCTTGCATTATTCTTCACATTTTTCCCCATCCGTGTTGTTTATAAACATTTGGTACATGCATTTTTGTCTCTGCCTTTTTTTTTTTTTTTTTTTTTTTTTTTTTGCATTTTTCCAAACTTTGTATTGTTTAAAAGAAAAGTGAAAACATGAAGGTAAACTATCAACATGTTTTCAAGGAGAGCATGTTTACAGTCAACATAATTTTAGAAAATAATGGAACATACTACCACTGAAAGTGATAATGGACAAAGGGATTTAGTTTTTTAATTGAGTTCTTCATATTAAATGTACTTAAGAAATCTAAATAGTTATTGACAAAGTATTCAGCATTTGTACTTGCTGAAATGAAAACCACCTTCTATGACAAGTGAATAATAGTAAGAAACAAGTTAAACTTTTAATGAATATTTGAGCAGAATAGTTCTTTTTAAATGCTACTTTTTTGCATTTTGATCTGTGTCTCATCTGACAAATACGTTTGCGTGGAACATTGTACAAAGCTCTGCTAGTCAACACTGTTATTTTCAGAAGTGGGATATATGTCACATTTCTCCTAATTTAACTAATACTGTTGTACCTGACCTAACACTCCAATAAATTGCAAGAACAATTATAATTATGGTTTGCATATACAGCTAACAATACCTGGGGATACTCTCTTGTTTCCATGCATTAGGCAAACCACAATTTAGTTTCCTTATTACATCAGAGTTGCGAAGCTGTGAATCATTCTTACAATTTTTTATTGCATGTGCTTACCAATGTTTTAAAAGGTTACCCTGTAAATTATGCATGTTTCTTTAAGTTACAACCATACATTATTTATGAAAGTTTTGTACAATGATAGATTATTTATACTCTTCTATGTCACTTCCTAATCTGAAAGTCTGTATGAAGTTGTACAAGAAACAGAAGAAATTGCAGCATTTAACTACTTAACTTGAAAACCCATTATTAAAAATGGATGGCAAACAACACCTACAGTCTGAAGTGTGGAGAAAAAAAAAAAAAAAAAAAAGGTATTTTCTCCTACTGCCTTGCAAATAGAAATCTGACTTCACATGGTCATAGAAGCTTTTGAAATATTCCTATCTAAACAATAAATCATTGTTAAACTGCAGTGTCCAGTGGGTACTTATGCTTCCTTGGAGTATTTAAAGGCTAAGATTTAAATAATTGTGAAATTCTGAAGTTTCTCCTCAATAATTAATTATTTTATTTACAATTCAAAAGATATTTTTATTGGTAAAATTATGTAAAATATTATTTTTTGTGTTGAAAAACCCTTTAAGTGAAATCTTCAAGATTTCTAAGACGAAGCCTTCCAGTGCCACCATTCACATGACTTACACCACAAATGCTTAGAGTAGGCATGGGCCAACTTCTAGAGTTCAAAAGAAAGTAAGAGACTAAGTCCCAGATGGAGGTCTCATTGTTTTCTGCAGGTAGATCTAAGAAGCAGCACAGCTGAGTCTACCAGCAATGAAAAAAATAAGCTCTTAAATTGGGGCATATGATAACTGAACCACAGCTGGACTGAGAACCAACTGTGCAGATAAGCCATATAAGTCATGGAAGCAGACATTCCTAAATCTACTTGTCACTGCCCATGTACACCCAATCATTCTGACTCCAACAAAATGAGTGTAGAGTATTCACACAAAGAAAAATTGTAATTGGCCATATAAGGTAGAAAGAAAGAAAATGTGAGTCTTGCAACTTTGTAAGTTCAATGTAGTAATTAGGAAAACAAACAAACCAGAATAGAATCCCATAAATTTTTGTTACTGTACCAAGATATTTTGCTTCTTTTTATGATGTCCTTAAAATTACTTTTTGTTCAGAAAGAATGGATAAATCCAAAATAATGTATAAGCAGACAATGAAAGTATACAAGGCACAGAAGGGTAAGAAGTAACAGTAACATAATGGAAAAAAAAAAAAGAACATGCAAATAAACAACCCAGTTCCTACAACCCAGTTCCTTTTCAACTAATTTGACAATGATAAATGGAGAACATATGGTTACAGTAGAAAACCATGCAGCTTCTGACTGCTGCAAGACAACTGATAGCATAACTGAGAAAACTATATTTTTGTTTAGCTGAGGTTGCATATACAATGCTGTATCTCTGGTATTGCTCTATGGATGACATAGCAGAAGCTGAAATTGCCCAGCTTAGTCAGGACTATTTCAGAAGTCATCAGATTTTAGTATAACATTACTGCTCTGCTAAATAGGGATGGGACTTGAGACCTATTGCCAACTGTTTATTATTATGTTAGTGACATTGGCCACTCACTACAAGAAAGATGTTGGAAACCTTAGGTTTAACCACTATACAATGGATACATACATACATATATATATATGATAGTTTAACTTAAATCTGTTCAAAAAATATTAATGAAATCAGTGAAGTAAAAGCTAAAAATTGTCTAATTTCTGTCTAATTAAAGTAATAATAGCAATACTAACAGATTTGGGAAAGAAATAGTTTCTTAGCAATAAGGAATGATATTTTACATTATGCAGGATATTTTTCATCTTCAAACAGTTTTACAAGCATTAAATTTTCATAGAAGCTCTCTTGTAAGTAACGCATTCCCCCCCACCCCCCCACCCCACCCCCTATTTTTCTTTTTATTCCACTCAGATTCTTTATCTGAGTAAATATTCACATTTCATTATTTCACGTTTGATGGTAATAAACGTCCAATGGACCATCAATGGAATATGCGGATTACAACATTCAGAAAATGTTAAGTCTCATGTACTCTGGTCTCTTTAGACTTAACTTCATTTGCTGCTACAGAACCCATGCAGCAGCACCAATGCTTCCTACCATCTTGGGCGTGGAGACCACATGCTGCATCATGTCACCTCCATGCCCAGTCTCTTTCAGATCTTTCAGATTATATTGACGTGACAGTTCATCAGTTCGTGCAATGCATCCAGGGCATGTAAAACACAGTTGAGATACTATACAGTGCTTACAGGTATAGGTTTTGTTTAAATTAGAGGATGTATAGGACACATATATATTCAGACCACACCTCAGCCTTTAAAGCAAACTTATTAAAAATAGACATGATATAAGCTAGTTTGAAATATAATAATAATAATGCTACAAAACACAGACTTGGAATACTTCCAAGTGTGAACATATTGGCTGTATAATTTTACAATATAAAATTAATCACATGTACAGCTGCAAGTAATATCAAGAGAGATAAGAACAACATTTCCACAAAAATATTTTTGCCAGCTAGAATATTTATTTGTGGAGCTACATTTTTGGCTCTATTAACTAAGAAAGATTGGGCTTTTGGATTCCTGAGGAACAGTGGAGGATATGCAGTGACAGGCAGTATTTCAATATTTCAAACATTACATGGCTCACTCTGAAAATGCATAGATTCTGGTCCGTGCTCATTGTTTCTTCTGTTTCCCGTGCCCTCCTCCCCACTCCACCACCTTCTGGGACAATAAATAAATAAATAAATCTTTCCTGACTCATGTTCTGGACTCATCTTTGGTTTGGTGTAGTGGCAGACTACTCTGTTCCACTGTATGGAACCTCAGCCTGTGGTATGAGGTAAGTGAAGAACCCCACCACTTCTGACCCACCTATGTTTCCTTGTAATTTATGGGGTGCAGCTTCTCATACTGAGCTTTTAAATTTCAGTTTAACTTCATTAAGAACTAAGTCAAGTTCAGACCTTGTGTAAAATCCAACAACTTTCTGTGCAGTTGTAAACTTCTTTACTTTTCTCTGCAGATGTACAATTCTGGTCATGATAATTATAACCAATAAATTTAAGTTAAAATATCAATAATAACTCTATTTATCTGAAACAGCATGTTAACTTTGACCTATTTTCAAGGTATGGTACTGCAGCTGTTAGAACTTTTTGTAATATTTTAATATACATAGATAGATTTTGGTTTTAGCTGATCAATGACTTTCAATGGCTTTATTCTACAACTACCTTGCTGTATGGTTTATGTTACTGCTGAGTCACAAGGGAGAAAAGACCACTCACATTCCCATTTGTCAAACTGCAGACATTTATTCCTTACTTCCCTGCTATAGTCTTTGCAGAGACACACTTTTTGGACAGCAAAAACCCTATCTGGTGCTGCCTGTCCCTTTTCTATGTCTGGCAATCTATTATGATATGAAAGCACTTCCTAAATGAAGACACTGAAACATTTGATCCTCAAAAATTTTCAAATTGTAAATCAACTTCAATCCATAGACTTGACTGAATGTCAGGACTGAAGGTTAATAGTCACAAGAATTAAGTCAATTATAAATAATAATGTGCTACAACTTATAAATTGCATGCTGACTCATCAGTGATGATAATGCATAAACAATTTTGTATTTGTATATTGAGAACTGTCAGGAAGGCTTGTTTCTCATTATCAGATTTCCACACATGGAAGCATAAATAAAGGCTTAAAAACAGGTTAAGCCAAGCAAACACTCCTATTTTTTCTCTCTATTTATAAGATTCTGGCACTCCAGAGTCACCAGTTCTGAAAGAAATAGTTGAACCTCACACACTTTAATAACAATTGTTTTTTTTTGTGATGTTGATTTTTATGTTATAAATGCACAAAACAAATACATAGCTTATCCTGAATGTAGATAACAATTAGAATACTTAATGGCATACAAGGCTATTCAGTTTACGTGGGAACTAGTTTAACAGCAATTTCAACAGTGTGTAGAACAACAGAGAGCATCATAAGCACAGGGTATTCTGACACTGTATATCAAAAAATGTTGCTATTGGAAAATGTTTTTCATGGAGAAAACTCAAAGATTGCATGACTGCAAAGACTGCATGAAGTATCTTGCAATGTGGTATTCCTTGGTCATCAGACCAGTAGTTATTTTAGTATTTTAAAATAAATATAAATATGAACTGGACTCTGATCCACTGACTAAATCAGGAGGATCATATTCAAGTATATTTCCAGCCATGGTTTAATTATCAGAGAATATATTATATTTATATTCAGTTGGTTACCTAGAATTGCACATACCTAAAAAAAAGCCCTCCTTATACACAGATTAACTAAATTTGTGGATACAAATTTGTCTTCTTTCTCAAAAACATCATATCTATCCCCACCTGCATTTTGTGTTCTAATATATGATTTAGCTGAAATAGTGTAAAAATGAATGTTGCTAGATGACTCCTTTAAGTGTCATTTATTTCTAAGCTGTTTCAAACACATAAAGTATTCCAGTTAACTTAGTTAATAATTTGTATTGATAAAATTAGCTCAAGTTCCATCTATTTTACAGGTGTATTTAAAAAAAAAAGACAAAAATGTAGCCTTGCTTTTGACCACCCTATTTTGTTCTTCTCATCAACCTTCTTAAGAGAAAGAGTCACAGTTCTGAGAATGTTACATAAGATCCTTCTGTAAAAGCAGAAAACAAACAAACAAACAAACACAGATCTTAAACATAACTGGTTCCACTGTTTCCAGATGCGAGAGATTTGAGAGGAACTGTTAGGAGATTCTTAACACAAGTCCTGTGCAGTTATGAAGCATAGTCATATGATCTAGTTTAGACTTCCAAGGTGCATCCAAGAAGAATTAAAGATTAAGAATGAAAGAATCCCTCTGCAGTCAAAAGAGAGAACAACAGATTCCATGGCTCTATTTGTAAACAATTTAAACCAGTTAAATAAATAAATAAATAATAATAAGTATCCATTTTGCCATACCTTTCAGAGCTTCTTTCATCAGTAAGGTTGACACAAAACTCATCTTAAGTCATTTATGAGGAAGACATTAAGAAATTTGTTAGCTAAAAAGGGAGGAAGGCAGTTCTAAGGCATATCTATAGTAGAAGGAAGGACAACCACCTTATATGACCATTATACATCTCACCAATTTAATTGATTCATTTCTTCTCTCACAGAAATAGTTTGAGAATACAGGATCAAGCATTTCTTTTAGGATACGTCAGCGAAATGCCTGAAATCAGAAACCATCAGTGCATAGTCATTTAAGCAAATGTTTCTGAGTGTTATAAAAGGTGGTACTAAACTACTATAGATTGTTTGTGCTCACTAAGTGTTTTGCAAACTTTTAACGTGTTGCTTTTTTTTTTTTTTAATAACAAAGCATATGGAACACATGTAAATGAATACCCCCATGAATACCTGAATCCCCCCATCTATTCTTTTTTTTTTTTTTTTTTTTTTTTTTTTAACACTGCCAGTCTTCAGCAATATTTACCAGTGGAGAAGAGGTCTGAAACGTGCTGAGATGTTACAATCAGCTTCATAAAACAGCTAGAAGAGAAATTATTAATGCCTAGTTTTCACAAAGTTTCAGTGTCAGCTTGGCTTTATTGGATTTCAGAAAATTCATATAGGAGCTTAACTCAGGGGGGAACAAGGCTTCACTTGTGGTTTGGCACCAAAAATCACTCATTCTCCTTTCACATATTTACAACAGCCAAAGACAGATTTTTTTATCTGATACATTAATATATTTAGATATTAAATTTTCAGCACTTGGCAAAATTAAGCAACAAAATAATACTTAGAAAAACAATAACAACAAAATATATATACAAAGAAACTTTCTAGATCTCTCTTCAATTGAATCCCATGATCACTGCCTATCAGAAATGACCAGTTCAAGTCTAGAGTCTAAAAGTTCACATTTCTTATTACCGAGGTTATCGTTGGAGAACTCATGTTGACATTGTAATTCCCATGTGACACCTATGAAACTAGTGTATTATTTATGGAAATAAAAAGTCTCAGTACTTATACAGTTAGCTTCGCAAACAAGTCAGCAGCTGAACACCCCCACAACTTGAGGACAGCTCTCTCATACTTATCAAAAAGAATGTTCCAACTCACATAAGCTGAGTCAAGGGCAAAATGGAATACAAACCATGACACCTCACTGTATTTTGAGTAGTTAAAATTTTGTTTTCATTAGACTGAAAACAAATTCAGCAGTGCCTTAGAAAATTGAGTCAATACCACTAAAAACCATTAATGACTCCTCATGTGCTTCTGAAGATTCACAAATATGCCAGAATACAACATAGTAATCCTAAAGTTATGAAATAAAAAACGTCAATATGGTAAAATATGTAAATTAATTATTGTCACATTTTTACATTAAGCTTGTTTAACAGTCACTTCCCTATGTGTTCTATCCCTAAATAAAAAGGTTTATGTCATTTTCTTTTCACTCTTAGTTTGAAGGCTGAATTATTGGAAGAATATTCTGAAAAGTAGAAAGTATATTTTTACAGGAACTTTTTCCTCCCCTGGACATTTAGAAAATATTTAAAATAAAGTTCTGCTGACTGACCATTACATTAATGTTATGGTGGATACACATTATGAGTAAAGATAGAATTCCTCTTTATAGTCACATTTTCATCATACTGTAGGTTGTTACAAATCCCTTGTCATGAAAAATCCTCTTCATTTATTTGAAGGTCTGTAACTGAGAACATTCCAAGATTGGAAAAATGGAGCAATTTTCTATTTCTAATGCAAGATAATTTTCTGTGACCTAGATTGTCTAGTTCTTTGTTTTCTTCCTTCTAGTTTGTCACCAGTGTAGTTTGAGCTGAAACATGTTCTGCTAGACTGGGTCTCGTTCAAATATTTTTTACAAGAGTAATTTTGGAAATACAGGATAAGGATGGAAACACACTTCCCACATATGATAGTTACATGAAGTAACTATCCTACAGAAAGAATTAAGGGTGTAAAATATACCTATGGTGCAAAGGTTGTTTTTGATTGTGGTATACTCATAACTGTAATTTTGGTAGTAGTTTGTACTTGTGGAAATAAGATATATCCCTCATTCTTCTAACTTTTCTATTTCTCTTCAGCTGCAATTATCAAGTGCTTTAACACTATGCATAAGCAACAGAATTATTTACATGCTAATAGAGGTCCTGAAACAATTTTGATTATCATGGGTTTTCCTGAGCAAGAAAACAAATAAAAATAAGGCTTCTGAGAACTATTTTAAGCTTAAGACATGAGAAGAATTGTATAATTGAGCCAAAATTCCAGATTATTAAATTGTGAAGTAATTGTGAAGAATTGTAAATTCTTCAGTTAGTTCAGAGCAACAGGTTTGTGTTTTCTCTTGTCTTCCCATTGTAACACCATATGCTTAATTCTAGGTATAAGTACAAGCTCATTCTGTAAGCATTATAGATTTAAAGACAACAAACCCTTAGAATAGCAACACTGGCAGAAAGAAACAGAACTTCTGCAGACATGATGTGTTTTATTCCTGGGGATGTTTTTACTTTCTTACAGAGAAGAGCTCTTAGTTCTGGTCCCTTAATCCAGCCCATAGGCCTGAAACTCGTGCAGAACAGCACCTCTGTCCCTTTCCTGTCAGGTGCCCAACCTGTCAATGTAGTTACCAGCCCTGATGTCGATTTATTAATCGTATATTAATCTGGCACATGAGCTTCTGAAACAAGGGATGAATTGGTGCTTCTCCACAGAAAAATGGGATGTCATATAGTTGGACTGTCTATCTGGAGAGCATTTACAACTTCACACCCTCAACCCAACAGATATTTCTGTGCCTTGTGGCCAAAGATGACACTGTTTTGACACTGTTTAATGTATCAGAGAAGATATTTGTAAGGTGCCTCGAGCAACATAGATTCTTTTCTTTTTCTTTTTTCTTTTTTCTTTTTTCTTTTTTTTTTCTTTTTTTTTTTTTTCCCCACAACCTGTATACTCACTGCAGTGCTTTACTGCCACAAACTTTGCTTCCCAAGCCTGAAAAAAAGCTATCAGCAAGGACCTGCTTTCAAGATCAAGCTATTCTGTTATTATACTTAGTGCATTGTACCATTCACAAACTCTCCTAGGTAGCTGAAAATTAGCAATGATAAATGAACACCAAAACATTCAAGTGCTTTGCAAACTACTTCAACATGCCAAGCATTTAAACAGATGAAAGAAAATCCCCATGCTGCTCATAGCACTATGTTAAACTTCAATAGCTGAAAATAGAGCAACCTAAGAAACACCATTACAAAGATTTTCTCATTAACTTTACTTTAGAGAAATATTTTTATTAGAATAATTACTCTGTGCATTTAATTAATTATGAGCAATAAGTTTTATTTACTTCTGTTATAAAGGTTAAGAGACAATACTTTCATACCAGAAACATAAAAACCTGTTTCTTTCCCTTCATTTTTGCTTATCTTAGATAATCAGTCCAAACTAAAACAGGGTGTGTAAAGGTGGCAGAATATGTCTCCTATCCTTTTATTGTACTCCTGGAAGGTTTTTTCTTTTTTTTTCTTTTTTTTTTTTTTTTTTTTTTTTGACAGTTCATAGAAAATGACATAACAGCCATAGCAGACTGGGGAAAAAAATAATATTACTGCAATTTCCCCAATTAATTCTAACCTCTTTGCTTTACTTGTAATTATTTCACTCATCTCCCAAAACTTAGCTTATTAAGATCTATCCATCATGGTGTCGGTCATACAGTATTTCTGTCACTGAGCTTTCTGGCTTTTGTCTTTCTTCTATTCAGACTCTGCCTACAGAGAATTCATAAAAAGGAAAAGTGTTTTAAAAAGATGAATAAGGGTTAAAGGTGAATGAATTACTATAACTCCAGATTTATTTATTTATTTATATGGCTAATAATTCCCTGAACTTGGTCTCCTGCTTTCCTGGAAAAGACACTCCTTGTACTAATCACTTGTCACCTGTAAGACTATCAATTGGACAATTAGCTATAATTTGCACCTTACATAATGATGCATATAGCAGCTGTTTTTCTCTTTCCCCACTCCGTTGTGTTCATTGGAATAAATCTTCACAATTATTGTGAGTGATTATACCTATTTATATAAAGTGTTTACAACAGCATTCAGTTATATTGCAGGTGAGATGCATACCACATCAGGTTATGACTATTTATCTCTAACACACACACACACACAAAAGAAATAAATAAATTAAAATTATTCACCACAAAGGACATAAACAGAAGGCCTGCAGTTAACCTGACAGTTCTAGCAATCATTCCCTGAAGACTCTACTTAGCAGAATGATGAATACGTGAACTAGTTCTGACTAAAATGTGCTTTATTCTGTAATTAAGCATGCTACCACCTGCATATATGATTGTATATCTCTAATGTGAAATACAAAATGTTGAAAGGTCCACATATATATATATATATATATATATATATTTTTTTTTTTTTTTTTTTTTTCCTGAAGATACTGTTGGGGTCAAGAGAAAGCATCTCTCTATACGTAATTATTCCGTTTAGTTAGGCTAAAAGGGGGGAAAAATAAAAAGACAATTCAGACAGCTCCAACTAAGTGCAGGGAACAAAATCTCTATGCAAGTCTCCAAGAGTTACTACTCTTGGTTACTAGAGTTACTATCAGCTTCAGTTATTAGCACTGCGTTGCGACTGAAACCAAAACTCTAGGTCTCCATCTGGCTCCTGCTCCTAGCAATACGAAAACATCTCGACAGATGCCTGTTTTATTTGCATAAGAATTCTGACTAATGAGTTAAAATGTCTGCAGTAATTTACACCTGTCCATTCTGACTTCTCTTGCTGATTGCATCCTGGAAGTAAACAGTGTTAGCTTAGCTCCAGGCATGGGGCAGTGAATTATAGCAATTCCGTATTGCTTCCCAAGTAGCTGATCTATCCCTGCAGCAGAGGCAGCTACCTGGAGCAGCTCAGCAGCTGTTTGGTCAGATCCATCCACCCCCACAGTGGGAGCAGGAACATCTGGAGAGGGGCAGGACAGGCAGTGAACATGAGAATCACAGCAGTCTCTCCCACCCGCTCAAGGGAGCTGGCAAATTAAGCCCCAGGCTGAGGTATTTCTTCTGCCTACAGCTTTGTAGATCTTTGCTAATCTCTCCTGTCACTGTAGAAGCAACTGGATTATCTGCAGTGTTGCTTGAGTTCAGGTACACTTATTGGCTCTTGCTACAATGCATTTTAAATATTCTACAGAGGCTTATCTGAAAACAAAATCCAATGTGAAGGACAGAAGGTGGACATTGCAGACCAATGAGTGTCAGAAAATGAGATACCATTTTTAAAATTACTGTATAAATTGTCCAGGGTTAATAAGAAAAACAAACAAACAAACAAAACAAAACAAAAAATCTACTAATAAGTCATGCAACAAACACAAGTTCCAGAAAAAAAAACAACAGGAACAGTTAATGCCATTAATAGCCTTCAAGTGCTCTGAAAACTTAGAGAAAAACAAAACACAACAAAAATAAAAAACTAAGATCTCATTTTCTATATATTATACAAATTAAGAATATTGTTGTTCATAGATTCTAAAACACAGTTAAAAAATAGAAGAAAGTTTACAAGCGACAACAGAGAAACAATTCCTGATATATTTAAGATATATCTCCATCAGTTTTTAGTCTGTGTTATTTTCCAACCCATTATAAGAAACTGGAAGAGTGCTGAACTGAACCGGAGGTGGTGGGGAAAAAAAATAAGTATTTCAGACATTCTATATGTAAATTTATGGAAAACAAAGATCATATGCTATCCAGTCATCCATGCACAGACAAAATAAGTTAAAACAAAACACAGACACCCACCCCCCACTCCATCCCCTTCTACCCCCAACCCCCAAATCCTGTAATCCTGTTCCTCCTTCCCTTTATTTCCCTTTTTTTCCCCTCTTTTTTTTTTTTTTTTTTTTTTTTAATATATAATTCAAGTTGCTATAGTCATTTTTTTTAGTATTTTTTCACCAAGTCAACTACTTATTTCTTAGTTGCTTCCTTCCCCCACATGCATTAGCTAGAATCAACATGTCAAAATGAAGATTTTTAATTCTCTGGTTTTAGTGGCTAAACATTTACTAAGAAAATACTGGAGACACATTGACACCCAAGACTACCAGGATAGCTTTCCATCATATACCTAAGGAGGACCACAACCCTGAGAAGACAATACATTTAATACTCTCATGACCATACTCATTTACAGTAGCATTTCCTGTGCTATATTCTGAACAGAATTCAAGCTTCCCACAGTGCTACTGCCATTTAGTTCATTCCAAAGCTCTACCCCACTGTTCACTCAGCAATCCCACCAGTCAATCACAATGTCTTAGCAGCTGCTCCATCCTTTTCTCTTTCTTGGCTAAATATGACCTGTATGCTTTACCACACAAGACTACACCCTCCTCTGCAAATCAATTGTAGCTTCAGTTCATACTGTAAGTAAAATTTATGAAATCAATTATTTACTTAAGGTCACTTATAACTTATTTTTTCTAAATATTTTTAATACATTTTAAAGGAGGATAGTCTTTTTTTTTTTTCAAAATTATTATCTGTCACATGGATACTGGCTGCAGATTCAAAAATAATTATTTGTAATTTATAATGAATTTGAAGATAAAAATCACAGATTCAAAGACAGAAAAGTGACAAATTCTTATATGGATCTCAAAGCTAATGAAAATACTTGGATGTAAATCCTACCAGTTGAAATTTTGGAAAAGGCTTTTACCACACCTCTAAGCGTGCAGAGAATAAATCCTCAAGCTTTTGCCTCAGAATGCACTACAGTGAGGTCATGTAGTTGATGTCTGCCTACCTGCCTTCTCCTTAGAGAAGTATTCAATCTAGTACAATGCAACATATGTCTACTGCACTATATAACCATATGTCTATAGTACAGTGATATAGTACAATTGCAAGACATATGTCTGTCTAGTTCCAGGCAAGAATTTGTTGCTCAAACAGATGTAGGGAGTGTAGTGTGCTCTAACCACTGTCACATCCATAATCTTCAAGGTAGTATTGGAAGAGCCAAAATCTTCTGCTGAATTTGAGAAAACTCAAGCAAATGTGCAGTTCAACCTCTTACATCAATGTCTCTTAGCTATACTTTTCCATATACTTATTGAAATGGCTAATGTTTTTCCATAAGGTCAGGTTTCAAGAGGTACATGCTTCCCTCTGCTCTTGAGGTGGAAAAGAAAATGTCCAAACTCCTAGTCATTATTACTGCCTACAGATTGGCTAGCATCATAACTTTTCAGCTCAATAAAGAAAAATCCAGTTTAGTAAATGCAATGACTGTCCAATCACCTCATAAGCTTAATCCATATATTAAGAACAAAGTCATAGATTATGATATTGTGTATTTCCATCTGGAGCTTTAAAAATAAAATAAAATCAACTTACTGCTGATATACTATTTATATTGTGTTGTTAAAGTTTTTTTACACACCAAAGAAGTTGTTCAATGTTCCACAGAGAATCTTGTTTTCCTTACAAAGTTATTTCCATCTTAAACAACGCAGTATTCCCATTATATTTCTTATCATTGCTAATTCCAAGATGCAAGAAAAGACACAATTTATGTATACTTATCACAGGATTCATCTGACATTTAAGAAAACAACACAACGACAACAAAAACCACAAGCTATTTGCATTAGGACAATTTTGGGATTCTAAAAATCAAATAAATGACAAAATGACTGAGTTATAAGCTCTCTTTTATACATTTGGAATAAGAAAGTATGTCTAGTCACATACCAGAAGTTATTGAGGGAGATGAAAGGCAAAATGAAAAGGGCACAAAACAAAAGCTGTAGTACTAAGTATTACATCCATGATGTCCAGATAAATCTCTATTTCTGTTATTTTAACTTAAAGAAAAAGCAAAATAACCCTAGCAACTTTCAGCCTTTGAAAGTCCTAAGAGCCAGAATCTAGACTCCTAGCAGTCATAACTAATGCCTGGAGAAAAACTGATCTCAGTACAGACACACTGGAAGTTTTTCTCTCTTCATTGGGGAACAATTACAGCTTTGTATAATAAATGTCTCAAAACTGTCTCATCTTCCCAAAGGAAATACATCTAAACAGTGAAAATTGCTTTCTTCATAGTTAACAAGATCTCTTACATTAATTTTTCTTTATGGTAAAATTAAAAAATAATGATTAAAGGCCATTATTAAAGAAATGTTACATCATGTCGTCATTTTTTTTTTCCCTAGCCAGTCTAACCCAGACTCAGTGTATGAACATACTTACATTTTTATTAGCAATCCTTTTATTAAAAGAAATAAAGTTATGGAATTATTTTGTGACAACAGATTTTCCTTTTTTTTTTCCCCCCCACCCATTTGTTGGATCTATAAATAATTTTCTCTATTAAAAGCTGTGCTAGATTCTTTTAACTCTTTTTTTAAATACTGTGAATTATAAAAGAGTATTTCCTGTTCAGTTGTTAAAAGTATATAAATCAATATTATCTGAAAGACAGACAAGTTTTAGTATTTCTGTTTTGCAGTAAGCACTAAGGAAAAGATTTGTACTTAGTGCATAAATACTTTTAGAATGTCTTCACTAGAAAAATTAAGAATAGTTAAGGTCATAATTAAAAAGTTTAATCAAGATCTTGGGCCAGACTCCTCACTCATTTACCTAGGTACAACTTCATTGAATTCAGGGGGATATAGGTCCAGCCACTCTAAGAAAGAGACAGATTTTAGTTGTGAACACGTTAAAAACTATTGGCAAGGATGTGCAAAATCCATGGCAAAACGTGTACCTGAACACTTCTCATGGAAGTCAAAATTTCAAATATCACCGGAATAAATTTCTAATGACCAATATTTCCTCCCCTTACTTGAAAAGAGGCAAATCATCTCAACATCACAAGATAATGTACCACGTTTCTTAAAACAAGTCCTTCTTCTAAGTGTTTTTTCCGTAATACAATTATGGCTTTGGCTGTTCTTGAAATGATTGAAATGATGACCAGCATTAAGTTTAGGCATGCTCAGAAGATATTTAAAGTTGACTTCAATGTTGAATACACCAGTATTTTAAGAACAACACCTGCTCCAAAGCATCTGAATGCTATTATCATTCCTTGGAAACATAGGGATCCTGAAGCACTTAGCAAAGAGAAAGTCAAGGAAGTCTCTCTTCTGTCTGCAGTTGAGAATGTTTTGTTTGTTTATTTATTTCTTCTCCTTTTCCTTTCTTTCTCCCTGCCCCCTATTCTTATCTTCACTATTTATTTGTTTATTTTCAGATTGAGCGGGCAGGAAAAAACATTACTTTGGGAGAGAGTTGTTCCGTAGTTGTTCTTTATTCATGGTCATTTTAATACATCATGATAAATTAAACTAGCTTGTAAAAACTGCTACTCTTGTAGCAATTGTTTACCTTTTTCAGGACACAGATAATGCAATACAAGTAACGTATATTTCTTTAAAAAAAAATGCATTACATCAGAACAGAATCTATTTCCAGACCTATTATACATTCATGCATATATACCATATTTGGTAAGGAGTCCACCTGTGCTTGATGCAATATTTTTAGTCTATTTCTATTGTTCTTTTGCTCTGAACTCTACTCTGAACACATTTACTTTATACCCAAAGAGAATGGGAATGCATAAACAAAATATAAACAGAATAAAATATACGTTGAATGTAAAAATGCAATATTAAAACAAGATAATTTTATTTCCGTATTTATCAGAGAAGAAAATAGTGCCATACATTTAGAACAGGAAAAAATAAATAGATTTACAGAGTAACTAACTCTAGTTGGAATTCTGAAAAATCTTATAAGGTTTGAAACCCCCTAAAGAGTTTCTTCTGTAATCCATTAACAAAGTAATATTCATTCAAATATATGTCACTTCAAACACACAATGCAGCGAGAGCAAAACCGAATGTCAGTTTTATTAGGCTTATATATAAAATCCCACTCAGAAATAATACTGAGGATAATAATCTTGTATTATTCCGGAAAAAAAAAATAAAATCCCTTATTTAATGACCCTTCCACTATTACATTTCTAATGTTCGTCTTGAATTCAAATACAGATTTTATATTTATATCTGAAACAAAATGTATGCGACTAGTCTAACTTTCTTTTAATAAACATTAACCTTAGACTTAAAGGTATTTTAGTTCACTTAATGAATTACACAGCTTTCTGAATGCATGTCCTGCAGTGATATTTTTCTAACTTTCTATCTGTGAAAAGATAGACCACTACCTGACAATTCAAACGCATTAATATTTTCTCCAGCAATAACATACTAATTGAATAAAACATATTCTTTAAAATCATAAATCACTAACTCAGATTTTAATTTTTAAATGGCACCTGCACAATTGTTTTATTGAACTAGTTCCTTAATACAAGAACTAGTTAAGAAATATGGTCTTAAGATACCTCTAAATCTCTTCACAATTCAGTCTTTAATGTCCAACTTCAGCTGAAGTTAGAATCTGAAGTTACCATGAGCAAAAATCATCCAAAATAAGTCTTAGATTATGAGTTCTTCAGCCCCAACACTTGTGCAGACAGAAGAGGAATATATTTTTTGAATAGCTGCTTAGTCTAGTTTCTGTTACTTTCAGTGAAGAGCAACAGCACAACACAGATTCCAACATCTGACACTGGGTTCTATTCAAAATCACTTTATTTTTATTTTTATTTTTATTTATTTATTTATTTATTTATTTTTAAAGTAACAGGGCTACAGTGAGATACACCATGGATTGTGTCTTACAGAAAGAAAAGTATTTGCTTTCTTTGTGCTCTGGGCAAAACACAAGAAAGATCTTTTCCTGCATTGACAGCATATTTTTGTAGTGACAAATATATGATTTGTTCAAAACAAGACATTATTTTACCTGTCCAAGAATATAAGCAAAAGGGCAGAGTAGTCTGCTTAAGAAAAGAACAAACGAATGTTTAGGGAATAATAGCTTTGGAAATTTCCCTCATGCCAACTAATTGCATCTGTGTCAGAAAGAACTAGACCATCTTTCACTACACCTTCACTCCTTCAGAGTGAGAGGGGACAGACAGCTCACCAGCTTTTCCACTGTCACCATTTGGAAGCCTTTGGCATTAATCAATTATTTTCATAGTTCAAGTCTTTCATTTGTCTGGTCTCTCTCTCTCTCTCTCTCTCTTTTTTTTTTTTTTTTTTTTTTTTTTTTTTTTAGGTGAACCACTCTAATCATAGATTTTGATCAATAACGTCCTCCACTGTTCAACTGTTGCTTCCCTACACTTGACACTGTTTCAATTCCTTCCATTCATTTGGTAGAAAACTCCTAGGTAGCACTAGTAGCACTAGTAACACTCCATGGTAGCACTAGTCAAGAAGTGGCCTCTGAATTTCTTATAATAATGATGTTATGATTAAGTATCATATTGTCTAGTCTAGAGATTTGATTACAGAGTATTGGAAAATGTCTATATCTTGTGTCAACATGGCAGATATTAGCCTTCTTTTTTTTTTTTTTTTTTTTATAATTTATTTTTAATGAGATAGAAATCAAATGATGGTGAAGAAGAGAAGGAGGAAGGGATGTAAATGAGCTGCAATCTGGGAATAACATCATATACACCAGCTTTTAGTTCTGTACCAACCATGGTTTATTCAAAAGAGACAATGTGGTGGAAACCCACAGTGATGGTGGAAACACACCAACACCACTTTTGATATACTTAATTTGTATGTTTCCATCAAGTACCTTTCAAGCCCTCCTAGGGTTGACTAAAGCAACTGGAAAACTGAAACTATGTAATTGGTAAGGACATAAACGTATTATGAAAATTGCTGTTCATTTGCAAAGTTCCACTATTTTATCTTTGAGTAAATTTTCAATTGGAAAACAAAATGGAACTTAGAAGTCGTTCTACAAATAAGGAATTATCAAATTTATCACCACTGACAGTGAGCAAGAAGGAATTAACTCAGCATGATCGTATTATAGTTATCATATGAAATTGTTATAATAAGGATGTGGAAGTACACAATTTGGAAACTGAATATATTTGATAGACAAGAGATAATTATGGAACTTCAGTCATTTTATAATATAACCATATACAAAATCACTATTAGTTTACATATATTTATACATACACACACACAAAATGATGAAGTCATCTGTTAGCTTTGCTCACTGAGTAAGCATCACAAATTTGCAGAAACAACCACCTCTTGTGTGGATTTACCTACTGAAATAATACATAGGGATTATATACAAATATAAAATGAACACACATACAAACGTTAAAGTGTAATAGAGAATTTCATACCATGCAACCATTTCTGAATGGTTTTCTTAACCTAAATTAGGATGAGAATCAAAAACACCTAAATTTTCCATTCAAAAGTTTTAATTATTAATTTCAGACATTTACAAGCATAATATTTTGAGTTTTAATTATAACCATATACATGACATATTTGAACACTTGAAAGCAGTATTTTGTATGGTTAATCTGGAAAAAATATAAACATACATATATTTATATATATATAAAAAAAAACACTATCCATTTGATAGTGTGGTTTGTTTGTTTTCTTCTCCTTAGAGAGCAATTACCACATAAACCCTTTTCTAACAGAAGGGGCAAAAAACATTTAGATGATCTTGTGGTTAGTTATCAAGGGAAAAAAATAAAATAAAATAGCCCTTTGAGAAAACATTGACTTCAACTCCAATGTCAAGAACACAAAAAATAGTTCAGAGTTGTAAGAAGGTGAAATTATAATAGCACATAAACAGATCCAAGAGCTCTGCCAAGAAAATTCAGATATATAGATCCTTAATATTGTTCTACTATGTACACAATGCAGGTAATGGCAACTTTGCAGATGTAGATCTCTGTGACATCCTGAATATCCAGGAGTTAACTCCAACATTAATCTTTGTCTAGCACTGTTTTGACATGTAAAGCATATGTATTTGTAATATGTGTATAACAATATAAAACAACTGCTCTGAGAATTCTGGACAGATGAAATAACTGTCAAACAGTTCCGTTATCTAGGCTTTTTTTGATATTTGCAGTTTATAAATAATGCAATTTATAATTGCTAATTAGATAGCAATAGTAAAATTGAAAGACTTATTTGAATGAATTTTTGAAAAGTTCTGTAGAAAGCAAAGAATATTTTCTAATATTATCTGGAATCCTTTCTTGCACTGTTGCCCAGAATTAGAATTATCCCTCTTCTGGATTAAAGATGCATTGGTGGATTAGTCTATCACTGATGACAACATAATATATCCTTCCCAGAGGCTTAAAATGAAAGGAGGTCTGTTAACTACAGACTATGTTAAAACAAAACAAAAAGCCTTTTGACACAAAACTGTATTTTAACACTAAACATCATTGTGTGGAAGGTCAAAGCAGTTTATGAAACAGTCCCAGGTTGAGTGCCATTTATCCTTATGCCATATATTCCTTTCATAGGAATATATTTCTATATCACCTATAAAACTAGCAATACATGGGACAGAATCCTGTGAGGATTAGCCATCATTATTACTCTTAGCTTTAGCCACCTGAACAACCTCAGTACTACCACCAAGACAATTTAAACAAAAAAAAAAAATGTGTTTTGTTGTATCCTCCTGATGCTCATATAAGTATATAATTTTTGCAAAACTACTTTTCTTTATTTGAAAATAAATAAAATAAATAAATCTTGTCACTTAAAGAATACACATTTTTATATTTAAATCCATCCGTTTCATGGAAAAAACATATCAAAGCAATAAAGGAGATGAACTGTTTCTGAAGATTTTAAGTGTAATTATGATGTAAATTGATTTACATAACTTCATTTCAAAAGAAGACTTTAGGCACATTAAGTTGATTCTTTTTTTTACCCTAGCCCTCTAAAAGAGATGTTATTAAGTAGATTCAGAGTCACATTGATTTTCCACAGAATAGTGTCATCCTCCACAACTTCTATTATCTTTATTATGTCTGATTGTGTAGCTAATAAGAAGTCTTCCTTTGTGAACTTCTGTGAATATTTCTTGTGTGAATAGTTACACAATAGTTATAAGTTCTAGATTAGGCTTGTTTAATATTTATGCCATATTTTGAATTTCTACTTACAAAGCAACACATAACACATAAAAACATGATGTGTTATATTTTTCTTGAGGTACATAAATACCTAATTATATTATTTTTCTAATACAATATATGAAAAAGTAGATCAGTTATTAGCATTACAGATTTGTAAGGACAATGGGCCCTGTTTTCTGTTGCTTAAGAAAAGATTGGCCCAGCTGACACTATGAAGATTGGTGGAATTATTGCTTAAAGAAAGCAGTTAAATTTGCTCATAGAAATCAGCTAAGTAATAGACTTCCTGCCACACTTCTCCATTTGTGTCACTGAGAACACAAAGACTAGACATTTTTCTAATTTTTTGTTGTTTTTGAAGTAAAACAGCTGCACATCATCATTAATGTTGTTTGTTGTCAATTGGATCTCTTTAGAAGTAAAGGGAATTGGTGAAATGTTTGTGTGTACAGCTCATAGGCTCTGTCCTTTGAAATGAAGCCATTGAAAGGGGGGAGGGTCCTGAGCACAAAGCAGGTAAGAACTACTTTTCTGGCAAATAACAGTACCAGCAACAAAACTCGTATTAGAGTGTCATGCTTCAATACGCAGAAAATAATACCCATGTGATTTAGAGAAATAAAAAAAAGCGGAGAGGTGAAGGGAAAAGACTTCGAGTAGTGTATTTAAAGGAATTTAAAGGTACATCTAAGTAGTCTTAAGAGGGATTGCTTTATAATCAAGTACCAATTACATACACCCTGAATCACAATTAGCTACATGTCCTCAGACTAGCAGAGCAGTTGTAACACAGTTCTATGTTTCTCTACAATTGATTTCAGTGACCACATATTTTCTTGATACTTTACAACTTATCAATAGCTCAGTGTCTTAATCACACCCTAATTGAACCACTGAGAAAATGCCAAGAGACATAAACAATAAGGTACCAAAACAGTTAGATCACAAAGTTTTCAGTCAGGAAAGTACTGAGAGTAACTCAAAACCACTGTTTGTTTTTTCTTTTACTTTGGATCTCTAGATTTATTTGTTTAAAAGGAATCTTCCAAAGTCCAATTTTTCTTTACTAAAAAAAAATAAAAATTAAAAAATTAAAAAAAAAAAAAAGCCCCATTAAAGAAGCAGCAAAACTCAAGACAGACAACTTCTAACCCTACGGCAAGCCAACTTCCAGCAGCGGGGGCAGCTCCTTGCCGGGGAGCCGCTGAGCGCGACGAAGCAGAGCGCCGCGGGCGGAGCAGGGCGCGGTGGGGCGCGGAGCGGCGCTGCTGCCCCGCCGGGCCCTGTCCGCGGTGCTGCAGCCGAACACTGCCGCTGAAGGGCTGTTCCGTGCTTTCTTTCTCAACAACCTCCTGCAGCTCCTGCTGTGCCGCTGCTGAACCTCTTCTACAGGGAGTCAGCTTTCAGGGTGATGTTTGGGGGGGGGTGGAGGGGGAGGGGGGGAGGAGAGGGAAAAAAAATCCCCTAACCTCCTGACAGAGCCCTGCCCAGGTTCTGAAACCTGTTTTTTCCCCGCAGCCTCTCCGGTGCCCAGGAGGAGAAGCCCCAGACCAGAACATAACTTTCCTACAGCGATCCCAGCTCCAGCTGCAGCTCGGCTGCCGGCACCAGCCCCCACGCAGGGGGCCGGGAGGAGAAAGGACCGAGCATCCTCCTCACCTGAAAAGCTGAGGATAAGCTAGGCAGGAGAGTAGGAGAGGCTAGGAGCTGCCTAGCCTCACTCTCCTCCTTGCAGACTTCTGGTACCAAGAAAACCCCTTCCGAAGAGGCAGAAGGCTCCTATCATCCGATGGGAGGCAGGAGGCTCCCATTGTACAAACGGTGCCCTCCCTACAGCCCCTTTCCTGAGCCCGCTGCCCCAGCCCGGACTCACGTGTGCCGTCAAACCGGGTGGCGATGGTGTCAAGGAAGGTGTTCTGGGGTGCCAGTAATCCCTTCATAACCGGCATTTTTCCAGCGCGGTGCGAGGTTCCCCATCAAAGTTTGCCTACGAGGGTGGTTCGAGAAGAAAGTGCAGAGGGCGCCCGGGGGAAGAGAGGAAGGAGGCGGAGGGAGGGAGAAAAGGATGGGGAGAGAGGGAGGGGGAGGAGGATGGGGATGCCGCCGCCGCCGCGCCGCCCCCGGCGCCGGGAGTCCCCCGCTCGGCAGCTCCCGGTCCCGCCGGCCCCCGCAGCCGGGCGGGGCGACCACGGAGCCCCCCGGGCACCGCCCGGGTCCCCTCTCCTCGCCTCCTGCGGAGAGGCCGCGGGAAGGAGGGCTGAGGATGGGGGAAGAGCAACCTGCATCCACCTGCGACTGGAGCACCGCAGGAAGAGCCGCCGCCCCGGCGCTGCCGAGCCTTCCTCCGGGCCTCAGCCCGGCCTGAACCGTCCGGTTCTCAGCTCTAGCAGACAACGCGGGGGGGAAGGCTAGGCTTGAAGCATGAGCACCCCGCTTTCTGAGTAATATCACAGGATAATACTTAGGCGGCATTGACATGTATAGCGCCTGGAGGTGTCCATTAGAGAGGAGACTAGAATATGGAGACTGTTTTATCAGGCATGTATGTGGTCTAAGTCATGTGCACGTTGAGACTTTTTATTAAAATATGGGGATAGGCTTTTTCAGAGTTATTGTGTGTATTTCCTCAATCATGTTTTAGAAATTCCTCCCTAAAAAAAAAAAATTCCAGGAAGGAATATACTCCTTTTTGTGACCAGAGAGAATGGAGACATAGCCCAGAAGGTCTAATGGGTAAAGTCGAGGGAGAGGAAAGGAGGACATACAAAGATAAAAGTTAAGCACCAGACACACAAACTGATTCCACAGCAATGAGTGATTTCCTCAGGCTGATACCAAGATACCCGATAATATGCCAAGGTACAGTGCTAGCTACTACAGTAAGTGAAATGGTAAAAAGGTTTCTCCTCATGCTTTCAGGACCCCAGGAGCCTGGAAAGAAAGTATGAGAACACACTCCCTACTCTACAAACTCAATGTGCATTGCAAATTGCATGTTGGTCTTTTCGCTGTTTTATGGTATTGCTATTTTTATTTATGCTCTTTCAGATTTGATTATTCTCCCTTTCTCCTACTGGGACTAATTCCCACTATTCAGCATAAGCATACAGCATAGAGAGAGACAGACAGAGACAGACAAAGAGGTCTTCCTTTTATAACAGATTAAAACAAACCAAAAAAGGCACCTAAGAAACCACCACCACCGTGGAAAATGCTATAAAATCCATACATCAAAGCCTACCCGTGGTAAACCCACCTTGGCTTTGAAGAACACCATAGTATTTTACTGAAATCACATGAGTATTTCTAAATAACCTTGTATTGGAAGTCTGCATGAAATAGTTAATCAAGAGCTCTCAGCTCAGTTTTCAGCTGTGGCATATAAGAATGAAGACTGCCTTATAGTCTTATAGTCACTATTACTGTGGAATTCTTCAAATGCTCACATTAGTAGCAGTTTCTTAATTAAATAATTAGCTTCATATTCATGGCAGGCTTCAAGCTTTTACTTCCATTAGAATTACTAGTTTTCTCCTTAAAATTATTTTTTAATAGTGAAAAATAAAAATAACAATTACTGCCATTCAAAAACATTTTCATGTCCTGCAGTTCTCCATAAGCATAGCTCTGATATTAATTTATCTTTGTAGCTTGCCACTTAGTCTCACTGTCAGGTAACACACTACTAGTATCTAGGTTTTGTAAAAGGTACAGAATACTCCCACTGGTAAAATAAAGCCTGTTCCAACACTTACAAAGTCCAGAAGAGCATGATCAGATTTTTCACTTGTGTAACTGCTCAGCAACATCAAGGCAAGTGTGAACCTTTGACATCTGCAAAGGGGATAGCATGCATTGTAGCCTGTGTGTTGTAGTTGTGTTCTAATTTGTATTTTTCTTCTATGACCTGCCCCAAACACCCACTTAATTAGGGATGCAGTGAGGGTGAAAGGAGTATTTTCCTCGATCTTAGTGCAGGCAGACAGAAGATAATAACCTGCATACATTTAAAGAGAAATACATTTCTCAATTCTGACTCACCAAAAATATTGCAAAAGGGAAAAAAATTCCAAGGGCATCAAATTGCTAATAACTCTGGCAGTTCATAAGTAGATAATATTGTACTTCCTAATTCACGGTATAAGATGTAAACATCATGATATGTTTTGAGGGATCTGTGACATACTTCAGTAAGTTTAGAGCTTTAAAAAAAGTTCACTGATATTTCTTAACAACTGATTTGGACAGTGGCGGAAGGAGTGTGTCTTTCTGGAACAAAAGTAGCTATACCATAAAAGCATATCCCCAGAAGGGTGGATAGGTGCCAGAGAAGTTATCTGATATTTTTCATGTAGATAATTATAAGCACAAATTACAATTTTATATATATATATATTCATATATATATATATATATATATATGTATATATATATATATAAAAAGGCAAAAAACCACTACTGTCCAAGAGAAGGTGGTGGCAAGTGAGAAGTAGATGATGGCAGAGAAAGCATTACCAGCAATGAAGACAGTGATGCACAAGAGGAGGGACCAATACTAACTTATTTATAAGAAGCAGCTGAAGGCCTTGTCAGCTCTGTGAGATCTTCAGGAAAGAGGGAAGTTTCTTGCTTAACAAACATATGTGGTCATGACATACTATTATGAATTGGCTATGTACAGGTATGTACCATGAACAAGCAGTAACGATTTTTAAAAATATATTTGTTACACATCACAGAAACACCCACTAAATTTTCTGTGCTAGAATTGACATAATAGTTTCCAAAAATGATACACAGTGAAAAGCATTAAATGACAGAAGAAGAAACACTGAAATGTAACATCTTATTTTCCACTTGAATTTGGTATATTCTACTACACTTTACTCACAAGAGTAATCCTCCTTAGTGCCTGGTATTTAACTTCAGAGTTAGCTGCAAAGCACTGAAGAATTAAGTCTGGAATAGTTCAAAGCATACTAATTTAGAAGGTTGAAGTTTTAGTGAATCAAGAACAAGAAGTTTAGGAAAGCAGGGACAGAACAGCTGAAAGTATATAACAACGAGGTGAATGAGCAACTGGAAGTTTGTATTTAAGTCCTGGAAAATTGTTTCACAAGATTTAAGCAAAACGGAAACTAGGAACTCTGAATAGTCATAAACAGCCTATGGTGTTTTTTTTTTTTTTTTTTTTTTTTTTTTTTTTTTTTAAACCAAATTTGTAATTTATTTCTAGAAAAACAATAATAAGAACTGAGAGACTGGAAACTAATATCTTTGCTGTTACACTAGCATCTATATTGTGAGTGAAATTCAGTCTTTGGACTTACAGCTTAGACCACAAGTACAATTAAAATATTTGTTGCTTCAGATTACTCAATAGTATGTAAAATATCTCAGCTATATGCTTCTTCCCACTTATCCAGCTACATTCAGCATAACATATTACATTTTGAGGCAGTGTATAATCTTAGACATCACCAGTTACCCTGAAATCAGGGCATGGGCAGAGAGTTTTACACAGAACATATTATCCTGCTGTTTGCATATTTTTGTTATGGTTGTATAACTTTTCTTCATTTATAATTTCACTGGAAGCACATTTTCCAAAGTTTCTTACTTATCCCACTATCCCATGAATAACCTCATAATATTAGGAGTTAGGAGCTTCCTACTGCTTGCTTCTCTGATATAATAAGTGTTCGACCTCGACTCACCTGCTACAATTATACAAGTGAAAACTGTTAGTGAAAAATCAAATTAACAATCAGAAAGGACTGCATACAGCTTACTTTTGGGCTTGAAATTGCCACCCACTTATTAACACAGTTCCATTTTTATTTTTTTCCCATTGGAAGCCTATGTGAGAGTCTGAAAATACTAGGACAGGACAAAGAATAACAACCTGCTATTCACCTACTATGAACAGACTAATTTAGTCTGAAGTGGTATGTGTTAAGAGTATTATCCTAACCCACTGTGCTTAAAGAAATGCTGGCCTTTTGTTTTCCACTGTGCATAAGCCAGCAATAGAACTTTATTCTTTTAAAGTTGTGTAACTGAAGATCTGCCAAGTGAGGGACAGTTTGATTTGAAGTTTAAATACAAAGATACCACCCCTGGATAAGAAAGTAGCAAAATTGCTAGGGAGAGCTTGCAAGAAAAAAGGTTGCAATACTCTTCTCACTAGCATGCTCTTCCCCCACTATCTCCTGTTAGTCACAGTGGAGAAATGTTATTGGCATAGATAGGCCCTTGGTCTGAACCAGTAACAACTACTCATATATTAAGTGGGCGATAGAAAACTTGCAACTACATATCTGCCAGCAATTTCCACTCTAAGACATTTTCTGTTTTATAAATTTTTGCCAAATGGGTCAATCTGCTTCATACAGTGCATTTTTCTGTAGAACATTTCAACTTAAATATTCAGCCAGCCATTTTCAAAATTCAAGTGAGGTGGAGAAATACAAGCTGAGAAGTCTCAGCATATGAAGCAGCAACTCATGGAGTTCAAATGGAGCATTAAAGGACCTATATTAGGGAATTGGCTTGGGACAATTTGTAAATGAGAGGAAATGGATGAGCACAAATGGGAAGCAGATGAGGTAAGGGAAAGTTGGATCCCTGCTTGATAAACCTCTGTGCCCAGCTGAATTAGACTCAGTGGAAATGGGATATAAGCTGAGCAGCAGAAGATGGACAAAACACCAGGAACAAGGTTAAGAGGGAGAACAAAAATTAGATGTCTAGCTAAACAGAACGACATGGAAAAATAAAGTCTTTAGGTGCAAGGACTGCATGTATGTTTAACATTTGTGTAAGAACCATATTTTACCAAAGCATTTGATAAAGCAAGGCAAAAATTGGCAGATGTCGTCCAAGAGATGTCTGGTTAATGTTTAGATAATTATGGAACCACATTTCAAATGTGACACTGAATTTTTCCATCATTAGTTGATTAGTTTCTAAAATGTCTTCAAAAAAAGAAGAAAAGCATTAAAGGGAAATTGTAATTCTTCATATAAAATCAAAATCCAAAGATGAAGAGACAATATTTATTTTTGATCTTTTTTGTTTTGTTTTGTTTTTTGTTTCTAATGGAACCTAAAGCAATAACAACAAAAATACACAACCAAACCAATCCTAAACCTATAAAAATAACAAATCATATTTCTGGAGATGAACCTCATAGTCAACTAAATGGAAACAAGTTTTCTCCTTATGTGAGAAACTAAGAATAGAGAGAGAATTTGGTTTAGAAAAAAACAGAGCAGTATAATAGCTTATTTGTATATTTTCTGGCTATGGAAGATGTATCACGTCTTTTTATCTCACTGTGACATTGAGAGTAATACTGACGTTAGAATATAAAGCTACAAAGATCTTGTAGCTTATTCTACAGTTCAAATAATGTTGTTTCAGTTCATATGCTAATGGCAAATACTGTTATTTTTCCCCAATCTCTCCTCTGAATAATAAGTGAATACAGAAGTAACTGTTAGAAATATTCTTCGTATGAATATCAAAACTTCATCTGTTTGTGATGTGGAGTTTAAAACTACTTTAATAAAGAAAAATAAGCGGTAATGGATTATTTTATTTGTTTAAATTCAGAGTATAAAGATTTTATTTATTTTTTTTTTAGTGTATAATGCACAGAAAGAAAAGAAAAATTGAGCCTAAGAGTTTAAGACATGGAGCTTTTTGTAAAGGAGACATTAGGACATTTTGAATAAAGACAATCACAAGCATAGCCCTAAATATCAGATTTGCTCTTAAGTCTTGAGGATGATTTTCCTACATGCAGATGTACAAAGTGATTCCTCCCACAGAAGTTAATTAGAAATTATGCTACCATGCTTACACACAGACATCCCCTGAACACTGGGAAATAAGCATTAAAACTTCCTGGCAGTGGAATTTGTTTAGCATGATCACTTTCCAAACACCATTATTACAATATAATTTAAAAGACAGCACAAATTCCTTCCTAAATACATCAGTTTTAAAATGATTAAACTGGATAAGTGGAAAACAATAATTTATTCTGCTTTCAAAAATGTTATTTAGGGAAACAATTGATACAGAATTTAAACTTCCTCCTTGATTATCACTAATATAACCCACATTCAAAAGCTGCTCTTCCTGACTTACACCAGTGCAGCAAAGCACAGGATAAGGCCCACCACTTTTTTCCCCTCTTTTTCTGACTTGCAAAACACAGGTAACACTGAAAGTAATAAATAGTACAACTAGGCTTGTCAGTAGTAATGTTGTGGTACTAATTTGAATGGAGATTTTTTGTGAGTATTCATGAAGTGATAAGAAAACAGTAAATGTCTGTAACATTGACTTCTAAAGAACACTGCAAGCCACTTAAGAAAACTACCAAGACAGAAAGCTCAAAAGGAACAGATGAGAATTTCACTAGATGTCATCTTCAATTTTGTTTCCAGTGCAACTTCTTTGTCTTTCATTAACAGAAAGCCAATTACAGATTTTTATTATTTCCTCTTTTGGATTTTATAGTATTTTCAAAAAGTTAAATTCTCATTAAAATATAAGATTATAGCTAAAACATGGTAGCATTCAGGTAGGTTTCATGTTTGTAACATGCAAGTATTTCCATCACCTTGTATCATAAAGATGCATGATTACTATGATGACGATGATTGTATGTTTTAACAGATATTTAATATTTATAAATTAGACCTGTCATATCATTCTTGTACAAAACCATCCTACTACAGGCATCTGTCCAAGTACTTACGTGTTTAGGTGCTGCATTTTTGTGGCAAATACAGTCAATTATATGACTTGTTTAGGGTGTGAAAAGTAAAGATTTTCTCAAAGCCGTAATTAACACGCGTCAGAAAACTCAGACATACTTGAAGCCAGATAAAAAGTTTTACTTTAGAAAGTTCCCAATAGGAAAAAATAGTGAGCTGCCCCCACATTTCCCCCCGCCCTCACCTTGTTTATATAACATATAATGCATTGGTTTATTTATAACACCTGTCTCCACTAGACTGTTTTTGAAACTTCAGTTCTTTCATTGTTTTACATAGGAAGAGTCCAGAGTTAATACTCACGGCAGGTCAGACATAACTTCTACTTCAATACATGTTATATGCAACCTCAGTGGTTAAAGGTATCCTGTGGTCTTTAATCTTTGTTACAAGAGACCATATATACAATGAACACCAAGATATATATTAAAAAAAAAAGTATTCTTGATATAATTAAAATATCATAGATAGTGGCTTAAGAACTTCTATAAAATGTTTAGAGGACATGTGTTTCTCTAAGATTACTACAGTTCCAAAATTTCTTTCTATAAAGAGTAAACTTGAATTTAAAAAGTTATTTTTATCAGTAAGAATGCATCCTTACAAAGGCCAAATATTTTGCCAAGACTTAGTTGCAGATTTTTCCCACTATCTTCACTGAAAAAAGGAAAGAAGGGATTGTTTCCCACCCTACCCTTATTTTCAAACTGTTTGGATGAAACTATATTTCAGGTTATATCACTTTATTACAACAATGACCATCATATTTTTCAATCACTTCCCCCCACTGCATGGTAGTTAATAAGTCACAACAACTTTTGATGCACAGTAAGTCCTATTTCCACATTAGAATTACTTCACAAGACAACAGATAAACTGTAAGCAATTAAGGAAAAGATAAGAACCTAATTCACCAAGAGTATATTAGCTTTAATAGTGAATGATCTGCTATTTAGTCTTCCCCAACTCAACAGCTACCTTCCCTCCTTAATAAAGGTTTCATAATATTTTCTTTTCATATGGTCATTAAAAGAACTAAGAACTAGTAAAGATATAGTAAAGATATTTCAGCATCTGTACTTCATAGCACTTTTCTACCTGGAAGATACTCTATATCTTTAGAAGTGAAGTAAACGAACCACCTCTTTCTTCATTCTTTGTAAAACACATGCCACTCACTCTCATTTTGGAAATGTTTCTTTAAGGAAAACTACACCAAATGTACATTTTCAGTTAGACATTTGTGAAGAGGAACACTGCAAAGGCAGGTAGGTATCAAAAAGGAACAGTGAAGGAAAAACTCAGTTTAGAGAAGTTATATAATGAAACCATAAAGCATTACAGGCAAAGAAATCCTAATCAGGATAGAAAAGTTAGAAGGTGAAAATTATCATCACTTGCACAAGAACAGACTTTCAACTAAATCTGTGGTGCAGTTTATGCAAAATCAAGGAAAAGGGGGGTCTAAGTAGGAGGAGACTATAACTAGAGAAGAGTGGGCAGCACACCAGGTTTAAGAATGTACAGGAGGAGACTGAGACAATGCTTAATTGTGCCACATTAAGAGAGTCAGATGCAGAGTATCTTCGTCTGCAACTGAAGCAATTGCATGAATACGTAGCTCAGGATTAAAACAAGTTTTACACTACAGGGAAGCCCATCTTGTTTGCTTGCTCTTCTCCCAGGTAGCCCTCCAACAGAGCAGGAACAAAGAAGTTATTTCTGAACTTCAGCTGAAGCAATCACTCTTGAACTCTAGTCACCTCCAAAATAGTGTGACACTGAACTTGGAGAATCCATGTTTTTGTTTAAATTTTGACCTTTTCCAGTTATCTTCAATATTTACAAGAATTTAGGATTTCAGTCATGTCTGTCCTCTATTAACTTACCCTCTGTACATAATCATTTATAAAAATCAATACAATACATCTAAACAGTGCCCCCATTCTGATCCTGTAATATGCCCAAACAAGGAAAGCCTTATGTATGCACAAATACATACAAATGTACAAAAATGTACAAATGTACAGAGCAAAAACTAGTATAGCATTTCAGCTAGATGCAAGTGTTAGACAGGGAATGACATCAAAGGATTAAGGCAATTGTACGTACAACAGATCTTACAGCAAATGACCAGTCTTACAGTAGGTACAGTCTCATAGTCCTATTTATAATATAATCTATTCCCTAGTCAGGTTAGATAAATATCTTGATCCTTTTGTGTGTAGTAGTTTGCATATTCTTGGTAACATTTTCACAAGGAGCCTTATCTAAGATGGCATTTACTATTACAGTGCAGTTTAAGGCTTGCTACAAGAATGAGTGTCAGCATTTTCTGTACAGTGAAGAGTTGAAATTCAAACATTAAAACAGGAAATGCAGACATTGTCCCAAGATGACTGGCAGCTCCTTACAGCCTCATAGTAAAGGAGAGCAGAATAAAACACAGGTACTTCCATAAATATTTTTTTCAGAGTTTTCTATGGCTAGAAAATAAGTTTTTCACTATGTTCTCCTAAAACACATCTTTTTACCAAGAAATAAAAATACTTTTTCTGCTTAGACCAAAAGACTTTTCAGATTATTTCAGCCCAAGCCTTTATTTATTTCATGGTAACTAACAGAAACCTGTGACTATCTTCTTGACGTGACCTAGTGATCAAAAAGCAGAGGTGAAAGGCATTCCATCTTTAGAAATAGTGAAATAATGTGAAATCATATCTAGGGTGAGATGAAATCTACAGCTTGAAATTCCAGATTCGAAGACTTTCAAGTTCTTACCTTTCAATAGTTATTTTCTAGTGAATTTAGTCTAAGAGGTTGTCTGTAGAAAACAAAAATTTTGCAAAAATAAGGATTGGAAATTGGTAAACCAACCATATACACACACTCAAGTAAACCAACATTATAGATACTTAGATATATTTTATATAAAATACCTGTTCAGAACCTTAAGTAATCAGATATTGGAGATATCAGAAGAGGAAATAAATTCAAAGTGCAAGGTGTTGTGAATTTGCATATCCACCATCTGTTTTATCTAAAGACAAATAAACATTTGGACATGTAAGTACAGATTACAGTATGCATTTTGGCCAAATAGTATTACTTTATAATTTCTAAAGAGTAAATTTAATATTACTGAAGCATATTTTCTAAATAAACTTCTAGGTCCTAGTAATCCAAACAGCTGGCTTCTTAATACGAATTGTGGGTTAATATTTACTAGACAGGGTAAAGAACAGATAACTGTGCTCCTTAAATGGTTGGATAGATTTTAAAACTAGAACAGCAAAACATTATAACACTTACAGCACTGGGTGGAAAATTATCACTTAAAGTAGTTTTATTTTGACATTAAGATTTGATTTGTTATATTATTTTAGCAGTTGCAAGAAGTACTCTATTTTCTCTCATATATTCAAACTATGTTTTGTAGTTCACATCTTACTACAACCTGCACTTCTAGATACTTGCAGAATTTAGAAAGAACTAAAATATGATCCCAACTGTTGCAGAAGCAAGGGTGTATGAGGTAGTGATTAGGTAACAAAAATGTCTGCTGGTGAAATCCAAGAGTTGTACTGATGAAACAGGCAAACAAAAATTTGGAAATGAATAGGCCAAAGCAAGGTCAGTAAAATAAGAGACTAAATAGCTTATTTTCTTATCATTTAAACTTCCTTGTGAGAGCTTAAGCTCAGTTTCTCTGTAGGAATACAAGATCCCACAAACAACCATTGCTCACAGACTCCTAAGAGTCACAGCTCCATCACAGAAAGCTTGCTCTCAAACTTTGTCTTCACAAGTCCCTTTCATCATCCCTTTAACTGCATGAAGTTCAACAAGGCCAAGTGCTGGGTCCTCCACCTGGGGTGCAATAACCCCAAGCAGAGCTACAGGCTGGGAGATGAGTAGTTGGAGAGCTGCCAGGCAGAGAAGGACCTGGGAATGATGGTGGATAGTCGGCTGAATATGAGCCAGCAGTGTGCTCAGGTGGCCAAAAAGGCCAACAGCATCCTGGCTCATACAAGAAACAGCGTGGCCAGCAGGGCTAGGGAGGTGATTGTCCCCCTGTACTCAGCTCTGGTGAGGCTGCACCTCGAGTACTGTGTTCAGTTTTAGGCCCCTCGCTACAAGAAGGACATCGAGGTGCTTGAGCAAATCCAGAGAAGGGCGACGAAGCTGGTGAGGGGCCTGGAGAAGAAGTCCTATGAGGAGCGGCTGAGGGAGCTGGGATTGTTCAGCCTGGAGAAAAGGAGGCTCAGGGGCGACCTTATCACTCTCTGCAGATACCTTAAAGGAGGCTGTAGTGAGGTGGGGGTTGGCCTGTTCTCCCACGTGCCTGGTGACAGGACGAGGGGGAATGGGCTTAAGTTGCGCCAGGGGAGTTTTAGGTTAGATGTTAGGAAGAATTTCTTTACCGAAAGGGTTGTTAGACACTGGAACAGGCTGCCCAGGGAAGTGGTGGAGTCACCATCCCTGGAAGTCTTCAAAAGACATTTAGATGTAGAGCTTAGGGATATGGTTT
The DNA here is from genome assembly GCF_964211825.1 of Aythya ferina. NCBI lineage: Eukaryota > Metazoa > Chordata > Aves > Anseriformes > Anatidae > Aythya > Aythya ferina. The sequence continues at coordinate 38,797,155 of NC_140297.1, read as the reverse complement.
AGTGGGGACTGTTAGTGTTAGGTCAGAGGTTGGACTCGATGATCTTGAGGTCTCTTCCAAACTAGAAATTCTGTGGTTCTGTGATCTTTACTTGCCCAGCCTTTTTGCGCAAGCATGAAACCAGATGCACTCTCTCATGTTGGGATAACACTAAAGAATTCACCTGTTTGCAACATGGCCCAAGAGTGAAAGATTTGTGAAAGATTTACCCATAAGGTGGGGGCAGAAAAAAGTTTGCTGGAGCCAACATCACCCCAGAGTAACCAGCTTGCAACAAGCTGGTTACTTGTCTGAAGAACTTCAGCAAGAAGACGTTACCTCCTCCCCTCGTTCCAGCTATACTTTCCCTTTCCTTCATTGTGCCTTTATTTTCCTCAACATGACTTCCTAATTTTCTACAGAGCTAATTCTTTTCTTTTTGGCAAGACAGCTTGGCAAAGTTAATGAATTGATACTGTGGTTCTCAGACAGATTTATTTTAGTAAGTTGCGATTAATCCTGTTATTCTTCAAACATTTAATTTCAAAACACTGAATACATCTTCCAAGTTTGGGATATTTGCATATTTGAATGCATTTCCTTACTCTGCTCTGAATATTCTACATTTGTCATAGCTGCTAAATATTGAGGTCTTTATCTAGAAAACTTAAACTCATTCATGGTAGCAAGGTCATTTTAACACCTCTGATTTCTGGTCCTCTGCACTCTATCTAAAGTAGGGCAAGACATAAGATTGCATTTGGACTTTAAAAAAACAACACCACCACAGCAAATGAGACCATCATAACATTTCAGACAGACTTTCTTTCCATGAAGGAGATATGGAACAATTTTTGCCTTTCTTCACTCCCACACACCCTAACCTTCGAAAAAAGCTTTTGTGACTAATAGGAAATAATCATTAAATGGATTTTGATTTCTCCCTCTTTCTGTTTACTATGGTGCAAGGAACAATCCAGCCTCTCCAGAATTCAATTAAGTTTAGCTAAAACATTCTGTTCAAGGTACTAGCAGCTGAAGATCAAATTTATAAAGGCTTTCAGGTGCTTAAAGATGATCAGAAAACCACAGGATTTTCAGAAATGTTTAATTTGTGTGATTTTGCTTCTTGTGGGTCACCTCATAAATTTTGTAAATCCCATGGGACAAAAAGAAAGTTATTTTCTTCCAACCTGTACATGAAGGCAATGGCTTCCAGCCACTAGGACCCCCCTGCCCCCAGCTCTTTCTCCTTGTCCTGGATCATAATGGGCCCCTTAGCACCGCCCTTCCCCCCCTTCCTCCCCCCCTCAAATTATTCCTCAATTTTAATTTATCTAACACAAAGATTAACAATTGGGCTGCTCCCAGGACCACCCTTTCAGGGGACACATTTGAAGAATCTGAAGTTCATCAGGCAGCAGGGATGAGTATAAGTAATAACTTCAGCTCTCCAGCATCAACAGCTGGAAGAGGATGCAATCAGACCTCAAACATTTTGGAAGTCTGAGTTTTGTGTGACCTGGGCTCTTAACCTCCATTATAATAATGCCACTGAAATAATCATGCCATAAGTAGCTCATGAAACACTTTCACCAAGAATAAAGTAAACGTGAAGGATTCTGGAAAGAGTTGAAAAAAGCATCTTTGAAAAATTTGGCCATGTTGTTTCCTTAAAAGAAAATACAAGCTAATGTTTGTTTCACTGTTATCAGCTGCACCTTTCATATACTTGTAGATTATAATAATACAGTACAAAAGGTTGGAAATACACAATGAGTTGTGTTTACATTTTCCTTGGTTTAATTGGGAAATATGGTACTGCAAATCTTATTACTAGCAAAAGCTTATTCAAATGAATATTTTTCACTGACTGTGCTTTGAATTGCAGAACTGCTTATAGATTCAAATTTTGGCCCCAACACTTCAAAATACTAATATACTTGACTGTTACAAGAATTCCCAGTTAAAGTTGTGCTACAGTAAGTGCATACTATTTTTATATATTTAAAAAAATAAATTGGAAAAAATGTTCTAGCCCTATAACTACAAGCTTGTATTTGCTAGAACTGATCCAGCAAAACAAAACATATACTAATAAAAGATCACTAATATGCTTAACATTAAGCTCTGATTTAGTGAAATGCTTATAGCACTTCCTCAAGTATATTTTGTAGCATAAGCATACTGACGTATTAAACTCTCAATATACATTTTTCTTGAACAGTGGTCAATGCTTGCCTCCAGCTATAGCATGACCTGGTTATTTACACATTTGAAAGCTCCAGAATAGAAAAAAAATGTCTTGCTTTCTGCTGGTGTAATCCTACTGACTACATCAGCGTTAGAACAAAACTAGCCCACGGGTTTAAACATTATACAGCATATAGAACCGGTGTGAACAGGTATATGTTGTGTACACATATATGTATTGTATCTATTAACACTACTGCAGGAGTCTTTTGTGGACTTAAAGAAGAAGAAAGAACTTAAAATTATAAGATATAGGCCTAGTTGTACTTCCAGATAAAATATAAAAGCTGCCCAGACACTTTTGATATACTCATTTGTAAGTGTTCAATTTAAGTAGAATTATGATCAATGAGCTTATCTGTAGCTTATCTGGCATTGAAAATTAATAATTCTTAGATGTACTTGAAATTGTATCTTCTAGAAAAGAACAGAATTCTAGATTTTTCTTTGCAGTTTTATTTATATGCCATTACCTAAACAATCCATTTTGTTTCCTTGAAGTCGTTGGGAAGTTGTTACAGCAATTGCTTTGTATCAATTCAATTTGGTAAGCAATAGATGCAATACTTCCAACTGTAGTCTGAACATAAAGTCAACACCAGTGTTTTAATCTTTCCCCTTATATCATTTGTATTTTGTCTCATAACAGTACATTATTTTTTTTCTTATTCTCACCTAGGTACACTGAAATTCCCATGTCCCATTTCTATTTTTTTTCTTGTTTCCTAATTATATTATGTATGGTAAATGAGTAAGGACTAAACATAAACTGGAAGGTATTATTTCATTTGAGGAGTGCTGTTCAGATTCAACAAACACTGCTTATAATATTAGAAAGGCTTCATCTGCAATACAGAACAGTTTGTAACATGGTGTTCTTTATTATTGAATGCATAAGCGATCTATCTCACAAAGGAATCAGTAATGAAGCAGAAAGGAGATACAACAGTATTCAAGATATCTTGGCCAAAGACCTATAACTTTACAGTAGTGCTTTCCTTTTAGGAATATAAAGAGTGCAATAAAATAGTGCTATAGAAATTCATTCATAAAGCTGGCTCTCCATAGTCCAAATTCAGGTCATTACATAAGCATACAAACTGCATTAAGCACATGAGTTATTATAATGATAAACACTACTTATATGAAACAAGTGTTTAAACACCCTTTTTGTTTGCACATTTTCATATAACATTTAATAACACTTCAGTCTTTAAACATCTATTGAACCAGACCTGTTCTCATATGCAGAATCTAAATAATCAGCTCAAATTAAAAAAAAAAAAAAAAAAAAAAGTTTGTCTAATCTTTTTGAGTGCCCATGAGACTCTGAATATTACAAAAGCTGCCTGTTTGCATCATAAGGGCCAGATACACAAAGACATTTAAACGGGGTTCTTCCTTTTCAGCAAGATACAATTATCACCTCAGAAAAAGAATGAGCAACTGTTAGTTAAATCTGTCCTGGCACAAATATATACTAAACTAAATAAATGAAAATACCACCTCACCTGATTCATGCCACTGAATTTCAAATCTCATCAACTCCCAGTCCCCATTCAAACTTGAATGAGCAATGGTATTTCAAAGAAAGCTCTCTAAATAGTCTGCACTAAAGTTGTACCGAGAGTATTTTTCTTCCATTTTCTCCCCCTTAATAAGGAAAGGAAGAAAAAATAGTTTTAAAACCTTTGCTGAATATAAATAAAGACTTCTAATCAAAGTCAGAGGTACAGTAATGAAATGTTAAGAGCTGTCAACATCAGCTTCAGTTAACTGATCCAATTCCTGTCACCCACTCCCCAAGCCTAGTATCATACAGAATTTCCTTCTACACTATCACTTAGGTCCATCAGTAGCTCTTCTCTTTTCAGAAGATTCTTTTATATTCTTTCCACTAAAATCTTACCTGAGTCTAAGACTCAGATATTACTAATACAGTACACACATCAAATCTTTCCTGTCTGAAGGAGAAACAACAAAAAACAACCCAAACAAAAACACACCACCACAAAAAGCAAACAAACAAGAAAAACCACCTACTTCCTTGATAATACTGCATGAGTACAAGTAGAAAAGAAATACTAAGAACCTTCTAGACCAAGAGATACCACTTGCCAGAAAGCCCACAGTTCAGTCTAATGTTAAAGTAGGATGCCACCTACTGCTTAATACCCCAAATTAAAAACAAACTAATTTCCTAATAAGATAATTGGATGGATTTATGGCAAACACTTTTCAGTACTGTTGCACTAAGCCAATTCTTAGTAAAGAGTTTCACATCTAGTTTATAATGTCAAAATTTGTGTTGTATATCTTCCTCTGCTGGATAAGGAACACTCTTCATAGGTAAATGAAGTAACACATGCACACAAAAGGTAAGGGTTTCTGCATTCTTAAGCAAAGTAGCATTACTTTGTGACAAAGTTACTTAACAGCAGGTCTGCTCCTTACTTCACTGAAATTAGGAGAGGTGTTCATTGGCTTTGGGTCAAAAACGCTAGGAATTGTGTTTGGCATTTACTTTGATATCTATATGTATAAACACATCTGTTAAAAAAGTACGGTCTATCAGCTCAGCCTAGGGAGTTTACTCGAAGTTTCAAAAGCTAGATAACATATTTAGTGATGTACATAGCTGTTTGTGATGTTCCTAATGGCACAGTATTCCACAATTGTTTACTTCATCTTCATTCATTTAACCCAAGAAAAATTCACAGTGAACAAATAAAAGCCAGCCTAATGCAAGAAAAGACAGCTTAAGACATTCCTGTCTTGCTGTTTCTCCCCCACCTTCCTAGAAGAATTTCAGCCTCCTTAGTATTTCCAGTAGAATTGGTTGAGTAGCTAATCTGTAAACCAGATCAAAGGCATCTATATTCACAGCATTCTACTGTAATTAAGTTACATTTCCCACTTGTGTAGCTTCTCTGATCCACCTGAGCCAGCATAATGCAGGGGGGCAAGAAATCAATTAGCAAATCAGGCTTCAATTAGTTTTAAACTGGTTTTATGCTAAATATTTAAGAGTTAGAAAACTTATCTGAATCCTAAATCTAATAAATAATGTGTATTAAAGAATATTTTTAATCCACATAACTCAATTACTGCAGTGGCAGAAATGTTAAGAGGTACAACAGATTAAAGTTTTATGAAACTTCACAGCTGTAAAATATTTTATTTAGTTTGGGTAATTAATTTAAAAAAGGAGACAGAGCTTTTGTTTTTAACAAAAGAAATGTTAACAAATTACAGTCTTGTAATACCAAATAACTGTCTGACATCTTGATTCAGAAAATCTAAGCAATGGCTGTTTTACCCCACATAATTTATATTAAATTTATTGAGCATATCATGATGGCCTTCCTTCCATCATAAGCTTTAAATACCAGACACATACACAAATTACAAATGTGTAAAATTCAAGCTGTACTACACTATTTAAATATACTGCAGCTTGTAAATTCTCCAGTAAAACATCATGTCTTTCACAGTTAAAATATTAGTTCTCAAATGGACTAAGATATGCTCATTATTAGTCTACTATCTAATCACCTACCACACTGAATCCCACAAACCAGACTACTTCTTGTTTCAGTCACATAATTGAAATAATTAAACTTAATATTTCTGGACCTTTATAGCTTTGTTTTAGCCTGCAATTGTTGCACTCAGGCATAAAGTGGGAACAATTGCATTGCTTATTCAGGTCCAGACTATTCATTTTTATGTGAATGGGATTATTCATACATGTCTCCTCAAAATCTACACTCCAAATTGGACTCCTAATGTTGATGTCAAGAGAATACTGTCATAAGCATATGCAGAAAGAGACCATGTATGATATACAGAAAAGGAATAGGTGAAATTTTTCAGTGAAAAAATCATAGTCATGTGAAAGCAATAGTTGTCCAAAAAAAGTAAACAATTCTGTGCATAATGAGTTCAAAAACCACAGGTTAGTCCTCCTGTATTTTTATTTTACCTCATATTATGGGTAGTTAATCAAAGGAGTTTACTTTAGGAGATGACTAGAGAAAGAATTCAAAGTATTGACTGTCAGATTTGAAAGCAGGGGAAAGTCACCTTTAAGAGGCTTAATCACCCATCCTAATTACTGTAATCAGTAGACAAAACGTACAGGGAACTGTTTATTTACAGTGCAGATGAATTACAACACTTCCAACAAGTGCCTTTTTCTTTGTCTGGAATCTGGTTTTCTGGGGGGTAAGGGAGGGGGGTGGGGTGGGATGGGTGTGTAGTAGTGGATGCACCTCTTAGGCTCTACCTCCTTACCTCTGAAAGTCTTAACTCCCTAAAGCTGATTTCATTTCAGAAGCTGGAAACCCCGTTTTCCTGGTTTCTCCAGATGGCTATTATTCTCTTCCTTACATAGCCACTTTATTCTTTATTTAGCATGGCTTTTCTGTGTACTTCAACAGGAATAATGACCGACACTCCCCCCCCCCACCCCGAAAAAAAAAAAGAAAAAGAAAAAGAAAATACACTTCTAGATTTAACTTACAGAAACAGCATTCAAACATGCTTTGACCTACTCCAAGTATACATGTAAGATAGTGATGAGTTAACCTTACCCAAAGGTGCAGTGATTTTTAGGTCACAGGAATAGATATTTTAATTATTTTGGTCTTATATATTCTTCATGAATTATCTGATGGAAGTGCAAGCCTCATTCTTGAAACTAAAGATTACACAGTCACTTATTCCACCCTGAACCAAGCCAGTAACAAAAACAAGCTGCTCATTAGCAATTCAGCAAATGCAACAGAAATGCAAGTCCTCTACCTGAAAAAAACTTGGGTTACGTGTTACAACTCCAGAATGCTTTTTATCACACATCTAAAAGCGTTTAAGAAACCAGAAAGCTATGGACGAATAAATTATTGCAATACCTATGGATTAAGCAAAATGAATGAGTTTCCAGATAAAGAAAATACACACAGATTTTTACTTATAACACAGCTATGGATCTTCTTTCAGACAGAATGAATTCCAGCATCCCCCACTTCCTTGCTCCTTATGTCTCTTTCATGAATGAAATTAAAGACTCCAAAGTATGGTTTCACCTACTAAACCAGGGAAAAGATTTTTCACTGCCTGGCCACTGATGGGCCAAGATCCCCACCTAGCGGATTCCGCACCGCATTGCAGCGGATCAGACGGCATTCGGCCCCAGCGGTTACACGGCTAGGAGGAATACATACATTGCATACACATGCACTCACAGTATATTCACTGTTACTGCTTTGCGTCTGCAAAAGAGTTGGTTGTAAATTCAGCTTCATTTGGCCTTTTAAACATAATTTCAGGTGTGAGAAACCTACAAGAAATATAGGCATCAGATTAATTTTTCTCTCAAAATAAGGAAGAGGGAGTTGTACAAGACAAAAAGGATTGATTTCAAGGTAGGAGTATTTAGAAGAGGGTGAGGTTCACTCAACACGCTACATTTACAGAATTCCTACAGTTACAGAAAAACAGTAAAGACTCACTCTGTACTTCACACATACACAGTTCACCCATTAGAAATGACAGGAAGAACACAAAAATATTAGAACACTGAAGTGTGGTTATTCAAAACTGAAAGACTGTGCTCTAGCTGTACAATGCAACCACAGCCCAAGTATTTGTATTAAGTGGTTTTGAATACAGCTTTCTTTTGATCTCTAAGTGATGCTATGTAAAATTGAAGGTCCGTGCTTTAGAAAGATGAATACATTAAACAAAGAAGAGGGTTAGGGTTAGTTTGTCATTCATATTTTCAACACAACATTAAAGAACTGTCAAGAATTACAGAAGCTGATGATTAGGGTTTTATTTGTTTTACAAATTTATAAGTAAGAATCAACACTTCAGGGTCTATTTCACACATGAATTTTATCCCCCTATAAAATTAATAAGTACTCTCTAAATGTATAGAATTGTCAGAGAAAGCTACCTTAAGATGTATACACGCATGTCTCGTCAAATAAGAAAAGGTACTACAAGACGGTGCTTACATTTTCAGGGCACACAGTAGCTAATGCAATTTTACCCCATTAGTTAAGGGGTTACTATGGCTCCTTCTGATTTTAAGGATAAGTTTGAGCTCAAGCATGAGGTTGGACTTATCTCATTCAAGTTACTTAGGCATAAGCCCAGACTGAAGTGAGGAATAAATCCTGTTTCCATGGTAGTCTGTAGTATAGGTCAAAGCATGCATTTGTCTACAGTGAAGAGCAATGGCATGGGAACAGTAGTACTTTCTCAGTCCATGTCTCTCATGCCACCTACAGAAATCTCTAGTGAAAACAGCACAGGATTGAGGTAGTGGAAACAAGCTCACCTTCTTTTTGCTAGAAGCATGAACCATCAGGTCCTTTTAAAATGGCACTGCACAGTACACATGACACCAAGATCTGGACACTTACTTTCTTGTAGGTTTTACAGCATGCCATACTTCCCCTATTCCTGGGCCTTGGCAAATGGGTACACCAGGTTACCCCACTGAGTTATTCAACAGCTGTCTGGGAAGGCTTTGTGGAGAAATTACTAAAGAGGTATTTCAGGAAGGTGCATGCCATAAAGAGATGAGTGAAGTAAGAAAATATATTGAAGCCCAATGAAAATATATGAAGTTTATGCAGCACATATACTTATCCCAAGACCAGTGGCAGTTGGACATGATAGGAGTCACGCTGGGGAGGGCAAGAAAAACAATTTTTGTGGAGTGAATTAGAAATGGTAAAATGTGTCTTTACAGGTCTAAAGAACAATGAAAAAAAAACTCTGCTCTTATTTCTTCCAGTTTAAAGCTTACCATCCTTACTGCTGTTAAATACATGCAGGACAGTATTGACACACTTAAGACTTTTTCCCCACATCTATGTATAATTTTCATTCTACCCGGGACATTAGTGACGCATTGCCTGATTGAAACCATATTGTTCATGACTGGAAGACACTCAGGAACAGGTGCAGCCTGTAAACGTTGTTTTCTCAATTAATAGCCAAGATAAAAGGTAAACTTCACTGTTATTCTAAAAATACTGTTCTGGATTGTTTAATTTTACCAGCCATGAAAAGGTGGTTGTCCCTGTCCCTTCCCACTCCCGATTTGTTAATAAAAGAAATATTCATTTATTAACAAAAGACTCTGCAAGAGCTATGAATGACTTAGAGTTCAGCCATGCCTATTTGCTGTGTCACTTATTTCTCCCTGATAACTAGCTCAAGAAACTTGCAAGTGACCTAGCAACATTGGTGCAATGTAGGAGTTAGAGCATCAGAGGAATCAACTACTCTAATAACAACTTGTTTACAATTTGAATCCAATACTTCCTACAAAATGTTTCAACCCAGCTTCTATTAGCACTAAAAGGCCTTTTTACTTTGCTGTAATAGCAGAATCAACTATGTATCATATAGCCTTCTAAACTGACAAAAAAAAAAAAAAAAGATCCTCACCTTTACACACCTGTTATCTGACTGTCCCCATAACGCTCTCTACACATGCCCAGCCAGTTCTACAGCTGCTGGAAATCAATCCAGCTGCACTGAAGCAATGAAGCTTTATTGATTTGCAGCAGGTGAGAACCATTACAGTCAGTGAATTCACACTGACATTCTGCTGGGGTCCTATCTCTGCAGCCACAACCAAGAAACAAGTACAAATACTGTCTCAACCATTTGACCCAAAGAATTTCAGTTATTGAAAGTCATATAATAAAAGTGATATTTTTTTTTCCCTAAAATTAAGTTTCCTAGAAGTAGAATTCTGATACTTCAAGACTTCACAAAATTGACATTTACCTCATTCTTAAGAGTGACATAGCAACATTATGTAGGACTTAAGTTGTGAACAAGCATACTTCTTAAGTAGTCTTAAGAGCACATCATGGTTTAAAATAATAATTCACATTATTCAACAAAAGCTATGAATACAGTCTTGGAGAAAAGAACAACAAAGCGTTTCCCAAAGAGCAGAAACTTGTTGCATGTCTGAGAGACAGTCAGTTTAAGTGTTTCCCCCCCCCCCCCCCCCCCAACCCTCCTTTCATTAGGTGGTAATTCAGCTCTTCATCTTTTCCAATTTCCTTTACTCTCTTTTAGGTAATTACCGTCAGGGGCTCTGAAGTTAATGAGTTATACACAGCATATTTAGAAGTGAAATATGCTTTTAGAGTATGAAGTTAATGGAAACATCAACCTGAATAGATGCAGAAGCCAGACATCTTTGAGATCAGAGCTTGATTGATTTTATAAGTCAGGTGTTCACATGAATAACTAACCCTTATTTAGTTCAAGGAGCATTTTGACAAGAAATTTGCACTGACAAGCTGTAAAGGCAGCCTTGTTATAAGAGACTGCTTTGTGTTGTCCTTTGTATTTTTTATCTTACATAATTTCACTCTTAAGTAATCTAAATCCTTAACACCATGGTAGGTCTATATATTACCATAAAAGCATTTGTAAAGATTTTATATGTAGCTTTGCAAGTTAAGAAAGATGCGAAACCACTAATGTGAAAAGCATGACCCTACTTCTGTAAATTTTACACTGTGTATAAAGAACTCTTTGTTGTCTCCTCTTTGTTATGATGAAACACATAACAAAAGTTGACTAAGTATTTTCCAGTGACTTCAGGTTACAGTTAAGTTACCTTATTTCAAAATATAATTCTGTCCAATTTTTAAATGGACTAAAGATGTTGGAAAATATTTTCATAAAATATAAATATTAATTTAAGTAACATAACACCTAAAAGTTTGACCTATCTTTTTGAACACAAAAGCTGCCAGACTTTTAATCACACCAAAACTGAATTAATCAGATTTCGCAAATCAATTCCTTGTTTTTGAGCTTCACATTCTCCTGAAGAAGCTAAAAAGACTGATCCAAATTGAATTTAGTATATTAGGTAAGAAAAACCTCAAAATCGACTGAGAATTGTTACTCTGTCTCTAAGATTTATATATTTATCACAGGGAATAGACATGTAAGGGCATTCCCTAGGTGTACAACCACAGAGTGAATATGGACAAGGAAGAGACAAGATACATTTTATTGTGAAATTTTTCCTTCTACTACAAACAGGAATATTTTTCCCCGTCCTTTGTCTTTCCACCCCTCCAATAGCCCTTTTAATGAAGCTACTATCTAAAAGACTCACACAATCCTTTTTGTGTTCCAAAATTACAGTCAGTATTAGAAAACATGTAGAAGGAGAAACTATGCAGAAAAAAATAAATGTACTTGTTAACCACAAGAATATATAAACACCAGAACAATTTACCTCTGGAGACAGTAGACTCTTTAGCCCTTGATGTCTTTCATCCAAGACTTCCTTTAAAAAAAAAGAGTAGAAAACTAAGGAGCAGAACAGTAAGACATAAATTTAAACCACAATAATTCAGCTTACATCCTTTCAGAGAAACTCTAACATGTTGAAGACTCCACTGACTTTCTAGTCAATCAGTACCACTGTTTTACTAGGTGGATATTAGGTTAGAATCATCTGATGAAATGTTAAGGCCTCTGTTAATGCACAGGTGGCTCAGAGTCCCTCTGTTGATGTGAATCTGTTAATCTGTCACAATGTGTTATTAAAACAATCTGCTAAACGGCCAACAGGTGTCACTCTACATAATCAAACAAAAAAATAAAATGAAACCTGTCTCACAGCATTCAGTTTAGAATTGCCACTTGAAAAATACATATTTTAAGAATTTCACCCAGCCCAAAGACAGGTTTTGTGAAGTGAAAATTAACCTTTTTACATAACACTAAGAAAGCTTGAAGTCAGTCTAATTCCTAGCATCAGTGGGTTACACAGCCAAGATTTCTTCATTGCCAGAGGCAGGAGGGGAGACTGACTTTCCAGATTCTTTCTTTGCCTTTGAGATCTTTTTTTTTTTTTTTTTTTTTTTTTTTACTTTAGGTTATGGCATAAGTAAAGCAGATTCCAAAGCATTTAAAGGTAGAGAACGCTACAAACACAACATGAAGTCCTAAATTATAATGTACTTGTTCTAATTATTCATCTTCCAAAAAAAACTTTGTAGGGTTACATCTGTCAGGCAGAACTTCATCCATAGATTAATTGTCACCAGTGTAAACTAGCACCAATGTATGGTGCTTCTATATTACACTGCATGCGACTGTTCCCTCACAACCAATGTTAACATTGATTTATGTACTCTAAGCAATGTAAAAATTCACCTCCTTACCCCAACTCCTGCCCAGCTTGGGGTGTGTATGTGTGTGAAGTTCTCATACTTCACAGATCCAAATCTGTTACCAACCAACTATAGCTTTAAAGCATATGTAGAAACTGAATAAGACAAAGTAAAAAACCAATATTTGTTCTAATTCAATAGCAGATAACCCAAGATTTTACAGATAAATACCTGTGATTTCAGCTCTGTCTACAGCTGTAACATAAAAAGAAGACAATTGGCTTTAAGTGCTCATCTCATTTTAATCAATTGAGGCTCCAGCTCATGAGAGTAACAGAAATTCAATTACAAGACAAGTTGAAAATACTTTAAATATTACTTTGGCTTTAATAGTTCAGTGAGGTCTAACACAATTTCAAAGTGTTTCTTTTTCTGTTTATGGATCAATAAATGCTATTACAGACTTTCAGAAAACAGCATTCATGCAGTGCTCCTTGCACAGAGATCCCACCCTGCAGCCCACCTGCTATGAGTTTGTAACAGTTCAGGACAAAATAAGAGCAAGCATCAGTCATAAACCTCTATCCAATAAATCCAGTACACCTATGGATGATTAATATTAAAGACTTCCTTGGCAGAAAAGAATGTCTTAGGAAAGAGCAAACATTCAGACCCCAGGCATAAGAAAGTCTGAATTCATACATATTCCCTAGTGCAGTAAACTCTACACAATATCTGTTCTGCAACCCCAACATGGGAGAATAAGAGGGTAGCTGAGTATTAGAAAGAGCTGGCTTCTCCATCTGCACTGCCTAGTAGCAGCACCTGATGTCTCCAGAGCAGCAACATCATCACAATTCACTTCTACAAACCAGGGTGAGATGCTGGCACATCTGAGTCTAGTGTAGTTCTGTCTTCAGCAAGGCCAGAATTTAGCCCAGGTTCTTGTTGCCTCAAGAGATATGTGCTCACAGATATGAAGTACAGACATTTACAATGCCACAAGCTGTAGATTGTAGTTTTATTTTGAAGGAAAAGTTTTATGGAAACCTATTGGATGCTCATGCATTATTAATTTTCTTCAGCTATAAAAATATAAAATGGAACGTACAATAACATGTTGTTTATTGCTTATGCTTGTGTGATGCTCAGAAACTCGGATCTCCTGCCAGATACTTATAAGCAGAACCGTTCCACTTCATGTTGATGACACAGCTCCATCAAAAAGCGCTAATCAAATTGCCCAAGGCCTTCCAAACAAACTGTTAAGCTGCATCAAAAAATAGTTGAATGCTACTGCCCATCTTAGTCTTATACTGACAGCATGAACTGGAAAGCGTCCAAATATATAATAAAAATATAACAGGTTCTGCAGATTTGCTTCTGAAATTCCAGCCATGTTACATCACTGTCCTTAAATGAACAGCAGCTAATAGCTATCACAATATTTAGAGGCTTACAAAGAAAAATGTTCCACTTTAAAGGTAGCAATGTGTTAACATCAGATTGTAATGTGCTAAATGACAAATATTCCTTATCTCAAAAAGCTGCTAATACTAGCTTGTTTGTTACTCTAAACATTTCACAGTATTTAAATAAATAATTCCAAATAACAAACCCATTTTGGTTTTCTTAGTTCTCTGCCAAAGAAATATTAGGCCTTGCACTGACAGGAGATGACCTTAGTAATGTTAAGTTTTGGTTATTTTTCTTGCAAGCAAACATTTAGGTATCGATCTCACAGATAGGAGAAATAAAATTGCCCTTATGCACCTGTTTCTTTCATTAATGGAAAAATTCAGGAACTTTTTTGGTTAGTTGATCATTTCCTTCTTGGCTGTTGCCAGTCTTACCTATGTTTTCTGTTTTGCTTTATGGCTTTAACAGTGTTTTTAAGTGGATGAAAAAGCAGCAGCTGGTAGGATGATGTCTTCAGGAAACAGACAACATTCAGACTGGAAGGCTCTGGCATTATAAATGGTATCCTAGGAAACTGGAAGTGCCTTGAAATCATGTATGTCCTCCTCTCAAGGAGGCCTTAAAAAATAGGAGAAGATTAACTGCCTTTCTGTAATAAAGGCTTGCTATTTAGAATGAGTGACAAAGTTTTGAGTTGAAGATACTCTTATTGTGGGAAGTACATGTATCCAGTTGTTAGCAGATCCTCACTATTATACTGTTAGCCAAATCTATATTAGTGAATAGTGTACACTGTGAACAAATCTGCGGAACAGAGCAGTTGATGCTGAACATCTAAAATTAACATTATGTGGTTTAGCTCTGGCAGGCAACTGAGCACCACACAGCCACTCTCTTGCTCTCTCTGGGGGGGATGGATGAGAGAACTCAAAATAAAAGTATGAGAACTCATGGAAGGACAGATTACTGGGTAAAGCAAAATCCACATGCACAAGCAAAGCAAAACAAGGAATTAATTTGCTACTTCCCTGCACTGCATGGGGCTTCCACCCACTACACTGTTTTTGTTTCAAAGAATGACGCTTAACTGTGATAGCTTAGACTCTGGTTTGTACAGCTAGGGAGAAAGGTAAATTCTCTTTAACTTGGTTGATTTCTTCAGACAGTTTCTCCACAGCCCAGATGCAGGCCTGTAGGGAAGAGGGGAGACTTTGTTTGTACTGCCATAGTTATTTAGCCAATTCATCCACACTGGGTTCCTCATCTTCATTCCAAGCCATTACTGCCAATGAGCTGACATATGATGATGGCGCACTCTGTACAAGTTAATATCTATCTAAACCTGTTTGTGCTTACCACAAGCCAAAGTTTGCCTTCATATTATGGTACCTTTTTCATACAGCCTTTAACAAATACTTTAGAACATTCTTCAAAGTCAGGCTTACCTGTATTCACTTGAGCTTATGAGTTTTTTTTTTTTTTTTTTTTTTTTTTTTTTTTAAACAGCTGGGAAGGAAGCTTAGAATCAATATAGGTAACTTCACTGAAAACAGACAGGATAAAGGAAGTACTCAAACTCCTCAACATTAAACAACTGTGGAACCCAGGAGAACTTACCTGCCAGTTTCTGAACTTGAGTCACTGCCAAATTACCTCACAGTGAAGTAGTACCACCAGGGTTTTACTGTACTGAGAAGGCACCATCAATGTAACTAGCTCATACAGTCTGTAAAAACAGAAATAGTAGAAAACACAAAGAAGAAACAGCAGCCTACTGGGAAACACCAAGTCCATTTCACCATGAGATTGAAATGGTCTCACTTAAAAAGGTTGAAAAGGTTTCACTTAACAAGGGTGGAGCCAAGAGACCTTGTGGAATAAGCTCGTCTACCTGGCTTCAAAGTTTTAAGGTCTATTGCTCCTTATCACTAGTAGAAATAACCTGACAAGGGGCTTAGTGGTTACAGTTGACCTAATGAATTAACTACAAAAGGTGCACAAGGGTCATATTTCTGTTAGTCATTCTGTGAGCAAAATTAGTACGGAGCCTGTTAAAAAAATAAATTCAAATAAATAAAAGAAATGAATAAAAAAGAAAATGACCTTAAAGACAAACTTGCCATCATAATTTTCATCTGTCTAGTCACAACAGATGGAGAATTTAGCAATCAGAATTCCTTTTCTTGATATTAATGTTATTTACATTTTCTTCTCTGAGATCCCTTCTTTATGCAGGACTTCTCTAAATCTAGCCCCATGACCTCTGACTACACTATTTATAGAATCATAGAATATCCTGAGCTGGAAGGGACCCATAAGGATCATCAAGTCCAACTCCTGGCACCGCACAGGTCTACCCAAAAGCTTAGACCACATGACTGAGTGCACAGTCCAATCGCTTCTTAAATTCAGACAGGCTTGGTGCAGTGACTAGTTCCCTGGGGAGCCTGTTCCAGTGTGCGACCACCCTCCTCTCGGTGAAGAACCTCTTGCTGACGTCCAGCCTAAACCTTCCCTGCCTCAGCTTAACACCGTTCCCGTGGGTCCTATCACTGGTGATTACGGAGAATAGGTCAGCACCTGCCTCTGCACTCCCCCGCGCGAGGAAGTTGTAAGCTGCAATGAGGTCCCCCCTCAGGCTCCCCTTCCCCAGGCTGAAGAGGCCCAGTGACCTCAGCCGCTCCTCATACGGCTTCCCCTCTAGGCCCTTCACCATCTTCGTCGCCCTCCTCTTGACACTCTCGAGCAGTTTAATGTCCTTCTTGTACTGTGGTGCCCAGAACTTCATGCAGTACTCGAAGTGAGGCCGCTCCAGCGCAGAGTAGAGCGGGACAATCACTTCCCTCGATCGACCAGCAATGCCGTGCTTGATGCACCCCAGGGTACGGTTGGCCCTCCTGGCTGCCAGGGCACACTGCTGGCTCATGTTCAACTTGCTGTCAACCACCGCCCCCGGATCCCTCTCTGTGGGGCTGCTCTCCAGCATCTCATCACCCAGTCGGTACGTATAGCCA
The DNA here is from genome assembly GCF_964211825.1 of Aythya ferina. Lineage (NCBI taxonomy): Eukaryota > Metazoa > Chordata > Aves > Anseriformes > Anatidae > Aythya > Aythya ferina. The sequence goes on along the minus strand of NC_140297.1, from coordinate 38,780,312 downwards.
GGGTTGCCCCGTCCCAGGTGCAGGACCCGGCACTTGCTCTTGTTAATCTTCCTGCTGTTGGTGATCGCCCAGCTCTCCAATCTGCCCAGATCTCTCTGCAAGGCCTTTCCACCCTCATCTGAGTCTACAACTCCTCCAAGTTTGGTACCGTCAGCAAATTTGCTCAAAACACCTTCTAGTCCTACATCTAAATCGTTTATAAAAACATTGAAGAGGACCGGCCCTACAAATGGAGCCTTGAGGGACCCCACTAGTGACCATGCGCCAGCCTGATGTGGCCCCATTTACCACAAGCCCTCGAGCCCTGCCTGTCAGCCAATTGCTCACCCACCGTATGATGTGTTTGTTAAGTTGTATGCTGGACATTTTGTTCAGTAGGATCCCACGGGAAACCGTGTCAAAAGCTTTGCTCAGGTCCAAAAAGATCACGCCAGTTGGTTTCCCTTGATCAACTAGATGGGTGATCTTATCATAAAAGGAATTCAGATTTGTTAGGCAGGACCTACCCCTCATGAACCCATGTTGGCTGGGACCAATGACTGCATTGTCCCCCAGGTGCGCTTCAAGAACTTCAAGGATCATCTTCTCCAGAATTTTACCAGGCGCTGATGTGACACTGACAGGCCTGTAGCTGCCACGGTCTATTTTCATGCCCTTCTTGAAAACTGGTACGACATTTGCCAGCTTCCAGTCCCCTGGGACCTCTCCAGATTCACAAGATCATTGAAAAATAATTGAGAGAGGTCCCGCGATGGCGTCAGCCAGCTCCTTAAGCACCCTGGGATGAATCCCACCCGGTCACACGGACTTGTATAGATCCAGGTGGAGCAGCAAATCCCGCACACGTTCAGGGTCGGTTGGGAATTGATCATTCCCACCATCGTGGTCCTCCAGCTCAGGGCACGTGGGGTGTATTTACTTCGGCTGTGTAGAAGCTATCATGCATAAATGCCAGGCTCCGGATTCAGGTCAAAGACTGGGCTGCAAGTTTTGGCGTTAATTTGGTTACGTGCCTACATTGCTGTTTCCTGTCAGGTCATGGGAAGAAGGTTGGCTAGCTTGCGGCAGCTTACGTGCACGTGGCTTTTAGGCTGCAGCCAAAGCGTTCCTCTAGATCTGGAAGTTTGAAGATGGTTGGAAAAGCCATCTGAGTGGTTAGAAAGCTGCCTGGCAGAGAAGGACCTGGGAGTACTGGTGGCTAGTCGACTGAATATGAGCCAGCAGTGTGCTCAGGCAGCCAAGAAGGCCAACAGCATCCTGGCTCATACAAGAAACAGCGTGGCCAGCAGGACTAAGGAAGCCATTGTGCCCCTGTACTTGGCTCTGGTGAGGCCGCACCCCAAGTACTATGTTCAGTTCTGGGCCCCTCGCTACAAGAAGGATATTGAGGGGCTCCAGTGAGTCCAGGGAAGGGCAACAAAGCTGGTGAGGGATCTGGAGAATACGTGTTATGAGGAGTGGCTGAGGGAGCTGGGATTGTGCGGTCTGGAGAAGAGGAGGCTCAGGGGCGACCTTATCACACTCTACAGATACCTTAAAGGAGGCTGTAGCAAGGTGGGGGTTGGTCTGTTCTCACATGTGCCTGGTGATAGGACAAGGGGGAATGGGCTAAAGTTGCACCAGGGGAGGTGTAGGCTAGATGTTAGGAAGAACTTCTTCACCAAAAGGGTCGTTAGGCATTGGAACGGGCTGCCCAGGGGAGTGGTCGAGTCACCATCCCTGGAGGTCTTTAAAAAATGTTTAGGTGTGAAGCTTAGTGGAGGACTTGTTAGTGTTACGTCAGAGGTTGGACTACGTGATCTTGGAGGTTTCTTCCAACCTAGGTGATTCTGAGTTGCGGTCTCCAAGCTGAGATACAACCACCTGTTAGTTCAGCATAACTGAATTTTGTGTTCCTTGCACTAGCTGTTCCTTCACCTCCTCTTCAGAGAGGAGGACATGCATCTCTTTCACGCTCCTTCATTAGTAAACAAACCAGGATAGATTAAAGCCCCTTCACGTCAGTAAGATACCTGCCTTTGGTTTCAGTGAAAATTCAGGCCCTAGCACCTGAAGTTTCTTCTGGATGGTGGTTCTTCGGTATAGGGTAATTTCATTTCCCTGTTGAAGACTTACAAGGACATAGTAACCAAAGCAAAAGCATAAAACAGTCCAGGAGGCATAGGCTACTTTTGAGCCTGCAGCAGACTATAGGTATGATATTATCATTTCAGACAAATACAGTCTACGTAACGTGAACAGTTTCAGCACGCTTGCACTCTGCCAAGAGCCAGAAAATGGGACCTTCATTTTATGACCAGATGGAAAAGAAAAACAACAATGACAAAAGTTAAGAGAAGGAACTTTTCCTTCACCTAAATTTTATTATTTTGCAACTCCTTCAGGTGTCCACAAGGAATTATCAACACCCTCCTCTCCTCTCCCCTCCCCAACGCCCAACCCCCCCCCCCCGAAAAAAAATATAAAAAAAATAGAGGGACATTGTGGCATAGAGGTATACTTTCAGTTCACACCAGAAGACATTCTTCTCACTGAAGTACAGCTAAGCCCCACAAAGCATCAAAACAAAACAAAAAATGCCAAAAAGAGATGTATTTATGAGTTAGTTTTACATGCCGGCATTATTTCCTTGTCTGGTCTCGCATTCAGGGCAAGATCTATCGGGGGGGGAACGTGTAATGCCGTGCAAGGTTGTTAGGCGGTATGAGCGACAACATGACTTTAAAATTTTGAGCTGTTTGTATAGAAGCAAAGTACAGAAGAGTACACTATCCCCGAGGGCAACGTAGAAACTACCTGTTGCTTCTCAGGTTTAAAAGTTAAAAGGTGTAAGTAGCTGTTTGAGTACCATACTGACGTATACATGAACATTTTCCTTTCCAACGTCCAAGCTGGAGTGCAACATTTGTCATCGTGCTCTCAGATCAGGATTCTGATTCTAACAATGGTTCCTAGTGCAAATTTCCAGAGAAGGGGGAAGCAAACCAGTCCTGACTGCTTTGAATGAGATGGAGAGAGCAAACAAACGTAGACGAAGAAGATAAACCTGTAGGAATGTTTTCAGATAATTGCCACTGTCCAAAAGCTTTAGAGCGGTTGAATCCTTCAAAGTTCATTACTGAGAACTCCGGCAGCATCACTGAATTTGAAGGAGTAAGGTCGACTTGCACCATCGCAGAGCCTCAGCCACAGTTTGAATGGGCACTGCCTCTAACTTCACAAGAATGAAAGAGAAGAGGTCATCTTTCTACCTTGTCAGCTACTGGCAGACCTAGAGAAAGAAAAAACAAGAGTCGTTAACATTAGGATGTAATGCTTTTTTTAGGACATCTCACCAAACGTGTAATATTGAGTAGTAACCGGCCAACAAATGAAAGGGAAGAAGAAGGAGTAGAAGGTACTTGCATGGCCTTAATTTCCGTGGCAATTGACAACCACCACAATCCGCAATGATTTCTAAGTGCCTTACACCATTGACCCTTGAGGCCCAAAACCGGGATTCCCACATTAGGTAAGGGGAGTACAATCCCCCTCAAAACACGAGAGTCTGGGGACCGCGACTGAGTACTGAAAATCTTAAGGCTAGGATGTTCACGTACCAGAAAGGAAACTCACATTTGAGCACTAAACAACTACCTTTCGAGGCGGGCTGGGAACCGGTTCTTTTTAACCCAGGGTCCATTTCAGCATCTTCAAAGCTAAAGAAATGGTTGACTGCTCTGTTGAGTTGTGCTCCAGGCAGAAAGACTCACGTTCCTATAAACAGAAAGAGCTTAATACCTTGCTTCTATCCTAAAGAAGAGTTTTGGATTCAAACGTAGCCCGTCCAAGATGAACAACGACCTTAACTTGGTGGGGTTTATATTCAGCCTAAGAGATTTGTAACGTCAAGCTTCACAGCTTCTCCTCTGGATGCAGCAAGGAGGCTACAGCTGTAGAAAAGGGCAAGAGAACTTCCAAAACTAAATTGCATTGCCACAAGACTGAAGTAACGTATCCCTGTAGCAGAGAAACTCCTTTGCAAACCACCACAGATTAGACAAGAGGGCAAAAGAGTGCGGAAAGGATTGTTTAACAACTGCATGCAGACTGCCAAATTTATGAGGCAGTCAAACGGAGCAGGGAGCTTGAGATCCCAACTGTGCCTTGGATATGCTGTGCCCCATATAACTTGCTCGGCGAAAGACGTCTTGTTGGGGCGCCTCCACGCTCGGCGAAAGACGTCTTGTTGGGGCGCCTCCACGCTCGGCGAAAGACGTCTTGTTGGGGCGCCTCCACGCTCGGCGAAAGACGTCTTGTTGGGGCGCCTCCACGCTCGGCGAAAGACGTCTTGTTGGGGCGCCTCCACGCTCGGCGAAAGACGTCTTGTTGGGGCGCCTCCACGCTCGGCGAAAGACGTCTTGTTGGGGCGCCTCCACGCTCGGCGAAAGACGTCTTGTTGGGGCGCCTCCACGCTCGGCGAAAGACGTCTTGTTGGGGCGCCTCCACGCTCGGCGAAAGACGTCTTGTTGGGGCGCCTCCACGCTCGGCGAAAGACGTCTTGTTGGGGCGCCTCCACGCTCGGCGAAAGACGTCTTGTTGGGGCGCCTCCACGCTCGGCGAAAGACGTCTTGTTGGGGCGCCTCCACGCTCGGCGAAAGACGTCTTGTTGGGGCGCCTCCACGCTCCGCGCCTCCACGCTCCGCGCCTCCACGCTCCGCGCCTCCACGCTCCGCGCCTCCACGCTCCGCGCCTCCACGCTCCGCGCCTCCACGCTCCGCGCCTCCACGCTCCGCGCCTCCACGCTCCGCGCCTCCACGCTCCGCGCCTCCACGCTCCGCGCCTCCACGCTCCGCGCCTCCACGCTCCGCGCCTCCACGCTCCGCGCCTCCACGCTCCGCGCCTCGCGTCTTGCACAGAATGTTACTTACCTCTGATAGCTGAGACTCTGGTTCATAGAGCATTGCAGGAACATCCACTCTCTTCCATTTGCTGGACCTCTTCAGGAAGCTGTCCCTAGATGAGACCCAGGCCTGAAGGGAAGATGACGACCTTTCTTCATACTTCTTTTGACCTGCATATTATGAAAACAGTATTAGTTTTATGAACAACATCACATTCTCATGATTTCCATCTAGTCATATAGCACTCTTTCCACCAGTACCCATCCCAACCTGATTCTACTTACCACAAGGCAAAATCTGCATTCACATTAAGGCACCTTTTTCACACAGCCTGTTTTTCAGTTTTCCGAGTACTTAAGAACCTTTTTTAACGTCAGGTTGACCTGTGTGCACTTGGACTTCTGAGGCCTTTTTTTTTTCCTCCAGTGCTTGGAACGAAGATTATAATTCCCCTAAGTAATGTCACAGAAGACAAACAAGGTGAAGGAAGTACTTAAACTCCTCATCAGGAACAACCACAGAACCCAGGAACACTTACCTGCTGTCTTCTGAACTCGAGTCACTTCCGAAGTGCTTCGCCGTGAAATAGTGCCTCCAGGGCTTTTCTGAAGAAGGCACCACCAATGTAACTAGCTCATAGAGTCTCTAAAACTATTTTACAGAGAGGGCAGAAAACATGAAGGAAAAGCAGCCTAGTAGGGAACACTGAGCCCGATTCACCACGAGAGAAAAACACCCTAGGCTACCCAAGCCTGGGGAGGCAATTCCCCCATATCTCCTCAGGCTTCCTATATAGCAAAGGTCAAATGACCCACACCTGGCAGGTTTCACTTAACAAGGGTGGAGCCAAGAGACCTTGTGGAATAAGCTCGTCTACCTGGCTTCAAAGTTTTAAGGTCTATTGCTCCTTATCACTAGTAGAAATAACCTGTCAAGGGGCTTAGTGGTTACAGTTGACCTAATGAATTAATTATAAAATGCGCACAAAGGTCATATTTCTATTAGTCATTCTGTTAGGAAAATTAGTACAGAGCCTGTTAAAATAAGATAAATAAACATAAATCAAATACATAAATCAAAGAAAAAATAAAATGACCTTAAAGGCACAGAGTCTGTTACAACATATATATATATAAACAAACAAAAAAAATAAAATAAATAAGTAAAAGAAAATAACCTTAAAAGAAAAATTGCTATCATATATTTTCATCTCTTTAGTCGCAACAGATAAAGAATATAGCAATCAGAACTACTTTTCTTGACATTGATGTTATTCAAATTTGCTTTTCTGAGATCTCTTCTTTATGCAGGACTTTTTAAAATCTAGCCCCATGACCTGTGACTACTGCATTTACTTTGGCTGCATATAAACTATCACGTATAAATGCCAGGATCTGGATCCTCACTCCCTATTCAGGTCAAGGACCGGGCTGAAAGTTTTGGCTTTAATTTGGTTACATGACTACATTGCTCTTGTCGTGGTTTCCCCTGGCCAGCAGCTAAACACCACACAGCCATTCACTCCCCCATCCCCCTCTGGGATGGGGGAGAGAAATAGGAAAATCAAGCCTGTGGGTCGAGACAGAGACAGTTTATTAAGACAGGAAAAAAAATACAGCCATAATAGTACTGCTACTACTAATGTGTATGGAATAAGTGATGCACAGTGCAATTGCTCACCGCCTGCTGACCGATGCCCAGCCTAACCCCGAGCAGACGGCCCCCCCATTCCAGCTAGCCACCCCTATCTATTGTTTAGCATGACATCAGAGGGTATGGAATAACCCTTTGGCCAGTTTGGGTCAGCTGTCCTGGGTCTGTCCCCTCCCAGCTCCTGCTGCACCCCTAGCCTGCCCACTGGCAGGACAGAGCGAGAAGCTGAAAAGTCCTTGGCTTGGTGTAAGCACTGCTCTGCAACAATTAAAACATCAGTGTGGTATCAACACTTTTTTCATCCTAATCCACAACATAGCACCCTACCAGCTCCTAGGAGGAAAATTAACTCTATCTTAGCTGAAACCAGGACAGCAGTTTTCTGGCAGGTCCTGGGAAGAAGATTGGCTGGCTTGCGGGAGCTTCTGTACATGTACTCTAGATCTGGAAGTCTGAAGAAGATTGCAGTCTCCAAACTCAGAGCCAACCACCTATTAGTCTGGCACAACTGAGTTTTGTCTTCCTTGCACTAGCTGTTCCTTCACCTTCTCTTCAGATACAAGGATATGCATGTCTTTCTGTCTTTCATGCTCCTTCATTAGTAAACAAACAAGGATAGATTAAAGCCTCTTTCTTCAAGTCAGTAAGATCCCTGCCTTTGGTTTCATTGAGACTCAGGCCCTAACAACTGAAGTTTCTTCTCTATGGTGTTTCTTCTGTATAGGATAATTTAATTTCCCTTTTGAAGACTTACAAGGATGTAGTAACAAAAGCAAAAGCATAAAACAGTACCTGAGGCTTAGGCTACTTTTGAGCCTGCAGCAGACTATAGGTATGCTATTATCATTTCAGACAAACATGATCTACATAATGTGAAGTGTTCTGGCATGTTTGCAATCTGCCAAAGGCCAGAAAATGGGACCTTCATTTTAAGACTTTATGGAAAAGAAAGCAAAAACAACAACAACAAATTAAGAGAAGGAACTTTTCCTTCACCTAAATTTTATTATTTTGCAACTGCTTCAGGTGTCCATGAGGAATTATGCCCCCCCAAAAAGACATCGTAGCATAGAGATATAGCAGAAGACATTCTTCTCACTGAAGTACAGTTAAGCCCCACAAAGTGCCAAAAAAAAACTGCCAAAAAATAATGTATTTATAAGTTAGTTTTACATGTTGGCATTATTTACTTGTCTGGTCTTGCATTCAAGGCTTGATCTATCCGGGGGTAGAATATGTAATGCCGTGCAAGGTTGTTTAGTTATACATGTATGACTGGCAAAATGACTTTAAAATTTTGAACTGTTTGTATAGAAGCAAAATTCAGAAGAGTACACTGTCTCCAAGGAAAAGTACCTGTTGCTTCTCATGTTTAAAGTTTTCCCTTAAAATGTTAACATGTTTGAGTACAATTCTTACATATACATGAACATTTTCCTCTCCAATTTCCAACTTGGAATGCAACATTTTTCATCATACTCTTAGATGAGGATTCTGATTCAGAGGAGTCAGAAGAGAGCTTTTGTAGCAAGAAAATGTATTTTAGGAGGTTCCTTTTTTTTTTTTTTTTTTTTTTTTTTTTTTTTTTCTTTCAGATAATCAAATCTTTCTTGGCTGCAAGACGTCTGCAGATATACAGAACAAACATCCACCTTAAATCCAGCCAGCTACAGATCAGTTCTATCCATCTCTAAAAGAGTTTTCAGAAAATTTGACAGAAGTATGAATAAAGGGATTCTGTATTAATGAGAATACTACCTCTCGCTTTACTTGGTTATTTTTTGTTGTTGTTGGTGGTGCTTGTTGAAAGCAGTAATGTCTTTTTTTTAAGACTAATTTCAATAGCACTGCATATGCTTCTCTCTGTGGGTAACACAGGGTTTGGGAAGGCACCAGTCATAATGTTTTGAATCCTCTACTTCAGTTAAAGTAAAATATACATAGGGATAGGAGCTTTCACAGTCCAGTCCTACTGAGGGCAGTAACTTCTTCAGTAGCCCTAATTTGATGTGCTCCATTGCAAACTATACAACAGCTATAACTATTGAGAATGCACCTGGAGGTACCTTAACCTCAGCAGACACCAGTATTGTAGCAAAAGAGGTGGGTTATTTCCTGGTTCTTCCTGCACCAAAATATGGGGTTCTTAGCACAATCTAGTCCATTCACCTATCTTGTTCTTTAAGAATATCTGTATCCCTGGTCATTTTTCCTTTTGTCTAGGCATGCAAGTATTCCCTTACCACTAACAAAAACAGCCCTGAAGTCACAGAGGAGCAAAGCCATATCTTATGCTCTTCCTGTAAGTTCCCACTTCAGCTCCTCTTCTTCTTTGCCTGTTTTCTTCTTCATCAGTGAAGAATATGTTCCCTAAAGATTAAATTGGTTTGGAGGATCTGAAGCTGATATGACAATTTAGTTTCATATTGGTGCCATTTGATGAAAGAATTATATCTTGTCTTTCTGGAAACTGTATAGAAAAAGGGCAAATCCTATCACCATCTTGAAGTTTGATCTGAGGACCAGATCTGGGGACCAGATCTTGGTACCAGATAATAATTTCCTATTTAAAGGAAATTTGCTTTGAAAAATGAAATTGTTTCCTTTACTCAATTAACAGACATGGGCAAAGTCGAAGGATGATTTTCCCACAGTACTCTTCTGTGAAGCTCTTCTCTGTCTGGTTCCCACAAACATAAAACAGGTGCAAAAATCTGTGACTGGACAGCCACATGCTTTTCTGGACAGCCTCAATTTAGTAGTATTGTAGATTTACTACTGAATATTGTTCCAAACACATATAGATATACTATGTAATTTTGCTTTCAGATTATTATTTTTCCTCATTCCTCAATCTTTCTTTAAGAGAAATCACAGGCATTCTCCTAAGCAGCTTTACCACTATACAATGTAATTTAGTTCATATTTAAAAATCCAAATAATCAGTAAAAATTGTGCCAAGAAATCCCATACATTCTCAAATTTGTTTGCTATCTGTATATGCTATTTAGTAAACACTCATTACAGATACATGTGTATATCAAGACAGATTTAGAAATAATTAGGAAGCAGTAGAAAAGTTGAATTTGTAATTGATATAATTCCCAGTAAATAATTAAACACCCAGTTTAATAGTGTAAGTAACAACACATAGCAGGCATTATTTTAGATCAGTCAAACAAAAATAATCCAAAAAAGCCCTCTGTATTCATAGTGACAATTCTCTTATGACAACATCACAGAAAAAGGTTGTAATTAATGCAAAAAAATAAAGCGGACAATCTATTAACATAATCTGAATAAAATCCTTCCACTGTTAAATGTAGGCACTAAGTGTTAGTATAATACTTTATTAATTAACAAAGTATTTATCCACTGGGAAATGAGGATAAAAGACTGTACACTTTGTCAGGCTCCAGAAAAATGTGTTAGCTCTTCATAAGAAATGCATAAATCTCAAACAAAAGAATGATTATCTCTTTAAACCAATTACATTTAATCTCAGAAGAAAGAATGAATAAATTGGTTCCTTCATGTTACTGTGATACACCACTAAAATTACACAGATCACAGTCCTTTATAGATTTCAATGCTAATATTAAGCTAGTCTCTTGAACTGCTAAAAGTATTAGTATACTGTAAAGATTTTTAAGTTATAGGAATGTTTTAAGAGCAAAAATAGTTTTCTCAATGCTTTACTTTAAGTAACTCTAGTCAAATGAAAGACAAACTACTTTCTAAAAAGCCTTCATCACATAGCATAGACACCCTGGCCAGACACCTTTATACACAATATCCTTATCCTATTTACACTGTCAGAATGGTTTACACTTGCCATATGCTCTGGAAATCTTGCTTCTCCTACACTTAAATTTTGTAAAAGCTACATATGCAGATAATCATATTTGAAATAATTGTAAATAGTTTCTCATCCATTTTCTATAAAAAAAAAGAAAGTAAAATAAAATAAAAGCAGGACTTCCAGACTACAAAGATTTATAAATTAAAACAAACAAACAAACAAAAAAACTATTAAAAAAGTCTTAAGAGAAAATATTCTACAGAAAGTGAAGGAAATTAGAAAAGTAGATAGAAAAATTATATAGAAGAATACTGATTAATGGGAGACTACAGTCTCTTTCTAAGGAAGGAAGGAAAGAAGGAAGGGAGAGAGAGAGAGAGAATGTTTATTGTAAACTAGTTCAAAAGTTTCCAATCTTGTCTAAAAATCTGGCAAATGTTTATTTATAAACTTTCATATTTTCTGAAAGTTCTCATTTTCCAGATCATTTGTACGCCTCATCTCCTTTAACATAATGAAATATAAAAGGATTGCGTTGTAAAATGCAAAATCTGCTTACAGCATAAATATTTCAGAGCCTAAATTTGTCACCAATTTATGAACTCTAAAGAGTAAAAATAGTCTTGGTGTGCAGGCCATTCCATATAGAATCTTTCATGTGAGAAGTCTCAATCCTCTTCTAAGATTGTTCTTCTTGCCTGGTGGGGTACTTTGAGTACTACCTTCTGTAATAAGGTATAAAGCATTCATAATCAATTGAAGTGAAGTATTAAGTGAGAACTACACATAAAAAAAAAAAAAAAGAAGTATAAGTCATTTATTACTGGACATTGTCCAGACAGAGCACAACAGCAGGCGGTAGCAGTCTGACCTCATAAAATTAATTTTGACTTTTCCATGAGAAGGTAAAAGAAGCATTTATATAACCAAGAATGATAATAATAATTAAATACAAAACAAAGCAAATAACAACAACAGCAACAACAAACATAAAAATGACTGTGGTTGCTCTGTAGTCTCGACTCCTACATAAGGAGGAGGGTATTTCTGTAGGGAAAGATGTAGCTGCATGTCTTGCCTTTTCTATGACATCAGAGAAAAACAGATGCTAAGCAGAACACTTCATTCAAGAAATCTCCCATCCATGGTTTTGAGATAATGATCTTCTTTAATCCAAAACTGTCTTGTGTTATCATGGGCCTTCAATGTGAGGGCCAGACTGTTAAAGAAAATTAAAAGCACAATTTTTTTTAAATGATATTTTCTTTGTGCAGAATACAGTCACTGGGCTTAGAAAACAAAGAGGATATCATTTGAAAAACACTCTGGTTGGGGTACAAGGTCAATGGCACAAATCTGCTTTTTACCCAGTATTCAGCAAACACACAGGATTTTCCTTTCGTATCAGATTTTAATTCTGTTTTTGAACAATTCTGAAGTTTTTCACAAAGCTTTTCTTCAGAAACATGGATGAAATTTACTGTTTTGAAAGATTTCTTATGAAATACAAGCAGAGTTCATATGGAATCCTACCTGGTTGTTATCTTTCCCACTTATCTTAGCAAATAAAATATTCATAGAATATGTTCCTACTCACTCTGAACATAACTGAAATGTAAAAGATTTCCCTTACTGTAAATTCAGAGCTCCCAGCCAAACTACATTGTTGGGATGCCCAAAGTACCAAGTTTTCAGAGCTTCTAGACTTCCAAGGTGCAAGGGAACTACATATTCCAGGATCAATCTAAATCTAGTGTTTTCTAAAGTAAATATAAGGTATTAAAATACAGTTTTGATGGTCTGTTATGAACTGTGATCATTTTCCAAAGCAGTTATTGGATTCCTCTTGAATTGCAACTTTTAACTAGCTTGTAAGTGTTAAATTCGTATTAATTTCATATTCATTCCCCTTTATGAATGAATAAATGAATACGTAAATTCGTATTCATTTCCCCTTTATGGCATAACATTCTAGAAATAAAAGGATTGAAATAAAAAGACAGGAAAGCTACAATTTTCATTACAATTAGTAAGTGATGATTTTTTTCCTTTAACGTTAAAATAAATTAATAAAAAATATTTCTACAAGGAAGCATTGACAGTCTAACCTATAATGCAGTCATCACTTGTGTAATCTCAAGTTTATCAAACTGAATGAATTTATGAAACTCAACATTGTCTGAATTACTTATTTTCTTATGTGTATATGACATGATCAATCTTATTAGATAATTTGAGTTTTCTATTTTTTGTTTGGCTTTGGTTGTTACTATTGTTCCATTTTACAGAATAAGAAATAGAAACTTTCCCAAAGGTACAGAACATCTCTTGCTCAGCACCAGAGCTAAAAGCCAGGTGGTCATAATTTGTTTCAGTAATTCACTTGTTAATTTTGCTGTAACAGCATCAATATATTACAAAAGAGATTCTTGGAAGTTCAGGTCCTTATGGGAGGTATGAGAAGGGTGACTTCGCTTGCATGAAACCTTACTACAGAACAAAAAGCTCTGCTTGTTGCTACCTGTTCTGTATAGAGCTCTGCTACAGACATGTACTACTATCTTTCTCCTAATGCCTTTGCATTTTCAATATCCTTCTGAAGCACTTTTGTTATATACTTAATATTGTTACAGGTGCAAAACTGTAATTTCAATCTTGAATACAGTTGCACATGTGCCTCAAAAACATTGAAGGCCAAAACTCGATGCTGCTAACAGAGATTGTGGGTCAACAACATTTTTCTTTACTTGCTAATGCTTTATTGTCTCTTACTATACATTGAAATAATAATGGTAATTTATGCAGATATTTTGTATGCATAGCAAATAATGAGAAACACCTGCAGAAATTTCCCTCCTTCTCTGAGTTCAGCAACTAATTATATTTTTAAATAATGGCTACCATTGAACACAATTATCCAAATCACTTCAAGTAATGGAATCTTTTAAAGGTGTTTTTGAAAATTTTCACAGTTTTTAAACAGTCTTTTTATACAGAAGATAAAGAATGGATAGAAAACAAAGAATGTGGTAAGCAGCTTAGTAACCCAAAAATGTTTTGGCAGCTATAAATCATGCTGCGATTTTTTTTTTTTTTTTTTTTCAGTCTTCTGCAGCTAATGCTTCTTTGTGGATTAAAAAAAAAAAAAGTGGGGAGGGGAGAGGGAAGGGGCAGGATTTCCCCATTACTTTGTCTTCCTGATTAAAATTCATGGCTGTTATATATTAAAAATAAACTACAGGAAAAAGTAAAAAAATACCCAGCCACTCCAGTTCAAGTGCCTGACTCAGCAAATCTCAACTTTCCGAAGCAGAGATTTGAAAGCAGAAGTGGTGATGGAAAATAGCACTCTCATGAATAAGGAATGAGTGTCTAATTTAAGGAGAAGTGTAGACCAAAGGTCTCTAAAGACTAAAGTAATAGCCATTCAGCTAAGAGTTACTCATATTTTTGTATCTTTTATGTTGAACATTCTTTCCCAATTTTTAAGTAAATGGGACAGATTGATTGATTTTTGCTGTACTCTACTTTCCAAATAAATAAGTGAAGAAGAGCAAAAGAAAATCACAAAAGAAGTACAACAATCAACTCATCTCCTAGATTTGATTCTCTGTATCTGCTTTGAAGCTAGAGAAATTGGTCGTTTTTATTCAACACCTCTTTCTACTGTTTTCACTTCTAAGCTTTCAGGAATGATATAACAAAAGACAAAACTATTTCAAATACATTTAAAAACAAACAAACAAAGCCTACAATAAATGAAACAAAGGATTACCTAAAATCTCCATGGTATTTCCTGACTTATTTCCAGTAGTCTAACCAGAAGTTTCTCATATTTCATAACATTTGGCTAAGGCTGTAACTGTCATATTTTTCACACCAGATCCACCATCAGCCTTCTCAATAGTGAATTTTGAAGACTCAAATAAGGTAGATCAAAATTAACTCAAGGCCAGGATGCCATGCTAGAGGAAAATAATAGGCCAAGATTACCAAGGTGATTACTGCCTGTAGAAGAATCCATCCTACTGTGCTGTAGACACCACCTCACACATACTAATCTAATTCAAAGTGGTGGTAGCAGAAAACCAGTTCTATTTTCTAGAGCTCTGACACAATATAGAGTCATGTTATTGCTGCTGCTGTAGCTTGTACCCTGTGTCTACTTTGATCCAAGGAGTAGTAGTCAGTTCCTGACTACATATCTCACTCTTTGCCACTCTTGTTTTATTTATTTATTTATTTATTTTGATTTCAGAGTAGATGGATGTATATTTTGTTACAAATACAGCTTATTCTTCAATGATATTACATTGTACATGACACGCCTCATGGAACACCCAAATTTTCTGACATCCAACATAAAAAGTTTTGGTAAACACAGAAGCAATAAAATTGAGACATATCAGGCAGGTTGCGAATTTTAATTCTCACTGGGGACTCTCCAACTTGGTTATGGGTGAGATCACACCTACATAGAGGGGCTGGGCCAGGTTTGTCACTCATCTTATTTGTCTTCCGTTGCTAGTGAAAACAGCCATGATACTCCTGGAGGTGTACAGGGATGGCAAAAATCACCAGTGCAGCCTCAAAAAAGGCTATTTTTCTATAGTATTACAGTTTCATAGTACACTAAAATGGGTCAATTCGAGTTAAAAAGGAGGGAAATTTGGACTCAGTTATATGTATGATATCCTTGTGTGAAATGAGAGTTTTTCTCTATCTCATTTTCCTGCAGCGATACAGTCACATAATATAAATGTGGGAACTGATACTTATAGTTTGCCCTCTGAAAAGAAGCCAAGAATCAACTTCTAATTTTGAGTTAATAAGAACAAGAATAAAACAGTTTGGAGATGCACTGGTACACCTTCTTTTGCACTTTATAGACAAATAATAGAAATTATGCTTCATATCCTCAAATCAGTATCTCATACCTGTATACAGCACCAGGAGGTAATGTGCCAAATCATGGCTATCATATTACTATTTTCTTATTTGCAATTTTTTAAAAAAACATTATATTAATTCATTAATGAGATGTATACTAATAAATTCAAAAGCATGTATAGTTACTAATTTTAAAATTATATCTATTACTTGAATTTTGAAATGTACATTAAAAATATATCTTGATTTTTTTTGTGCAACTTTTTTACAGTTTTGAAAATTAACAAAATATTCCATGATATGGAAAAATGGAATCCCCCCTCGCAAAGAGTTTAAAATTAATTTTAATAGCTACTTTGAATCTTCAGCATAAGAACGATGTGGGCCTGATTGAACAAGTCCAGAGGAGGGCTACAAAGATGATCACAAAGATGATCAGAGGACTGGAGCACCTCTCGTATGAAGAAAGGATGAGAGAGCTGGGGATGTTCAATCTGGAAAAGGCTCTGGGGAGACCTCATTGTAACCTTTCAATACTTAAAGGAGTCTTATTAAAAGGATGCAGAGGGACATTTAACTCTGGTAGGTAGGTTATGGTCTTAAACTAAAAGACAATAGATTTAGATTAGACATCAGGAAGAAATTCTTCACTCTAAGGGTAGTGAGGCACTGGAACAGGTTGCCCAGAGAAGAAGTGGATGTCCCATCCTGGGAGGTGTTCAAGGCCAGGTTGGGTGGGGCCTTGGCCAACCTGATCTAGTGGGTGGCATTCCTGCTTACGGCAGGGGGTTGGAGTTAGAAGGTTCCTCCCAACCTAAGCCATTCTATGCTATGATTCAGCAGATTGAACCCATTTTGACAAACGTGGAGGTCTTAATTTCTGGAAATTTGCTAATTTTTTGACAAAGTTTGATCATTGTGTTCCAGACTGAAAGTATATTTAGCACAGGATCTTGTCTCTAAGAGTAGTCAGAAACCCAGGAAAACTGAAAGGTTAGGACAGTGAATAAAACAGTGAATGCTCCTCCATCTTCCAGGAGTCTCTGTCTGAAGATCTGTGTTTTCTATTTATTAACCCCTTAGAAGTTTTTTGTTTGTTTGTTTTTGTTGTTTTAATATAGTAGTATAAACATTTCATTAGCATTTCCATTGTCTTTCACCTGTAGAATCTCTACAAAACATATAAAGATGCCAAAAATACTAAAATCATTAAATAGCTTATATATTGAACATAAATCTAAAAAAAAATATATCCTTGTAATTCTGAAATAAAGACTGTTTTTTGTTGAAATTTGTGTTAGAAAGTCTTGTACCATGATAAATTTGGAATGCAAGGAATAGCATATCCTGATTGTCATGATGTTAAATCCTGGAAACCATATCCAGAAAAAAAAAAAAAAAAAATGTTTTCTGGTCTTCAGTCTTTTATATACGTGTTTACTGAGTGGCTGATTCAAGTTACACCTTCTAAAAGAGAGAAAATGCAGGACTTTAAAAAGCATCTCTCCAAAGTACAGTTACAACCTAGTCTTGATTTCAAAGACAAAGCAGGAGAATGTTAACATTCAGAACACAAATAGATTTGCAAAATAATTAATATAATAATAATAATAATAATAATAATAATAATAATAATAATAATAATAATAATAAAAAAAAAAACAAAGTTTAGTTGGAGCTACCAGATGCAGAAAATATATTGACAATTTCAGTTCTGATTTACGTAGAATCCTGTGTGGTACTGTACTGACTAGGTAGGAAGTTACACAATTTTGCAGATACAGGCAGCATGAGAAGTAAATAGCACATATAAGGAAGTTAAAAGTAGATAGGCTTTTCCCAAAATATAGCAATCAGCATTGAAGGGAGAATGGAGATGATGAGGTAATAGAATTCCTACATCTAGGAAAGGGAATGGGAGTTACTTTTCAAAAATCAAAAATTTCTTCCAAGTCCTGAAAGTGGATATAGGTTTTTCCATCTTGCAAGACCAATCACAATCCCAAGACGACCAATATTAATGTTAAGCATAACTGCAAAAGACATGATCCATTTATAGTATCATTTGACCAAGTTACTTATATTAACTTCTACTTTACTGTGATGAAATTTCAGGTTTTTTTTTTTCAGTTAAGGACAGAATTAATATTTCAAGCCATACATAATATTAATAAAAAATTCCACATAAGTAAATATTCCCATGGTTAAGTTTCTCTCAGAAAAGAAAAAGGGAGAAGGAAGAAGGGGAAAGGGGGAAGGTGGAAAGGGGGAAGAGGGAAGTGGGAAGGGAAGAGGGAGGGAGGGAGGGAGAGGGAGAGGGAGGGGGCGTGAGAGGGAGGGGGAGGGAAGGTGAAAAAGAGAGAAATGGGAAGGGGGAGGTGAATGGGAGGAGGAGGGGGAAGGGAGGGGAGGGGACGGGAGGGGACTGGACGGGAGGGAAGGAGAGAGGAGAGGAGAGGAGAGGAGAGGAGAGGAGAGGAGAGGAGAGGAGAGGAGAGGAGAGGAGAGGAGAGGAGAGGAGAGGAGAGGAGAGGAGAGGAGAGGAGAGGAGAGGAGAGGAGAGGAGAGGAGAGGAGAGGAGAGGAGAGGAGAGGAGAGGAGAGGAGAGGAGAGGAGAGGAGAGGAGAGGAGAGGAGAGGAGAGGAGAGGAGAGGAGAGGTTCATCTAATTGTAAAGTATTGTAGAAAAACTTTCATTCCCACTTACATGTGTAACAGATTTTCATAACTATGAGTTTTTTAGGGATCATTACTTCTTTCTATAAGCAAATATCTTGTGTTTGGCACTTGGTAGGACTAAAACTTTTTTTTTTTTTTTTTTTTTTTTTTTAATGCTTCAACTCTCTCAGGATGCATTTCACAAGTTGCGGTATCTCACGACGTCCATGAGAGGGAACTATTGTTTAACAGTTGAAGATTGGGTTCTGCACTTCAACACCTTCAGTGCAATTTCCCCCTGCTTATCTGAACCCTGCCAAATGGGATGTTCAGAAAGTAAAAGGTCCATTTCGATCCTCATTAGGATGCTATTTTTGAAAGCTAAACTGTTTTAACTTTTAACAAGAAGAGTACTAAAGATGCTGCTACTAATGGGATTTGGTGTGCTGTACAGATGGAACCAAGTGACAGGCTCCTGATACCAAACCAGAGACACGATAGCAGAGACATGATAGCAAGAACACTTTTGCTGTGTTTGGTGCTTTCTGAGGAGAAAGGAAGTTTTTCCCATGCATATACTAATTTTGAAGTGTTTCACTGAAAATAAATAAAGGAGAAAATAAAAGAAAGGAAAGAAAGGAAAAAAAAAAAAGATTGGTGTTCATCAAACCAGTTTGCTGCTAGACAAGCAAAAATAATGATCTGTAGTTGGTAAAATGTAAACATTTGTTGTTAAGAGTTCATTTTTACAGTTTCCCATATCATTGCAACTGGCAAAATGCAGAATAATATGATAGAATATACATAGAGTGGACTCTTGTACATTGTATGGTATCCTGCTGGATTCTGTCCAGACCCTATAGTGACAGAAGTACAAAACAACTTGGAAAAAAATATACACCTATCTAGGGCTGTTGAGTTTGTTGTTGTTGTTGTTGTTGTTGTTGTTTTGTTGTTTTTTTTTTGTTTGTGTTTTTTTTTTTTTTTTTGAGCAAAGGAGAAGATGAATATATTAATTCAACTTGACAGTCTCTTGATTTTATTAGAGTGTTGACATCCATTCCTTTTGTACAATTTGGCAAATGATCAATGGAATTATCCTTGGTGCAGGCAGTCTCATATTGACTGTGGCAGCAGGTATAAAAGACATAACACCAGATTAGGGTTTGGGGTGAATTAATAGCATAAAGGGACTTCAGTTTTACAGAGATTGAGAAACAATAAGTAGGTGGCTAACACAACTGAAATTCATAAATTCATGGAAGAAAATTCTTTGAATATGAAGTTAGTACTAATGATGATGTTTTTATTAAATAAGCCACATAGGCATATTTTAAATATATATATGCATTTTTTATTTTTTTTAATAACATTGGTAGGAAAATTGGTAGGCAAAAAAAGGAAAAATAAAGTTGTAGACTGTTCTTTCCTGTATGTCTAACTTCCTATAGGTGAATACAACAACGGGGGTAACCCGTTGTATTATCTTGAGAGTAAAGTTAAGAAAAGATTTGCAGGTTTGAGTTATAGGTTTTGTGCATTTTGATTATGCAGCTATTTTTCTAGTATATAAAATGACTCTGAAATAAACACAATACCTCCAGAATTATTTAAATATATGTTGATTTAAAATTCCACACATTTCCTGGCCTTAATTTTGCCCTTTGTCTGAAATTAATAGTCATCAAAATTGCAGTTGCTTAACTGCTGCCTCTAAACAAGAAAACATTCCGCATTTGATTAACAGAGAAACCTCCTCATCAAGATTTTTTTCTTTTAATATTCTATTTTTTATCCCTTCATTAAAAAATGCAATGAAATAAGATGTCTTATAAGTAAAAGAACTATCACAATTAAGCTCATTCTCAAATTAATTAAATAGCACTGTCCTACAAACATTTTGTTCAAAAATGTAAAATCTCTGAACTTAAAATGCTGTGAATTAACATTTTTTTTTTGTATTAAAAAGACTCAGCTTCTCTCTGTGCTTCAAAACTGACATATTGTGCAATAAACAGCAATCAGCCTAAAGATGCTATATTAAACAAACCAAGTTTTGTTTTGCTAAACTAAGCAAAATTAGTTGAATGCCCTAAGTAATAGTTGCTGGTATTTTTTTGTGAATTATTTCTCCACTTGTTTTTGTGTCTATGCATAAATTAAAAATCTGCTGAAATTTATTATTCATCTGAGATGTAATTAATATGCAAAATTATGCAAATTAAGATGCAATTAGGCTTCAATTCTCTAGTGGAATTTTCCATTATAATTTAATACAAAGTAATAGAGTAATTGGTGTCACGTGTAATTACGGTTACTCACGTGTACTTGCAGACGTGAAAATGGTGTGGTATATGTTAGTTATCCTATGCAAATGTACCATACAGGCCCTTAACACTTGGGAACTAGGTAAACAAAGATTGTCTTAAAAAAGAAGTGAGCAATAGTGACCCTTCTTTCTTGTTATGTACTGTCATTTTCAAGAGCATGAATAATCATAATTATTTTTTGCTGTATTTATTCCTTAGAATTTATAAATAGGTAGCATGAGGCAATACAAGGCTTTCTGTTTTTAATGTCTTCTGTAGGAAATGATCTTTAGTAAAACAGAAAATGATAATCAAACTGACAAAGGTCTGGAGGATCAATGATGCACATAACTCTAGTTAGTTTGTCAAGTTTTTAACACAAGACGTATTTCCTGTCTTAATATAGTATACAATAAGGTTCATAAGATTTATAATTTGCAAGTTTTAAGAACACAGCTTTGGAACACAAGCTATAATGCAAAATCAGATTTATATGATTTAGCTGGAGCTAGAACATAAAAGCGGTTTTAGACTTGAGTACCTGTACTGGATGAATCAATCATGTTGAATTTAAATTTTCTGAGGTATTCATATCTTCAGGATCAGGCTCCGAATTCATACGAACTAACAATACAATCAGCTATCTGTGATATGGCAAAATAATTCACAATGTTTTTAAGTCATTTTCCTCTCCTGAACTCTTCTTGCTTTGCACTTAGAGAATTTAAGATATACCAATAAACTGCTCAAACCATCCAAGTAATCTGAGTTTCATAATTTGCCTGAAAACTACATATCCAGCTGTACCAAATGGACAGATTATCATGCACATGAATTCACTAAAAAGAAAAAAATAAAAATAAAAAAGGGGGGGGGGGGGGGGGGCAGATTTCTGAATTTATAGTAATAAAAGAAGAAAGCAAACAAACACAAAAATTTTAACTCTGAGTCCTAACTCATCATTTCCTCACAGGAAAAATTGCCCCTCATTTTGCAACACCCTAACAGCAACACACACAAATCATTAATGTGTGCAAAAGGATCAAAAGAATAATCCCACTTTTTTTTTTTTTTTTTTTTTACCTGAGTGCTAAGGCTTTTTGTAGAACCATGTTTTTGTTTCAATGCTAACTTATTTTCTAAACCTTCCCGCACCACACCACCAGCATCCACAAGTAGAAACTTTTCTGCTGTTCATATTGTAAGTTTAATGGGGATAGATCAGTGGATAAGTAGGTGGGGTGAAGAGAAAGAAATCGTAATGATTTAATATAATGAGTATAGAGCTTCATCGTGCCAAACTGGTCTCTTTCTCTTTCTTTTCATTTCCTTCTACTGCCGCTGGCTAATTATTTAAAGGAAAAGGCATCTATGTGAGAAAATAAAATCTACCATTAGTCTCTTGTGCTATACCCTTCCCTAGCCCCACCCATTCATCCATATGTAGCTTTTCCATTCACTCCCATAATACCACCAATTACTATGCAGTCAGGACCATTCATATTCATATTCACATCTCACTGTGGACATTTAGGCTACACTCTGAGCAACACTCATACCTTAAACTACACCTATTATACAGCTGTTGTACAATTACTGTAAATGAAGTATACAATATGGGGCTCAGCTTGTATAATAATTTGTAATCAGTGATAGGGGAAGAGGGTTTTGTGTACTTCTGCCCTGCATACCTTTTGGTCTCCTTATTTCCATCATTCTTCTCTCCCTTACTTCCCTTGGGCTTCGTTCTATAAAGGCTTATTCTGAGAGACACAATAAAGAGATTCTCATCTGCGGTAAAATGACTTAGCCAGTCATTCAGACAACTGAACCAGTTTATGCCAGCTGAGACGTTCAGCTCGTCTGTCTCAGCACATAGCACTGATCTCTTTTGTATTGTTCTGTCCTGAAATGGACTTTGATTTACACCAAAGATCAGAATAAAATATGTAACTTATGTATGATAAGAGAAGATGACCAGAAGAAAGGTCAGAACAAAATTACTACAGGAAGAATTGTTAACTAAATTAATGGCCTTTCATTTGGCTAGTTTTAACTGTTTGTCAGGTATTAACTGCTCCCAAAGGCAAAAGATTATAGATTTTGTGAACCAACATGCTGATTCAACAGAAAACCTCACAACCAAAACAAAGGAGAGGAAACTCAGTATAGTATTGTACATGTAGGTCAGCTATCTCACTGGTTGGCAAAGTTTTGACAACTTTTTCTAGACAGTATTTCCATACTTGAATTTTTTGTCACTTGAACTTTGTATGGATTTATCACCTACAAAAGCAAAGCTATGTACAGAATATCTTAAAACAGCTATCTATTTCTACCTGCAGTGTGGTCAACATATACTGTATTTCATAGAGAACATAAGACAAGAACTCTTATGGATAGTTTAACAATTTATTCAGACTGTTTTCTGTGTCTTTTTAGAAATATGCTATCACAAGACCAAAGAAGTTCTACTGTTCTGAAGTCTTGACTAATTCCAGAAATGTTCTTCAACAACATGGAAAAAACATTTCAGTATCAGTAGATATTTTAGAACTACAGAAACATTTTTTCATAAGAGGCTTTATTTCATTGTCTAACATAAAATGTAATCATCAGAATCCATAAAATACTTTATCAAATACCATAATCTTTGTGTGTACTCCTTCTACATTTACCATTATATTCTTGTCCTCCTGACTTTTTTTTTTTTTCCTGACCTACAAATCATATGTAGAACTTATTGTTGTGATTGTCTTCACAAGACTGAATTGACTGCATGGGCTCACATATATGGTCCTTAGTAACTGTTTGCAATATTATAGCCTTAGCATAGTATTCCTAAAATAGATAGTCTGTCTTACTAGTGTTCTAAAAGTCCATTAAGCTAGAATGCTATGTTATTAAATAGAACAGCAATGCTAACAATTTTCTATAACATTTTAATCAACATTACTGTTTCAATTAAAGCAGATTTCTTCCTTTCTTTCTTAAAGAAGGTTACAGTCAATATTTTGTTGTGCCATCACACTCTATAACTATTAACTTAATTCTTGTTATGGGTTTTCAGCTGAATAATTGCTACTTTCCATGCTACTGCTTCTCTCGTAAATGGATTTATGATAAAGAGGTAGTGTAGGTCCTTCCAAAAATGTTCTTTCCTACTCTTCCCTGTCATAAGATAGAACAATTGTTTTCCATCCAAGACTAACAAAAAGGTCAGTTTTTCTGTTTGTTTCTGTCACTTAAGAGTTTTATAATATTTCTTTATGATTTTTAAGGTGGTTCCTACTGTAAAATAGAGAACAAAATTTATTTTGTTTATTTGCTTGTTTCTGCTATGGTACTTCTTTCCCAATGCACTTGCACATAGTGACTTGTATTCACACATAGATACTATCCATTTTACACATTTCTTACAAACTTGCATGTTTCTTCATAGAAGCATGTAGGAAAGAACAAGGAGGTGGGTTAGTTCAAACAGTTGTCAGGAAGAGAGAGAACATTGTCACTTATGGGAAACAAGTACTTATACTATTCAAGCTGTTGATGGTATAGAGTTGCTGTATCTGCCAGATATATCAAAAGATATAAAAAGATATAATCCAAAAAGGAAAAACAAAACAAAACAAAACAACAAAACAAAACAAAAACAAAACAAACAAAACAAAACAAAACAAAACAAAACAAAACAAAAAAACACTCATTCTTAGTTGACCTTGTAGAAGGCAGGTGTTCCAAACATGGTATGTACTACCATATCTGCTGCAGTTCAGCCATCTCAGATAATCAGAACCTAAATGTGGGTAAACATTTACCTCCTCTATGTTTGTAGTAAGGTCTCTCTAGCCCAGGTTCAAGATACGATTATAGAGAAGCTTTGATCACTCTTCAGATTAAGAAAGGGGTTTGACTAAATAAACACTGCTAGTTAAGATATCTGCTTTCACAACTACCATGAGAAATACTGAAATATAATCTGTATTAAGAGCTTTTGACGAGGTTTCAGAGTCCTGCAGTAAATCAGTAAAAGATGTTCATAATTGGAGAGACATTTTGGATTCATAGTTCTTACTCAAGTGATGTATCCACTGTATGATTGTCTGTCTCTGTGTAGAAGGAATTATTTTTATCTGTTTGATCATGGAAAAAAAAATGTGGACTGCATAATGACACTTAGAACATAGCCTTATAAGCAGATCTCTTGATGGCAGCACCATTTAATTCATAGACTTAATTCATAGTCTTTTCCATGTAATCAAGAAAGTAATCCAGACCACAATTTTTTCCTTCCACCTTCCTCAACAGCAACCCATCTTGCTCCTCCTCTCTTCTATTTACATTAACCAAGAGAAGATAAACTTTTTCTTTAATGATCTCTTACACTTATTTTCTGTCTGTAAAGTACTGTTTATCTGGTTAGTCTTTCATTGCCATAAAATCCCTCCCTGCAGCTTTCCCAGCTTCTCTAATAGACTACAATAGAGTCATAATCTCTCCTTCTAAATACTATGCTGTTTTGTGTTATCAGCTCACTGACTTCCTTTACATTGCCTTATATTTTAAATTGATCTTCCTGCCCTGGCTTCCTGTGAATGGTCCACAGTTCAGGACTAGGGTTATGTAGGACTCTAGTGTTGTCAGATCATAAATTAAAATGTTCTGGAAGTTTGTGTGTATTTCTAGTGTGGGAAATACAGAGAGAGAGAGAGAGAGAGGCCTCAGCATCCAGTGGGAAGGCCAGTGACTTGTGTTTGCAATGATGAAACAAGATGTAATAGACTGAACTTATGTACAAGTACAGCTGCGATCAGATATTTCATTATTGATATACAGTGGAACAAGTTTCAATACAAATTACCAAATAAATAAATAAATGAAAATCTGCCATTTAGATTTTCTGGTATGGTGGAGCTTCCCTGAAGACAGAAATACAGAAGTTCAAGCTTAAGTTGTCATCCCATAGGAGACTTAACTTTGATTGGGTGACTGCCTACTCTATTTTCTTATTTTTAATTGTGGTGGGGAAATATGCAGCAACACTTCTTCTTACAAGAGAAGTCCATCCTTACCAAAAAACGAAATGGATTTAGAGTAAAGAAGGGAAAGCAAAAAGCAAACAAACATGAAAACAAAATCAAAACACTACAAAAAAAAAAATAAAAACAACACAAACAGTTAAATGAGAACTCTGAGACCGCTCTTCCCTTCCCCATCCATAACTGAACACTATGTAACTTCTGTGTGATGCCATTTTTCTCATTTATTCTGCTGAAAATCTGTATTTTACCACAATCTCAAGACTATCTCCTCCTCCCCAACTGCAGATCAACACTACTACTCTAACAAAGATGCCATATAACAATTAATTGCTTTGCTTTGTATTACAGCTCATCAACTTGTTGGGAGCTAGGAAAAATGAAATAATGGGGGTCACTTCTGGAAAAAATGAGTTTATTTTCATGCCAGCTGCAGAAAATGAGCAAGGCTGGCTTTATGCCAGTTAAAGGGATGCTGTAAGAGGTTTCCTTCTGTTTGCCTGCAGCAAAAATGCTTATCTAAATAATAACCCATGCACATACATACATGCCTCTACATGTATGCAATCTAAATAACTTCTTATTTGATAAAATAGGATAAATTTTGCACCTCCTGCTCTCTTTTGCCCTTACTTTCCCTCCATTACTTTTTTATGTTATGCCAAGAACACATTTTCTCACTTTTTTTTTTTTTTTTAATGGTTTACTGGTAAGGATTTTAGAGCTACATGACCTGGAAACTAAATATTACTGAACTAGTTTAGAGTTTACTTAGAGTTTTTAGCCTCTTGGAATCAAGGTTTATTACCTGCTTTATCTATTTGTGAAACATTAAGTGATTAAAAGTTTGATACAAATGGAAGGAGCAGCATACCTATTTTCAAGCACTCAGCACCTGTGTGGTGGTGTTTTGACTAATGTGGCTTAAATCCCCAAGAAAGCTGAGCTCTATAGTCTTAGCAGATTACTTAATGGCAGTATATGAGAAGGCACTGCCATAAATCAGTTTGGAAGTAAATGACGACTGGACTCATCATTAAGGAGAGAGTATACTCTCCACTTTCTAGCAACAATACTCTCTTGAAAATAATTTTTTCATTATGAAACAAATATCAGTACAACAGTTACTTAGACCCTGCGTATGGTAATGTCCTAAGCTTCCAGAATTATGCCAAATATAAAATATCTATTTTGTGTTGTAATTTTATGAAATTAAGAAATTACGAGAGAAGAGAAGAGAAGAGAAGAGAAGAGAAGAGAAGAGAAGAGAAGAGAAGAGAAGAGAAGAGAAGAGAAGAGAAGAGAAGAGAAGAGAAGAGAAGAGAAGAGAAGAGAAGAGAAGAGAAGAGAAGAGAAGAGAAGAGAAGAGAAGAGAAGAGAAGAGAAGAGAAGAGAAGAGAAGAGAAGAGAGAAAACCTTCATAATAATGAAATGCAAGAGCCTTAGTAGCAAATAAAAAAAATAGTGAGGGCAACTGATAAATAAATGAAACAAGGTGTAAAAAAGTATTAATGTTTTCATTATTTCATACTATTTCTATTCTGTTGCAACTGATTTCCATAGTAATATAGTTAGCTCAAAATCTGTCTTTGCATATAAGGTCTCCATAGAAAAAACAAATGTGAAAATGGTAATATTTTCAACACTTCTTTTCTTTAATAAAACTAACATTTTCAAATCTGCTTTTATTAAAACACAATAAATACCATCAATTTTTGACACGAAATCTCATTACACACTGTAAATATTTATCACGTTGCAGAAAGAAGATTATACATTAGTTCTATTCATTCAATTCAAATATGAGTAAGAATGAATTCATGTTTTATTTTCCTTCATCTATTTAAAAAGGCCCAGTTGCTAGAAGAAAATTAAAGAAGTACTTTTGATGCTGCTTAACAGATAGGCATAGAGAAATATCTCAGAGGTAAGTGCTCTGACACACTTCTTGACTCTGCAATTACTCCCTGCAAATGCCATTTATGATTTTCACAAAGTCTCACTGATTTCAAAGGGAGTCAGTCCACGAAGATCTCGTTGACAGACAAAGATACTAACCTTTCAGTTTCTGGAATTTAACTTCAAACATGGACTGAGGTTACAAGAGAAAAAGAAAACCTGATGATTTTATTCTCCTTTTATCTTTGTAGCAGAATCACTATTATATTAACTGGTAGAGTTCAGAGCACAGAAAGCATTCTGTTCAAGAAGCTCAAAACTGAAATAGCAGTAGTTTAACACAGAAGGACAAAATGAATAGACATAAAAATTATGGAACTGTATGTTATTCCTGTCTGTACTAACCAACACTAGAACTTTTTTACTATTATTTCCATGAAATCTAACCACTAATATTTTAATTCAATGCATTAGTTTTTCAAATTCATGTTAATAGCATGTTTTCTGAGAAATCCATTCTTGCAGGTTGTTGCTCTTTGAGTTTATGGTTTCATGTAGATCACAATATAGACCATATCCTGTTGCACAGTCTCTGAAAGATTCTACAAGTATCATAATTTAGTTGCACATGTCCCACTAGTGTCACTCAAATCCTTTGAAGAATGTTTTTGCTAACCTACATACATTTAAAAACAGAGCAAGTGAGCTTCCTCTCCCTTTTTGGGGGCACAGTCTTTGCAGAATGAAATGATGTAATTGTATACACAAAGCACTTGAAACTTCACACAAACAGAAATTCTGAAAAAAAATAAAAAAATAAAAAAATAAAAAAATCAACCATTCTGATAATAAACAAGCAATAAAATATATATGCAATTGAGGACCTTTTCTCCACATGGAAGTTTGATAACAAGATGTCTATAATCAAAAGACATCTGTAAAAAAGAATATAATTCTGAATAAAGTCTTGAAATAGCACAAAGCAGTACTAAGTAAAATATATTTACTTAAGAATCATGTGAGAATCAAAAAGTAATATGTATGAATTCAATCAGAAAGATAAGAAAAACTTTTAGCCCATGACTTAATGAAGATTATGAAAATTAAATTTCTCCAATGACATGATGCAGTCCTTTAATATGGTCTCTCTCTTTACCTTTAATATGGTAAAGAGAGTAAAGAACTTTTTTCAGTCATGAACATCATTCTCTGGCTGACTATGTAGTCTCATAAATTTGTCAAGATCCATCTCTAGTTTTATTTATTTATTCCTTTTTTGTTACAGAAAGTTACACTTTAGAAGACATACAAACACAAGAGTTTTTCTTTTCTTTCAAGAATAAGTTGCAATGAGAAAAGGAAGAGCAGAGGATAATTTAAAACTTAATGGAGTGAGGATCTTGAGGTCTCTTCCAACCTAGAAAATTCTGTGATTCTGTGATTCTGTGACTTCCAAACCCCACTTTCAGACTAATGAGAAAGTGAAAAAAATTAATCATAGTTTCACCTCCATTGTCCTTTATCCTACTAGTTTTAGTGCCAGCCATACAAAATATTACTATACTTTCCTAGACCACCAAAATTAAGAAATTGTGTTTTGTTCTGTTTTGTTTTGTCTTTGCCAGAACAGGAAGAAAAGTTAAAAACTATGTGTGAGCAATCTAAATTCATGTTTTATCTACACTAAAGTTTCCTTAAATAATTTTCCTTTTGCAGTTCTGTCATTGATCCACCAAAATATGCATGGTTATGTTATTTCTGTGACATTTAATGTCTTCAATAAAGTCTTGAATACAGCATATGAAATGAAGATTTTTGCAATTTGCCTATTAAAGAGTAAGAACTCTGAAAAAAAAAAAAAAAAAAAAAAAAAGTCTTTGAAATATAACCTAAAATATATAAATTCAATAAATTTTTTTGTCTGAGCTGACAAAATTTGAGCTGAGTGTCTGTTTGAAATACTGAACTTTCATGGAACCATGACTTCCATTTCCAAGCAAACCTCATCAATTCAGAAGTATATAAAAAATTAAAAAAAAAAAAAAAAAAAAAAAAAAGGTTAATATTTATGCATAGATGGGTGAGTTTTAATTTTATCTGAACAAGTCTGTCCATCCCTAGTTCTTACAAACTCAGAGAAAATCTACCTTCATTATTCATATACCTAAACAACTATGTTAACAAGTACTTCTAATTGCCATATGGAACTAGATCTCTGAGAGAGATATTTATACGAAACAGAAACTGTAGAAAAGGATATTCTCTCCTTTATTAATCTGATGCCAACATTTTGCTAATTAAACCACCACATGTCTCATGTCACTTCCTACGTAGGTCACTGGAAGAAGAGATACATTTGGGCAACCTTAAGGATGAATCCCAGGGGAGCATCCCACAAACGCATGGTATTTAAGCTTGCAAGTTTATTAAACAAATCACAGAATATATTCCAGTCTAAATCACAGACGTGGCATGACACAATTAGAAGATGTATTGATTCTTTGGGCTACAGATCTCACAGCTTGCACTGGGGGCTCTACACCCACCAGAACCAACAGCTTTGCTTCATCACAACTAATCTTTCTAAACTAGCGCAGGGAAGTTTATAAAGTTGAAACTGCCTGACTTCAGCTTTGCTTCCTTTCAACTTTGCTTCTATTTTAACCTAACTATAAACTGAACACATTTTGTATTAGTCCCATGTGTCACCACCCTGAATTATTGGCACCCAGCCTGCAATAGCAGAATCACTGTATGAAGCAGAGGAGAAAAATGGAATAAACAATCTTTTCTTTAGACTAGCTACCATCTGCCTGCATTAGAAGTTCTTACCTCTCTAGTAGTCTTTCTTTTCTTGTTGAGCATGTAATGAGAATAATAGTTAGGATCTGGCCATAGATACAATGTTATAGAGAAGGTTAGCTTCATCCTTTATTTGTATTTCCAGTAAAAGATATTTGTTTATGAATGAATTATAGGTTTCTCAGAACTCAGGTATGAAATGAAATTCCAATAGTTTCTTAGAGTTGAGTATTTTATGTCAAATGTATAGATGTTTCTTTTGAAAGTCTAATTTATTTTTTTTTTTTACTTTATGGCATGTAAATGTTTCAGTGTTTGTGCAAAGAGAAAATTTATCTTTATTTGAGACAACATGCCAAAATCTGTATGTAATAGAATGAAATAGATTCCTTAGGTTCCCCTTTCAATCACCAGTTATGAAGAGATGTTGCTCTGGATGAAGCAAGTACTTGTGAGTGTGCTTAACTTCCAGAATACAAGCAATTCCATTGCTTCCTTTTTCTTCCAAAATCAGGAGCATGCTTGAGTTCTTCAATAAACTATATCTCAACAAAGAACTTAGTGTGATCCCCCAAAGTCATAAAAAGTTGAAATTCTCAGACAGGAGAAGGATAGAAGACAATAAGCTTTATCACAGTTTAATTTGATCTTTAGTTTGCTTAAATTGCTCTCTGAAATAATTTTTAAACCAGAGTTCTTTTGTTGTTGTTGTTTTGGTTGGTTGGTTGTTTTGTTTGTTTGTTGTGGTGATGGTTTGGGGGGAATTTTTGTGTGTGTTTTTGTTGTTTTAAGAAATATAGTACATCTGCAACTGAGCAGATGTGTTTAGTTACTAACTAAACTTTGTTTTTGTAAAACTAACTTCATTTTTGTAAAACTAACTAAACATTGTTTTTGAAAAACAAAATCTGTGAACTGTCTGGAAGGAGGGCCTTAAAGGATTTTTTTAATCTTTTTTTTTTTTTTTTCTGAATATATTTCTTTTTTGATAGTGCCAATACTCTGAAAATGTGAAGTGACCATCTTCTTAAAATTCATTTGAGCTTTTCCCTTTCAAACTGTTCAATTTATGCAACAAATATCTTGCTTTCTCCTGGGAAGGTTTTCCTTTTTAGATGTCAAATTACATGTGAAGGGCTAATTTCCATCTGGAGACCTAATCAGTGAGGATCTTTCTTCTTCACAACCTTGGGAGGGAAATGTTTTTCTCTTGCATAACTTTTTTTTTTTTTTTTTTTTTTTTTAATTGGAGCCTGCCTTTACAGCTATAAGAAATTGGTCCATGCTGCACTCATTCTAGTTCAACTTTAAAGCAAATCTGCAAGTTGTTTGTTCATGTTCCTGGTATATTTGAGAATTCCCTCAGGGCTTTTCTGAGTTTTCACAACACATTTTTATGTGGGAAAATTATCAGCCAATTTTTTTATGGTATATGGTATATATGGTTAAACCACTTTTGTCACAAAACATTAGTTGAGCCATATGGCAGGAGTCATGTAGTATTTCTTCTCTGCCCTCTAATACTTATGACAACATAAGTATCAGCTGAAATTAAAAAAAAATAATAATAATAATAAAAAAGTGGTTCATCATGAAATAGAAGCTGTCTTTTAGTGAACTTCTCTATGTAGAACTTGTATAAAGCACAAAACATAACTTGTTTTATTCCCTATACTTAGCCAATTGCATGGTATTATTTGTTGTTAACATGCACAT
This sequence comes from Aythya ferina, assembly GCF_964211825.1. NCBI lineage: Eukaryota > Metazoa > Chordata > Aves > Anseriformes > Anatidae > Aythya > Aythya ferina. The sequence goes on along the minus strand of NC_140297.1, from coordinate 38,748,662 downwards.
TCCCTTCCCTTCCCTTCCCTTCCCTTCCCTTCCCTTCCCTTCCCTTCCCTTCCCTTCCCTTCCCTTCCCTTCCCTTCCCTTCCCTTCCCTTCCCTTCCCTTCCCTTCCCTGCCCTGCCCTGCCCTGCCCTGCCCTGCCCTGCCCTGCCCTGCCCTGCCCTGCCCTGCCTTTTTTTTTTACTGACATCTCTTTCACTCAATCTGCAGTACAGACTACTCAGCCTCACCACCTTCTTTTTTCCATATATTTTTTTTTTTATTTCTGGAAAAGAAATACCCATTTTGATTCCCTGCTGTACAATCAAAGTAAGCAAAATTAATGCACAGTAAATTCTCTTTCTAGTACCCCAATAACACGAATTCACTATATTCAGGAACAAACAAACCATCTTCGAGAGTTTAAATACTTGTCATGATATTAATTAATTATTAAAATATAATTAATAAATTAATATTAATTTCTATCATGCTTTCAAACTATGCCTCATAATGTTTGAAAGTTGTAGTTTTTAACAACTAAACTATATTGTCTGTGCAACTGCTATGCTGAATAATAAGAAAGAAAGAAAGAAACCAGGAAAGAAAGAAACCAAGAAATAAAGAAACCAAGAAATTTGATTCAGCTGATTGTTTTCACTCAGAGAATAATGTACCAATTTGCATTTTTTTACTTGTGGCACACATTTATATTTCTTATTAATGTTCTGCAAGTTATCCCTTTCAAATTCTAACTTCTACCTCTGGCATTTCGAATTAATACATGTGAGAGAAAAAACTGTATGGTGGCTTTTCTCTTTCAGCAGAGTATTCACATATCCATGTCAAAAAATGCCAAACATATAGATATATATTTCATATTGATATCATGAAAACAGAAAGTTTTGAGGTAATATTATAACAGCCACATTTTACGACATTGATTAATTTTTTCCTGTTTAGGTCTTTGACTTACTTGGAAAATATCTTAAATGAGGAAATAAACAATCAAAAGATTTACTGTAATACGGTTTCCAGCTTTAAGCTTCTAAAACTTGGTAATCAAAAAATGACCTTATTTTTGAATAGAGGGGGCAATTGAAAATCATTGAACAGACCTACCCCCTAATGATTTTTTTTCTCAGACATAATTATAACGATTAGCATTATAAAGTGCTAATTATCTTTGGACACAGAGGACTTACACATCAGCGAGAGAGGTCCACATTAAGTAAAGAGGATTTTTTTGTGTGTGTGTGTTTTGTTTTTTTTTGCTGTTTTTTTTTTTGTTTGTTTGTTTTTTGTTTTTTCTGTAACCATTTTTTTTACAAAGACGTAGAAGGACACATCAGACCTCCTTTCCGAATGTTCACATTTTGTTATTACTAGATGACTGTGTCCAATAAAGAAACAGATTTGTTCTAAAAAGAGTGTGAATTGGTCCAGCAATCCACATCTAGTCTGTAGATCTGAACTAACTCAAGCTTATCTTCTCATTTTATTGGACCTCCACATTTTCCTGAAAAGACCTTGGATTCATGGCAAAGGGTTACTTCAGTCCTACTCAGCCCTAAAGGAATTAGATTAATTTTTGTAGAGAACTGTATCATTTTCTCAGAGGTTCTTCCTTACTGACATAGCAGAAGGAAGGTTTCAGTCCCCTTAAAAAATACCAGACTGACATTTTTAAAAGGAACTGTATTGCCAACTGCATATGTTTGAAAATCGGGAATGAGAACATCATAGGCATGACATAACATATAAAAGATTGGGAGTTATTTTTCTTTACTTCCTGTACTGATACTTACATCTGTCCCTGCCTAAATAATCCTTTTCTTATAACTGCACTGCAAATCATTGCATAAAGTGTGAAGCATTTATCTCCTGCCAATATTCTCACTCTCCTTTGCTCCAACAGGCTATAAATACTGTTCTGTCTGGATTTTCTTCTGCAGTCTTTCTGCAGCAAGCACTGCTATTTCATTCAGGTGCTATGCCCAGTTCTTCATCTATCTTCCCCAGACGTCTTTCCAGTGCCTGAAGAGAGACTTTGAGATATACTTTGGTCTCCTTCATCCTCTCTCAGAGTTATGAGCCTCACAAGCATCACACTAGAAGGTGATATTCATATATGCGTATTTCCTACACATACCTCAGTGTCTCACTTAATCATCACAAACTTATTTAAAATGTTATTCTTGTTATATATACATCTGAGCTGTCTCTACTGATGATTTTCTGCATGACATAAGTGCAGAATATGCTTTCTTTAAACATAAGCAGGTTACACATTCCAAAGAAATTGGCAACTGCTCATAGCATGTGCAGTACTGATAGTTTTGGATATTCAAGGCAGTAAACAGAGTGACTGTATGAGTTCACTCTTGAGAAATGTCTTCTGCTTCTGTTAGAGAACACCTGCTCTCTTCTTCACATAGTATTAGGTAGACTATCAGAAAGGAGTTAACCATCTTATAGATGGGATGATATGAAACCACTCTTTAAATGTTAGCTGAAATGTAACCCAACAGAATTCCTCTGGAAGTTTTGGCTATATTCCTTCTGAAAAGAATTCTTTTTCTTCTGACTGTTACATTTTTTTATCTGGGTCTGAGACACTGAGCTCAAATTTTCTTTGAACTTTAATAGACATGCCTGGACCCATATGAGGATATCTGTCTGTGATGCTCTGGCTTTTCTTCCATCTCTTTTTTGTATTTTATTTTATTGTTTTGTATTACATGTCATTGGTTAACTATGACCACTTCTGAAGGTTAAGATGATGAGAAGTCTAATTAAGTGTTCTTGCAAAATGGTTAAAAAAGTAATTTTTCATACTTTTCCACAATAAATCTGGCAGAATAGTTTTAAATCTTTATTTCAGTAAGGTTTTTTACACCATTTTGCACAGCATTCTCCTGAAGAAACTGGCTGCTCATGGCTTGGACTGGCATACACTTTGTTGGGTTAAAAACTAGCTGGCTAGCCAACCCAAAGAGTTGTGGTGAATGGAGTTAAATCCAATGGAGGCTGGTCACTAGTGGAGCCCCCCCAGGGCTCAGTACTAGGGCCAGTTCTCTTTAATGTCTTTATCGATGATGTGGATGAGGGGATCTAGTGCACCCTCAGTAAGTTTGCAGACGACACCAAGTCAGGTGCATGTGTTGATCTGCTCAAGTGTAGGAAGGCTCTGCAGGAAGACCTGGATAGGCTGGACCAATAGGCTGAGGCCAACTGTATGAAGTTCAACAAGGTCAAGTGCTGGGTCCTGTTGGTGTACAACAACCCCGAAGAGCGCTACAGACTGGGAGATGAGTGGTTAGAAAGCTGCCTGGCAGAGAAGGACCTGGGAGTGTTGGTTGATAGTCGGCTGAATATGAGCCAGCAGTGTGCTCAGGTGGCCAAGAAGGCCAACAGCATCCTGGCTTGCATAAGAAGCAGTGTGGCCAGCAGGGCTAGGGAAGTGACCCCTTTACTCAGCTCTGGTGAGGCCGCACCTCGAGTACTGTGTTCACTTTTGGGCTCCTCACTACAAGAAGGACATCAAGGTGCTTGAGCAAGTCCAGAGAAGGGCAACAAAGCTGGTGAGGGGTCTGGAGAACAAGTCTTACGAGGAGTGGCTGAGGGAGCTGAGGTTGTTCAGCCTGGAGAAGAGGAGGCTCAGGGGTGACCTTATTACTCTATAAGTACGTTAAAGGAGGCTGTAGCAAGGTGGGGGTTGGTCTATTCTCCCACGTTCCTGGTGATAGAACGAGGGAGAATGGACTAAAGTTGTGCAAAGGGATGTTTAGGTTGGATATTAGGAAAAACTTCTTTACTGAAAGTGTTGTTAGGCATTGGAATTGGCTGCCCAGGGAAGTGGTTGAGTCATCGTCCCTGGAGGTTTTTAAAAGACATTTAGATGTAGAGCTTAGTGATATGGTTTAGTGGAGGACTTGTTAATGTTAGGTCAGAGGTTGAATCCTTGACCTCTCGGACCTCCAAGATGACCTTGGAGGTCTCTTCCAACCTAGATGATTCTGTGATTCTGATTCTGTGAAATGTTGTCTTATAGCTTTCTGCCTGCATTACCATTGGATTTTCAATCAATCAGCTGTATTGATAATTTAAAATCACTGGCAGTATTACTGCTCTTAATTGAATAAATACTTTTGGAATACATATTTGTACCTTTGCATTTAGAATTCAGTTTTGTTAATAGCTACATTTTTTTCTAATACAGCATTTCCTCCTGATTCTTCTGTGTGAGAACCAGCTTTGGAGAAAATAAATGGACAGTGAACAGAGTATGACCAAACTATTTTATTTTTATTTTTTAGAAAGGTCTATGGAATCTCTTCTTAAAATGTATTGTAGTATGCTCAGATTCTCTTTAGCATATGCATAAACTTTTAAGTTCCTTATTTGGAGTGGCTGCTGAGTTTGCAAAGAAACTTCAGAGACTTGGTGTACTGATTACACTTTGTATGAAGGCTGAACATCACCCAGTAAAACAAAAAAGGCATCTGCTAATATATAGGACTTCCTTTCTTCATATTTGAATTATTTTTTTTTTCTTCCCTAATGCATTGCTTTTAGTATTGTTGGTAAGGTTTCTTCATTTTAATAAAAATATATAAGTACAAACTTAGGGATAAGAGAGAATTAAAATAATATGATATGAACAGAATACATCATACCAAGCATCTCAAACTGCATACATTCACAGGAGTAATGAAAATTAAATATAACGTCATCATCTCCATCCCATATGAACAATCAAGGCAGTCAAAAATCTAGCTAAACCAGCAAGAGTAAATAGTTTAGTGATGAAAAATTGATATAAAAAGTTCACTGAAAATATAAATATCCTCTGGGCTGTCAAAAGCAATTGGTTCAGCTCAATCTGTTAAATCTACTTTTAATGATAATGGGAACAACTTTTCCTTTTTATTACACTTTACATAAATTTATGAGCTTTATCACTTCAAACCAAATAGAATATATTTGTCTCTGCATCAGGACTTAAAGTTACCACATGTCTTGGAAACTTACCTAGAAATACAAGAATATAATGGTTATTCTAACCCAGTTCTGTTAGGTTGGAATTAAACTTAGGATAAGATATCATACAACTACCCCCCCCCCCTCCCCAAAATAGTTCAAAGTACTCATTCATCAAAGTTTCTAAGTATGGAAAAAATGTTTAAAACTTTGCTTTCTTTTTCATTACGGCCTTTTATACTACATTATATGTTTATATACATCATATATTTATTCACCAGGTTCCTTGTGAATAGACTTGGACTGTGTCAGTTCAATACTATAAGTAGTCTGACTTTTGAGGCCTCTCCAGTAGATGCTGGGAGATTATTTGTAGCTATTATCTTCTAAATATCTGACATTTTCCTCCAAGAAAATTACTGAAATCAATGGTATGTCAAAAGTGGAGATCTATTCATCCACAGCCATATATAATAATACTAGGAATGCTTCATAAAAACTAAGGAAAAAAAAGTCAAATAAAAATATTGGTGAATGTCACATACCAATGTTATTTAATTATTAAATGTGTTACTAAATACTATTTCACATCATTTTTACCAGTTGTCATTTATCTTTCAAAAATGACATTTTGTCAGGACTTGAATTAAAATCTGACCATTTCCATAAGGTCTTTGATTATCACACCAATATGCTGTAGTGAGCATCATTTACACTTAGCACTGCAGACAATTCTGTGCACATTGCATCATGTCCCGACTGAAAATTTAACCTAAATTTCTTTTTGTATTACCTTTGACTTTCCAAGCTGTACAGACTGATGTTTTAAAAGGGTTATTGTTTTGCTCTTCATAACGTTTGCACTCAAAAAGCAAGATTACTCTGGATCACTTATGATCATAAGAAATAAGAGTACACTTCCCTATTACATTTGTGCTACTATTTCCAAAAATTGCAGGTATATCATACAGGCTCATCTGCATTATATTTCACAGCATTCTAGTTTATGAAAACCAGTTTACCTAACATTTTTCTGCTTCTTTCCAACTGTACTTAATTACAAACCTACCTTGCAGTACTATGCAAAATTCATTATCTATATTAATTTTTTACAATTTCTTAATATTTACCAGTCAGTAGGTTTTCCTTGGCTTATTCTGTTTTAATCTGGATATCTGTTTTGTAACCAAGGAAAGCCTTTCAATCAGCTACATACTATTCATCTTCTCTCTGAATAGACTTCTGACTTTCTTTTTTAATCAGGATACTTACAGCTAATTCCCACTCTTGAGATGGGAATCTCTTTTTCTTAGTTCCTAACTGTAAAATCTTTGCTCTGTCTGTAGATCTCTAACATTAATTATGATTGTGCAAGGTCTTTTTTATTCTTTTGTTTTAATTGCTATGAGTTATGAACTTCATCTTCAAAATGATTTGTTGAAAAGTCCCTATTAAATATATATAATTCCTTAAAAAGATTCAGTTCTGACACAACCCATAAGGTTGCAAGGGCATCGATGGTAGTCCAGGAAAACTGTAGCAATTATTACATGAGGCTTGGTTTCGTAAGCAACATAAGAGATAGACACCTCAAATTATTTATGATTATTTAGTAATAACCATAATTTTTAAGAAATCCACAAACAAACAAACAAAACACAATGTGGAAGAACTTTCTTAAAGCACTGTTAGGGTACAAAGGCTGCTGGGGAAAAAAAGTTGAGTAAGAATCCTGGTGGTAAAGGAGGTTAAAGTTTACAGTCAAACATCTGAATTTTATATAACAATTATCTTTCCACATACTGCAATGTTGAGACTGCAGTTTCTTTTTTAATTTATCCATAAACAAACTTTAAATTTTCTACATTAATTTTAAACTTAGAAGAGTAAAAGAAAAAGAAAGAGAAAAACTTCAAGAGACTAGACCTTTCTCAGGCAGAAATCTGATAATAAATATATTAACAAACACATGTTCTCTATGCAGAGTCCTTATAAAACAGAAAACAGAAAACATCCTACAAAAAAAAAAAAAGAAAATTGTCATTTTTAGCTTTATATATAACACAGAACACAGAATCAGAATCCACAGAACTTTCAGTGTGCCAAATTAAAATTATCATCTCACCATTTTCTTTAACTTCTTTTTAGTAGGATTACAAAAAGCACTGTAAAAATATTAAGGATAGGCCATTTTGATAAAGACCTTTTCACTATTTGTTGATGAGTAGAAGAGTAGGGAACTGGAAATTAATATCTTTTTTTTGTTTGTTTGTTTGTTTGTTTTTTCTCTGGTTTGGTTTGTTGTTTTTTGTTAGTTTGTTGTTTTGCGTGTGTGTTGTTGTTCTGTTTTTTGTTATTTTATTTTATTTTAATTTTTGATTGTTTGTTTCTTTTTGTTTGCCTGGAACTGGTATAATCTTGACCACAACTGTTTTCCTGGTGGACAGAAAATTAATTTTCTTATTATAATTCTCATATGTCCAAAGATAACCTAAAGAGTTATTTTAACACGACATGGCAAAATGCCTCAAACAGCCATATAACTTAAGAGTTACATTTGCCAATTAAGTATTTAGAAAGTGAAACCTATGTAGGAAGACCAAAAGGAATTATTTTACTAAATAGAAACCGTTTTGCAATATGGTCAGACTAGCATTGCTCATGGTTCTTTTTAAGAGAATGAACTTGTTTTCTAAATATAGTTAAAAATGTGCACTTACACAATAACTCATGACAAAGAGGTAACAGGTTATCATAATACAGTGGGAGTTGTATGACACAAAGAAAAGATGAGCAATACCACCTTCCAGAGTTATAGCACCTTATTGCCATTATAAAACATCTTTATTGGAAGGGAAAATGCAATATTTTGGAAGAAAGAAGAGATGAAATACTTGTAAGTGAAATTGTTCACAGAGAACATTTAAATTTACAATTAAACAATGCCTTTCTATATGTTCCCTGCAGTGCTCGCAGTCCATCAGAAGACATCTGTCTGAGGGAAACCTGCTTGATATACAAGCAAATAAAGGGGTGTACTTTTTAACCTCAAAATGGAGCAAGGGTTTTAAATAAGAAAATACTTTAATGCACAAGTACTGAAATTCATGTATTCATCCCATCGCACCCATCTTGAAAGAGTTTTGTTTTACAAGTGTTTAGTCAGGGAGGGTAATTTCACTGTCTGTCATATTTCATTTCAAATAATATAAACTACTAAATTAGACTCTAGGGCTCACAGTGCTATTGACTTTAGAGGGAGGGTGATTAGGCCCAAGCTGCTATTCTTTTGTTTATAGAACAGGAAGCTGAAAATTCATGCCTGGCAATGTCCTTTAGATATAATGCATACTTTCATTTCTAAGCTTTTTGGTTATTTTCTGACTTAAGGCAACTATACTCTTGCTCCCAGCTCCGGTAAAGCCCATGATAAAACCTGTTTTATAATGTGAACCTTAGTACAGCACATGCACGCACTGGTATTCAAGATCAGCCTCAGGGAAAGGCATTCAAGTATGCTGGACTTTTAACTAGCACACCTGAAAGAATGCTACCTGGAATACTTTCAACTCTGTCAATGAGTGGTGGGATATTTTGTTTCTTCCTCCTTTTTTTCTACTTATAAAACTCTGCACAACTTTTAATGATGTTTCTACTGAACAATATTATTTTTCTTTTGCATTTAACCTCCGAGTCAATGTCAAATGACAGAACACAGATTTTCTGAAAACAAATGTGGTGAGACTGGTTTAGGAAAAAAAAAAAAAAAAAAAAAAAAAAAGTAGACATAGAAGATTTCAGAGATTTCATACTAGTAGAAAGGTGTTTCTTATATTCCCCATGCACCTTCACAGATTCTTATGTTTTTTTCTCAAATTTCAAAACAAGCTGCAAGGCAAGCCACCTCTCCCACTGATTTTTTAGTGTCCAATACCAAATCCCCTCAGAGTTCTTCTATAGCCCAGGATATACAAGTCAAAGACAGACCTAGTGTCAACACTTGCACAGGCTCTAAAGGACACTACTGAACACAGAGATCTATTTAAATGTTTAAAACAAACAGAGCAATGCTTATTATTTTAACAATGATTATACAAAATAAATGATTTAAACATAAACACACAAAAACAACAACAACAACAGAAATTGCAAGATTCAGAAAACACATTAAGATTTTATCTAGAATATTTTTTACAATGACCCCATTACTCAACTTCTGAGCTCCGTACTTTAACTTGTGGAGAGAAGCATTACTATAAGCAGTATTAATTTTGGTAGCAACAACCAGCCCTGTTTTCCCTAAAAATAATTAATGAATTACACCACCATGAAACAACACATTCTCAACATTCATTAAAACCACTGGATCACAAAACATTTATTTCTGAAAATCACAGACCTGTGTTTGTTGTTGTTGTTTGTTGTTGTTTTGTTTTGCTTTTTTTGTTTTTTAAATCAAGATTTCGAATCTGAAAGAAATAAGGAAAACGACAAGTTTTGTTGAAAAAACAGCCTTTATTGACTAGTGCAGAAACACCTGCAGCTTGACATATATAATTTAAGCAACTTCTGTCAGAATTTATGTAGGTCACTGCTGGTTATGTAGATGTGTGTGGGAGATACTGGCCCTGATATAAATGATAAGCATATTTCTTGCAGTTTTATGCATACTTTGGTCAGCCAACCCATAAAACTGAAATAAATAAATAAATAAATAACAAAACAAACATATATAGGAACAGAGTTAAAAGGGCCTGAGAAAAAGTGCAAAACCCCAGGTGCTACATATTTAGGTTACCATGCCATCTACTTAGGTTTCTATGATCTCTCTAAGTATGGGTAAGTGGTAGGTGTGCGTAGGTTGCAGTCTTCGTAAATCACGGGTATGACTCCAAGCCTCATCAACAGACATGGTGTGAACCTGCATTCAGTACTCAGATATAGAATCTCAGAAAGCAAGCACTGAATTTTCTACAAAACTCGTTACCACATATATACAGTGGGATAAATACATGTTGTACCACAGATATGAGATAATATCCATAGTGTGCAGTCAGTAGAGAAAATATATATAGAAAACAACGTGGGAGAGGGGGAAGGGCATAGACAGGTTAATTCACTGAAACATTCAAGACAAGGTGGTATACAATCTTAACCTTTACCACTGAACAAACTTAACTTAAATAACACTTTATATTGTCCTCTGCATCTGCTACATGAAGCAGTACTGGATGAAGGCTTTCTTTTTTAGAAACATCTCATACTATATGTTAAACATCTTCTCACAGACACGTGCTCTATCTTGTATTAACCAGAGGTTGCACATTTGTACTCACTTTCACAAGCCAGCCTTGTGATTTCTTTTTGCACAGTTTTAGTATTCTCACATTTAGAATTTGCTTTTTGCCTGCAGAATTGTGCTTTTAGTTCACAGATAGTTTATCTGCAACTCTGTATACACATCACAGGGCAAAGAGCATAAAGATAAATTCTTGGAAAAACTGGGTAACATAGACTTTGCTTCTTTAGTAGATATCGTTAGTACTTTTACTTACTATGAGTCAGATACAGCAGATTTTATTCAGTTTTATTTCTTATTCCTGGAAGATAGTAGAGGAAAAGAGTAATTATGTTTATTGCAGTTGAGAGTGTATAGCTTTACTAATGACAGTTTGGGGAAGTAATACTATTTTATGCAGATATGCATTACATATTACTTTATTCATATTTTTATGTGTTTTATAAAAGGACAGCCTTTTCTTATAGTGGATTTGATTTTGCTTCATTTAAAATATCTCTGCTTAACCTGTATTAAAATATTGACTATACTAAATCCAAAAGTCCTTATCTCCTATTCCTTATTTAGAAACATAGTGGAAGCCAGTCACTAATTCAAAACAAATATAGTATCTCACAACAAGCTACAGATGAGGGGTCACTTATTTTTTCTGAAGGGACAGAAGCAGTGGAAAGAAAAGTACGTCCAATTTGTAGTCCAAAAATATATATCTTTTTTTTTTCCTCAACTCTTAGAACAAAGAAATAATGAACCTGAAGGCTTTTTTTAACAAGTGAGAAGGATAAAATCATAATAAATGCAGTGGCTACAAAAGTTTCTCAAAGGACTTATCATAATGGGATAATGGTTATCAGCTGAAAATGTCAGATGGGATCTTTAAATGGCAATTGGTGCATGAACACAGACATCAGCAAAGAACTAACAGATCAGTTTGTAAATGTTGTTAGACTGACCATATTAATGGCCTTAAACTGCAGTGATTTCATAGTCAGCACTCCAATTTAGTGATGTGTAATATAAAAATGCTCTGCAGAAATAAGATTATAGTAACTTACATTAATATGAAAAAGTATTGAGCAAGAGAAAGAGCACAAGGATACCTCAAGCATGAAGCCTTGCAGTATGTAAACTTAGGCATCATGATAGCATTTATTGCTCTTTCAAGTTCAACCTGGATAAATAATAATGTAGCTTCAAGACAATGCATCATATAACATGATGTTATCTATGCAGAAAGCATAGCACAAATGGTATTAAAATGGACATCAGTACAGGTCAAAGTTTTGTCAGATAAACCACATCGTGTATATTCGGTACCTTGTGAAGATGCTAGGACTACATCATTCTCATCAATGACTTGATTCTCCTAGAATGTGCACGGTTCCAGTTCCAAAGTTCATTAGCTCTTGTGGATACAGTTGGAGGATGAGTCTACACACAGCTGGGACGTGTTAGCCCAATATATATTTTAGAAACAAATCTACGGAGGACAAATTTGTATTGTAAAATCTAATTTAGCTTCTTTTTAAAACAGACTTAAGCTGTTTTAAAAACTGTTCCCTTTAAGCTTGATTTCAAGATAATTTTCTTAATGTTTATAATATTTTACATTAATTTTAATATTCACTATTTTCAAGTTTTGATTAAAAGTCAGGAGGAATTTTAAAGTGGTGTTGTTCTCCAGCTCAGAACATTTTTTCTGAGATGCCTGAATATTAATTTATTCTGCCTAATTCTGGCAGTTAAATCAAAAAACAGATAGGGACAAACATTGCTAAAGGGAGGGTACTCAAGAGATTCTACTAACACCCTGCCAAGTATATATTATTGATATATTTGTTCATAATTAAAAATAATAATAATAAAAAAATGGTTGCCAATCTAAATTCTAGTATCAATGAAAGAGTTATTCTAGTATTTGAATTTATTCCACAAGGTTGTTTTTCCAGCTCCATGTTAAATATACAATAAAGAAGCAACATTTGAAAGTTTCTCATTAGTTCCCACTTTGATCATTGGCCATTTGGTCAGTTTTAGACATATTTCCAATTGCTCCATGCACATTGCAAGAATGGTATTAGTCATTATTGCTTATTCATCTAATATCTAAAAAGATTATGTACAAAAAGATTGTACTGGTGTCCCCAAATGCTCAATTTTTTTAGCAGACAATAGGAAATGGCCTAGTAAAAGGTTAGATCTCTTCCAGTTGGTCTTGTCCCTCTCATACAGCTTCTGTCATTTTGGGCTTCTTAACAAAAAAAAAAAAAAAAAAAAAAAAAAAAAAAAAAAAAGTAAGGTTTAAGAGGTTTAAGCAAGGATTAATATTAGATAGAGGAAAAAAAAAAAAAGTTGTTTTTTAACAAAATCAACACTTTGCAGAAAGTGAAGAATCCCAACTATAAGAAATCATATACTTCTGTGGTTATCTACAATCCAAGATTACCAAGGTATTTCATGAGCAACGGTGAAAAAAATGTGGTTATTAGAAAAATGCTGGCACATATTAATAAGGCAGTGCTGGGAGCTACTGGTAAAGAAATAGTTTTACTGCTATGCAATAAAGGAAGGATATGCAACTTAGGTGTTCGATAGAAAACAGAAAGGGAAATATTTGCCAGACTCAAGCAGAGAACTCATAGAGTCCCACCTCTAAAGCTACTGTTTTCACATACAGACATCCTTTCCCTTTCCAAAGCTCTTAGGCCACGTGCATTTCTTATGTACACACTCCTTGCCTAGCGCAAAGCCAATAAGAGAGAATCATAGAATCTTAGAATCATTCAGGTTGGAAAAGACCTTTGACATCACCAATTCCAACTATCAACTAGACTTTAGTTCACCACTAAACTATGCACTACATCCACTCATCTTTTACATACCTCCAGGGATGGCAACTACACCACTTCCTGGGGCAGCCTCTTTCAGTGCTTGTCCATCATGAAGAAATTATTCCTAAGGTTTGATGTAAACCTCCCCTGGCACAACCTGAAACCATAACCTCACATCTTATGTCACCTGAAAAGAAACACCAACACTACAACCTCCTTTTAGGTAGTTGTAGAGAGACTTGAGGTCTCCCCTTAGCACCCTTTTCTCCAGATTAAACACCCTAGAGAGGTATTCATGGATTCTCAAAAATATCAGTTTGTATATAAAGGACTAAATAAATTATATCTTTGCTAAAATCTCAAGAAACTAGAAGTAAGTGGCAAATTATACGGATACTGTGAAGGAAAAGACTGTCATGCCAAAGGTGTCAGCAACTATGTTTAAAGGTTTATGGTGTTTCAAGATTTAGTAACGTATTTCTGCATTTTTTGTCACAGTGGTAAGTCAGAAAAAAAAAAGGCATCTAAGCACTGCCTAAAAATTGTCATATGCCTATTCTTCCATTGTAAGGAATCAAGAAATTTAGAGTGACATCAGACAAACCTGATCTTCTTTTCCTTATACCTTGATATATTTTGCTATAGTATAACAAGGTTTTCAATAGCAGACTTTTTCATATGAACACACATTTTAAAATACATAATATTAATTTAATGTAAATTAAGGGTGACCACAAAGAGCACAGAGCTCATCCATTTTCAAATCAAAATTTACTGACAGTTCTACTGAAATAGATAAGATGATCCTTTTTAACTAAGGCTAATTTGGTAGGAAAAAAATATAATGAAACAGTTAAACACCAAATGAAAGGGTCAGCTGCTTGCAAGATTAAACACTAACTGATTTTTATTTTTCTCCTGAGCCTCCACAGTGGAAATTTACAGCAATGCTTTAGAATTAGGTACCTTTAAAACTCTGGGCCAAATTCATTTCACATGTAACTCCATTGACTTAATGAGGCTATATTGAGAATAAATTTGGCCCAAAGGGTTTTTAATATGGCCTGAACAGCCAACTACAAATAACACAGTGCCACTTAGTGGAAAGGAAAAAGTTTTTGGTATATGACAGAAAGACATTCAGGGATACAGATGATTTTTCTGGTGCTATTTGTATTTGAAATTTTGATACAACTTCATCTGATAGCTTCCAGTTACATTAAGCTCATTATTGCCACAATATTATATGCATCTTGTCATATAAAAATACAAAAAATGTCTCCAAAAAGGGAATGAAAGAGAGCCTTTGTAATTAATGTAGCATTAAGAACACTCCTTTCACATTATATCTTCAAATTATAGCCATTTTCTAAAAAGGTTAGAATGCCTGTAAAAGGCATAAATATCTTACAGCTATTTGTATTTCTTATTCTTGAGTAATGTATGCATCACGTTACTGAAAAATCATACCTCAAAAAAGCCTACAGTATTTCTTTTATTTAAGTACCTATAGAATTGCAGTTATGAGGATAGACACCTATACTTAATAGCATTTTAAATGGCAGTATGTAACTTGTTATCCAGTGTAATAATATACTATATTCAGGAAAGAATGGGGTAAATACAAAATGGTATTTCAGTAGACATCACAAACACTAAGTATGAAAGGATCCACAAAAGACCATGTGGTCTGCCACCCAGTTACAAACTGTATGATTCATATATTTCCACAGGAAGAACCACCACAAAGAATTGCACATTTTGACAATGCATCTAAAGACAGAGATGATATGCATTGATGTCAACAATGAAGAATAAAAAAAAATTAAAAAATAAAAAAAAAAATAGAAACGTGTGTACACTAGGAGCAAAATTTGTTTCTGTCTTCAGAATAAGACAAAGAGCTGAGTATGAATTTTTTAACTAATTTGGGTTTATAACCACTCTTTAATCCACTAAGACTTATTATCTCTGATTATGTTAAACAATCCTTTAGCAATCATTTAGTTGATATTCATGTTTTAATCTTTCCTTCTATGCTACCACTGAAATTTGTTGTAGGAGGACTTCAGTAACAATTCTGAAGTTATACTGTTGACAAAGTTTGCACTTTGAATGGGTACACAATTTACATGTACGTCTTAGCTGTAGACTCCTTTTGAACATTTAGTGTGAAGAGACAGGGGGTTTCATTTTCCAGAATGTCCCCTATATTCTTAAAATTAACAGTAAAGTGATCTTCATCACTCAGTGATACCTACAGTCTCCTTCCAGGTACCCTTTGACATGGCTATCCACAACCCTTGGTGAGCAAGAGAGGCAAACTAAGTCTTTTAAATGAAAACACAACTCTCTGGAGCATCCTTTGAGAGGAAGATACAGGCCTGTGAGGAAGATCTATCTGGAGAGATAAGGACATATGTGCAGGTCAGTAGAAGACTGGAAAGAATTTTCATTGAATGATGAAATGGTAGTGATATTTAAACATCTTTACATTGATGTGTTCATACCTAAAAACTCTCCAGAGCTCAGACAGCAGTGTCAACTGTAATTCTTCACACCCAGTGCTTTATATGAGAGTTCAACATCCTTGGCTTGTCCTAGGCTGCTGCACAGATTTACTTTGAGGACTCCATTTCATGATAATGTCTTACTGTAGCAGGGACCAGGACCAGAAACATCAATAGAAACTTTAAAACATGTGCCTCTCTAAGTAATACAAGTATCTTATGTTGCCTTTATAGGTGTAACTGCCTATACCATTTTATTTACTTTCAGTAAATAAATGTTTTCCTAGTTCCCAAATGTTGTCCCTTGTATGTACCACATCCCTGCCCCTATTGTTAATACACTATTTGGCAGGTAAAAGGAGGGAAAGGTAAACTAGGAGAGGATCATGGAGAGTAAGAACTGTGTTATGACAATGCAAACAAGAAAGAGAAGAAAGAAGTTTACCTGGACTGTATAAATTGCAGGTGTTCCAAAAAAAAAAAATAAAATAATAAAAAAAAAAAAAATAACCATTGCCTATCAGATGTTGGTAACACAGAAATATTGTAATGTAAACAGAGGTTTGCACAATTTAGGAATATTATAGCTAGAAATGTTCCAACTTCTATCTGTTATATTTTGACCCAACACTGTGGCCCTCCAGAACCAGACTTGTTCTGTTTTCCCTACAATCTCCCATTAGCTAGTCAGACAGCAGTAAGATTCCTCCTGAGCCTTCTCTTCTCCAGGCTGAAAAAAACCTGATCTTTTCAGCCTCTCCTGATACATCATGTACTCCATCTGCCTCCATCCCACTCACTCCACTAACTAATCTTTCTTGTACTGAGGAGACCAAAATGGACATAGTACTTCAGAACTGATCTTAGAAGTGCGGAACAGAGGGGGAGAATCACTTGTCTTTATGACTGGCTACATTCTTGGTAATACATATCAGCTTTCTTTAGTGTCAGGGTGAACAGCTGCACATGTCCAACCTGTTCTCCACCAGATCACCCAGGTCTTTTCTGGCAAGCTGCTGTTTAGCAAGTCAGCCTCCAACCAATACTGCTTGAGGGAAGGAGATGATGCTTTCATTTGTCTTTGTCAAGCTTCATAAGTTTCCTGTCCATGAAGATGGTGATGGGTCTAGAGGGCAATGCTATGCTATGCTATGAGCAGCAGCCGAGGTCATTTGGTTTGTTTAGCCCAGAGAAGAGCAGGCTGAGGTGAGGCTTCATGACAGCCTACAGCTTCCTCATGAGGGGAACAGAGGGGTGGGCACTGATCTCTCTGGTGACAGTGACAGGACAGGACAGGAAAGCCATGGAGCTGAGATTCAGGCTGGATATTAGGAAAAGATTCTTCACTGAGAGGGTGGCTGGGCACTGGAACAGGCTCTGCAGGGAAGTGGTTACAGCAGCCAGCCTGTCAGAGTTCAAAAAGCATTTGCACAATGCTCTAAGATATATGGTTTAATTTTTGGGTGGTCCCAAGTGGAGCCAGGAGTTGGACTTGGTGATCCTTGTGGGTCCCTTCCAACTCAGGATATCCTATGATTCCATGATTCCGTGAATTCTTACATTATACTTGAGCAATTTTCTAGTGTTAATAGGTCTTATGATTTCACTTCATGTGGCAAAACATACTGATTAATTTAAATGGATTTAAAATTATTTAACTCTATGCAATACATCTGTATTACCTTGAGAGAAATGTGTTTCAATTTTAAAACAATTCAATTCTCAATGATTTACAAGATACGACACTATGAAACCAAAAGAAACATCCATTAAAAGTCTGCACTAGTCTGACTACATTTATTTACATCTGTGCCATTTGAAACACATTACTTTACGGGAAGGTAAAATTTGGAGACCTGTTGGCTGAGATAGAGAGAAAATATTTCCTTTCACAGGTGTTAAGTATGTGTGCATACTTAACATGCAGTCTTAATCCTGGCACATCCAAGTTTTTCCTTCAAATAAGGAGGGAAACAGGACTACATGAAAACTCTCAAAATTGTCTTAAGAATTGCGTATGCAGGATTAGAAGAATAAAAATGTTCCCTTGGATTTTGCATTCTCATTACCCAGATCTTCAAAGTCTACCTCCCCAATAAACTGAACCCTTTTAACCCTTCAGTCATTTTCAACATTACAGACTGTGTTATTCTAATCACTAAAGTTTTGTCCTCTACATCTCCCCAAAACACTTCAAAATTCTGAAAACTGTTGCAGAGTGGCATCCATTACTTATTTCTTTAATTGATAAGTTTGAAAACACCTCAGAATCTTTCATGCCATAAACTAACAAGTTGTTCAAAAATCACTAGATTCAGAACAGTCTTTTCCGGGGCGGGGGGGGGGAGGGGAAAGCACACCAATGACAGTTGGGTGTTAGAAAATCCTTAGAACAAGTCTAACTCAGCTTCAATTGAAGCCATTGATTAGGATGTAAATGAAGCAGAGCCACTGCTAAGTATGTTCAAACTCTTACTCTAGTACCTTGTCATCACTCTATGAAAGCTTGAGATAATGTACATGTAGTACCAATAAATAGAAAGGTTTAAACAGAGAAGTTTTACCATATATCTGTCAGAAGACCTGACTCATGTATCATCTTTAGTTTGAAGGGACTCTGTCTACAGACAAAGATTAGGTAAACTAGATAGGAAAAGGAAAAGGAAAAGGAAAAGGAAAAGGAAAAGGGAAAGGGAAAGGGAAAGGGAAAGGGAAAGGGAAAGGGAAAGGGAAAGGGAAAGGGAAAGGGAAAGGGAAAGAGAAAGAGAAAGAGAAAGAGAAAGAGAAAGAGAAAGAGAAAGAGAAAGAGAAAGAGAAAGAGAAAGAGAAAGAGAAAGAGAAAGAGAAAGAGAAAGAGAAAGAGAAAGAGAAGGAGAAGGAGAAGGAGAAGGAAAAGGAGAAAGAAAAAGAAAAAAAAAAAGAAAAAGAAAAAGAAAAAGAAAAAGAAAAAGAAAAAGAAAAAGAAAAAGAAAAAGAAAAAGAAAAAGAAAAAGAAAAAGAAAAAGAAAAAGAAAAAGAAAAAGAAAAAGAAAAAGAAAAAGAAAAAGAAAAAGAAAAAGAAAAAGAAAAGAAGAAAAAGAAAAGAAGAAAAAGGAAACGAAAAGTAAGTGTAATTTTAGCAGCATAATTATAGAGAAGCTAAACAGGTGTCATGGTACCAGGCCAGGTCATCTGAAATATCTTTAAATACTAAGCAAAGAAAAGCAGAGAGAAGACTCAAGTTACAATTATAAACACAAAATGAGTTCTTCTTAATTTCATAGATACCAGGTCTGCATACAGCATTAGCCATTTTCCAGTACATTTCCATTAGTAATGTCTTTGCTGATTAGTTTTTTTCTAAATTAGCATGTTTATCCATTAGCATATCAATATTGCTGCCAACCATCCTCTTAATTTTTAGTTTTCTTGTTGCAACAAAAAAATTGCCAATAAAAACAAGCTTTACTTGAAGCCTTAATTAACTCTCATATAATTCCTTTTTCTTTCTTTTTTTTTTTTAATCTTTCTTAATAATAATGTGTAATATTTACTCAGATTACAGATTTGCTTTGCTCAATAACATTACTTACTTTAATAATCAAAAACTTCATATTTTTGGTTTGGCACCAACACAAACTATAGTATTTTGCATAGTTTGGAGACATTCCGATGAAAGCTTTTCTTAAAAATGAGCAAGTCAGTGTCATCACAGTCAAAATTGTTTTACATTATTTCTGGAGTTCATGCTATGAGGCAGTAACAGCTAAAGAGACCGTTACATACAAACACAGTGAGACCTAGTCTGACATTTTTTACACTTTCTTACAATGCTGCTCCCATATTTATCTTTAGTGATATTTCTGATAGATGTCTTGCATGTGAGAGAAGAGCCAGGCCCAGTTCTTCCAAAAGATTATTTTTGTTCATATTCCCCTTTTTTGTATTATAGATAATTCTCTTCATTGCTTTGATGTCTTCAATTATATTCATTTAAAGTCAGTCACAGCAGAATAGCTAACACTATGTTTAACCAAAGTACATAGAGAGCTGGCTTGAATATACAACGAATATACAGCTTCTAGTGTCTACACTGTTAT
This sequence comes from Aythya ferina, assembly GCF_964211825.1. NCBI lineage: Eukaryota > Metazoa > Chordata > Aves > Anseriformes > Anatidae > Aythya > Aythya ferina. Next base: position 38,728,985 of record NC_140297.1, on the reverse strand, counting down.
TCAGGACAGATACTCTTGTCTGACATAATTAAATCTTGATGGTAATTATTTCTGCTGATTCCTGGTAGACTGCTGTTAAAGATATGCTTATCCACTTTCAAACACACTATCTTATTAAATGAAATGCATGTCAGTAATTACAAAGCTGAACTTTTTAAATTTGGGGTTTTCTCAAAGTCTTTTAAAAATGAGAAGATAAAGCTTTCTCTAGAATGATCCCTTGTGTTTCAAAACTAAGAGAGCACAGACAGTGTCTGAAACTCTAATACCTGATGAAAGAAAGAGAGAAGGAATGTTCGTGTATGCATTGTATGGGGGGTTGAAAAGTTTTTGGTTTTTAACTTAGTAAGTCAATTTCTATTAAGTTATATGAAAATGCTGATACTTACTGTTCATTGCTGTCTTATTCAAATAATAAGTTTACCCAAGCCATTTTGTTAACCTATTACATATGAAATGGAATTTCTTATTTCTCTGACAGTGGGGGATGGGGAGACTTCAGATAATTGTTAAGATGAATTTTTCTTTTAAGAATTGTTAAGATGAATATTTCTTTTTACCCCATCAAATGAAGACAAAAATAAATAAGGAATAAAGTTCAGAAGAAACATAGAAATCAAAGCATTCTGAGTTATTTCCAAGATTCCTAATTTGGATGATAAAGGTAAGATCAGATCTTTCTAAAATATCTGAATATTATTAAAGATTTTGTTTCAGCTTTTTCAGTATTCATATCTAAGAACATAAAATATTTTCACAATGCAAGTACATTTACCATGAGCAAATGTTTAAACAAAAGAACTAGGAATCTTAATGAAACACCCTCAGGAAAATGTTTAAACTTTGCCCTTAAGTTTACTTTGTTCACTAATAGGCTTCTATTTCTAGTAGTAAGTAGGAAGGATAGGTTCAATGTGTTAATAAGAAAAAAGTAATAATATTTAATTAATTCTGGCTGAACACACATGGTTTAATATACTTGGCAATATCATTCTATCACATGATATGATAATTTAATGGAACTTTTTTATTTAAATTGCTGGCAAGTTTATGAAATTATAAAGCAAATAGGCCATGCACTTGGGTGTAATTGACTGTATAAATGTGTTTTATACTATACTGTTGGCAAATTAGCCAGTCCCTGTCACAGAATCAATTATTATCTAGCTGTATTCTGCAAACACAATAGCAGAAATATAGCATTTATAGAAAAAAAAAATCTACAATTGTTAATCTTACATTGTGCATCTTAAATTCAGGCAATAAACATTCATATGCTGTATTATTTTATGATAATGCTGCTGCCAAATGAGTGTACATTTAAAGATTCCTTGTTGTTGAAGGAATTCGTTCAGTGGAAGTCATGGTTTTGTTTTTATTTGTCTTTTTCTCTTCAGACCAGTGAAGTGAGTAATACATATGTCAGTGACTTAAAAGATATAAGGTTTTACTATGTCTCAATTTTCCAAACCTACTTAAGAGACTTAGACACTCAATTTCTCTTGGTACTGCATCCACTCTAACTCCTACCTAATGACATTTTTGATAATCTGAGTATTGTAGCAAAAATTACAAGATGTGTTCTCCATGTTTATAATACATGATGTAGTTAGAGATCATTGAGGGATTCTGAATGAATTGGACATTTAAAATATCCCTTTTTAGTTCTCATAATAAAATGCTTGAAGTTATTTTTTTATTTTATATGTCTACCTGCAAGTAGGCCATATCTAAATTATGAACATTATTTAACATAACAGCTTCCTGATGGTGTAAAAACAGAAGTGCAGATGAAAATTGCTACACCAAAGAACCAATATCTGTTGTTCTTAAAGACTATATAAAAAGTATAATGGTTCTGAGCAAGTGAGAGTGAAGAAGTCTGGACTCCCACATCACCATTGTTCTCTGTTTCTATATCCCAGCTGTGCAAGGACTATGATCAGTAGTTATGTGGACAGATACAAGAAGTTTCACAAGGCAGATGTAATGGTACTTCTGTTCACTGGAAAGACACCAAGTGCAAAGGTGTAGGCAGACAGCATAATTCTACTTATGACTGTTTTCATGTACCCATATGTGGGTTTTTACACTATGATCTTCACTGTAGCTACAAAACGAAGAATGTTCACTGTCATCCAGGTGCACAGAACTGCAGCTCATGTAAACATCCCTCAACTACCTCACGTTCCAAAACAGTTCATGTATTATAGCAGACTGTACAAACCCACCAGAACACTGGCAGGTTCTTGGCAGTTGAAGCCCACACTTCTATGACTTCAAGACTACAGACTCCCAGGCTATATGATTTAAAGATTGCTCAGGGATGCCTTCACATACCTGTGAACAGATGCATTGTAGATATCCCCAGCACTCTTAATGGCATGCAGAAAGCAAGTTGTTTAGAGCTTTGAAAGGCTCTGCAATTCTTTAAGGTATCTTTACAGCACTTATGTGGAAAAATACCACCATCCAGCTGAGAGTCATCAGAAATATTCTGTTGTTCTAGGGCTCCAAAATCAGCACTCTTGGTCTCAGCTCCATTATTTACCTAGACATTATTCTTTCCATGGAACCAAATTACTGATACCAATTTGAAAACAAATCTGCCAAAAGGGAAGGTATCAACCATGTGCTTCTGTCTTAGAATCAGCCCCACTGAGGACACTCAGAAATATATTGTATATATTTCTTAGGAAAACCAACAATGATCCAGCTAGTAGTCCTCTTAGAATTGTACTGATTCCTGTAGTTTGAAAGTAAAATGTCTGCTCCTGAAATCCTCATACTAAAGGCTTAGATCAAGGTCTTCCCCAACTTTGAGTTTTCTTGCATGAAATGCTCCCATTCAAACAGTACTGAGTTCTGTTACAGGCTCTGATCAAAACTCATTTCTGGAGTTTGGACAGAGTGTTTTTCTCTGAATCCTACCTTCCCATAAGTATTTAAGTTGCAAGTCTTAGGTAAATTCTGTCCTGAGGTTCTCAAACAACAGCTTCTGAAAAAAGTAAGTTGTGTTTTACTGAATCTTTAGCAATAAAGGCTGAGACAACTGAAGCAGAAAGCACACACACACACACACACACATACACAAGAAGGGAAAGTTTTCTATCAAAAACGGATTTTTTTTTAATCTGTTCTCAGTCATGTTCTTGTTCCTTACTCTGTCTAGATCTTTTTGACTCCTTCTGGTAGATATTTCTCAATTCTAATTTAGTGGATTTTTGTTGCTTTACATGTTGGTGAAGTAATTTTGAACTCTTATGCTTGAAAATATAATTCTAAATCTATGAAGAAGAAGAAGAAATATATCAAGACTGTAGACCAGAATCTATTAGTCATACTAACTGCACAACTGACGTTTAATGAAGAATCAGCTAGTCACAATTACTGAATGATCAACTTTTGACTGTGTGATTTAGTCTATACTAGGAATCTTGGTGGTAATGGCAAGACCCTCAGCTTTAATTTTTCAACTAGTTTCTTTATTTGATCAAAATAGAAAACAGCTTACTACAGTCAGTTTTGCTACAGTATATTTGGTCCTTTTTATTGAATAATTTGGAAGAACAGGGTTAAAATACATGCTGTGAGTGTATTGTCAGGAAATACAAATGTGTGAGATTAGGGCAGAATAGATGCATGCAAATGTAAGATTTATATTTTAGATTTTTCTATTTGAATACAAAAATTATTTTTTTTTTCATAAATGATTGAATTTAAAAAATTTTATTTTCTGGTGTCTCAGCGCACATTAAACCAGTTAAAAAAAATCACTGTTTCTTTGGATTGAACATAGTGAGGAAATGAAAGCAAGAATTCAATAGCAATTACAAAGTTTGGTCAAGAAATATTTCAAGAAAGGAAATGAAAAAGCAGAGAAGATCAGCAATCTCTTCAGAACATGATGTGAGCTGTTTTAAAATGACATGATAATGCTGCCTCATTGGCCAAGTGCTGGCCAGTACTTGGGGTTGTGTAGGTTTGTGTCCTACAGGAGGAGACACTGGTGATTCAGGTGTATGCATTAGAGCTGCCCTGCTTATTTAAAAAACAAACAAACAAACAAAAATAAAACCTTGCTTCTCTGAGTGCAGTGGGGAAAACAAGCAAATAAATAAAAACAACAAAAATAATAGGCCATATCCTTGTTTAACACATATAAGTCCACTTATCTACAACTTCTATGCTCAAGAAGCTCTCTTGACTTTATTACAACGTCATTCAGATAATTCAGAGTTGGAAAGATTCATACATATATAGTCATTTGCTATAATAATTTATTTAATATACTAATTTCCTAATTAGAAAAGCAATGAGGCTATCATTGATCCATTATTACTATTATTAAACTGCATTACCCTAGACACAGTCCTAAGCAAGAACTTTGATCATGATAATTTACTTAAAATTATTTTTCTATAAAAAAATACTTTTCTATTGGAAATTACAAGATTCAGGATACAATATATGTGGTGATAATCCAGAAAGAAGTACCCTTTTTTTTTTTTTTTCAAGAGAAGAATTGTGATCTTTGTAAAATATTTTTATAACTCTTGGTTTCATATACACAGTGTAAAAATTTTTCAGCAAGACAATGGGGATAACTTCAAAACCTAAGGGAATGTATAACATTTTGGCATGTGTTTTCTTAATATGGTGCATATTTGAAAGATTTCTAGCAGGACGTTGTGGCTTAACCCTGGTAGGCATCAAGGTCACTCCAACCCAGTGGGACGGGGGAGAGAATAGGAAAGGTAGAAGTGTGAGAACTCATGTGTTGAGGTAGAGAGAGTTTAATAGGTTGTGTGCACAAGCAAAGCAGAGGAGTGTAATTCTTTTTTCATGTTTTTGTCAGATACTGAAATATAAAAAGTTGTCTTTGATAACTGGAAAAGAAAAAGAACAAAACACAATGTGGACACACTATATATGTGAATGTTCAAGTTCAAATAATCTGTGTTGCGTTTCTGTTTCAATGATGAATCTGTGAAATTCTGCTTTACTTTTTCTTTCTTTGAATGAGTGGGATAGTTATAAATAAAATGTTGTTCAAGGAGGTGTATAAATAAATTTGTATAATTAGGTGTCATAATTAAGGTGCCCATTGCTGTTCTAGACACATTTACATAATTGTCAGTGCTAAAATGAAAATAATTGTTTGTCAGGATTGCTTCTGTTAAGGCTGATAGTTCCTTACTTTGTATAGCTCACTGTAAGTATTTGTTTAGAAAATATTCTAAACTCTTAGTTTAAAATGACTACACACAAGCCAAAATCTTCATAAGTGAACTAGTGCACAAAATTTACCACCTTATAATTCAGATCCAATATTCTTTCCAGTATCCTGAAATATCCCTTCCACACAGCAGCCAATCGCTATATGCTTAGAAACTCTTATAAGATTTGTACATGACATGCAAGTAACTGCTTTGTAAACTGGAAAGGCTAAGCACTTCTTGTTTTATAAGGAAAACAAAATTAAAGAAAAAGCTGTTTAACCTGAATTATTGGTGGTGTGTTGTTTTGTTTTCATAATTTGCTTTTAAGAGTTAAATCAATTGTGAGGTACATGAGCACTATAATAAGCTTAACTTACACAAGTATCAAGAAACAAAGTATTGAGTCCTGTGGAAGTTCACAGAATATGGCTTTTAGGCTACTGAATTAGAGATGCAACTCAGATTTGGCAACAAAGTATATGGCAATGAGTATTGTAAATACTTACACTTTTGCTTTATTGAGTAAGAAGCTAACTATCTTAAATACAAACATTTTATTCCAAAGAAGAAATGTTTTAACAAAACTGCATTAGAATTAAATTATTTTTATTAGATAAAGCAGTATCCCAGAACAGCTTCAATAAAGGAGGATATTGGAACACATGCATAGAAATAGCATATTTTATAAACCCTCTAAGATCCTTTAGAATCAATGGAAGAAATTATTCACTCACTAGTTACGACTTTTATTGCCCCTGTAATTTCTCTTTTTTCCCTACTCTTTGCCATCAAAATTTAACTTTTTCTCAAATTAGATGAGATTATTGAGTGATTCTGCCTGCCACCCTAGCAAGCAAAGGCCTCTGCCTGGAGAGGCCTTTGCCCAGCTGCTTGCCTTGTTAAGCCCAGCTCTCAACTTCCTGGCCCTCAACAACTGGCCCTTGCAACTCCCTGACACTCCACATGGGAAGCCTCAGGACTTCTGCACAGGTTTAAAAAGAGTTCTTAAAAGCCTTCCAAATTAGTCAGAAGTCCTAGCATAGATCCGAATGCTTTTCCCCGGGGGAAGATAATATGAGTTTTGCTGTGGAAATTGAAAAGCCATGTTGGCATGAGGATGGTAATATCACCATTGTTCCAAAGTCCCTTTTTTTCCCTTTAACATAATATGTCAAATCACTCTTTCTTAAACTGGGAACCAATATTAATGGGAACCACTAAAAAATAAAGACACAGTATAGACTTCCACAGTAATGAAATTTCAATTCCCTTGCCCTTGTTTACCGGGGTAAACACCATGCTTCCAATTCTTTCTAAATATGTTATAGTAAGACTGTAAGTTCCCTGGGGCAGAAACACTCTTCCATTACATTTTGTGTAGTACCTTGTAAAATGGGACCCTGCTCTCGTTTGGTCTGCAGGGAGTACTGTAGTAAAATGAATAAGTAATGTTTTCAGAAAATACATCAAACACAGAATAAGCTGCATCACCTATTGCACAGAGCATCAAAACTTCTAAAAATGACAACAAAATAAACTTGAGCAATGCACCAGCAGAAGGTTTCATCACAGCAAAGAGGACAAAGAGGACATCTACCTTAAAATTGGTGGAAACATATACTCTAAAGAACTGAAAACAGCATATTTTGTTTATGTGTAATAACATGTAAAGTGCAGCTTGTAAGTAGTAGATTATTAATTTGGTCAATATTAAAAAAGACATTTCTATTTGTGTGTAATTATTACAGGTATTGATCAAAATGTAAAGCTTGCACATGTACATCTATAAAGATTAAATTTGAACGAATAAGTTGTCTGTTTGTAGGCATTTAAGAATGTTCTCTAAGTTTTATCAATATTTTTTAATTGTTTAAGAAAGAAGTTACTATAAAAAAGTAGTTTGCAATACCAAGTAGTCCATCTTCGTCAATTTTTCCCATGTGAGTAATAAATCCTTCCTATTTGCTAACTCAGCCAACAGATATGCTTGACTGAGTCAGGAGAATTGATAGCCTCTCTGTGAAAGTCCATTACAGAGCAGATCAGCATGTCCATAGTCTCAGAGTTCTGCATCAACTTTCTTCCTCTGAAATGATCTCACTTGTTAATGAATCAGTATTGGTAACCAGAAATTACATTTAAATATATATATATTTTTCTTTATATTATTGTGTAACAGCTTTCATAAGGAAATGACAGAACCCTTCCCCTCCACAAAAGACCCAACTGTGATGATTTTTAAATTGGCATCAATCTCTTTTATGAAAGTACTAAATACCAGCAATTCAAACCTATACTGTCTAGAACAGAAATACATCATAAGCACAGCCCATATAATTAGCAATATGTTATCAGAAACAATCAATAGTACCATAAATTAAGTATGGTGCACCCATTACCACCCAAAACCCTTCACCAGATTGGGGCTTCAAGTTGAGTTCTCTTCCCTTTAATATAGCTTTCTCCAAGTCCTTTGCACATAGATAAATTGCTCCTGAAACAAAGTGTTCAGCTTTATGAGAAGGAGGAACTGATTCTTTGAAATAAGTAATCCAAGATACCAAAAAAAGAATAGCAAAGACATATATAATTAATAGAGTCTACTACTGATAATATCCTTTAACTAGGAAAGCATAAAGTCCTATGCTACCCTGAAAGGGCAACCTATGATGACAGGAAGTTATTGGTATATTCAGCTGTGTTGGCTTTATCACATCTACTCTACTTAGTAAGTGTGACGGACACTTCATGTCAGGGATTTTGATGTCATTCGGGCTGATGGGGTTTAGAGATGATATATCTTTCTTGCTTCAGTTGGGAACAAAGTGTACAAAGAAATTGCATGGTCACACTGTTCAAAGTTAAATGTAGACCAGAAGAAAAAAAAAAGTTAATGTGCCTGACTGCAGTATTTGCTCTTAGCATGCAGTTGCAAGCTTTGAAAGTCCCGTTTAAGTATCTCTTTTTTAAGATAAATACCTATTAAGTAATGTATATGCACAAGCTGAAGTGTTAAATGGTTTGTTGAAACCTATTAGAGTACACAAGATGATAAACATAAATTATAGCTAATATACTGCACCAGTGATTTTTAAACATAAAAATTACTGACACTGTAAAAACACACTTGAGTCATCGTAGCAGCATAATAGCACTAATCCATGTTTATCCAACCGTGCACTTTTCAAAAACAACACAAACCTCTAATAAATGCTTTGGCTTCACCTTGACAACTTATATGGGTTATTGCCTCGTTCATGCCTGGATAACCATGTGTTATGACTTAAATGTTCTTTAATATCAATTTATGCCTTGAAGAAAAAGGATTGAATAACATAGTGTACATATGGTTCAATTTATTACAGCAAAACAATCATTTTAGTTTGAAGATATTTTCTCATGGTGCATATCATAGAAATCTTATTCAATAGAGCTCTCAATAAACCAGATTTTTTATGTCACAATAAATGAAACTAAGGCAGCTAATTGTTGCTAAGATTCTAAATAGATGAGTCTATTTGGTTTTCTTGTCAATCAAGAAATAAATTCCTTAACACTTGTATTTCTGGATTCTAATGTCTCTAATTGGATTTTACACTATCTGATTAATGATGTAGTTTATAGACTACTGTAAAAAAAATCTGACACTTAAAAAGTGGAAGAGGAAAATGTGGGCTGTCAGCATTTATGGAAAAGGCCAAGACAACATTGAGAAATCTAGTGTTCTTGCAAAATGATAACGAAAAACATAAAACCTGCTCATTTGTGGTACTCTTGTTGTGTGTCTGTGATACAAAAAAAAAAAAAAAAAAAAAAAAAAGACAGACCTTGGAGTGCTATTGTAAAGAATATTAAAATATGTAATAGTCTGCACTGAAAACAGAGTGCAGTTTTAGGAAATTTATAAAGGGAAGGAAGGAAGGAAGGAAGGAAGGAAGGAAAGAAGGAAGGAAGGAAGGAAGGAAGGAAGGAAGGAAGGAAGGAAGGAAGGAAGGAAGGAAGGAAGGAAGGAAGGAAGGAAGGAAGGAAGGAAGGAAGGAAGGAGAGGAAATAAACTTTGGCTTAGAACAAATATCAATGTATAGGCTTGAAATTCAACCAACATACTGGTGATAAATAATACTCTTACAGAAACAGGTGCTAGCACATGGCAGAAAGAACGCAGCAAAATATCCTTGTTACTTCTGCAGCACTCATTTTTACAGCCAGTTTTTACAGCCATGAACTTCGCAAAAGATGTTTATGAAAACCTTTCAGACAAAAAATAATCTTGCCATTTATGAAGAAATGGCAATCCTAAAATAATTGTGGCTATAATGTCGGTTGTCATGCAATCTCTATTATAAGGTGAAACAGACTGGCTATAAACTAATTCAAAACCATTACTATAATGGAAACAGCAGTGGCAGTTAGCACTAGAGATCTTGTTATGATGTAGAGTTTCACAACATTCAGTTATTAAACAACGAACACATTGTGAAATATTCACCTTTAGGTCACAAGTTGTTCTTGCATGCTGTCTGTGCATATGCAGATTAGGAAAGTTTAAAAAAAAAAAAAAAAAAAAGTAGTTCAGCTATTTAGAGAAATCCAAACCCTCAATGTTTGCCACTTTGGAAAGAATTTTGGAACACAAATTTGAGGCCAATTATCAAAATGAGTAAAATTATAAAACTGCAATTTGAACAGGAAGAAGGCCAGAAAGAAGCAGTAGCTCAGCTTATTCTGTAAGGAACTGGTTTGACTTTTGAGAATTACAACCATATGACAAGATGACCTTCTTAGCAGGTAAGAGACAGGCTGTGGATGTTGTCTACCTGGATCTTAGAAAAATATTGGACACCATTACTTGCAGTATTCTTCTGGAGAGCCTGCCTGCTTGTAGTCCCAAGCTGGGGAAAAAAAAAATAAAAAAAATAATAAAGGAAACTTTGAAGAAAATAGGTAGGCTTGTAGCTTGTGTAGTCCTTAGCTGAGAAAATAAGGAAACCTTAAAGGAAACTGAGAGACGGGTAGCCTTGAGGTAGCAGAAGCAAGGAAGATAAGAGATAAAAAAACTTCTCCCCTGATCCCCTGAGCAAGCAGCCTCCCATGGGTTCTGCCCCATTTGCCACGGGGCCAAGACATACAAGGAGCATCTTGGGGATTTGGGGTTGTTTAGTCTGGAGAAAAAGAGGCTGAGGGAAGACCTCATCATTCTCCAATTACCTGAAAAGAGGTTGCAGCAAGGTGGTTGTCTATCTGTTTTCTCAAGTGACAGGACATAAGGAAATGTCCTCAAGTGGCACTGGGGAGGTTTATATTGGATCTTAGGAAGAATTTTTTCACACAGAGGTTGGTCAAGCATTGGAAGAAGCTGCTCAGAGTAGTGGTGGAGTTGCTATTCCTGGATGTATTTCAGGGATGTGTGGATGGGGAACTTCACAGAATCACAGAATCACAGAATTTCTAGGTTGGAAGAGACCTCAAGATCATCGAGTCCAACCTCTGACCTAACACTAACAGTCCCCACTAAACCATATCCCTAAGCTCTATATCTAAACGTCTTTTAAAGACTTCCAGGGATGGTGACTCTACCACTTCCCTGGGCAGCCTGTTCCAATGTCTAACAGCCCTTTCAGTAAAGAAGTTCTTCCTAAGATCCAACCTAAAACTCCCTTGGCACAACTTAAGCCCATTCCCCCTCGTCCTGTCACCAGGCATGTGGGAGAACAGACCAACCCCCACCTCGCTACTGCCTTCTTTAAGGTACCTGTAGAGAGTGATAAGGTCGCCCCTGAGCCTCCTTTTCTCCAGGCTGAACAACCTCAGCTCCCTCAGCCACTCCTCGTAGGACTTCTTCTCCAGGCCCCTCACCAGCTTCGTCGCCCTTCTCTGGATTTGCTCAAGCACCTCGATGTCCTTGTAGCGAGGGGCCCAAAAGTGAACACAGTACTCAAAGTGCAGCCTCACCAGAGCTGAGTACAGGGGGATGATCACCTCCCTAGCCCTGCTGGCCACACTGTTTCTTATGCAAGCCAGGATGCTGTTGGCCTTCTTGGCCACCTGAGCACACTGCTGGCTCATATTCAGCCGACTATCAACCATCACTCCCAGGCCCTTCTCTGCGTGGCAGCTCTCCAACCACTCATCTCCCAGCCTGTAGCTCTGCTTGGGGTTATTGCACCCCAGGTGGAGGACCCGGCACTTGACCTTGTTGAACTTCATGCAGTTGTCCTCAGCCCATTGGTACAGCCTATCCAGATCCTCCTGCAGAGCCTTCTTACCCTCGAGCAGATCGACACACGCACCTAACTTGGTGTCAAACTTCTTCCAACCTAAATGGTTCTATGATTCAATGAAATTTTCTTGAGGCAGCAGGACCAAACCTGAAGCAAGCAAGGCAACCAGGCAAACTGGACCCAGTATTGACCCCTGGGGGTCACCACTAGTGACCTTCCTCCAAATGGATTTCATTCTAATCACCATGACTCATTGAGCCTGGCCACCCAGACAGTTTTTAATTAGATGAAGCATGCACTTATCCAAGCCATGAGCAGGTGGTTTCTCCAGGAGAATGTTGTGGAAAACAGTGTCAAAATCCTTACTGAAGTCTACACAGACCAAATCAACAGCCTTTCTTTCATCCACTCAGTGTGTCACCTTGTCACAGAAGATCAGGTTCTTCAAGCAGGATCTAACTTTCATAAACTCATGCTGACTGGGGCTAATCGCCTTGTTGCCCTGTAGGTGTCACGTGATGGTGCTCAAGATAATCTGATCCACTTTCAGACAATACATCCTGTATTTCAGTTCATGCCCTTTGCCATTTGTCCTGTTGGTAGGCACCATTAAGTAGAGCTTGGCTCTGTCTCTGCGTCCTCCTTTACATCCTCCAGGTTTTCATAGACCATGGTGAGATTCACCTAGACCCTTCTCTTCTCCAGGCTGAACAGTCTGAGGAAAGTCTCTTGGCCTTTCCTCACAGGAGGTCTGCTCCTTGTCATATGGCTCTATTAACATGGCTCTCACCGGTAGCTCCATGTCTCTCTTGTGCTGAGAGCCCAGAACTGGACACAGCTTTCCAGGAATGGCCTTGCCAACGCTGAGCAGAGGGGAAGGATCACCTCCTTCTACCTGCTGGCAACACTTTGCCTACTGCAGCTAAGGATATGGTTAGGATACTGCTTACTGCAGCTCAGGATACTTCTTCCTTGAAAGGTTTTATGGCTTAACCCTGGTAGGCAGCTAAGCACCACACAGACACATGACCCATGCCCAGCCAATCCCTGAAAAATAGCAGCCCTAGCAAACTGCACCCCAACTTCTCCCTTCCATTTTTTTTATTGCTGAGCAAGAGGTTACCTGGATAGCTCTTTGACTAATTTAGGTCAGTTTCATTCCCTCCCAGGCTCTTGTACATCCTCAACAAATCCTCAGATCAGCAGTGCTGCAGGTGCATGGTTGCGTCAGGTTTTGTGGTGGGAGGGGATGCCACTGAGGTGTCCTAAGGGCTCCTGGGGCTCTTGGCTGTGCTACCCATCAGGCTGTCCCACTAAGACTGGGGCATGGTGGGAAGGGAGAAGGGATTTAGAATGTGTCTAACCTTTATCTAAACTGTCTATGTTTACACAGGTGTCTATGACTGAAGTTCCATATTTTAAGGTTTTCTTCCAATAATCAGTATTTCTAGCTAAACAAGATTTTATAATAGTAAATTGTAGCATTACTGATGACAAGAGTTAGCTACTGATTATTCAACCTTATTTCTTGGAATGCGTACATTTTCTGAGGTTGCTAGACTAGGAAAGAATGACTGGAAAGAACACAAAATACATGTAGGTCAGCTATAGTACACATGATTCTACATGCAATACAAACTTGAACTGGAGTACTTACATTTCCACGTTACTTTCAGATAAACACTGTCTCAAAAAAATTAAGTCATTAGAAACAGCATTAAGAAAAATACTCTTGATAGTGTAGTTATCCTGCTTGTACTTCTTTTTGATGTAAACAGGGCAAATTATATCCTTATTGGGAAATCAGTAATTGTTACCATTTCTAAAATCAAGCACAGCCTTTGCAAATGAAGAATTAAGGCAACACTAAGAAATACACAGATGGCTACAATCTTATTATCAAAAGTTCATAATGCATTTCAGGTAAAGAACATTTCTCTGAACTGAAAGGCCTAAGGAGATGTTTATTTGTATGTCCAGTTTGAAGCATTTGCTGAGCAGGGTCTGTTGTCTTCTGAGAGTGCCATGAAAACGTGATGTTGCTTAGTGCAGATATTTGCATTCTATAATGCCTTGAGTGTCCTCCCAACTCTACCTCATATCTTCTTTTTCTTTTTTTGTCTCCTGATTGTGTGTCTATCTTAGTATTCACGGTGAAGTATTGTTCCTAGAAATATCAGCCCAAAGAAGTGGCAATTCCTTTAAATGACATCATGATTAAAAGCATAAAGCAAGATCAGGGAAACAGATGTAATCTGTATTCTTGAATGATTGAATGAACAATGAGTGAAAAGCAAACTAATGAAATGCTGTCATTTTGCAAAGAAAGATATAATCTCCTCATAAAAGGTGTATACTATGGTCAAAATATGATTTCAGAAATACTAGTGTGAACATAAACAGGTATTGCTACAGAAAGAAAAAAAAAAAAGTCTGGTATGTTTGTGGAAAGCTTGATTTGCTGACAGTTTGACCACTATATATATGATATATATTATTAAGGTATTTAAGTCACTTTAGCTAAAAGTTCAGGAAAATTTTATTTCCTAAGAAAGTACAACACTTCTTGTAGTGTTAGTTTTTCATGAGTATTGACTATTAAACCCAAATTTGGCAAAAACTTTGTTATGCGAGCTAAGATTTCAGGATAGAGGAAATATTAAAGTTAAGATTGAACAAACAGCTCAAATTTTTACTTACAAGAAAGACAAAGATCTTTACTGACAAGCAAAGCAAAAGCCAGTGACATTGATGAAATAACCCAGGTATTCTTTGTTCATAATGGAGTAGATGCAGGTGCCTAAGAGTAAGATTTACAGCAACCAACACAAAGGATGAGGGAACAACTACAATGGGTTGTAAGAATCAGGATGGTTAAAGTCCTTTTTTCTAATCCTTTGTTCATGTACTCTACCTGAAGCTATGGCTTCATGTAAGTGTCTACATTTCTCGAATAAGAATCCTTCCACCTGAAAAATCACCTAACATATTGGAGGAACCATTGCCAATTTCTGGTTGCTTTACTTAAAATAAATAAATAAATAAATAAATAAATAAATAAATGATTATGCATGCAGACAACAATGTCTGGCCCAATGTCCTGGGCCTTCAACACACTTTAGTGTTAGAAAAACACTTAAATGCTCTGCCTGCAACAGTGGAGGAATGCTTAACAGCAGCTATTTGCATGTGTGCTAGTAAATGTAATATGAAAACTTTTATAAATTAAATAACCAGATTCATTATTTGACTGGAGTTATGGTTTTGTAAGGATTTTATTTATTTATTTATTTATTTGGTAGAAGATTTAGACAAAGGTTAGACACATCCTAAATATATTTGTGAATAATTTGTAAATCTTGTTGTAAGTCTTGTTGTAAGGGTTGTTGTAAGTCTTGTTGTAAGTCTTGTTGTAAGGGTTGTAAGTCTTCCATGTAAGCATGAGTAAGCATCAGAACTAATTACTTGAAAATAGAATCACTGAAACATCTTTGCAAAGGACATCTAGGTTACCCCTAGTACAAGCTCCTGCTCAAAACAGGGTCAACCAGAGTAGGTTGTTCAGAAACCAGTTGTTTGGGTATCTCCAAGGGCAGAGGTTCCACAACTTCTCTGGGCAACCTGTACTACTGTTGGACATATTTTGATGCGTTCTCACTCATAAGATCAATACTGAACAATTGAGTCAAAGTTCATATGAAGACCCTTTTGTTACATCCCTGGTATTATTTCATCTTCACTTAAGATAGAACTACACTACAGCAATCTCTAAAAATAATATGATTTATGTCAGTTCTATCATTTTCTCTCTTTCTCATAAATTCATCAAGCTCCTCTTATAAGAGATAGTATCAGGATATTTCACAATCTTCAGTGCAATTATCTTATTGAATTATAAAAAAGTATAATTACTCATACTGTGCAGAAAAAATAGGGGACTTCCACAGTCATTTAAGAAGATCATGAAAATGGAAGACGTGGACTGGTTCTCTGAGACACAACAAGCATCTGAACCAACTGACTGCATTTTTGTTTCTTTTCTACATTCCGTGTCTTAGACAACTTGGCTATTCCTTTTGGGAAAAGAAATAAATGGAAGCAGGTGTTTAATGAAAGATGTCAATGGGAGTGCATGGAAGACAAGAGTGCAAGAAAGATGTAACTTGAAAGCAGCTTAAGTGAAAAGAGTATAGTAAGGAAAAAGTCAAATGCAGCATCAGGTAGGGTAAAATTATTTGCTGTGATATCTCCTGGCTTTCTATGTGACCACAGAAAAGGAGCCCATCACAATAAAGACCCCATTTGCTTAGTGGTGAGCCCATTTGTTTCAGTGGTATCAGCTACTGTAGGGCAATGCACTTGTTATCAAACGACATCCTTCTTCTGTCTCTAATCATGGGCTTCTAAGAACAATGAAAACTTCAATGAGAGCTGTTGATTCAGTTTTATGCCTTGGTACATGCAGTTCCCTTAAAGACATTATTTAATGAAGGTTTGCCAGTCATAGTTCCATATTCCCTGAAATTTCTGATGTACTTTCTCTCAGTCCCCTATTTTGCTGAGATCATAGATTTCTGTACTTACAGAAAAACATTTTGTAGCCAGTCATTTTGTACTACACAGTACCGAGAAATGTGGGTGATTTTACACACTAGAGTAATATTAAAACAATACTTAGCAAGTCATAATGAAAATAGGACTTTTTTTTTTTTTTTTTTTTTTTTTTTTTAGATTTTTAACAGAACAGTAAAAGGTTGCTTTGTCATGTCCCCTTTGAACTGTTACATTTCTATAGTCATCCTTTTTCACTTTAGAAAGACATTTTGTAAACCAATTTTGAACTTTACAGAAATCTAAAAATGTGAATAAGAATTTTAACAAAGCCTATATTAAAGCCTGCACTGAATGTTTAATAATTTTTTTTCAGAAGACGACTAAGACATTATGTTATCAATAATTTTTTTTTAATGCATTTATCTAATATAAGACTTTGTTTGTTAGTATTTCTTTGTATTTCTCAAAAAAAAAATCCAACTTCTTTCATTTCTATTATTACATTTTTCTGGGTAACTTTGACAGGTATTTTTAATACAAGAGCTTTTTATTATTATTTTGAAATTAGGAAATCTCTTTCTTCAGGAATACTTTCTGTAGCTAGACTATCCCACCTAGAATTTTTCCAACCACTCTCAACGTGCACAGCTAATGCTCATGTGTGCCATATTATAAAACAATTTACCACTAAAAGACTAAACAAGAAAGACACGACCAAGTAGATTATGATGAAAAGTAGATGCATCTTTGATGTGACTGGTTACTTATTAGCCTACGAAATATAGTTTCATACAATTTTTATTTAGAATGATATTTTTATCTGGTTACCTTGTCAAAGGTAAGTCAACAGTATTCTACGCACAACCTCATTTCAGCAAAACACCATGCTGTAATCAAAACCTTCATACTTCTCTTATTTTTTTTCTTCTCTTTTAACTCCACAGCAAGTGCATTTCTCTCACAAGCATGTACCAAAACCAGTCCAGACATACATGAAACAAAAGAATACTAGGTTTATCTGGGCTGAAACAGGTGTGTTATACCTATCTGCAGCTGTTCTATATGACAGAAGGTTAAAAAAAAAAAAAAAAAAAAAAAAAAAAACTTGTTTGAATTCTTCTGCAGCTGCAGAGGATGTGGAACCACATTCTGACAGGAAAGAAACGTAGAAGTTGAAATTCAAAACACCCCAATTCATGGGGAGAATTTTCTGGTGATTTAGAGAGTGTATGTTACCTTCATACACCATCACTACCAGATATCTCTTGCTAGGATCCTAGCTACATAAAAGACATTCTGAATCATCTATTGGAGGAAGAACAAAACAATCATAAGTCTCAAATTTTAGCTTTCTGACTAGTGGAATTATTCAGGAATAGTCATTTCTTACTCCAGGTAAACTCACACAGATCCAAATCTCTAACTGTTCCTTGTGAGTAGTCTGGTTTGTCAGAGGGTTCTTCTCACAGAGCTACAGGGAAAAGCTATATTGCTCGAAGTCTACTATATGTGAAAAGCTCTGCTTTACAGCATGCAATTACTTCTGTGTTACGAAGGAGCTAACTGTTTTTGCTGAACAACCACATTGATAATAAGGATATATAACACAGCAAAGTACCATAATACTGATGTCCAGCCTAAGAACATCGATCATTTACTGGTAGAATTTACTGGTGCTGAACAGACAGCTACAGTTTTGTACCACCTTGTGGTAAATAGAAGTTATTGCAGCATTGAAGAGGTATTTCCTTTAAATTGTTCAGAACATCCACGTTTTGATGGTGCTTGTCCTCACACTAGGTCATTGAAACTTCAGACCAATGACAAATCTCAAATATAAAACTCAGTTAATATGTTTCCTCTGCTTTCCTGTTCACCTACCCTCTGTGTCCAATGACATACAAATGTCACAAGTTCACAAATGTCATAAAGCATAAATAACAACACT
Source organism: Aythya ferina (assembly GCF_964211825.1). NCBI lineage: Eukaryota > Metazoa > Chordata > Aves > Anseriformes > Anatidae > Aythya > Aythya ferina. Next base: position 38,711,040 of record NC_140297.1, on the reverse strand, counting down.
TAAAAGGTCTAGTAAGCTTACCAATTAAAAATAAAAATAAAAAAAAAAATAATAATAATAAAAAAATATTTCTCCCTCACAGGGAGTCTGAACATGCAAAAGTGTCCTTTCCATATTTATTTATTTACTTATTTTCTCTAAATTTTGTCTAATACTTAAACATTCTAAGTTGGAACAAAGTGTGGTCACCCTATGTTTACTGATAAATCAAGTTGTTTTTTTGTTTTTGTTTTTTTTTTTTTTAATAAAATCAGGAAATAACTTTTTTACTGAAAATGCAAAGGAGCAAAGAGGGCAGTCAGGATTTTGCTGATACCAAGTTCACAGCAGTGGCATGGACTGAGCCCACAGGGAGCTCTGAGTGCCAGGCAGGAAGATTAACTGTCCATTTTAATATCTTGGTAACATTTTTTTTTCTACAAGTAGTAATTTTGTTTCATGTCCAAAAAGAAGAGGAAGAATATTTTAAATGTCTTCATCTGGTACTTCAAATGGTACTTCATTGTCTTGCTGCCTGGAGTCAACTTTAAGTCAATCACAAAGCTATTGAAAGTAAAGGATTATGATAGAAAGAACTGATTTAGGCAGATAATCTGGTCATAATTGGTCAGGTCAAAAGTCCATTTAGCCTTGGATTCTTTGAAGAGAAATGCAAGGGCAAGTTACAGACTCCTTCCCTAGTATAGTCTGCTCCCTTTCAATCAGCAGGTTAGGTTTTCTGGACTTTGCAGTACATCATTGTGTTTAAGAGCCTAAGATTTTAAGATTTCCTATCTAAGTAAATATATCTTCCCTTAATTTGTGCAGTGGCCTTTGGAATCTGTTTAATTTTTGGCATCTAGAAGAACCTATAGCAATACAGTTTAACTACATACTCTTTGAAGTAGTACTTAGAAGATTTGTTTAAAACTTGCATGATCAAAGAGCTGCAAAATTCTTGTGTTATGAAGTAGAATTAATATTTGTTCAGTATTTAACTATTCTGATGACACCTATGATATTACAGGCTTCTTTACTATCCCCCACAGTTTCCAGTGTTCCAAGCTGAAGAGGTCCAACCTAGTATCTCATCAAACAAAAGATATATCATACCTGCAGCCTTTCTGTTCCACCCTTCTGTACCTTGTTAATTTTTTTTTCCTTTATTTGTTACATTGCATGAACTGTTCTAGATGAATGCATCATAATTATATATTTTTTTTACATTTTCATTTACATCATAAAAATGGTGTTTGATTTTCGTTTTCTGTTTCTTTTAGAATAGATGTTATTTGGTTTTATTTTTTTTACCCAAGCAAGAAACTATTGTTTGCCAAGAACAACATGCAGTGAGTGATCTGAAGACTTCTTTTCTGAATAATAGGCACTGTACGCATATATAGGTAAAGTGATTTCCACATTTTAAAATATTTTGATTTATCAACATGGAATGTTGCTGCCATTTTTTAATTATCAGTTAACCACTGTCATGAGACTCTTTGTTATTTTTTTTCAGTTGCATTTAATTTTTTCAATCTTGAATAAAACTGCCATCAAAAAACTTCTTTCCACTTTATTCATTTAATTTGTCATATCATTTAGGAATACCTTCAAAAATGCGGAGCATGTGGGCTGTCCTGATTATAAAATAATTGGTCTCAATATCTGCCATCCTATATCTGTCATAAACACAGAAGAATATTGTGAAGAAATGATGAAATAACATTATAAAATAACGTTTTAAAAAAATACGTAGAATTTTTAAAAGGTGGGAAGTGTGTGCAGAGTGAAAGAAGAAACAAATGAAAATTGAGAATACTGCACTTTCCTATTTTTCAAATATTTTATTTAATAATGATGGGTATTTTATTCATTTTTGTTAAACATACACATAAAATAGCAGAATCTGGACCAGTTTTACTTACATTTAATAAGGTAATTATGGCAGACTGGTTCTGAACCTCGTGTATATTTGAGCAACTCAGTTTTCATTTCAGAGCTGTGCAAATATTGATGAATACAGGTGCTATTTCCTTGATGTTTATTCTACTGGGAGGCAAGTAATTATAAAGGTCTTGTGAGTATCCACAAATGCTGCTACTGTGCCACCAGAAGGCTTCATATACTTGTGTTCCTCACTAAGCACACAATAAAAAGCAGAAATGTGGCTCATTGTAAATAAATGTGTTTAAAAATATCTAATACCTCTGTATGTTTTTGTGTTTTTATATTAATAACTTGGATTTTACTACATCCTAGGAATTCTCATAACAGTTTTCTGAATGTGGCCAGTGGTTTTACTTTTAGTAACTTCCATAGCATTAACTCTACTGTGAACATGAGCATAAGATACTGCATTTGAAGAAATCCATCACAACTTTATGTGTGTCATCTCCCCACCCCCAAAATGTCTTCAAACACTAAGCTGCCTTTGGAATATTAATCTTTTTGCCTATGTGATAAGAACTTATGCTCATATGAGCTGGAAAACATCTAGAATATAACAGTCACAGGTGTCGATACAGGCAGTGTAATATAGGTAGCTATTAAATTTGAAAAGAAGCTTGCTTGATAAGCAAACTAATATAATTTTATAGGCTGAGTTTACACAGGAACAGTTGCAGTTGAGATGCACGCTGCCTATTTTCTGCTGTCCTAATTATTTTATCTTTTCCACAGTATGGTTCCCTCTAGTGATTCTTGTAAGGAAAGAGGCTACCTGATCCCTTAATCCAGCTAACATTTTACAAAAGAAGATCCAAATTAGTTTTGCTTACACCAGATGCTTTATGTGCAATTGGGTATCAGACAATGGTGTTTGAAATATGAAACAGGTAAATTCAATGATCTCCTCTGAAAGAATCTCTTACCTGGGGGAACTAAAGTGAAATGAGTTGTTTGCATACTTGCTGCCACTCTGCAGTCCTGTCTCCTCCCCTTATGCAAACCAATGAATGTGTAAGCTGATTGCCAGATATCCCTAGTGTCAGACTCAGTAACAAGAACTGCAATGAGTATTTGATGGAAGAGAAGCAAAATCAGATTTAGCAGACTGGTTACAGCAGACAAATATGTTAAAAAATAAATGTATTATGCCTACCAGCTTGAATGGTAAGGGAAAAGGTTTTTATAGGTAGCATCTAACCAAAACAGCAGAAAGTATACTTTCTGAAATGTAGGGACTGGGTAGATTTGATAGTGCTTTTATCTGCTTCAGGTTTTTATTACTATAAACCATCTAAAAAATCCTTTCCTTGCTACAGTCATATCCTACAAGATCAGATCCTTGCTGGTCAATAAATCACTTCACCACCCTCATTCTTCATCTCACCTGATACAATCTTTTGGAGACCCTCCTGCCTTCACAGCCTGTGGTTTCATTACAAGCTGAGTATGCCACCCAGTTGTCCTGTCTCCTATGGGCCCAATTTTGCACCCAGAGGTCTACCTCATCTTGAAAACATTCTCCCAGGCCTTTCTTCAGCAGTTACAGCTGCTCTTTTTATCTCAGCACATTTTGGGTAATAGCAGTCAAGCACAATTGGTGAAAATGCCAGTGTTTCAGCTTTGAGATGCCACCTTTCTGCTCTGTTATGGAGGACATAAGGGTTGTGATGATGGGTTCCTCACCAGAGTTATGGGGGAAAGCACATAGGATGAGGTATGACTTGTGTGAAATGAAAGAGAGAAGATGAAAAACAAGAAATTGTCTCTCTTTTTTTTTTTTTTTCATAGCCTCAGAAATATAGAGGAATAGGAGAGAGCAGACCAGAAGTATCACATGTCCCTAATGCTGAGAGACATACAGGAAAGAAGTTTGCTTGGGAAAAGATAGCTTTACTGAACACGTCTACTGAGTGAAAAGCCAGCCACCAGGAGTTACCTATATAGAATTGGACTCTGACTAGTCTGGGACCAGACACTCACATCAAAGTCTGAGCCCTGGAATCTGGCATATCTGTCACAGGCCAAATGCTGAGATTTGCATGATCCCATCACAGAGCTTTCAGAATTTAGAACATGTTCTGTTCACAATTTTGCATTTTGGCAATACTGGCTCAACAGTGAAAAGAAGATGGGTTTTGGACCCACAAGTTTGCTGGAAAACAAATGAAGATCCTGATATATCCACAACAGGCACTTCTAGCTTCCCTTTGATCCTAGAGCCTGTTAACCTGCTAATATCGTACAATAATCTGACCATGTGCTGAAAGAAAGTCCTAGAAGAGGTCACAGGAGTTCTGCATGGCAGTGACATTCAGTCTGGAGTGTTCAATGTAGACCTCAGCTGTTAAGTGTTAGAATACAGAGCACAGTGAGATAGGTTACTGTTACTACCCTGCTCCACTAATTCATCTCCTCCAAATGGCAAATGGGCTGGGAATACAACAGAACAAACATGTTTCCAGGTTATGCCTCTAGCTTGCACAAGCCCCTGCACGCCTCCTCATAGCTCATACTTCCTGTCCTTCCCCCTCAACACTAGAAACCTACCACAACTGTTTCTCCAACTACCCTGTTAACCTTGTCTCTTTCCTCACCAAGTCTCCCTGCTATCTACCATCAGTTGCTTCCCAAGCTTTGCAGACAATTACATTATACTAAAGTGCTTTAAAGACCTTGTGAAAAATCCTTCTGTCTTTTCTTCACTCACATTGTTTACAAAGTCAGCAAACATATATTTGGTCTGTGCTTTTACACAGATCATTGAATGTCACTGATACTTCAGGAGACTCAGCTGTCTTCTCACAGTGAGCTAATCAGACAAAACTAAAAATACAAAATCAAGTTAGGATTTAGACAACTGTGAAATAGAATCTGTACTACATGAGAGTTGGACCCACATTAGATATTTAAAAATCTCAGGTATGGGTTTAACTGTGATGCATGAGGAATACTTTTAAACTTTTAGGCATCTGCATGCAGCCACCAGATATATAGACATCAAGTGAGTGATAGAAGTGAAATTGGAAAGAAAAAATGTAAGACCTTACAGTGAAGCCTTACAGACCAAGATTCCTAAATTAAGAGCTTAAATTAGGTGGTGAACTAATAACACAGCACATCACAGTGAGCAATAGAGCACAGGTCTGTCTTTAATGTGAATGAAGCACTACTCTGAGGATTACAGCTTTAATATTTAGTCAATGTTTTCCAAACATTTTTATACAAATTTTTGTTGCATCTTTTGTGCCTGTCTATCAAATTCACTGACACGTGTGGTTCAGTTACATGCAGCAGCATTTCATTTCCATTCTAGGCTACTGTTTGTTTTCCTGTATGGGTCCTTCATAAAGACAAAAATATTTTTGTTAGGATAAAGTGATTCCTGTTTAATCTGCACCTGTCAGAGAGATTTTGTGTGGATGAATTTTATGTTTGTTGAGTACTTTGAGATCCTCAAATGAAAGGAACTCTAGATATTAAGCATTATGTTATTATTAAGCATAATGATCTTATTTTAACATAGCAAAAAAAAAACCATTACTGCATTGTAGCACAGTTGAGTCTAGAGACTACAACAAAGCTCCATCAGCTGTGGCACTTTACCAAGACATAGTAAGAGCTTGCCCAGATATCTCAAGTGCTTCCTGTCTAAGGAGGGTAAACTGACAAAGAATGGATAAAAGCACACTGTGCAAGGTAACAATGTAGGTCAACAGAAAAACTAGAAACAGACCCTAGGCTTTGGAGTCCACACTAATGGACCTCCTCAGTGGAAAATTTCTTTTCTCACTTATACAGTTTTTAAAGATTCAAGCAGTTATTTATTACAATAATTGTTTACAGAGGCTACAACAGCATTCCTTCTTTCTGTGATTTGTAACTTTTCTACATACTCCATGTACATTACTATGCTGGAAAAAAAATAAATTCTTTCGAGAGAAAAGCCTGGGAATGCTGTCACATTTCATAGAACATTTAATAGAATAGTTTCTTCATGCATGAAACACTGTAGTAACTAATTATACTAAATCGTCCCTAAAAACATATTCAAAGTGCTTGTCCTTTGCTTCTCCAATGTAGTTTCTCAGTGATACCTATATATGATAAACCTTGCAAATCTGGCTAGGGATATCTAATGCTGAACATTTTTCCTGCTATTAGATAATGTTACCTCAGTGAGCATATCAGACTGTCAAATACACTGACTTAAATGCAGTCTTAAGCAACCTCTGTTCTAACACTGATGTCTCCATCGTTTTCAACACATCATCAATTCAAGTAGCCCTCCAGTAAGTGTGGGAAAAAAAAGCTTTCCAGACCCTTATCTATTTCAATCACAATAGGCTAAATCATTTCCATCTTTAGCCGAAGTTTTAAGTGTGCATATGATAGATAATGTCATTTGAAGCAGACAGATCTAGATCTCACCTTTGTGTCTGCTGAAACAAAATGTTAAATTTCAAAGGTACCTTTTAATTTAAACATTTGTTCTAATTATTACTGGGGAAAATTCTAATTTTACCAAACCATTTCACATACAAAAATAATCAGATAATCAAAAATGTCTATCAGATTGTATTCAAAGGGAAGCACATTTTTTTTCAGATAATAGATGTTTGAAAAAAAAAAAAAAAAAGCAACATATATTCCATCCTTTTTTCTTCTTCTTAATTTCCACTGCAAAATTGAAAAAAAGCATGTTCTGTAGGGATTTTGCATTTAAAAAAAAAAAAAAAAAAAAAAAAGTAAAATCTCTTGGTCATTGGAAAGTTTTGTGTTTTCTTTTTCCAAAACATTTCTCAGCAGATGATATGAAGTAAGCCACTTTAACCCTCATTTAAACTGATGGGGAAAATGGAATAATTCATTGAGCATTTGTTGAAATATACTAAAGTAGTTGAATTAAGACTATCTAAGTCCTTCCTCCCTCAGCACTCTTTCTGCTACCTTTTTCTATGCACAGTTCACTAACCTCACAAGCAGGGACACAGAAAAAGTATGTAAGAACTTTTTAGCAGGTTCTGATAAAAAAAAAATATTGTTTCTAATAACAATTCAATGAATTTTAAGACAGAGTACAATTCAATCTTTCTATTTCAGCTGAATATTTTTTACTAGGGTATGTGTTTCTTTGAAATACCAAAGTCATTGCAGACATCACATAGGTGAGAACAAAGCATACAATCACCTCCATTTGTCTTTTCTTGTATTTGGGCAGTATTAGGTATTTTCATCATGATTTTTTATCAAAGGGTATTTTCATCATCAAAGACTTCTAGTCTTTGAGGAGTTGAAAGAAGAACCACTTGCACTCAAATTCTCGAAGACCTTGCATCAACTCCTTCTCCAACAGAAATTCTGAAATTTAAGTGAAAGCAAAGACAAAAAATTAAGTAATTCCTGCTTTACAGAACAAAATTAATGAGATACTTCAAAGATTTAGTAATCCATCCTGGCTTCCTTACTGCACAGGTGGCTATAAACACACAGCTAGTATCCCTAAGTCTGTGCATGTTATGGTTGAAGTATAAGTGGGAATTCCAGTACACTTTCTTTGGGGTCATTGTTTGACAGGAGAAAGAGATTAGTGCTTGAAAAGATCACTGAGTAGTTAATGGAGCCTGTGACAACCCTCGTGCAGTTTTTGGTACTGACCAAATAGCTCTTCAGGTGACATAAAATGTTGACTTCTGCTTGTCCCTGCAAGAATCAGTAATAAAGACCCTGTTCTGTTCAGTTCAGAGAATTCTTCTTCAAGGAAGTTTCTAATGACTTTTCCTCAATCTTAACTTCAGTCTTAAATATACCCTTACTCCTTAGAACTTGCTGTTAGTACACATGTGAAATGCCCTTACCAGTTTTAATGCTGGGGGTATCAAAATAGGCAGCAGAGAAACCAGTGCTAGGATCACAAATGCAGTCATCCATCCTGTAGTAGCTCAGCTCAATAGGCAGAGGGCTTGACAAACATAAGAATGGGCAAATCTGAAATCACTTCACATGCTACCCTCTTCCCCACTTGGACTGTCTCCTCCAAAAATACTCTGAATACTCTTATACAATTTCATTTTTATCACAGTTACTGAAGTCCGCATATATCTGTTATGTGTTGGGGGTGTCTCCTTGAAGGTGATAAGAGTAAGTTTTAGAGGGAAGAGTATTTTTAGAGGGAATTTGAAGCCTTCTTGGGAAAAGGATATGTATTCTGGAAGCAACTTGCTGTAGGTGGACTTGCTTGAGTAAGGGCATTGGACCAAATGACTTACAGAGGTCCCTTCCAAACCAAACCATTCTGTGATTCTGTTCCCACTGTTCAGTAGCTGTAGTTTGATCTGAATGATCCTACGCTTTTTCTTTCTAACAAAAAGGGGTTGTATACAGAGCTCCTAATTGCAGTGTCCCCTCCCTCCCGTGTAAATTGTGTTATGTCTGTTCCAATTTGTTAAATTTCTTGCTGGACAAACCTAAACTAGCACCTGATATTCTATTATCAGGCAATGAAGGTCACAGTTCCTAGCTTTGCTGTAGAAGTTTCTTATTTATTTATTTATTTTTAATGGAAATACAGAGAAAATGGAGCATTTGGAATAAAAATAGGGAAGGTAAGCTTTCTTTATAAGAAAAGTTGAAAAAAGATCACAATATCTCTGAAGAAAATCGAGGCTTATCCTTGCATAAAAACATTAAAAAAAAAAAAAAAAAAAAAAAAAAAAAACAAGACGAACACACAGTTTTAACAGCCCAAGCTATGCCACATCAAGCACAGCACCTAGATGTATTTGCATCAGTGCTGGGATCCAAAGTGTCATACACTGTGCCAAGAAGAAAAAATGATTTTATACAAGTACTTGCTGTCACTGAAAAATAGTTGCAATCCTAGTTTAACCCACCAGGAACTCACCTGGATAGTCAAAATATCCATATGCTGGTGCCCATACTAATTTTCTTCATAAATAAATTATTTAACACATCTGCCTTTTCAAAAAGGTTCTGTGGCCTCCCTTTGCTCATTTGTGCAGAGGAAAAAACATCATACTGAGATCTCAAGTGTTACAGCAATTAGTAAAATGAGAAAGATGCTGTTCTAGGATTTTCAGGGACATTGTACTTCACAATCTTCAGTTTTACAATTAGGATAACTTCAGATGTGTTTATAACCTTAAGAATGTCAACATGTTTCCACTATCTACTGTGTACATATTATTTTGAACCTACTTCACACAGCAAAATATATTAATGTATTTATTTAGATTCTGATAAAGTGGTCCTTCAGACATAGTTAAGGACTTAAAGCCCTCGTATAAGTCTTATACTGATGAGTATTTAAAAATACAGAAAAATCACTAAATGTTAAATAAGAACTTGCATTTATTTTCATTGGTTCATTAGCACATTTTGATTTAAAAATAAAAATAAATAAAAAAAAAAAAAGATGCAAGACTCAAGAAGAGAAAAAAAGCCTGATATTCTCAGGCATTTAACAGTTCAGTGGGGTTTCTTTTTGTATACCTCTTTAAAAAGAAGTAAAGGAATGGAAGAAGAATAAAAAGCTTAAAAGAAACGGGGAGAATGAAATTTATTTTATTCTGCTTTGAACATGATGGGCAGACATGATATATGATAGTTCTTGTACATTCACTGTTTCTGTCTGATTCAAGGGTTAGCCTCAAAAAGTGACCTACTCTGTAGGGATCTGAAAAATGTATTTCATGAGAGTCATGCCCTTTTACGTTATTCTGAAAGTGTCCAATGACTAGTACCCACTATCTCTTCCCTCAGCTTTCAGATGACTTCAAAGTTGATGTGGCTGGCCCCAGGCAGGCACTCATTAAGAGATGCCTATAAAACTGCTTGAAGTACAACTGTCTTCTGAAAAGGAATTATGTAAAAATAGCATCTTGCTTACTCCTCATTTGCTCCCCCTCCCCCCCCCACACACACATACACTTATAGACACTACTATATACTTCTTTTCTTTCTCATGGGTTTATCATTAGCACATCAAGGAAAAAAAATGAGGAATTATCTTGGACATTAACAATGGTATTAATACAGACAGTCACATGTGGGCAATTAATTCCATTGCCACCATAACGCAGAGATCAGATATGCTGTAGTGTATGCTATGACCCTTATAATTGTTTCAGTCATACATTCTGCCTATCCCAAATTCAAATTCTTGGAAGCAAACAGGGTCCAGGCATATAGCTCCCTGGATTACAAGGGATTTTAATCACATTGCTTTTCATTCCTTGTTTCAAAAGGAGAGGAAGGAGATCACTAACTCATTGGGCCAATTTCTTTGCGTAGCCATGAAAGGCACAGGGCACATTACAAGCACTTAGAAGAAAATAAAAATGAATCAAACATATTTTTATTTACAAGCTGACAACATCGGATATGAGAATTAGGAAATATGCCACTACACAGTGGCAACTTTTAAGACTTGAGTCACAATATAGCTACGATATGACATATGTGTTATTTTAGACTTACAGAATGCTAAATATCAGCACAATGTTCTGTAAGAAAGTTCCACAAATGTAAAGCTAAGTGTATGATCTACTAACAATGATCTATCAATACATCTTTTTGATCCTTAAGGAAAACAAACAAACAAACAAAAAACTTAAGCCTTTCCGTTATCTGAAATTATTTTCCAGATTTGTTCTTAAAGAATTTTCCCTCTGTGAAGATGGAAATTTGCACATTCTTGTGCATTTAGACAGAAGTATGACACTTCTACCATAAATAATAACACTTGTCAATATTTTCTAAGCAGTAACTGGTACAGTGGGAGGTGAAGAGAAACAGTGGGAAATGAGAGTGTTCACCTGATTCTTTTGGTGTTAGCTTCTATTTGGTGGAACCAATACTAGTTGTGAGCTCACACAGAATAAGGCTGTTTGTCAAAAATTAAGTCATCTATAAGGTCACTAGGAAGGTCTAAGGTCTAAGGTCTTTTTCCAATTAATTCAAGTGCCATGGATTTTGAAACCTCATTTCAAACACTGAAATGTACCAGTGAAAACCCACAACTTGATGTTACATAATATTTTGAAACTTTTTTTTTCTGTTTCTTTGAAAATTGTTTGAGATGAATTAACAGCTTTCAAAGAATAACTTTTATGCTGACAAAGCTGAACTATGTACTGAAATTTTAACAAAAATGACATAATATCTTCTGACTGTTTCAGACATCTTATGTAGGCTACAATGCAAGATGATACTTGATTCATGAAAACTTTAAGCCCATGAGTAATTCCATTCAGTGTATGGAATTACTCATACCCTTTAATGAAGATACATATTTAAGTATCTTGACAGCTGTTTAGAATACACAAGGTCAATTAGAGAATTAGGGACTTTTCATGCGGGCTGATCACCAACTTCCCCTGCTCCTCCCGTGCCCCCAGATAAAAGTCCATTTTTGAGTCACTGAAACCTCTTAGAATTTTAAACAACTCATAGGGAAAAAAAAATAGTAAAAGATAAGGAAGTGAATGAGAATTAAAATCTAACCCTTGTATGTTGATGGTCTATGTGGCAGACTATGCAGAAAACTGTAACAGTTTAAAAAAAAAAAAAAAAAAAAAAGCAAACTGACTTACCTTTTCCTAAAGAATCTATTCTGCTTTGCATCTGTGTGCCCAAGTCCCTCTGGAGTTTTAAGAATGTAATGCATAACTAATTTTAAAGCTAAAAAAAATTGCCATGTCTTTTTCTGAATGCAATTTGGGTGCACACTTGTGTAAGGTTGGGGCTGCTTATTTTTAAATGGCAAATGGAAGAGTGACCCATACTGACACCAAGAAACACCAGAGAAATCCCCTGGGAAAGGCCCAACATAGGTCATTACACCCACTGTCCCTCCATCTGGCTAAACAGAAGCAAGGAAGTTTTCTAGTCTGCCACCTAATTAATAAGAGCACAATTCCAGAATTCATTTGCAGCTCAGTACTAATGAGTATATATTGACAGCAAGAGTTTCTATTTTAGACATATTAGTGAATATAATTGTATTCCATTCTTAATGATTGGCATTTTGGATCACACATCATAAAAGAGGGTGGAGATAAAGTTTTCCTTTTTGAAGAAATTCAGTGTTGGATACCAGGGTTCTGCAATAACAGCCAAATCAAATTGTTGGAACTTAACACTGTGAAGCACTTTTCTTTCAAATCACTTGATGATTTTGAAAACCTGAATCTATATCTTACTATCTGTTTTTTAATCCATATGGAGCATTGGTCCAAACTAGAATCTAGAATTAAAAATACTAAAGCACATTGAAAAGTCTTTGTACAAAAAGATTGGGCAAGAATTGAAGTTAATTCTTTTCTTTAAAAAAAAATATATATATATATATATATTAAAAAAGCATATTTTTTCCTCTTTGTATTCATAAAAATCCAGACATATAAGTTCTATTTTCCCATAAAGTTATTAACTTTTTTTATCTTTTTTTAATCCGGGTGTATTTGGATCTTGCCATTTCTTCTGAAGTTGCTTCTAAATATAAAATAACACACAGTAAATGACAGTAATTATATGCAATTTATATGAATAAATAAAGAAAAAATGCATACGTCTGTTTCTTGCCCATCCCTACTTCCGTGCATTGTCCTCAGACACATCAGCAATGAAGGAACACAGGGAAATAACTGCAGCCTGTGTGATATTCATCAACAAGAATTTTAAGTCCCTCATTAAAGGTGGTATTCTAGAGAATTGCATCACAAAACAAAGAAAGAGAAGTTAAACATAAATATCATCCCAACATCCAGAGACTCATATAAACATCAGTAAAGGCAACAACAGACATTTTGAAGACAACAACTCCTTTTATACTAATTTTCAGACTACCTTAAAACCCTAAGCCCTGTGATATGATGGAACTATTATCTGTGATGAAGCATATGTGTGTATCACTTCACAAGTGGCAAAGTTGGACAAAATGACATACAAGACAGCTGAATATTTTAAAGCATATTCATGAAGGAAGATTAGTTAGGGAAACAGAATATATATGAGTTATCAGTAATAACATCCCTACCCCTGACAATTTACAAATTTACATGTTAGTATACAGTGCTGGTTATTAAAGTTTTTAAAATTGCCACTTACAAGTACTGTAATTAAGTATCAAAATATTACTAAATTATTCTCCCTACTTTGCTAAGGTTAATTACATATAAATGGCAAACGCAAATTCATACAGAGGTGACCACTGTAATTCAAGATATATAGCACAATTCACAGAAATGTACATTTACATTTATAAAGAAGTAAAAGAAAAAAATTAAAAATAAAAATTATTTAAAATAATTTGGTTTTAGAGACCATCTCAAGGCTGAGACTGAGATCTCAGTGCTACTTCCCTGATTGTACATGTGTAGCAAGAAAGTTTCTAATAAATCTCTAATTGAAAGACAAAGAAAAGTCTCCATATCAATTATTATATTGGCATAGACAGATAAATTAGTTTGTGCTAAAGACAGGCAAAATGAGGAGCTGATTACAGCAGCACACTTCCATGGGACATCCCAGCAAACATAGTGCCAGAACCTCCACTGCCTATAGCAGAGCCTGGCATTAGCATCAGTCTGCAGCTGATGATAAGGGGGTTGATATGCTTAGGGCAAGGTCTGAATTTCACTTTCAGCTACTGAATCAATTTATTGATCTGGTCCTTTGTAGCATGCCAAATTAGCTTGGTCTGCTCTCTTGAAGCTGGGATTTCCTGAAGCCAGATCTAGTGCTATACAATATGTGTATGTGAAATCTCAGCAAACAGAGTCACAAACAGTTTTTCATGAAGGTCCTGATTTTGTCTTCCTGCTTATGGGTGTCTGTACCTACCTGGATCTTTATTCAGTATACAGACATCTGAAGTCTTGATGAAATGCTACATTCAAATTTATTATATGTTCTAGTCTATTTTTTTCTCCATAATCCCCTAATATCAAAACACCAATACTCTCACATGTAAGTATGAGCATATTGCAGTATTTGATGATTTCATGACATGAATGCCAGCATGAAAATACACTAATTTACATGCTAGGAGACATTATGGTAAAGATAATCAGAGATATAACATATGGATACAACTAGCAATCCCCCTTCAATGCAGGTATTATTAATCAATATGAAGACATGGTAGTAGGGTAGAACTGATGTTCCCTGTGCTGGAGATGAATAGAGAATTTCAATTGACAGGACCAGAGAACTAAACTAATTTAGGTTTGCTAGTTTAAGGATTTGCTACCAACGGAAAAATGTCAAATATTTTTGACACATTACGTCCATTGCATCTTTAAAGAATGAAATCTTGAGTAGCATAAAAATATATATCTTTTTTTATATATAAAATATTGTACACAGATATTTAATATAAAATATTCAAATTATATTTGGGTAGGAAAAGTGAGTCTCTATTAACTCGGCTTTTTTAAAAATCATTTTATCTCACTGTAAAAATAGTAGATCATTTAGAAGAGAACACTGAAAGAAACAGCATTGGTGAAAGCTGCGGTTTGTAATTGCAAAGTTAATTATCTTTCCTAAACCATCAGTTGTCACTTAGATAGACCAGATTCTAGCAGGCTCTCAGGAGACTGACTTTATTTCATTCCTAATGGCTTGGGACCCACCATTTTGCTGTCTCTGAACATTTGGTCACTGAATGCACCATTTATGGAGTATTGTTTAATTAAGGACAAATTAAGAGAACTGTGCACAGAATTTAATTTCATATCCTGTGTAAATTCTTTTAAAGAGGGTACTAACTATAGGCATTATAACTTTTCATTATCCACTGCTTCTACAAGGTATTGACAATTTATTGTTTGCAACAGTTAAGAGTTTTGTTTACCCTTTGGGGAATTCTGCTGGCACTGCAGTTTTTTGCCTCATCATTCCTTTAACCCCCTATATGCCACTTCTGCTATTTTGTGGTGTACCATATATTTGAAAATGCACTTTTTTCACATATGTTCAAATATACTTCCACAACAAATCAAACAAGGTTAGAAGATAAGATAAGTACACTATACGCATGTGATCAATGGGAATTCCTATGGGACTAGTGTAGACTGTATTATAAGCAGTCAAATTTCACTGAAACTCCTTATGTCAATAGTTCTGAATAGAAAGTGAGAAAACACATAGAGCTAGAGCATTCATTGTTATGCAGAACCTCCCAGTCTCTTCTTGGCATACATTTGCACAGTTTGAATGTAGTTTCTATGAACTAATTCTCCAGCTATTGCATGTGATCTGAGAAAAGTTGCTTTTCATTCTTCCTCATGCCTACCCAGTCTTTCTGCTTGATCTTGGAATCAGTTTGGATTTTAATACAGCACAATGACAAGAATACCACCAACAATGAGAAAGTCACATTTACTGAAATCAACTATGCTTTTTCTAGCTACATTCATATTTACTAAGAAAAGATTTTATTTAGAATGAAGAACCAAAGTTGTTTTATAATCACAAAAGAATATAGCATGAAAACTGATATTGTTAGTCTCTCCAAGCAACAATCTATCTCCAAAAGATTAAAAGTTTCTAGAATATTTTAACAATCCCAGAGAAGCACCCTCCAGAGCAAAGATATTCCAAACCATACAAAGCACAACTCATACCCTGCAAAGCTAGTTCTAACCTCCATCTAGAACACATGCCTCAAATACAAATTACCATCAAACATGCTTGGTTCATGTTAGAGAATGAATAGAAACAAATGAAAGCTCATACCAGCCCAGACTTCTGATAAATGTTTCTATCTCACATATAAAAATTCATAGACACACAATACCTAATTTATACAGGAAGATTGTGTAAATATAGCTAGAGAGGTTATGTCAGCAAAAATACAGGTACAGTTATATAGAAGGGAAGACTGTGCTTCACTTCAGGTTACCTGTTTTCATTTCAGGCTGTGGCTGTTTTGGTTGAGGAACTTTGATCTTCACCCCTCAACTCCTCTTGTCAACCATGACCAGTCTCTGGGATAGGTGGCTGCTCATTGACTCCTTTTAGTCACTATTAACAGTTTAAATAGCAGGACTTTATAGTGCACCTAATTTCTTCTGTAACTCTTCAGAAATGCACTGGTTAAACTAAGTCACACTTAAAACTGGTTTAATCTAAGTAGATTTCTGTATGTTATTTACATCTACACTAGCTACACCTACCAAATCCATGCACTCAGTTACCATTTAAGAGGTTGGAATGAGAATTAGGAAAATATTAAATGATAACACAAAAAAAAAAAAAAAAAAAAAAAAAAAAAAAAAAAAAGACTTCAAAATATTTCTTCTTATTATTGAGCAACAAACAGTAACTTAATTGCATTTGGCAAGTAACATTTTGTTCAACCTGAAAAGCACCATCTCTTTCCTGATACTTCTGGTACTTCCAAGAGGGAAACAGTATATTGCAGACTGCAAAGTGTCAACAGCTACAGGAAATACAACAGGCTCACCACTAAAGTTTTCCGGGTTAAATTGCTATCATTTCCATATGCCAGGAAAATGCCTTAATCATTAGTTTAGGATTTAGATGTGGCAGAGAACATCAGAGGAGTCTTTTCGGTCTCATGTGATTAAATCTGTCCTAAGCTTTTATTCTCTCCCTCAAACACACAAGATTCTTTAAGCAAATAAATTAGTATCAAAATTCTAATAAAATTATTGCTACTTATACATCTTTACTTCCTAACTTATTTTTGGTAACGGATTCAAATGTGACACTGTAAATTACTAGCATGTACTTACAAACTCAGAACACAAAGCACTGGATTTTGTTTGTTTTTATTTGTTTCTGTATGTATGTATGCATGTTTGTTTGCCTTTCCAGATATAATATAGCTGCCTTTTTCTGAGGAAGCTGGATATTTCACGTGTAAAGAATTAATATATATATTTTAAAGATGTTCATGTTTCTTCTCAGAAAAAGCATATAAAATTTCACTACAGAAGCAATTATAAGACAAAATTAGCAGTAAGAATGGAAGGACTATCTTAGTGATGATTGTAGCATCACTGGCATGACATTAGAATGCTGTAAAAATTATACAGCATCCAAAATCTGTCAAATGAGATTTAGGAATACAGTTCAGAAGTTATCCCCCATTGAGTCACTGTCCATAATTCTGATACAAATCCTGTAAAGTGTTCATGTGAGGTAGTCCATATGCTAAGGGTAGCATATCATTTCAAAGCTGTCAGTTTTAATTTCTGTTTTATTAATTTTCCCATAAGTCTACAGACATACATTTCAGAGAGTATATATCAAGTAGGTTGTATCCACACAAAGAAGCAATACTGCTAGCACTTATTCTGACATACTCCACTATGAAGAATTCACACACTGTAAGGTATAGATGTAAATGTAAGTGTTTTGAGCAACAGGGGGCAGGATTTTGAAAACCTGAAGGACCAGTGATGAAGGACAAGGCATGAAGCATGGATTCAAGAGAAAAATTTCAGTGAGAGAGCAGAGGGCAATATATTTGAATAACAGGTCTGCCCTTGCTCTGTTTTTTCAGTCCTATCATTGACTTCTGTCCCTTAAAGAAAAGTTACAAGTGTTAGTTTAGCCATTTGGTTGAAGAAGCAGCTATGACCACACTATCTGGAAAAACAGAATCCCCTGATCTCATTGTAAAAGCCTGTCTGTGACTGTGAATTGCTAAAAGAGGAATGAGTTTGGAAACAATATATGAAGAACTAGTCCAAACCTTGGCTTACAGCTCAACACAATCCAGTGAACATAAATAAATAAGTAAATAAATCAGGAACCCATTGCCAGTAGTTTTCTTTTCCAGTATAATGCTTTGCACACAGTTGTTATCTGCTGCAGCAAGGCTGTGAGTACCTGAATTAACCCAGTGAATCAAAATCAGTTGTCTTTCCACTACACTTCAATTTGGACTGTAAACACACCTCTAAACCTTAGAGGTGTGATCATATAGACTCTCTGAACCCAGATTTTTCCTATCTCCTTGGAGAAACAGCACCACAAGAAAGCTGGGTGAGTAGCCAATCACATACAGACACTCTTTACCTTTATGATACCTTTCCCATCTCCAATTCTCTTACCAAAAATAAGGGAACTCTGAGATAGACTCGCTAGGTACATTTACACTGCCAAATAAAGTAGGACTAGCAACAGAAAACTGGAATTTTGATTTTTCATGCTGCTTAAATTCTTTCTCATGTTTGGCTCTGATGGACTTCACACAGCTCCAGATATCATCTTTGACATAGATTTCTCATTTTTGAGACAGCTTCCAAAAGGGGTATGATGACACTACTCTTCTCTCTACCCTACATTATAAGCCACAGTTCTCTGTGTATTTCCCCCCAGAACCACACTTTTCAAAAAAAAAGATAAAGCAAAACAAAAGTCATATATAAGGTCTGATAACAGTGCATGCTTTATAAGTGATAAAATTACAGGACCAATCCCTACTCTGACTTATATGTTCTTTTCCATTTAACTAATTTGGTAACATGAAAATTGAACAAAGGAAATTTTTCCAACCTCACCCTGCTTCTATGGAGGTTTTCTGATGGGAATCAGACTGAAATAGCTTAATGAACCCAACAAATTTTTATAAATTAGTCAATACAATAGAGATGATTAGATAATATCTAATATAATGTTTTAAAATCTAGTTTTTAAAAGGTTTTAAAATTTGCTGGTGCTATGGATTCAACTAACACAAATGTTTATATTTAGGTTAATACTATATGAACACTAAAGTATGTACAATTCCACTGTAAAATAAATTAATATATTGAAGATAATTGTCACAATGAAAATGGGTCTTGATAATTAACTAAAAATAATTGAGATTAACACTCTCTATTCACTTCAAGAGTAATTCAAAGTCCAATGTTCTTTACTTTTTCTCTCCTGTCTTTCACTCTCCTGACAATTCTTCTTTGGAGTAATTGAATAGTAGCTATGTCTACATGTAAGCTCTCAAGTTCCAAACACGCCTTATACCATCCTGTGTTTGCAAACATAAATTTCAGAACTTTCATCCAGCAATTTATCTCTAGATCTCTAGGAACGCTGAGACAGTGCTCAGAATCATAGTGCCAGCTCTCCATAATGCACTGAATTTTCATAGTGTTTGCATCTACCAAGACAGATATAGTGAGTGACAACAATTGTAATTAACAATTACAATTAACATCATCTTGTGTAATCCTGCAAGGTATTTTCTATGAAAGTCCATTTTCAAATAATTTGGACACATTTGATTTTTTCATCTTCTAAATGACTGTCAGGAAGACTTATCATCAACTTACTGCAGGTACCAAGAAGTAGATTCTTAGCTTCAAAAATTAGCTGCCACAAAAATTTTCTTGCTTGATCCTACAGTTCTGGCTCCATCATTTAATAGCATATCTGGATAGACAGACGTTGTGATCAATAATATATTTTCAATATGTAATATTGTCAATATGTAATAAGCGTATATCTCAAGGACGATGGAGATCTTCCTCTTAGGTTTTATAATCTATTTTTTATGTGGTACAGGTTAGAATACAAAACTTCTGAGCTGAAGAAAACAACAGCTATACCATGAGCTCCAAGAAAACGATAACTTACAGTCTAGGCCTAAGGTTCACAACTGAGAATCCCAAGTAAAGGAGATGTCTTTTTTCTTCTGTGATATATCTCCTCAGAGAGTTAGGTCTTGAAATTTCATTCTTTTATTAATACTTCTTGCTTATAAACTGAGAAGGTTCTTCATTCAGCACAAAGGCTTCTGCAAATATCTCTGTAGATCCCAGCCTCTCCCTTCTATGGAGGAACTACATTCTTAAATCCAGGTGGAAAGGCACCTCAAGTTTAGCTACTGTGATGAAAATCATACTAAAGCTGAAGTCATTTGATAACACTTTACCTTAAAGTTTGTTTATCAAAACAAACAAACAAACAAACAAACACGGAGGGGGGGGGTAATTTTTAATGTGATTTTTATAGTGATAGTGTCTCTTTTACTGCAAAAATCATTACGATATAACATTCTTTGAAACAAGTGGAGGTATGGAGATTTTTTTAATCCAACTAAAACAACAGTTTACCTGACTGTGTTCTCAGCCACAAATCATGGGAATGCTTTCCTACAGCTTGGCAGGTGTGATTTGGAGATAATTGCAGCAAAGGGAGGGGGCCATCACAGACTTGTAATTCTCCTAGAGAGATCGCAGGTCTTTTTTTTCTTCTGTGTAACCCTGTATGATAATTAGCCCAATTCCACCTGTCTGCTAAAGTAGCTCTTACAGTTGGGTGTCTGTGGTTAATTGATACTGTTCTGGATTAGTACAGGTTCTGTACTAGTCAACCATAACAAGCAGAAATAATTTTTGATGTTGAAAACTAAATCTGGCTTGACTACAATATCAGCATTTTACTTCAAAGATTACCTAAATAGTGAATCTGGTTGCTAACCTTTTCAAAGAGTTCAGGTGTGTTAGAAGTTTTAAATTGAAAACCTCTTATTTTCACAAAGAAATATTACATTTACTTATTGCAAAATTTAAAGCAGAACAGAAAAAAATGAGTGAAAAAAATAAATATATTCCAATAATTTCTTGACTGTGATAAATAAAGACATGATAAAATAGTCAGGGTGACCTTGGCATTTTAGTGCAAAAACTTTCCCTCAGTGTTTATTACATGGATAAATGAAAGCAAAGATCTATCATCAATGCCTTTAAATACATCCACAGATTGAGAATGAAGTTGAATCTTAGCTCCTGTAACTAACCATATGGATATTAGTTCTCCAGTTTTGCAAGTAACTTTAGCAGGTGTCTAAATCTATATTTTAAGTATTCATGAACAAAAAGTTAAGAATGCTCATGAAAACCTTGGCAACCTTTGATGAGCTGCTGGTTGTATATCCAGACAATAAATCTATTTATAGACACATACATATATAGGCCATATGACACAAACAATCCATAGTGTATATGCTAAATCAGCTGAAGGTTTCTCAGCAGTGTAGGCAGAAACAGTTTTATGGAAACAGAAATATGGGTCACAGCAGATGGGAGAAAGAGGCTAAAAAGATTCAATGGAGGCTTTGGTGGACAGAACAGATGGAGTTTGGAAAGAATGGGGTTTCTAGAGTAAGGCTGGAGCTAGCAACTAAGAGATCAATGAAGGTCCATGACAGTCAGGCTGCAAAATGACAGGTTAAAAAGGATGGAGAAGCTAAATGAGAATTTAGTGGGGATGTGAGTTGGTATAGAAGTAGCTCTTTTGCTCTCCTTTTAATTTTCCAGAAGGTTGCCCCTTTTCCTAGTTAATCTTCTTCTTCATTCCCCACAGGACCTCGAGCTTATACCCCTTGTTTATCATCCACAATCTTTCTTCATCTACCACCCTTTACTTTATAGGAAGGCCTGCAGGCTCTTTTCAATGGTGCGTGGTGCTAGGACGAGCAGCAATGGGCACAAAATGTAACACAGGAGGTTCTATCTAAACATCAGGAAGCACTCCTTTACTG
This sequence comes from Aythya ferina, assembly GCF_964211825.1. Classification (NCBI taxonomy): domain Eukaryota; kingdom Metazoa; phylum Chordata; class Aves; order Anseriformes; family Anatidae; genus Aythya; species Aythya ferina. The sequence goes on along the minus strand of NC_140297.1, from coordinate 38,689,571 downwards.
AGAAGGTGATGGAGAACTGGAACAGGTTGCCCAGAGAGGCTGTGGAGTTCCCTCCTTGGAGATTTTCAAAAGCTGCCTGGGCATGCTGCTCTTGGTGTCCCTGCCTGAGCGAAGAGGTTGAATCAGATGACTTCCAGATGTCCCTTCCAAACTCAACCATTCTGTGATTCTGGGAAGTTACATCCTATTTGTTCATTCAATTTAGGCAGCAGCAGGAGAGGAAGATGGCTGGATGCATGAAGCAGGAAACAAAGACCTGCTGTTCAGCCTAGAAAGCCAGGCCCCATCTTTGGCACAGATGAATTATACAGTCTGCTGCCATAAGCTGCTGCCTACCTTGTCTTTTGGCATAATACAACTCCGTATGTGAGTGTGTGTGTTGTGTATATATGCATATGTGTGTATGTATATAGTTTAATCCAAGAAATAATGATAAAAACACAATAATGAGCTTCCAAGTATTATCAAGACTATTAAGCTCAAAATAGTTCATTGAGGACCAATTTCTAAGTGCTAAATATTACAGCTAGATTTTGCTTTTATGCAAAAATCAATGCAAACACATGAATCACTGAAAAGCGTGCTGCAGCCTTCCAAAGTCAGTTTCTAATTAGCAATCCATTGATCCAAACAGTTAGTACTACAACTATCAGTGAAAAAATATATTCTACTAACTGCACAAAAAACAGTCATTTTTTTGCCCTTCACAATTAATTTAAATTCCTTCCAGAACTGAAGAATATACCACAGGTTTGCATCTTTAACACTGTTTTCTAAGTTCAGCAATATTTCTCCTTTCACCCTGTCCCATCAATTAGAAAACTTACTCAGATTGTTGGAATAAACCTGATAAAGAATATAAAGGAGGGAAAATCAGGCTTTGAAAGAACATCTTTCTCAGTAGAGGAGATCATTTTATGCTGCTGACTACCTGGAAGAAAGGAATTAACCTACCCTCTATTATCCCACTATAACAACATACATTTGTCCTGTAGTTTTGATAGGTGTTTAGGATAGTGAAAACTGACATCATACTAGAATCAAAACTGATAAAGTGACTTAGACTTTAAAAGGTTTTATTTGTTTTGTACTCAGTTTAAAAAAGTTAATATGTGTAAACCCTTTCATATGACTGTCAATAACTTACAGAAATGTTTAGTTACTTCCTATTGGAAACTTGTGTCCATTGTAAATAAAAGTCATAGGAATATCTTCCAGAAGTAAAGGAGATCACAGATTTCATCATGGATATTATTTCAGTATGAGAAGGGAAATCCTAAGAATTTCTCTGGTTGATATCCTCTTTTTATATTTGCTGACTTTTCTGGGAAAACAAGAAAGTATTCATAGACTGAATAGAATCCTACAGGATGGCTGAAGACAGACAGTCCACACAAAGTTAAATATGGCATAATATCAGCTCTTTAAGTCTTGCACTTTTGTTTCTAAAGAAGGAGTGCCCAGTATTCATTAAAGTTCTTTTAATGAACAATTATTTGGTCTGTCTTCAGTGATCCATGGGGTCCCCATCAGCCTCCATTTGGCACCAGGTATCTGATATTATTTAACCCATGATCTCTATTCACCTTCAAATTCTAAATCATATAAGGCTTTAAAAGCAATTGTTATGATTTGAGATAAAGGATAAATTGAACTACTTTAAAGATGCATTAAAACTGTGGTTTGCCTCCTGTAAAGAAAGCCAGTCTTAAAGTTAACATCCACAGAAAAGTATACAATGATGCCATCTGATTAGCAGCATTAATATCAAAACTCAGGGAAACGTACCATTTAAATTAAAGTCTGAGGTATCTTTTTAATTCGTGACTTTAATATATACAGAAAAAAATAATAATAAAAAAAGGGGGGGGGGGAGTGCCCCTTCACTAGCATATTAAATGGTGTGCTTAGAAAAAAAAGGCTTATTTGTAAACCTGGTGGAGGTTCTCAAATTTCCGTCAAAGTACTGGTCTAATTAGAACCAAAATCTCCATTATTAAATGACCTTTTCAACATTTCAAAATTATATGGTTTCTCAAGGAAAAAAACAGAACAGGACAAATTCTGTAAAGTTATTTAAAAATATTTTTTGCTGGTAATTTCAAATGTTATGTATTTTCCATTTTCCACCTGGCTCCATGTGCCTTGTTACAAATGAATCCCAAGGCTTAGCTGAACAGAATCTTGCACAGAAATGATAGCACCTCTGAAGAAACTGATGAACCAATTAACTAAAAAGAATATATAGCTGAAATTATGGAGCAGCCCTGGAGCTTAGCAGAAAAAAAAATAAAAATAATACTATTCCCAAATACTTAATACTTAATAATATTAGTAATAATACTTAATTCCCAAATACTTAATAATTCATCTACTGCAGGTGTAGAGCAGTTTCATTCTGAACCTGAGTACAATCAGGTAAAATCATACACATACGGAAAATGGAGCCAAAGATGGAGAGAATAAGGTACAAGAAGAAATCTTGGTTGTGCTGTGACGTGTTTGCTGTCAAGACTGCTTGCCATAAATTGTCAGCTTGATCAAAAGCCATTGTTTTGTTTCTGTGCTATATCTTGTAGCACAGCTTTTATATATATATATATATATATTTTTTTTTTTTTCCTGAATATAGGAAAGAGTCCACCAATTATAATTCTGTGTTAAAATTTAACAAACAAACAAACAAAAAGAAATGTTGGGAAAACAGGAGTTTCTATTAAATTCTATGACTTTTAACACAATTTCAGGACACCCATTTGTCTTTTGCTCAGATTTTCAATGATGAAACTAATGGTTATGATTTTTTTTTGTTTGGTATTGATGGAAAAGTGAAATATTAATATTAAGTGTTTCTTAACATATTTTTATTAAATTCTTATGAGTCTGGAAAAAAAAATGTTCTGTACATCCTAAGGAATAAGGAAAAAGTGATTTGTCCCTTTTATTTTCACTTCAACTTATACATTCTCAAAGACAGAAAAGTGTGGTTCAAAGAAGAGTGGTGTCACCAGCTCAAGAACAAGTAGGACACTAGAGGGATAATTAGTATATAGTCACTCAAATGTTCCAGCAGTCTGATCTCAGCAGTGATGAAAACACAGCCTGCTTCTGTATTTAGGGATCATCAGAAAAATCATCACACCTATTAAGAGTGTACTATTCAAAATAACAAATGAAAATTTCCATGTGTTATTGTATGTAGGACCCAGATATGTATGTTAAATTTCTTTCTTTTCCACTTAAATGACAATATAGCAAAGTGTTCTGTGGATTTTTTTTTTCTATAAAATGTACCAAGACAACATGCATAACTCTTTAGTTGGCTTCCCTCAGTTATTTTGATGTAACCTTCTGATATGCCTCCAAGATTCATGTACATTTTCTAGCATACATGAAGGCAAAGCAGAAATTGTTTTAGGGAGGAGCCTGTTGGTCTAAGAAATTTTGTAGCGGGATGCTTCCAGTAGGTAGATGCTTCCAGTGAAACACATGATTTCTACTTGGTTTTCTCAGGTATGAACTATAAGATTGAGGCACAAATACAATTAACTCTGAAAATCTGCCCAGAGAGTAGTATTCCTCTGAGCCAGAAGATAAAAGGATATTTTTCAGACAGTAGAATTCCAGTGGTCACCTTTCAAAATTTGGCATTGTCAAAACCTGTCAAGCAGCTGTCAGCAAACAAATGTTGAAAGCAAAAGGAATATATATATATATATATATATATATATTTCATTTCTGAGAATGTAAAGGAAAGTGTTTCAAAGCTCTCAACAAATGGCTATTCTTTGATCTAAACACACAGGGAAGTATAACAGCTTCAACTGCTAAAGAAATTATCAGTGTAATCATGTACAACAGCGTGTGGATATTTTTTAATTATATAATATATATGCCCATTGTGCCATTGTGCATCTCACCTCTGCCAAGTCCCCAGAAGACTTGATATTAGGACAAACTTTAACCTGAGCTTTGGAGGTAACTGCTAGTCCCAGCTGGCCCACATGAAGTCAATGAGTGAACTTGCTATACATCTTAAATGTTAGTTTAGCAATAATACAGGAAAGCAATCTGTAGTTTCTTCAGCTACATCTCCCAGTTCTCAAGTAAATTTTAGTTCTTAGAATCTTGTACAAAATGGAGTAACTACCATTGCCATTGTTTGAAAAGATGCAGAATCATAGTGAAATTGAAGAGCACATCATTGGCATCTAACTCCATGAGAGTGCTACAAGCCTGTAACTTAACATCTACTTACACCAGCAGAGGTTTCTCAAAGTGTGACAATGTTCAGGGCACACTTGTTCCTTGTAAATTTCTTTAAATTTGACTTAGTTTACAACTTGGTAAGCAGGTAGAACCCTACCTCTATGTCAACTAAAGCTCTATTCACTGTAAGAAGTGACCCTGAATTCTGCTTCTGGACATGTCAGCTTTATTCCACCTTCTAAATTTCTTTACGAATTGGACCTTAATATTTATGAATGTCCTAATGTCCCACTCATCTTAAATGATTTGATACTTACATATAGATCTACATCAGCAATGGAGATCATCATACAGATCTCTCCATCAACAATGAAAAATGTTAATCCACTTTTTTCTGTTTAGGAAGTAAAAAATAAATAAATTTTATTAATAAATTATGCAAGGCCAAACATGTGTGCCTGATCCAAAACACGTTAATTTTCTATTGAACAATTAAAAGGAAAACAAAGACAATGACTTCAAGTGCAAATGAAAAAATAAAAAATAAATCAGTTTTCTTTAGAGACATGTAAACTTTAAGATCAAAGAAACTGCCTGGTACTGTTATTAAATTTCAGGGAACCAATGCTGTTTTGCAAAACCAATATTCACAACGGAATTTCTACTACATTTTTGCCCTGATTCAATGCTCTAAAAAGTTTGTAATTTCCAGTTTTTGCTGCAAAGAAGTTATCTCAGAGTTGATAATCAAAACAAACAAACAAACAAACAAACAAAAAAAACTGAGAAGCATACTATCTACTTATAGTGAGATATCAATAAGATGAAACAAATAAAGCTCTTAAAATATTGCTGTTGACACCTTTATCCATAAAGAGCTGAGAGGAAAAGGAAAAGAAAAAAAAAAAAAAAGCAGTAAAAATAATATTTTAAAATATTTCATGATGAAGAGACTGCCCTTTGCTGCACAATGGACAAATTAGTCATCTGAGAATAGGGGAAATGCAAGTTGTAGTGTATGATTTGTTCCCCAAACATAAGGAAGAACTGTAGCAATTTTAGGGACCATTAATATACCAGTTCAGGTAATGAATGAAGAAATAATGATGTCCTTTAACAGATAGATTAGCCAAAAATTCTCAATGTGCCAAAGTGCTTTTAATAGTAGCATTCTCTGCACAGTAATATCAATCTGAAATCTGTCTTGTTGATGTATTGAGATAAACTGCTTCTGTGCTTCTGATAAGAATATGAAGATTCTGTGATACCCTTTTGGTGTTATTCATTTGACCGAATAACAGTACTGCACAAAATGCTGACAGCACACTGTGAATGGAGATCCAAGAGTTTTCCATAATGTAGTTCAAGCCAGACAAGAACGAAAAATAAATTCAAGGGTTTAAATATCATCATTAAGAGATTTGGCCATTATGCCATATCTGTATGAAGCTTCCCAAAACACTAAAATTTGATTAGTTAGTGATTTGTTGCTCCAGGACTAGAAGCAACATTTTTTTTTTCCCTCCTAAAATTTAAGTGGCCAAAACCTTCAGGACTCTATGGAAGACAAGTGTTTTCTAGTGTAATTTATTCTAGCATTTGCCTAGAAAATGATCAATGTATTTTATACAAGCCAATCAAGGCATTTGAACTTTGCCTTCACAATTAATTCAAAGTAAAAGAGGGCTGAAGCATTCACATTTCTACATTCATGACTGCAGCTTGTTTGGCCTTACATGGCTTTACATTCAGCTACCATTTGGAGGATTTTCTTTACAGCCACAAGGGCTAGAAGCATTTATCTGAAAATGCAATTTCTGTGCAGGTTTATAACAGGGTAGCAACATCTGTCCTCAGATATGTTACTAGCAATAGTGTCACCAGTTATATCTAAATTGTGCTTTAGCTGGGCACTCAGAATAGCAAGGAGGCCAGAGCCCTGTGGTATACTGCAAGGTACAAGTGTTCTGAAGTTTTGCTATAGTCATTGTGCTGCAGCCAAGAAATGGTAAATGTAAAGCTGAGGTGTCACAATCAAGGTATTTCCAGATGGTGGTTATATACTGGTAAGACCTTATCTGGAATACTATGTACAACTATACCCACTAAGATAAAAAAGGAACTCAAACTAAAAAAAATAGGGCAAGCATGCAACAAAATAAGCAAGAAAGTTAAAGTGGATTGCTTTGTTAATCTTAACAAAACAAAGGCTGAGAGAGGGTATATATTGCCATCAGTAAATGCAGCAGTGGTGGACACTAAGGATGAGTATTAAGACTGATGTTGTCAGAAGAATAAACTGGTAGATATTGACCAAGGGAAAAATTCTTCTGGTAATTAAAAGACATTTCACTAGGTTACAGCAAGGAGCTTATGGAACCAACCTTCATTTAGAGGACTGAGGGCAAAAATATATTTGATAGATCTCGATCCTTTTATGAAGGAACTATATGATGTGTTCCTCCTGATAGCAGGAGAGTGATCCCAATGCATCAATCTTTCTTCCTTTCTGCCTCTACCTTTCCTTCTTAATACCACTTAGCTCACATGTATAACAGCTAAACAGTGGAGCTTGCCTCTGTCATTACCTTCATAGCAGCATCTCGTGCATAGAGTAAAACAAAAATAGTGGAGACATTACAATTCAAAAGCTAAAAAAAAATGTTGTGTTCTGTTACTAAAAAGCCTAACTAAGGAAACAGTATGGCAAATGACAGCCAGGAGGCAGTTGACTTTTGTGGAGTTATACTTTTTTTTTTTTTTTAAGTGCATATATATATATATGCACACAAGATTTTAGTCAACATCAGTTGGCAAATCTATTTAGCTATTCAAATGGATTTTATCTCACAATGTTGATTTCTCACATTTATTTCTACTCACTGTGCATAGAATTGACTTCATTATGCCAATCTTTGCCAATGTTAACTATTTCTAAAGGTTACCAAATACGTAATCATATATGACATGAGAAAGTACTTGCATTTCAACCCCCCCAAGAAACTGAGTTCTGAGTCATTGGTACTTTCTTCTGCTGTAAACTGTAAGTGAAAAACACACCCCAGATGTACATGGTAGAGTAAAATAAATAAATAAATAAATAAATCAGATCTACCATTCTTCTTTATTTGTATATCAAAGAGCTGTGAAGATGTTGCAAGACGGTGTTCATATGCCCTTCTGCCAAAACTTCACGGATACATTCTGACCTCTTCAGATGCTTTTTGTTAAAATGTTTTCAGTTGAATAATGAAAGCCAATGGCTTATGATGCATCTCCTAATTAAGACAAACAGCATTCATTTCCATTTTTAAATGCTATGTATTATTTTGCCTCCATCTTTCTTCTTTTCTGCTTTTCACTGTATCCCAACCATCAAATGTTAGACTTCTGATTCTCCTGCAAACAAAGGCCTGCACAGCTGTTACTTTGCAACAAGCACATTATGGGCCCCATCCAAAGCTCATTGAAGTTACAGTCTTTCAATTGACTTCAAAAGGCTATGGACAGACTTCATTTTTTAAGCTATATCTTAATCTGTGATGCATTTTTAAAGCTGAAAAACCTTTAATGCACTGATGTTTCTGCAATCTATTACAACAGGAGATATTGGAAAGATGTGCAAACAGAAAAAAAAAAAAGAAAAAAGAACGGAGTTAACTTTTCACAAAGTGGTAATACAAAATGTACTCTTATGATACTGCTGCCAACTACTTTTAAAATCCTAATAATGTATTGTTACCCTATGACAATACAGAATAATTTTAAATTCCCATTCATAAGGACTCCAATTATAATCTAATTCAGTTCAGATTAACCATGTTTGATGGCAATTTCCTTAAAAAAAAAAAGCCTAAGATAATGTGCTACAAATATAGTTTCAATGCTAATAAGAGGCAGTTTAACTGTCTAGAGAAGTTCATTCTGACTACATTTTCATTGTAGTGATAAACAGTATATAAAGCATTACATAATAAAGATTACATGTTTAATATAAAAAATGACATTGTAACATACAATTTAGTCAAACCACTGTTTCACTTTGGGTATCCTACTCTTTTAATAAGCAAAAATGTAATTTTTCTATTTCTACACAACTATGACAGAGTTGAAATTGGTGTTAGCAGTGTCACTACAGATGCATCTGCTTCATATCATAATGTAATAGCTATGAAAACCTACAGTAACTTTCAATGTTTAAAACTGCAGCATCTGTAAGCTGGGCATTTTAGTTCATTACCACTTCAGCTGAGTTTTTTTTTTTTTTTTTTTCCTGAAAATTATTCAGTAAACTTTTATGACAGCTTTTGATTTTCACTATATTTTGCAACACTTATTGACATAAGTTGTTTTCTTGTGATAAATGTAAAATGATATGGAGCTACATTGCTTAGACCAGCTGAGGATTTGATCCAAAAAAAAAAAAAAAGATTCTGACATAAAGGCCCTGGCACAAGGGCAAATCAGGAAAACGTATGAAAAAAAAAAAAAAAAAAAAAAAAGATTTCTGCATTAGGTTTTAATCTCATTGAGATCATTAATAGTCATTCCCTTTCACTAGAGGACATGCATTACCATACCTATAATCTTTATTATTAACATCTAGCTAAGATACTTTTCATACATCCAAAAAACAGCAATTATATTCCAGCATTTCTGTAGGATTTTTAACTCTTATATAAAAATTTATGACTGAATGAAATCATCTGATTGATACATAACAGTAACAACCAAAATCTCATTTCCTGAAAAAAAACAAAAACAAAAAAAAAAAACTGTCAGTTTGGATTGTGTGTTATTTGGAGAGCTAAAAAGGACTAAAAGGGGATTCCTCCTAAACTGTGCTATGCAAACAAGAATGACCAGAAATTAGCCAAGTTATGACTGACAGATGTGATGAAAGAGACCCAAGTGGAAGTTTGTTCTGTTTTATATGAAACAGAGATTAGGGCATTGGTCTCCTTTAACTGCAAATAGCCTATATAGCTAACTACAGGGACAAAATGTTCTCAATGAAGTTGTTCTGTTAATTTTCAGAAAAACAAAACAAAACAAAAAAAAAAACAAAAAAACAAACAACACTCTTTAAACCAGATTAACTGTATGATAGTCACAAAATGGTTCTGAACATTGCCCAAGATACAGAAGACCTAGACCTGAATTCCCACTCAGAATGAGAGACACGAAGCAAGATTTTGAACTTATATCTTCTTCTCTAACAAACATTGTAACTAAGATGACTGAGTTCTCTCTAACACCAAAAATTCTGTCACTGACTGAGTTAAATATAATATGCTTTTTTCTTTTGCTGAGCCAAACCTATCCAAAGAGAAACAGAACTCTGTTTCAAGAGAAAGACTCAGAGTTGTGTCTTGGAACAAGCTGAAGCTATGGTGAAGATACATTTATAAATCTTTTCTTATTAATAATTCTATCTAATATCCTTAATCTGTGTAAATTACTCTGATGAAGTTAACACATTTTGGATAAACATTTGATTTGATTAATCTTCCTGAATTGTTGACTATCACTCATACTTTTTGAAGACTTTCTCTTCTTAATGATTAAACTGAAATGAAATCCTGCAATTTTCTCCAAATTTGAATCCAATCAGTAATTTCCATTGTTTTTTTTTCCCAATGGTATAAATCTAATCCATTCTGAAGGGAAAATGGGGATGCTAACAAAACAGATTTTAAAAGAATGGAATAAAAGGATTTATTCATTCTGTAAACTATTGAGCATGTCCCTTTGGTTACTGTCATTCTTAAAGTCCTTTTAGTATTGGGAATCTCATGTTTCAAATGAATTACTCACTGATGACAAAAGAGAGATTAAAAGCCTTTTGGGCTTTGGTTACTACGCCCCTGCTCCTGGAAGGCAGAGGGTTATATCACTGACCAGCAGATGGAGACACAGTATACTTCTTGGAAATTGATCTGCAGCTCAAGGTCCAAGTAGCCTTACAGTTCTACTGATAGTGGCTTTGCAATTAATTAATGGAACAGGTTATCTCAATCCAATCCCAAATCCATTTTTGGAGTTTTCCTCAATCATAAATTATTCTGGATACTAGCAAATACCACTCTAAATATTCAAGTTGCTTTGATAGAGGCAGTTTTAATTTTAAGCATGATTTTGTTGATATACTTGTATAATAATAAGATGGATAAATATTTAACTATCATCTTTCTATGACAAATAATTTCTAATAAAAAGAGTTTGTTTGTTTGTTTTTTTAAATAAATCTATTCATCTGGTTACATGATAATGGAGATACTAGACTCTCACCCACTCATGGTTTTGAGTGCGAGTCTTATAAATTCAAAAACTTGTGTGTGTGGTTTTTTTATTGTTGTTGTTTTTGTTTTTGTTGGTGGTGTTTTTTTCCTCATCTGCACACTCTCCAATAGTTTTATTTGTGTATCCCAAATGAATACTTGAAGAGCTACTTTGGTGCTCTTCGGTGGTATTTGGAACTACTTTTTGAAATGATACTACCTATACCAGTTCAAATTTTAACTTCTCTCAATGCTCCTTAACTTGAAAATATTTTTCTACAAATACCACCTTCCATAAATTCAACAATATTAATAGTCACTGAAAACAAGAGTTTTAAAATGGATTAATTGAAACAATCTTTTAAAACAGCCAAAACACTGATTTTCCATTGGGTACAACCATGAAGAATCTTGAAATGATTCATCAGCAAGCTCTGAACCCTGTGCCTCCAGATACTCAACACAGAGTTTAATCAGTTGTATCAAATAGCATCAGCATTTTCTTTTATTCTCCTCTTGGCTTCAGAGAAATACTGACTAGCCATTCTCTCAAGAAGCAGAAAACAGCCAAAGACTGATACATTCATTCTAAATGTAAGTTGTAAGTTGGACATCAGTTGTTCTAGACACTTGAATTCTTTATTATGCTGTTTTCTATCAGATTTTCCATACAGATTCTGAATTAAATTACATGATAAATTCTGGAGAATTGCAACGCTGTCTTCTCATGTATGATTTGAAACCTAAGTAAATAGCCAAGATGGGAACAAAGAGAAATAAGACACAGTTTACTGTTATGCAGTGAATCTGCTGTGACTGTTTCTCTCATGGCTGGATGAAAATGGCTCAGCCAGGAGGTTTGGCAGCAGTCAGAAAACAGCTAGAAATCTGAACGATCAATAACAAGAAGACCTTTTCAAAGTGCATGAACTGAATTTCTGGAGTTCTGCATTCACAGAGGTTTGAATCAGCTTTATGGCACCAGAATTCAAACTACTCATGACTAAATAGATCATAGTGGTAGGAAGTAACAAGTATGAGACAGTGGGTCTTGTGATTAAAGATGAAGGGGGAGAAGCACACAGCATGTTTCTGAGCATGCCATAGAAACTTTCACTGTCTCTTTTCTACAAAATATTGAAAACACTGTTGAAATGCAACTTAGTTCTTGTAGAGTCCTCCTCTAACACACTGGCTAGAACCAGAAAATTCAGTCACCATGCGTCCATAAGCTCTGGGGTCCACAGCAGATCTAGAAACTATGACAAATCAATACAAAAAGTTCACTTGTCTTTGATTCTTATGACTCCACAGAAGCATCTTCCTCATTCTAATAGGAGCAGTCAGAGGAAGCAGAAGTCACACACAACTTATGTGAATGTTTTGATTACATTTGCCACAGGTTCATGCACACAATTCCTCTCACTTCCATCCCATTTCTCAAGAGCCTTAAATTTTCTTATGAAAGGAACCCTCACCTTTTAGTTAGTTCTATTTTTGAAATCCACCTGCTAATGCCTACTTGTCTTGTTGACAACAAGATTCATTTTAGTAGTGTTCTCCTGATCTGAACTAGAACACTAATGTAGTTCTAGCTACTGATTACTTGCCACACTGTCAAAAGAGTGGATTATTGTTACTGTGAAAAGGCTATAATTTCAGATACATATAACTTTACCAGCCCTTAACCTCCTTGATGTTTTCCCAGTCAACTAAATATATCATTCTGAAGGAATGTATGGGGAAAAGAAAAAAAAATAAATGTTTTTAACTAAATTAATGTAGCTGTTACAGAGGCAGAGTAAATGAATTTGTATAGATGTGATTTTTTTTTTTATAGATGCATTTTTTTCTAGCAACATTTTAATTGAGGATTTGTAGCACAACTGTGATTTAAGGCAGAATACAGAGCAAATATTTTTTGCTCCTGTTAACAAAATCAATTCATTTTGGCCCAGTTGACAGTTATGTACATGTGTTCAGAAGATACTTAGCAGAACTTCACAGTTTATTTTCTCAAGGACTTTCCCTGGGCATAGTCTGGCATGAATGACAATATGGACTAGGGGTACAGAAACAGATTGTGAATAGATTGCTAGTGAACATGGAGAAAACAGAGTTGGAAAATAGAGGGAATGGATGAGTGAGAAATGGAAGAGTACATGTACTTCCAATTCTTAATGGAAGCAGCCATTGAAGAAAGAAGAACACTAAAATTTACTGAACAAATAAGCCAATAGAAGCCACAAGAAGCTAAGGGAAGAATAAAGCAGAAAGCTGGAACAGGGACAGCATGGTAGGAATGAGGCAGACTATGCAACACTTTGCCCCTCTTTCCTACCCGAGTGTATAAACCAGCTTTCAAGTACAGTGTGTTAGTGACACACAGCTATAGTCTTTTTGGATGGCAAATGACTCTATGTACCAGTATTTCCTAGAAACATGAGAGATTCAGGTATCAACCTAAAAAGAACATTATTTTATATAGAACCTCAGAATATGTGTTGAACCTTATAAAAATTTGTTTTAAAACTTCTCAGGGGATTGGTGATAAAGATTAATGGATTTTCTACCCTTCCTGCATGATTGTCTCTGAAAAAGTTCAACATATTTTCTTTGAAAATAATGACAAATTTGTGTAGCCTAAACTGTTCCAGTTTTCTTTGGAAGGAATTATGTGTGCAAAGTATTTAATTTATATTGGATAAATAGTGGATTCAAAGATGTATCATTTTGTTACTTCATTGAAACTCTCCTAATAAAATTAACAATTTAAAAGTCCTTTCTGATGGTAAAAGTAATGTGGATACAACCATTCACAAAGTGAACAGAAATAGAATTTCATCTATTAATACTGAAAACATGATTTCATTCAAATCATTATCAGTCACTGAATTTTTCACTGAATGAAATCTTTGTTTATGACCTGGCAGGTCATAATAACAAACAAGCCACTTTTACTACCATCATGTTCTAAGATACTATTATTATTATAATTATCATCACCATCATCCTAATTGAAAAAAAGAAAGAAAAAAAAAACACATGAGGACCATTGTCAGCTATTACATTTTTTTGGCTTTTCAACAGAACCTGAAATGTACTGAAGTGTACTAGGAACTGTGATTTTTGTATATTGTGTATTTTAGCTTCAGTCCTTGAGTTTGATCTTTCTGACTTCAAATATCTGTGCCCAAAATGTTACATTTAATTCTCTTCACTTAAGAGAACGAAGGTGATATTAGAGCTGTGTCTATGACATAGACAGCGTCTATGTCATTCATTAATTCTCTAATGATAGGAGAATTTCAAAAAACTAGCTGTTGTTAGAGTGGAACAAATCAGACTTAAAGAGCTGGTGAGTCTGACTTTTTATTTGCTGAATTTTACCTTCAGCAAATACTGCTGAACAAATCCTTTTTTTCCCCAAAGGGATGGCTAAAGCTGATTTGGGTTTGAATCTATGTCAATATTTTTACTTCAGACAAATAAGAGTGATTAAGATATGGTTAAAATAAGTTTGTCAAATCTGTCTTAATTAACAAAATGAATTCTGAATTATTCAAGCAGACAAATGAAAATATAGATAGCAATAACTTTTCACATTCCTAACATTTCAAATATATTTCAGTTTTTAAAAAATATAAGGAAAATGAGCTTTGCTGTAGCAGCTTCAGCATGGAGTAAAAATGTATTTACATCTACACTTTAACTCTTTGGAAAGGGTTAACAGTGAACATTTTGAGCAGTGATGTTTAAGAAAGTGGTATAAGTTAACCTTTATGCCCATCAACGCAAAGTCATTCCTTGTTCCGTGGTCACACTTTAGTTACAATAAAGTATGCTTATGGAACACATAGTCAAAACTTGTTGTCAATTATTTAGTATTCCCATAAACCATTAGATGGTCAAAAATATCTTTAATTGATTCCATCTCTACCTACACTACTTATTATTTATTAGTATAACAAACTTCTCCATGGGAACAGCTAATTGTACCTCCCTAGTGGCCACTTCAAGTGGAATAAGCATTGCACAGTGCTGCCTAAGATACTGCTGAAAGGTCTTCAGCATTTGGGATTTGATTAAAACTGTATTACATGTACACATCAGCAACTATTGCTAAAACAAAACGCTAATTTAAAAAATTCTTCTGCTATACTGCTTAACACAATTGAAAACCCTTGCATGCATGGAAAGAGGAGGGCGGGGGAGTCTGCTATCTCTATTTTTTTCCCCCTCAGACAATAATTTTGTGATAGAAATAATATAGCATTCTCTTGTACAATGAGAAGGGAAAGTGTGAACTCTACCAGCTGCACAGTGGGAGAGACCTTTCCTCTGACATACATGTTGCACAGCCAGCTACTGCTGTCTAAGCGGCATGTTTTTGTTTCCTTTTTTTTTTTTTTTTTTTTTTTAAAGACATAATTGTTAATCTGTTCTATAGTAGAAAAGACAGATGTTATGGAAATAGTAAGCCACATTCTGCTTAGATTGTTCTGTGACAACACATTCCATAGGCAATGCTTCACAAAGAAAGATTTGGACAATAAAGCATCCATTTTGGGGCTTGCAGGTGAGTTGCAAATACTACTAAACAATATCAATATAATAGCATTGTAAGCATATTATAACACAATTAAAGTGTTCAAAATTCTATGTAAGGAATAGCAAACGATTTCTAAAGTGACCAACATAAATCAAGATTTACAAATATATTATAGGCTGATTATTTATTTATTTATTTATTTATTTATTTATTTATTAATGAACAGCTATTCTCTATATTTAAAATAATATCTTCCTTAATCAAATTCAGAGGCCTTTTCCTGAAATGAGCAATCTGTGAAAGTGTCCAAAGATGTGATTCAAAATATAGCTGTCTGGTTGAGATTACTCGTAGTTCTTTTTCTGCTTTAAGGCAAATGGCATATCTGGAAATGATCTTCAGGCAATTGCTATGAGACACTTTTCAAAAAATGGATTTTAATCCTGAAGAAAAGAGACCCACATCCCTTTCTGCTGCCTGGACCACATAAATGTAACCACAGCAATGGATTTAGGTCATAGAAAAACAAGGAAATCTTCTCATCCAAAACAGTATCATGAATTTGTTCAGAATTATCATGGATAGCACTGTAGACTCATATGACCTTGAAGGTATGAGTGTTAGTAATACCAAAGGTGAAAATAAACTCTGTCAAAACATTGGTGAACCTGCAAGTGAAACCACCACCATTGTTTACAGTTGGAGGTGCCATGTCCCAGTCCAGATGTTGGCCATGGATAAGGGTACATTGACTATAAATGACTATATAGTCATTTAACTCATATTGTCCTCCATTTGAAATATCCTACTTAATGTTCCAAATAAAATGAGAATAACTTTTTCATTTTTTCTTACTCTACCTTTTCTTCTTCTAATGTTTAGGAGGAAAGAATAAATTAATGATACATGCTATTAAACTCAAAAACTAAAAACTTTTGTGAAAATGAAATTTTTTTAAATACTTTTGCTGTGATATTAAGGATTTCTCAAAAAAAAAAAAAAAAAAAAAAGTCCTTAAGTAGTAAACTAGAATTTAAACTGCCAGGATCCTCCAGACATTAAAACTAAGTAATGAAGAGCAAAGAAGAGATTAAAAAGGGAACAAAAATTCAAGTGAAAGTAATTAGTGGAGAAAGCAGCTGAGTTACTAGATGTGGTGGACAAACACTGAAGCAGAAGTTAAAAGCAAAACATTAAGTTTTAGAGAGAAGAGAGAAACTAAAGCTACTTAATAGTCATCAGCATAAAGTGACAGGAATAACAAAGTTTTAATTTTGAAAAAGAAATATCTTACTCTCTACACATGAATTAAAATGTAGGTTTTGGTTGTAAACATTTGTTTCATATATTAGGTTAATGTCCTGTATTTCAAATATATAGCCAAGTCCTCTAAAATTGGAGACTTACGTTTTCACCTGTTATAAAATGACACAGTTTCACTGGAGTTGGTAGAGTTTCCCAGTCAGAGGGTGTGGCTCTTAATATTCATGGCACAATGTCACCCACTGAGATTGCAGTAGGTATCTAATGTGCCACACTTGCCACTCAGCTGTGATTGCATTAACTTACCATCTCCTAAGTGCAGGAAGGATCATGGAGTGGTAAATGCTGAGAATATAATGGTTTGTGCAGTAAGAGAGTTGCCACCTGATTCCCATGGAATCATTACTAACACCAGCAGAATAAAACTGAAATTAAACACCTTACCAATTGTCCTTGTGGCTCCTCTCTCTGACAGAGGAAAAAGGTGTACCTGTGAGGTGACGATGGATATCTTACACAACTCCCACACCCAGATAGAGTTTCTGCTTTTGTGCAGCCCAACATCACTGGACACTCACTGTAGAATTGCTCTGCACATGCACAATATTACTAAACAGAACATTTACAGTAGGGCTGCCCATACATAGTATCAAACTTTCTGCACTGGCCATGATGTGTCCTTCATATTGGGTGCCCCAGACACATGGGACCAGGTCTTGATATTGCACAGAGGCTGATGCCCACCACAGCAAATAGGGAATGTTACAAAGGGAAAAAGGTTCTTATTTCACTATTGCTAAAACAGCCTTAAATGTAATTTTAGGACAAATATTCCACTTTATGACTTTAACCATTTTTAAAAGAATAGCAGGCATTTAGATAATTCCATTAGCTTATTTTCTGCAAAATCTCCCAGCCTAATTTTGATTTAAGTTATTTTCCTGTATATGAGGCAGCAGAGTATAACAGATACTTCTGTACCCCTAGTGCCTGTACCTGTTGCAATCACTACTGCTTCTGATTTCTCCTATGAGAATAGTACCAGCATGTATAAAACATTTATATTTATTATTTAGATTTATTTTTACCGGCTATAATGTGTGGGTAGCTTGCAACAATATAAATCATAAATAACTTTTTAATGCTTTTGTAGTCACCATGAATTTAGAAATTAAAATAAGCTTAGAATCATCACTGCTTCTCTTCTGTTTTTGTTGTTGTTGTTGTCATTGTTTTTATCTACAGAAAACAACCCTTCCATTAGATTCCAAAAATGAATGAGATATGTAAAAGACTTTTAACAAAATTGTTTTTGAATAACAGTCTGTATTTTTCAACATTTTCAGTAATCACTTCTACGAACAATTTTATTTCAAAATCCGTTGAAATCTGCTGTTTTATTTTGATCCTATTTATAATGAGGGAAGGAGGAGTTAAAACATAGGTTTGTAATTGATCCCATTATTACCTCTAGGAATGTTGTTTTGACAGCAGTAGACTGACTCCATCAACACTTACTAGATGATCTTTGCCATGTCTTTTAATGGCCATACAGCCAATTCAATAAAAGTAGCATATTAATATATGCCTCCACCTTAGATGTTTTATGAGGTATAATTTTATTAGCTTTGCTGTAAAAGTAGAATTAATCAAAAGGATCAAAATGTTCATCCTATAAAATTTCAGCACCTTGTGCTGAAAAGTTTCAGTATATATTTTAACCCTGTCAATAAGACAATAAATTACAAAAGCACAAATACTTTATGAAAACAAAAAAAAAAATTGTCAGATTGAAGATGCTCATAAACTGTGCTTTCCAGTGAGAATGGAACAAAAGAATCACTGAAAAAGCATCTCTGAAAGGCATGAGCTTTAGAACTAGGGAGAAAATGTTCTCTTCTTGAGAAGAAATCTAAAAGTAGAAACTACTTTAGACTATCACTTTGCCAAACAAACTTGCTTTCTTTACCTAACACTTATTTAAAACTTTCCCCTATAGCCTGAAAAATACAATTTTGTGTATTCTGAATACCCCAAAATAGGGGAAAGGCTCCATAAAATCCAGGCAAACCACTTGATTTTGTACAGATTAACATATCTGGCTTGATCATAATGGTAGAAATATGGAAAACCAGTGGGAATTGTTTTGCTGTTATTAGGACTCACTATAAATAAAATATGAAGCATATACTCCAAGAAAATAATCTCCACTATGATTACAAAGAGATATCTAAATGAAGAGAGGTTTCTCTTGCTTACAGAGTATACTGAAACAGAAAAACATTGTAAACAAGCTTTACCAATCCAACTTTTTCTGAAAATGTAATGAATTTTACAATAGAATATTGTTTTCAGCCTTGAGCACCCCCAATTGATGCCCAGATAGTCTCTCTATTAATTTACTCCAAATATGCACTCTAAAAAAAAGCAAAATACATAAAAAATGAAAGAATCACTGATAAAAAAAAAAAAAAAAAAAAAAAAAAAAAAAAAAAAAAACAACAACAACAAAAGCAAGCTATCAAGACTTACTGGCAGAAAAGAAGGGAAATGGATATTTTCAAAATACACAAAAACTCTGCTTAAATGCTGTATCTGAAAGTCCTTCTATTTAAAGGACTAGTTACTATACTGAAAAATCTAGAAGAGGTATCAAACAGTATGCTCACTAGCCAAAGACAGAGTAGGGGTTATTAACTTTAATAAAGGGCTTTAAATACATGAAACTGTGACAACCAAATGTTTGGTAGTAGAAACTCTGGATTCATAAAAACTAAAGTCTGATTTTTACATACTTAGGAATACTTTTATCTGTATTTATTACACTGTACTATTAATAATGTTAAATAAATTGAAAGTAATCTTATCCATATAACCTATTAGCTACCCCTCAGTAATAATTCCAAATTTGATAAATCATTAGTAAAACTGTCTAAAAAAAGAAACCACGTTTCCCAAATCATCACACTTTCTGAGACACTTTTCAATTACCTCTGCCCAGTTGCCTGTGATGTCTCATCAGTAAAATATTATGCCTATCACATTAAAGTCTTGTTTGTTACCAGGACAAATCATAGAATCATAGAATGGCTTGGGTTGGAAGGCACCTTAAAGATTATTTAGTTCTAACCCCCTTCCATGGGCAGGAATGCCACACAGTAGACCAGGTTGCCCAGGGCCTCATACAACCTGGTCCTGAACACCTCCAGGGATGGGAAAAATGAGATATCCCTTCATGGGATATGGCCTTTGTAGCAACAGCAGTTGTTTGAGCTATCCCTGCCTCTCAGTGGCAGCGAAGTCTCCAAGAGTCCTCAACTCCCTACCAATATTCTTTCCCTTCTCTGGGCAACTTTAAAACAGCAAACATATACTTCTCCATATTCTGAAGAAGGTGCTAAATTTCCATTTTCCCTAATCCAAAATCTCTCATTTAATTAATTTTATGCTTCCCATTTTAGCCTGGGGTCAGGTTATGCATCCGTTTAATCCCTAAATCAGTTTTCATCTACCAATCATTTATTTGTCACTTTTCCCTCAATTTACCAGTGCAACTCCACAGCTTCTTTTATCACCTGAAAATCGGATATAGCAGGGCTTAAATCTTCTCAACCACATGACAGGAGAAATCAACACATTTTTTTTCACAAAAAAAATGCCTTCTCCTTAATAACACCTCAAAATCCCCTACAAAAAGAGAAAACATAGATGAGGTGACCTTACATGAAGAATCCCAGCAGTGATACAGGAGATGTCTATCTTTCCTTTCTGTAGAGGGCACAACACTAGGGGATATTCAACAGGTTCACTTGAACACTATTACTCTAAACAGAACAATAATAATTACCAACAGTAATTATTATAAGCAAGATATCACATGGACTAGGTAGAAAAGTCCTCATCATTAAAATCACTAAAAATTAGTGATACTGATTAGTTCTTGCCCATATATTAAATATACAAAAAAAAAAAAAAAAAAAAAAAAAAAGTCTATAAAGATGTAATGGCTACTGTAATATTAAGCTACTTTTTCTTTTTTTTAATGACCTCAGAGTTCTGTTATCATGTTTAAATGTTTAATGGAGAGTTTACTACTACTCAATTCTTAATCACTTTAAAATATTACTCTCGCTTCCTTTGGAGAGAAAAAAGGATGAGAATTTTTTTTTTTTTTTTTTTTTGGGGGGGGGGAGGTGGGATTTAATTGTACAAGTCCACTAAAATATCTTACACCTTACACATAGGCTTTAATATTATTCTTTAAATAAGAATTTTTATAGATCTATTAAGTTCTGCTTTTGTTTGTGCTTTGGATATTTTGGAAAGAAGTTAATCCTGGATTGTAAATTAGTATTATAGTATCCATCACTTTATTTTTCTATGAAAATGTTACCAAAAAAAAAAAAAAAAAAAAAGCCAACAGAAATCAGTTTCTATTTTTTTAGCCTTTAATTCTAGAAGCAAATATGTAAGAGGATTCTACATATATGTCTCATATTTTCCCTAAGGCTTCAGTTCATATTTCAGAAATAAAATAGAGATTTCAGTTATCCCACTGTTTTTGTACAAAATGTAAAAAGGAATACCCAGAATTTTCCATTTGGGGAAATCTTACTCCTGTAAAATAATCTTTATAAAAGTGCATTTAAAATGTAGTAATATAAAAATGTTTCTAAATGCATATACACATATATAGGTATATATATACATTGTCACAAATGCATTCCTCTCAAACACTGAAATCCTCAATTCACATCTTCTTCTTAATAGCGATCTAGAATAAAAATATTTTTACTCTGGAGATGACCATGACTGTCTCATTTGCTTTATAGGCACCTCAGCAAGCTCAATAGCTGCAGAGAGGCAAAGGGACATTTCAGAGTCCATTATTTCTTTGCATTGCAGCTCCGGGGAGTAACAGGAACAAATGTACTCCCAATGAAAAGAAGCCACCTATCTGTCAATGTCTAGTCTAACTGATGGCTTCTAGAAGACATTAAAAAAATGCAATAAACAAGACCAAATTAAATTATAGAGAGCAATGGGGAAACTGGGTATAGATCTACCTCTTGGCTGTAACAAGTGTTATCTCCCATCCATCCATCCATCCATCCATCCATCCATCCATCCATCCATCCATCCATCCATCCATCCATCCATCCACGGATTATGTAGCTCACAAATACTTTAGCTGATCAGCAGATTTTGTTAGCTAGTGTCATTATCAATCAGACTTGAAGCCATAAGGACAAAATGTCTTCTGTATTTAAAAGAATGTTACCAAACAATGTTGCATAGGAATGTTACCCAGATAACACAAAGTAATAAGAAGTTGAAAGCTGCTACCCTTCCATGTACTTTTGGAAAATACAAGTTGTGTTTCTTATCTGCCCAAAACATATCCAGGAATAAGTCTGTGAAGACTTTTACACTAATCACAAATTAATTCTGCTATAAAATAATACTCGTAACAGTCTGGCTGTTCTATACGTGTGTTGAACTCCACTTCTGTCCTGAGGAAGAGGAAAAATAAAAATTTAGGGGAGATAGAACAGGAAGGTACAATAGATTACTAGCAACAGCCTCCTGCTTGCTTCCTTTAGAGTCCTTGAGGACTATTAGAACCCACCTATAGTGGGAGAAGGAGCAGTTACTATTCTTTTAAAATTAATTTGTGAATATTTTCTTTTAAAGTTTCTGAGACAGGTGATTAGTAAGCTAAACATGTGTATTGACCTGTCTGCTGAGGTGACTTTCATTTTTTCCAAGCAGCAGTGGGGTCCAGCTTGGAGAAAGGTTGATAGAGTCAGTTATTGACTACCTTAGTGACAGCATTCACCAGCAATAATAACTTATAAGCAGACACATTGATTATACTTCCTTCTGCTATATTTCAAATATTTCAGTGTATTTTCTAAAAAGCATTAAATAAATAAAATAAAATAAAATAAAATAAAATAAAATAAAATAAAATAAAATAATAAAATTAAATAAAATAAAAGTGGAAGTATTAATTTGGGAAACACCATCCAAATAGGTTAGATTCTTTAATTTGATTATTTTGGGGACGAGTATTTTCAAACTGTAGGTGGATGAAATCCCTCTGAATTCCAGAATGGTCCCTGTTTTCAAAAGTTATCCACCAATAGATACTAGGAGTCTAAATATAATAAAATCTGATTTTAACACGGAAAGATATATTCTGTTGTCACGTCATAGGTATTTGTTATTTTCTGAAATATTTATTACAAAATTAGGTAGTGTTTGGAATGCCTTTCCTTCAATTAAAAAGAAAGTGAAAAAGTTAAAGGTTATGTATTTTGCCTTTTAACCCATCAATTTAATCAATGGAGTTAAAGTTTTATATCTTGCATGAATCTCTTGCTAATATTCTTTCTCATGGCAAAACATATCTGAATTCATATGTAGTCTTATCAGCGTCAATGCCACTCAGTACTGTATGACGCAGAGAGCTCCAAATAAGTTTGCTTTGAAAATAAAAACTCCAGAATAACCTGTGAAAGAGACTCACCAACAGGTAATTAGCTCTATTTCTGGGCATGTATTTGTGCAACACCATATGAATTCCTGGAGAGCCTGCCCAGGTTTCTCTGTCATAGGGAACACTCCTCTGCAGACACTTCCTTAGCTAGTCAGTTGTTCAGTTGTCATAATTAACAATGGGCATTGTTAATCAGCATAAGGATGTCCTGGCTCTGCACAATAATAGGGACATATCCAGTCAATGCCACGAATGGGAGCAGCGACATAGAAATGCTGCTGCAATCAAGTCAGGTGACACAAAGTGCATGAACTATACAGGTGGTGCTAATGGGAGAGGCTATCCACCCTAAGTAAATCTACCCCTGGGTAATACTTTATTCTGTGCCTAGCAAACAGGATACTGGGCAATAGGCAATAACTTTTTACAGACTCCTGACTGTAGGTATGCTTAAAAGAGATATTTTGCTGGGTTTTACTATCGTTGAACCATATTTGCTCTTCTGACCCCACTGGCTTCAGAAAGGACTTTTTACTGAGTAAGGTTCAATTCACTTTCAGTAAAGGTGGCAGAATCTGATCCAAAGGGATTTAAGCAAACTTGTTACAAAGTGCTGTGGGTTTTCTTATTGTTTGATTCATGCTTTTACTGCTTTCCCTTTTAACACTAGGTTTAAATTTAAGTGTCATTTCCAAAGAAATAGCTATGATAATCTGTGGTGAGCTGATTAATAGCACTTACGCAAATTTCAATGACCACAAAGTTGTGAATGTGTCTGTGTGAGTGATCTACTTCTTATAAAGTAAATGAGTCTTCTTTCACATGTTTAATAATACTCAGAATTCTCTTCTCCTCCTCCCTTCTGCATTCACTCTGAAGTCCTCTCCTTCTCTCGTTTGTTGTTGTTGTGGCAAAGTTATTTTTTTCTTCACTATTTCCACTCACCCACAGTTAATCATTTATGGCCTTTTCCACTGCAAACGTGTAGAAAACACGTAAAAAGGAAGCATGTTATCACACAATCAGCAACTCCGATTACAGTTTGATCAGAACTGACATCACTGTGGTTTCATTAGTGATATTAGATAAGTGCAATCTATTTTCAATCTTTTTTTTTTCTTTCTTTTGCAATGTCAAAAAAGACACTCACCCTGTCCCAACTGGTTCTATTTGACAGTGACAGGACTGCATACAGGATTCCTTTCACTTATCATCTCAAGACCATTTTACATGCCATACAAATCAAATCTACACATCTCTCACCATCTCTATCAACCTGCCCAGACAAAGGATTGGAAGCATTACAACCTTTGACTTGTTAACTTATTTTTCTCTCTTTACAGCCTAAAGCAACTCTTAAAATGTAGAGGATGTATGTGCAAACAAGAAAGTTTTGCAATATGAGTACTGGGGCAGAGAAACACTCCCACCAACAAGATTTGTCAATGCAGATAACATTCTCCCCCTTGTATTTCACGTTACACATTCTATCCTACATTTGGCAGCTAATATAAAATAGGTACATATCCCAGTAAACCTTGATTTAATTCTTAATGTTTTTATTTTATTTTTTATTTCTGCAATTCCAACAAGGGAATGAGTCAAATGGGGCACTGGAATCCCTTAAGAAAACAGTGATTTGTCTAGTAAAATAACCATTATTAATTATAAGTTACCTATTTTTCATTCTATAATGCTTCTATGGCACTCTTAAAAAGGAATGGACCAGACCAATAGCCACTAAAAAGATTCTTCAAATTTACCTTTTTCATAAGACTTTTTTTTTCCCTGTTCACATTCATGAAAACTAATGCCATCCTGAGTTTCATTAAGAGACTGTTTCTTCCTCGGATATTTTCAACTAGACTGAATCAGGAACACACATTCACAGGGCATGCTTCTTGAGAGGAACCTGAGAAAATCCAAAGATCCTGGGAAAGCCAAGGGAGATGAAACTTCATGATCCTCTTAGGGCACAACCTGGGGGAAGTGTTTTAAAGCTCTGTAGGTGCTTAAGAGCTCACCTACTGGAATGTTTGGATAGCAAACATAACAATTTAACGTTTGGTGGTTAAATTAAGCCATTGTTTGCTGTGAGCTGGGAAGACAGACCAGGAAAATAAATATTCTGTACCTTGACTGGTTTCTCATCTTGCTCCCCAAGTAGTTTCTGCTAGGCCTGTCAGAGACATGATGCAGTACTAGATGGAGCCAAGGTACAAGCTAGTGCAGTAGCTCTTCTGGGCTTACTACTCTTGTACTCCAAAGTTCAACATCATGACAAAGGATATTTGTAGCTGCTGCAAGAGTATACCCTGAATTTACAGCACAGACACCCAGAATTAAAAACAGTAATGGATGTTCTCGTACCAAACTGGTTGGGAAGTGAGTGGGATCCAAAATCAAATCCAATTTAAATATACAAGTGGTCATGCACTAGGCAGTCAGCCACATCTATACTACTTATATCAATAATAATTATACTGTCAAGTGAAAAGACTTTGGATAAGAAGACAGACTGGGTGTAAGGTAACATTAAGTTTTCATATGTATTATTTGGTATGATATTCACAATGAATTGTATATATTAAATCTTTCATAGAAGCTATATTCCTTCTACAAAGACAGGGAGGGAAAGTTCCTGCTTTCCATAAAAGGAAGGAAAGGAAGCTGGAGAAGATGAAACATTGATTTTGGATGAATATAGAATTCGGTCACATATGCAAATCATATAGAGATAGAGGAATATTCAGTGTGGGTAGGTAGCAGCAGGCAGAAAAGCAGCCCTCCTCCACAACAGCTCTAAAGCAAAACAACAAAACACAGTTCAGCTCTTCCTGCCTTGATAAGAAGAAAGGCCATCTGGAGATTTACCATAGGTACGACTTTTTTGTTAAATTGAGAGACTTGAAATACCAGGAGAAACCAGGAAAGAAAGTCGAGAGTTCAAAACACAGAGTGAAATATAGTAAAGGCAAACACTGCAGCCCCACATAAGTAAGTACTGGTCAAAGTCCTCTGCATGGAGGCAAATAGATAGCTCCTCCTTAGTCCCATCAGCCTTAAAACCTCAGCTGGATATACCACCTGCACAGACGCTGCACCTCTCTTTTACTCATATATGTATCTTTCCATAATCACCTCCTTTCATTTACCTATAACCTCTATTCTCATACAGACACACCTATTCTTTGATCTTCATTCAGGTCTTTCCCCCACTCACCTACACTTCTCATTAGCACATACAAGATGCATCTGACTAGAGGAAGGATTTCTGTCTGAAATGGGAGTTCAGCTATGTGAAGGAAGAGGCTAGGGTTTGGGGAGAGGAGGAGATTAACATTTTTAACAATACAGTAGCTTTGGGAAGCGGATACATGTCTGAGTGGGGAAGGAGGTGGGAACACTTAAGTGGGAGAGCTACAAAGATATTTTCATACAGGTGAAGATAAACACAGTAAAACTATTAAAGTCTAATTTTGGAAAAACTTCTTAGAAGCTATTCCCGGCTAATTATTTTCCAGTAATAAGTGAATAGAATAGTAAATGTTATTAGAATAATTTACTATTCATCAAGAATAATAAATGAATAGGATAATTCATTATTCCCACATCCTTGTTCTTTGCAAGCTCTGGCAAGCTAAACTAGAGCACCAGAAGGAGCGTCTCAGGAAGAACAGGGAAACAATGCACATGAAACCTGGAAAAGAGGTTTTAGTTTTAGGTGAAAAGTTCATGTATCTGACAGCATTTTATAACTGTGCTACAGACAAGAACTACCTTTTAAGCCATGTACTCCATACTCCGTAGTCCATAAAATTCACTTTGCTTGCTACAGCATAGAGATCCAAAACTATGGAATAGGACTATGATGTTTTCATGCAGGTAGTATTTTTTCAAAGTTATTTCAGTATTTCCCAGACACACTTTTGTTAGCATAAACAGGTTGAGCAAACTGATATGGTATTGGCAGACAGAAATAAAAAATAATAACAGCCTACATCCAATTCTCTTGTCTTCCTGGCTTCTCAGATTTTATACAGCTATATACATTTTATGTATTTTATATATGCATATACATACATGTATATGCATATATAAAATACACAGGCTTTCACCAAAGAACATACAAACCCCAAACCCTTTCTTTTCTTACATGCTCCCCAAACAGCTTTCCCTGCATCAGACATAGCCATCTCCATGTGCTTTCCCTCCTAGAGCTGTTTGCTTCATGCTCCATTTGTTACTCTCTGATAGCAGCCAAAGATTACAGTACAATCAAATCAACTGAACTTGTCTAGAACATCTAGGATGGTAACAGATATTCACAACAGCAAGTATAAGTTTCTAGAACTTTCCATTTAGACACAGTTTACTGGCAAGAGTCATGAAAGTTTTCTTATTACAAATTATGGCCTGCATTTTGCTTTTGGCGGGTACCAAAGCTTCTGAAATAGTGGGTGCTTCTTCTGTCAGACCCAGGTTATTAGACGAGCTCTAACATCTAGTTGTTTTTTTTTTGTTTTGTTTTGTTTTTGTTTTTTAAGTGGTTAAAGCAAGTCCATTAAGAGAGAGAGAGAGAGAGAGAGAGAGAGAGAGAGAGAGAGAGAGAGAGAGAAAGAAAGAAAGAAAGAAAGAAAGAAAGAAAGAAAGAAAGAAAGAAAGAAAGAAAGAAAGAAAGAAAGAAAGAAAGAAAGAAAGAAAGAAAGAAAGAAAGAAAAAGAAAGAAAGAAAGAAAGAAAGAAAGAAAGAAAAAGAAAAGAAAGGGAAAGAAAAATTGCATAAACATACAGTTAAAGGACTTTTTTTTCTGATGTGGAAACATCATCTTCTTTCATACTAGATTAATATTGTTTATTACAGAAGGGTACAACAACAAATGGAGGGTTGATCAGCTTAGTGTAAGGCATTAAGCATCTGTATAACCTTGGGCAAGTTATTTAATCTTTCTATGACTCAGCTTCTAAGATGTAAAATAGAAAAACTCCTCCTTTATCTTACTGCCTATCTTCCTTTTTTGCCCTCTGCTTAAACTTCAAGTTCTGTGGGTTCAGGGCTATTTCTTAACAGGCACCTTGTAAATGGACAATGTTGCAGGGGTTCTGCTGTGAGTATAAGTCGCTGCTCTCCCATGAAGTGTCTGTGTTTTGCAATCTGTTTTACATAGCAGGTAAGCAGCAGCCTTTCTCTATTCTCAAACCTCTCTAGACTATGGAAAGAGAAAATAAACCAGACCAAGATAATCCATATGCATGAAGAGTTTTAAAAGAAGATTATTAACTCATATTTACAATATACACTGATCGCTTAAATAATATACAAGTCATGTTTGCAATATATGTTGATTGCTTTAAAAAAACAAACAAACAAACAAAAAAACAACTGCTGGGACTCAGAGAGCACACTACCATCAAAATCAGTATATAGTAATGCAGTAGTAGCGGGATGATACTCCAGTGTCATAAGGCCCTATCTCACTGTTTTCTGTGCATAGATTCTTGTAACTCTGATGAAGATTTGATCTCAGAAAAAAAAAACATATGTTCTTTCTGAAAATTTAGTATACAAAATAATAATAATAATAATTATTATTATTATTAATATTGAAATGTTGAGGCATAAACATTTAATTTTGAGCAAACGATAGTTCCCAAACCAGGCATCTGGCTAGCATACTAAAATTGGAAAAGTACAGCAGACGGATATAAAGAGAGACTAACACTATAAAAGAGAATTTCTAAAGAAATACTTAAAATGTATGTGAGAAAAAACTGTGTTTTTCCAGTGATCATCAGATGAGAACCTATTCAAGCAATTTAGCTATCTATGCATATGGAGGGTTGTGTTTTATAATTACAGAGAAATTCTGAAATCTAGGAAAATATTTTAGGGGGAATTGCAAAGAAACTGACACACTTACCCTACTGATTTTTTCCAGTTTTGATAAATGTACCCATCCTAAACCAGGACCAAAAAATAAAATAAAATAAGATAAAAATAAAAAATAAAAAGTCCATTCATTAACATTTTCATTATTTGAGACACCAAGAATATTTTGTATTAGTCAAAATACTCTGCTAATTCTTCCCATTTTTAACAAAGGTTATTTTTATTTTTTTTTACTTTTAAGTATAATTTTATCTCAGTATCCTCCACAGCTTAGGTGTTGTTTTGTTTTTTTAAATGTAAACACGAGATGTTTGAACAAATGTTCAATATTTTATTCTTTAAAATTAAATAGTGGAAGTGTCTAAGCAAACTGTTGTGTAGTTTGTTTTCATAAATCATCACCTTTTAGTAAACACAAATTTGGTCAAAAACTTTCCTACCAATTGCACTGTTTAGCTAACTTCCCTTATCTTTTCTGTGCAGTCTGACCTATATTTTTATTCTGTGCTTCACAGAACTTTCTGCTTAAGGGTAGACTGACAATCTACTTGATGCTATCCCTAATTTTTGCACTACGGGGATCTAAAATTTGATGATGTTTCCTCTTACTTTCACAGTAGTTAAATGACTTCTGAAAAATGAGGGAGGGGGTAGGGAGGCTGAGGAGAAGCTTCCTGTATTTCTTTGTCTTTGCAAGAACGTCCATAATGTTTTTTTATTATATTCCCCGATATTTAAAAATAGAAGGGAATGTAAAATAAGAGCAAAAACTTAAGAAGAGTTCACGTATTTAAGTTGATCGCATCAACTTAAAAAGTTAACCAGCCCAGAAAGTATGAGAAAATGAAAGTCCCACTGTCCCCAGCGGGAGGCAAACTTAGAGAACAAAAAGAGGCAAGGTATGAAGTGTGACATAGGTGTGGACTGCTTTCAGGTGTACTCCATACAAAGGTTAAATCTGAGAAGGGCATTCTTAACATTTTCTTCTTGGAATGAATCTCAACCAAATCAGAAAAAGTAAAAAAATTACCCCCACGCTATGACTGGTAAATTCCAACTTTGGCCATTGATGGTCAGTTGTTACAAATTTAGTCTGTCACACATGATCATTTTTGTTCAATGAGTATCTGAAATCAGAATAAGAAAACTGAGGTTGGGGCTCATTCACTGTTTTTGTTAACCTAAGTTCCAGTACCAAAAATGATAACACTAACTGGTTTTTAAATTTGATTCTGAACATGCAGGGACCGAGTTCATATTTTTTGTCGTCATTTAGGTAAAATCTGTCATTTTTGCTTTTCTTTCTTCTCTTTTCTCCCCCCCTTTCTAGTAGACATATATTTTACAGTCTTCAAGACTGCAAGCAGTAAAAAATAAGCACTACACCAACTTGTTTATCACAGTTATCAGTGCACTTGTTTGTGTGAGATTTCCTGTGTTAACAGAAAGGAAACATACTAATAATAGATAGCAAATACATGTTTTTGAATTTGTGTAACTGGGCTTACTATTTATATTTTGTACAAATTAAGTAACTGTGTGCTTGGAAAGAAAACACTGAGAAATCCAAATCTAAAGTGAAACAATGTGCTTGTCAATAAAGACAGCTTTTCACCAACAACTCAATTTCATTAAAAACAAAGAAAACAAATTTAGACACCTGCATCTACAAGATAAAAATCCATTAGTTTTGAGTAAAGGTTAAAGATGTGCTTCAATAACTTCAGAGGAAAATGTCTTAAAATAAACACTCAGTTTAACAACAACAACAACAAAAAAATCAGGTAAACTAACGTTAAGAATTATTTTGAGCTGCTGATTGGGAATAAGTCATAAACATACTTTTTTCTCCCTTAATATCTTTATACACACACCAACAAATATGGCTCTTTTCCCAAATACATGCACATTCCCCCTACTAAATAGTCTGAATAAACATTTATTTCTTAAGTGTTATAGATTTAAGTGTTTTTCAAGTAAACATTTTATGGAAGTTCTCTAGTCTAACAAATTGTGTGAGATTGCATTGCAGCATTTAACCTGAAATCTGGCCATCTGAAAGGTTTATCATCACACCTATGTTGCCTTCAGTACATAGCAGAAGGACACAATTCACTTGAGTCACCTTGATCCAAATGTTAGAAGCCTTGTGCTCCACACCTCAGGTATTATTTTACAATGCCTCCACAGTCCTTTGCTACTTAGCTTTTTGATTCCATTACCAAATTCCCTTCTAGTTACTTCTCTTCCCTTTAGGCATTGCCAGATATGTTTGATCTTCCAGACACGGGGCTGAAAAAGTACTGTTATCCACCTGCAGTTGGCCATGCAAAGATTTTATTATCTTCAAGGCAGTAAAGAATTCTCCTTAATTGATCTCTTCTAACCAAATACATCTTAAGGTAAACCAACGACAGCTAAGTCAAAAGTCATTGTGAGATTTTATGTTAATTATCTGTGAAATAAATAAATAAATAAATAAATAAAACTTTCTCAGACTGGAAAAATACCTTGAGCCAGATTTTCTATTTTAGACATGAATGCTTCATACATTCTTGCAAATATATGATATATGCATGCAAATCAGATATTTACATCTGCCTACTTGAGGGTGTATATATTTGTCTATATGTGTGCAAATAAGCAAGTATCCATGACTAACACCGAAAAACAAGGAAATTAAAATGACATCCATGTCCTTGTACCTGAAATGAATTATTTTATATGTGTATCTCCTGAAGTTTGGGCAATATTGAAAGATGATTTGCAGATTTTAACCTGGAACTGAAGATGGATTGTGGGAAATACCTAAGAAGTCTGACTCTAGACCATGTGACCAAGGTGAATCTTCACTGCCTTATGCAAGACAGAATTCAAATCTATGGGACCAAACTAAAAACAAACAAACAAACATATAAAATCAGACTCACTCTATGTGAATTGTAACAAATTATTTTCTGGTTGGAATGATTATTTGAAAAGCCTGACAAAATACATGTATATGCAGCCATTACAAAAATCGTCAGTAAAACTGGTCAAAGTATAGACTTCAATTTTTCATAAACATTCAATTTTTTAGAAAGTTTTGAAGAAAGGCAAATCTTATCATAAAGTGTTAATGAAAATCTTAAGAAAGATTCCTGCTAAAGCAGCCAAAAGGAGACATAGCAGAAGCATCTGTACATGACGGGTAAGTGGACAGGCCTACACACAAAGCTATGAAATCAGTCTTTCATTTTCCTCAGTAATTGTTTATACCAAGTTTATCATGTGATTCTATGAAGTATATCACATGCTTTTAGCCCAGTAAATCTCTGTTCTCAGGGTACTTTCAAAGGAACAGTTCTGTCTTCTTTAAAGCTTTTCCACCCTGTGGAAACATCACTAAAGGGAATTAAATTCTCCTGGTATTTTCTGGGAGAAGTCTCCCAGATTAATAAATAAATAAATTTATTTATTTATTTATTTATTTATGGTGAGAAAAGGAATAAGACCCACTTTCCCCTTTAAAAGCGGAATCTGGACAGTATACACGTAAATAATCAAAAGATCCCTTCTGGAGAATTCAGTAGATTATTTAGCCTTGAATACCAAGATAGTCTTCTCCTATTGCTGTCTGCTTCTTATCTCCTCCCACTAGTCCCTTAGCCCAGAAGAAATGACAGTGAAAAGGTAACAGAAATTAAAATCAATTCTCGACACATTTGAATAGTAAAAATGGCATTTGAACAGCAATACAGATAGAAAGAATGCTTCTGAGATCTATCTAATTGTGGTAAAGGCTTTTTAATGAGAAATGGTATGTCTCTGTGCTGCTTCATAATTCACTGTGCCATTCTAGATGCCTCTATAACTTAAATACAATAAAATTTTAGTAGGATTTTGAACACTCCCTAAGTTAACAGGTAAGTCAATTTAATGTCATAAAAAGAGATGTAACTCCAGAGATTTTAAATAATTTAATCAGGTGTAACCATTTCTTCTAAAGTTCTTTGGTATTTTCTATCAGGCTAAAAAGCACTACAGTGTATTCTAATGAATGGCTACAGGCAGCAGCAATGACTGATTTCATTTCATGTGCCTGTTGCTGAGCAGTAAAGTCATTCAGCACATGCCAACACAGGTTTGGGAAATTCTGAAGAACCATCTGCACTGACCAAAAACTGCTCAGATTTGGCTTTTGCTTCTCAACTGTAGTGAAACCACTAATTTTGATGGGAAAGGGAACACACTTTCTTTTTTATGTAAGTTTTAGATTTCTTCTATTTGAAGTAGGAATTTACTTTTACTCTAATGTTTATAGCTGAAAGTTTGCCATTGATTTTAACTAGAGATCACAGGGGGTTTTTTTGAGGACTTCTACAGGTACCCAAGGATCAACTTCATAGAATCAGTTCGTGTTGGAAGGAACCTTAAAGATCACCTAGTTCCAATCCCCCTGCCATGGGAAAGGATGCCACTCACCACCCACTAGAACAGCTTGCTGAGAACTTCATCCAGCCTTGTCTTGAACACCTCCAGGAATGGAGCATCCATAGCTTCTCTGGGAAAGATCAGTGGGCATGTAAATGTCCAGAAAAAATAAAATAAAATAAAATAAAATAAAATAAAATAAAATAAAATAAAATAAAATAAAATAAAATAAAATAAAATAAAATAAAATAAATAATAATAATAATAATAATACCTATTAATCCTTTGATTTTGGGGAAGGAAAAAAAATTGATCAGATTTACCCTCCCTCCCCTGATAGTACTGCCATAAACTCCTTAGCACCCTTGCGTTAGCTACTTGCTTGCCTTTGGTGATGGACAATAAATAAACAAAATTTTGAGACTTCCATTTGCCCTGCAATATGCTCTACAATAAGCAACAGTTATCACCAGTGCTGCTGTAGTCTTTAGACCATACTCATTGTTCAAGGCTCATGAAATACAGATCAGTTTAAGGCTTTTTTTCCTCAAATGAAATGAGTTTGTGTTTATTTTGTACTCTACTGTGCACCCTCTCACATGCCCCCCACTGTCTGCCCCATGTGGTAACACAGCAGAACAAGGTTTGCTGTTGTCCTGGGAGTTTATTTTATGTTATTGCTAGTTTGCATTTTATTAACCAAGACTCAGGGGAGACATTACATCACCGATATTTGTGATTCTATTGCAAGTTTCTCAATATTTAGCTCCCCCTTGCCTTTTTTTTTTTTTTTTTTTGGGGGTGGGGGGCAGGGGGCAGGGGAGGAGGAGGGGAGGGAAAAGCTTGGGAATGTTAAAATCTCAAATAATGGAAGGTTAGTCTAAAAGAGAGCACATGCATACATACACACAAATAGGTGTATTGCTTTTAAAAATCATGCCATTTTTTTAGCTGATCTCATCATTTAAAAACTTGATTTGTGATTTTGAACATTTGTGTTTGGCAATGTGGGATAGTTGGGCAGAAATTGCACAGTTTTTATTTCCTTTCAGTAGGTATAAAATACAGGAAAAGGAAACATAATTTGCATAAAATATAATTTGCAGATTTTCTTTATATGTAGTAAAGTTAATCTGAATAATTTAAAAAACTTTTTTTTTCTTATTTTCCCTATTATTCCTTCTTTATCTCTATACTAATTGATTTCTGCCTTTATTTGCATCCTAAATGAAGTCAGGAAATACAAGTAGTCTTAACAGAAACCCAATCCTTGAAAAAATTTTTACTGCTTGGATCTCATATAGTTTCTCCAACTTTCTTATTCTTATTCAAGCTGGGCAAACTCCACAGTCTTCCAGGTTTACTAAGCAGTAAAAACTCCTTATCTACTCTGAATTAAAGTTTACCTTGTCTCTTATGTGATTGCTATACATTGAACGGTAGAGTGAATGGTCATATTTTAATCATGATGTTTTCCCCTCAGTTTTCTGACTTTACCTTAACATGTTATCTTAATTAATTTTACAGCTGCAGTTGTTTTGCTTCTTTAAGAAAGGGGTTTCGATTGGCATTTGTATAGGAAGGTGGATTTCAAACAATATTTTAAGAGAAAATGTCTGTTACGTAACTTGAAGTCTAAAAATGGAAACAGTTTTTAGTTATTAATACAGAATTTTTAGAGCATGAAACAAATGGATCCTATCATGCATGAATCGGTTTGAACTACTGAACATACCTTTTTATTCATTGCTGCATAAATTTTCTGTGACTGATTAGGATTTGTAGTGCACTAAAGAAAAAGCCAAATAGGATATATGTAAAATGTTGCTTAAATCTACTAATTAGTCTTATGTATATTCTCATGATACACCCTAATAGCAATGAAATGGGAGGAAGGGACATTGATTCTGAGTTAGTGGTACTTTGTCTTCATGAACAACTACATGTTTGACAGAACACCAAGAAAGTATTGTTTATATCTTCTAAAAGATTTTTCTGCGTTTCTTTGAGTGTTGTTTACACATACCTCCATTAGTAATTTTTTCCTGACCACTGAGGTAATGAGAACATAAACCAATAAGAATGAGACCAATGCACTCAATACTGGGTGCACAGAGTGTGAGCACAACACATCACTGGGTGGATTTATTAGCCCTGTCAACACTGTTCTGTCAGCTTGCTGTTGAGGGCCACGATCATCCTTAGGCATAATCAAAGTAAAAGTGCCCCAAGCTGAGGGACCCTGTCTATATCTATGTTGCATGACCTAGGCACAAGTTGCTTCAGACATGCTGATTATTCCACAAGCCTTTCCAGCACCCTTGAGAAATCTCAGCTAGTCCTTGAGATGCACCCCACTTGTGATCCCTCAGGCAGTCTCCTGTAAGGAATTCTGTCTGCCTCTCACCATTATCTACCAGCTTTTCTGATTATCAGGAAAATGTGGGAAGGAGGGAGAGAACGTGAATCCAGACCTCTAGGCTATTAGCCTTCTCCAGTTTCCACAGAGCTGTCTGTACCTGTATCTGGCAGCATACAATAAAACAGCATAACAAGTACCTGCCTCACAGGCTTAGCCTGCCTGAATCCTTAATGGAACACAATGGTCTTTCCCACTGGAGATCGGACTACCAACATATCCCACAATTACCCACCAATATGTGAACATATTAGAGAAAGTGTTGTGGCTTGGCCTAAAACTATCAGAGCTCATAGGAGTCCTCAGCAAGGCTGGAAGAGATGGAAGAACCTTATGGAGCTTATGGGGGGGAAAAATGTGAATTTGAGAATCAAGGTACCTCCAAGGGTGCAAAATCAGAAGATCAGACTTGGTTTGTGGAAAGTTGGGCCAGCATGGCAGCCAGGCACTAAAGAAGAGGGAAGAATAGGGAAGTGGTTTGGATGATAGGAGACAATCACAATTCTGTGATTCTGTGTAACTTCTCTATCAGTGTATCCCTGGGTTTGGATCCTGGCTGTAGGCAGACCTCTTACCATTTCAGAATTGATGCACCTCACCATGCCTCTACTAGGTTTGGGGACAGGTTGGCTGACACACTGCAAGCCTGTGGTCAGCCACTACTATGAGATAAAATAGGTGCCGGCCTGGGTCAGGGCGCAGCACTGTTGAGCAGAGCTCAGCATTGGCTGGTGGCAGGCCTTGTCCTGAGAAGGCAAACTGGGGTCACCTGTCAAGACAACACTGTAGAGCAGAGCCCAGCATTGGCTGGTGGCAGGCCTCATCCTGAGAACGCAGAATGAGGTCACCAGTCAATGCAGGGCAGAAGGCCTAGGGGTGTGAGGGTGAGGAGGCTGAGGAGGACCTGCCACCACTCAAGGCTGAAGGAAAAGGGAGATGATGCCCCTGCAGCTGTGTGGTTCTGCCCAAACAAGGGTCCTCTCCCAACTTTGTCTGTGGTCAGTCCCACTGACTCTCAGGGGAGATTCCTTGGCAGTGTGTTTGGAGGGGATCCAACCCAGCACCATAGTGGCAGTACCAGCAGCTAAATAAATTCCAAACATAGGTATTTTTCCAAGGCACTACATGTTTCCAGGTGTACTGGGCCACACAGTAATCCCCACTGCTCTGCAGGGCAGGTGACAGCTGCCTCAGGCTGGGGTCTCGTACAAGAAGGGGTGACAACAGTGTTTCCTTCCCCATAGCACTTTGGCCACATGGCTTTGAAAATGTCCCTAAGGCCAACCTGAAAAGTGGGCAGTCAGGTGGTTTGGCAACAAGTGGCCAGTCACAGGGTGCTCTTACAAGACAGTGCAGAAGCAGCCATGGGAAGACCAGCAATCTGAAGAGGTTCTTTTTTGTGTGTGTGTGTATGCAGAGATCTTGTGAAGAAAAGGTCTTCTCTTTCCGTAGCAAGTAAAAAGCAATATATCAGGTACATGGAACTGTCTATGAAGAATTTTCTTTATTCCTTTACCCACTGGAAACTTTACATATGTAAGACGGTATAGTATATACACTTGCAAAACATATATTAGTCATTCACAGAATAATGAATTAATTAAAATCAGAATGTTTCTGATTTCAAGATGAAGCAGTCCTATTTGTGTTTTTTGTTTGAAGGGAAATGCATAGGTCAGATATTATACCTGGGATTAACATTAGTCTCTTAGTTTCACACATAGATTAAAATCTTAATATTTTGTGGCTAAATCTCACTGCCTCGAAAATCCCCTTTATCCAGTCTCAGTTGTCCTTCACTGTTTTTGATGAATATGCTCAAGTCATCTGCAGAGAACCTAGAACTACCAACAAAATTCAGGTCTGGGACTTCCTATTACAGTGCCTGTGTAATAAAATATAAAACCTATTGGAAGAGAAAAATATGCTGAGGAGCAGCATAAGGAAGTTTTCTGGTAATTGTTCCATGAAACACTCCTGTAAAAAGATATGTTGGGCTAGGAAATAAATGTTAACGCTTTACAAGTGTAAAGAAGTACCCATCATCTGTATTTCCACAGTAAGGAATGCACAGCACATGTACAATTCCACAATGCTTCATGCAAAACCTTTTATACTGTCAACCACTTTATGGGTGGCACCGTGCCACTTGTTTTTTCAAAACTTTTGTAGAGAAAACAAGTTTTCTCTAATGTAGCTTATTAACATGTATACAATAGATATCGATTCTTCTGTACAGGCTGCACTCTTGCAAATTAATATTTCTTGTAAAATAAAGCTCCGCCAAATAAAGAAATCTGGCAGTATTCCAAATGAAATGTAGTATAACTTTTCTGCAAATCAAAGAAATGCAATTGCTAATAAAACACTAAAACTTTTTCTAGCACTAGGTTTTTCTAGCACTAGGCAGATCAAGTTTAGAGAAGGAAAAAAACAGTTAGGAAATGAGCAGGAGTATCAATTTATTTTTGTTTTGATTTATGATCCAGGTACTTAAAGATATGGTCTTTTTCCTGAAAATCAAGAGGAGGAGAAAAGACGGAAATGAGCTATAGCCAGTTCAGGCAATGCTTTTATAGCTCTTTTGCTATGAAAACACATGAGATATTAGTCTGTGACTGTCTTGGAATAGCTAGATGAACCCCAAACTTTTTTTTTTTTTTTTTTTTTTTTTTTTTTTTTTTTTGGTAAAGAAGATATAGCCCAACATTTTATTTATAAATGGTTCAAGTCTTCATATCTGTGTCTAGATGGACTTAACACATAGGTAATAAACTAAGGAAAAGAGTAGGTTAGGAAAAATAAGCTGGAAAAAAATCCAAAGCATATGCTTAATCACCTGTTTCTGAAACTAACTTGATTTTATTAACTGATTTAAATAAAATCAAGATTTTAAAATCTCATTGGGAGATACGTATTTAAGACATTTCAGAATTGAATTACTTTAAATGTTCTTGTATTGGAAAAATTCAGAAGAAATATATTATACTGCACCTTTTTCTCAAAAGTCTGTTACCCAATGAAAACCAGATATTAGTCAGTATGAAAGACAATGCTGACTTATGCCTTATTTTCCTTTGGCCTCCAAGTATTTATCTTTTCCTTTATATTCTAATCTGAATTCTTTAATACTACTAAGGAATAATTTACAGACTTACAGATTCCCATGGACCAATTTTTTCACCATTCTTAAATATAAGTATTGCATTTTTCATCCTCTCAATTTATTACTGCTAGCTTGGTAATATTTACTACGGTTATGACACCTTTGTTATCACACCTACAATAGTACGGAGCTTTTTTCAGAATCAAGTGAAAGACTACATTGTTCAGTAATCTCCTGAACTTCCCAGTTCTGATTTCCCTATCTTTATTCTAACTATTAAACTTGCCTTTAATCCGGATGGTTAAAGTCACCATCCTAACTTAAAATGAAACACACCTTGCACTAATGGAGCCAAATCTAGATGACACATTGTCTTTAGCCTGAATTCCTGACCTTGCAGCCCACCTCTCCTTTCCCTGCTCTCATCTGCTTTGTATAAACTGAAGAACTTTTTTGCCTGAATATTCTGCCTTTGAGGCAGATAAAGATCCAAACCACCACAGAAAGCTTTGTAATGAATGCCAACACCTTGAACTACACTCAGGAACTAATTAGCAGTTGATGTAGTAACAAGTCAAGAAGCTGTTAATTCACACTAAAAAAAAAAAAAAAAAAAAAAAAAAAAAAAAGTCAAGCCATCCTGAGTAATTCATTGTCAACACACTCATTCAGGCATTCAGGCAGATGTTTACAACTGGCATGCACATAGAGTGTGTGCATGCACATATGTACACACACATCTGTCATATACTGTATATATATACATGCTTAGGTTTGCAGATGATACTATCTCACTGAAGAAAAACAAAGTATAATTTCTCGAGTAGGATTTCCCTTGTGTTTAAGAAAACAGCACTTTTCATACTGGAAAGGATGTACAGATAATGGACCTGTTCATCGTTTGGATCCTGCGGGCATGACAGTATGTCATTGAGGAACACAGTAACTACTGTACGTCATATATCAAGTTTACACCTTTATTTCCAGAAATCAAAAGAAGTCAGTCTTCTCTTATGTCTTTTTGAGAGGAGATCCTCTCCATGATGAACACATGCCAAATGATATGGAGATAATACATAAAAGCATTTGCTGCATTAGCATAAAAAAAATAATAATTGAGATTGGTCATGTCTTCTCATGACACTGCCAAGTAGGTTATGCAGGTTCAATATGCTCTACTATTTCACTTACAGCTCTGTAGTTGCTCATAGTTTCAGATGGAGCACAGCAATATTTCTCAACAGGCCTTGTGCACCATGGTCAGACACCCCATTGTTCTGTTGACATGCTTCCTGCTCCTCCAAGGACCCTGGGAGT
The DNA here is from genome assembly GCF_964211825.1 of Aythya ferina. NCBI lineage: Eukaryota > Metazoa > Chordata > Aves > Anseriformes > Anatidae > Aythya > Aythya ferina. The sequence continues at coordinate 38,649,620 of NC_140297.1, read as the reverse complement.
GTACTATACTATATATATACTATATACAATATATATACTATATACTATATATATATAGTACACTATATAGTATAGTACACTATAACCACGACCACTATAGTGTACTATACTCCAAATTCCATTCAGAAAGTAATGTATTTGCATGGCTTAGGATCAAGACAGATATTCCCCATGATTCTTTTTGCTTCATCTATGTTAGCACCTTTTTCAAAGAGTGGCTAAGTAGCATGGAGAGCACACCAGTGAACGCCAGTCTCCCTGACTGACATACATGTATAAACAAATTGCCACCAGCAAATCTATACTCAAATGATGGTCTGTAACTCAGAGCACTGAGGATTTACAAGATCACTGAAAACACGTAATTCTTCCTCCTACATATTTTCTTCGAGTAACCATACTATATCGCTTTCAGAGTCAACTAGCTAAATCTGAATTGTGCTGCAGGTAATCAGAACTTCAGGATGTCAAAAGCCAATTTCCTAGAACTGTGCTGAGCTCCTCTTGGAGTGGTAGTGACAGAAATCTGCATATGAGTTCCCCTTGGCTTGAAGAATTACTTGGTAACCTCTCAAAAATTATTTTGCTACTTATCAGTTACCTGGTGCTTAATTTTCTGCAGGTATGTAAATCATCAAAGTTTGTTAGTGACAATGAGAACAGTTCTGAAGAAGATACTGTCCTCCTACATCATGAAAGCAACACAGAGAGACAGATGTAGATCTACACATAGGTAGCTATGAAAGTGCACAGCTAGGATTATATAATTATGCTGGAACAACTGATGTGACATGGGGTTTTTCCCTCTAACTTCCATCAGGCCATTGTAATTCACAGATACATAAAAGTGATTAGGCACAACACTGTAAGGCTTGATTAATTGTAATTAGATTACTATTCATGTTGAGGTTTTAGAAACTTTCTAGGTAGAAATATCTCAAGAAGGTCTCAAACGATTTTTTTGAATTTGAGAAATGGAATTTCTGTTATTACAGCAAAAACATTAAGGCATTGTTCATACCTCTAGTCTACCTAAAGATCCAAATTGTCTTTTGTAACCTTGGTTCATGAAGCCTTTGTTGGATACTTGCACAATTAAGAACACAAGAACATCATTATCAAAGTGAAAACCATGTTTCTGACAAGTCCAGGTGAAGATGTTCTGGGAAGAGAGTAAGAATAGGACAAGCCTACAGTGATACTTCCCCTTGTAGCTCAGGGATATCTTCATGCTACAGAAACACCAACAGAGTCTTATTTCATGCATTTGTCCAGCTGACATCTGAATTAATGTAATTTTTTAACATCCACCATGTTCTGTGACATGGAGTTTCACAATTTAAATATATACCGTGTGAAAAATTATCTCCTCTTGATTTGATTTCAGTCTGTTTTCTGCACAGGAAGAAATAAGGTCTTTACACCCCAAGTGGCTGTGGAATAAAAATAGTGTATTTGAAAGATTTAGGGATAAGAGAAAGATACTGAAGCTAGAAGTTGAAAATAAATTATTTTCTCTGGTGATATGCATTTGTTTTCCTTTTTAATTACTTCAATAGGACCAAAAGAGTCCTAAAAAGTTTTGCATAGATTGGAGCAAGAAATAAGTATCTGCTAAGAATTTTCCCTACATAATTTATTTGGCATACTATAGCACAGCTGGAACTATTCTGCCTTCTGGATAGTGACCTGATATGGAATTCCTGTATGGCACCATGATACAGTATCAACCACGACCAACTGTAGTATGGATACATGAACATCCTGCTTGTTGAAATTATAAAATAATTTCCTGGTTGAGCTCTAGGATTTAAATAAGGTGACTTGTTAGATGGGTTAGAACATTCTTAGAGCGGTATGGGACTCGAGTAAACAAAGAGCTGACCCCAAAGCCCTGTGCAAGAAAGTCCTTTGCAATAACCTGGGATGACCTAGGAAGCTATTAGTTGTTCTGTAACAAGTGTACACCCATTTGTACTTTGCAGAGGTCAGTCCAGCCCACATCTCAGTAAACACATTTGCAAACTCATTTTAGTACTTTGCATTAAAATGTCAGAAGATTTGCAACAAATAAGTATTCACTGTGAAGAGAAAGCTCTTCAACACAAAAGAATTCAAGTTAACTTTCCACAAATAATAGAGTACCACAGACAAGGACTTAATCTTTCTCTTTTGTTCCTGCTAGGAACCTGACCACAGATTTGCTGTAAAAACGAGTAGGAAGGCCTGTGATTTTCACCTTTGCTAGTCATTAATTCCCAGTTTCAGTCCAAAAGAATCTAGAATACTATATGTAGAAAAGGTTATCCATCTGTACTGCTATCTGTATGCTGGGTCAATACAATACTCCCTTTGTATGTCTTAACATCATTTGTTTCCTTTGCTGATGCAATGATTTTGTTATTGTTGCTGTCAGTAGCAAGGGTGATAATGGATTTGTTATTCATAGAATTATCTATCTATGACTGGGAAGCAGACCTGACTGTAGCACTCATATTTCTATAATATATCTGTAATTATGCATTCGGGAAATTTGACAGCAAAATGTCAAAACAAAAGCAGATTTGCTCTGTTGAAGGTACTTGAAGACAAACAGTGTTACATCAGAAGCTTGTATCTGGTTCAAACAGGCTATTTACTGCAGAAAAAAAATAGCCTTTTGAATTACTTTCAGCCTTCCATACCTCACGTTAAATCTATTGTGGTGCCCTGTCACTTGTTCAGAGTAGGCAAGACAAACAGGAGTCACCAAAAGAGTTAAAGGAAATGATCACTTCAAAAGACTGATTTCCTGTATCTTTGAAAAATGAGGGTTTCCTTCAGTAGCATTTAATAGTTACAGCTGGGTACATTTCCTACTTTACAGACATTGCTAACACCTATGTGAGACATTATTGATTTTCACACAAGAGAATGTGTGCTTGCTTATTAGAGCTAAAGTGGTGCTTACAGGAGATTATACCAAGCTCCAGAAAGAAGCCATGATAAATTCCCTTCTTCTCTGTGTGGGACAATATATTCCTTTCCCTTACTCTCCAATACCAACAGTCTGACAGCTTTCCACTTCAATGTTTATGAATCATTGAACTGGCAGTGGGAGTTAGTTCTATGAAAAAATTAGAAGGTGATGCATTTCAGATTATGGTTGAAACTAGAGTTTAATTGTTTACCTAAGAGGAAGTTAACACCAGCAGAGTTTTGATCATTAAAAGACTCTTTAGGTTTAATGAATTACATTTTTCAGAAAGATACCATTTCAGTACTGTTATTGCAATGACTATAACAAAATTGCTGTTAGCACTAACATCAGGCTGAATCTTTTTTTTCTGGAATTTTTTACATAGGTGGTAAGAAAAGACTGACAGAGAAATAACAGTTTCTTTCTACAAACACAGGTGCGACTTCTGTACCTGCACTGAAGGTTTACAGCAGGTCCACGTGTAAAGAGACATCTGAGCATTCAGTCTGGAAAATCTATGGTGGCTGTCACACAGCATTCTCTCACTTCACCTTCTTAATTCTTATTTTCCTTCCGACAGTTGGTAAGTCATCTTTTAATGGCTCACCACAGTTTTAATGCACAACTTCAGACCAAATTGTTTGAAACCATGACTTAATTCATGGAATCTATTAAAAAATGTGTTGACAGCCTTCATTCCAGGAAGAAAATGTTAATTACTTGTATCACAGTAGCACTCAAGATTCAGGCCATATTGCCCTAGCTTATAGATATGCATAGTTCTTGTATCTGACTGTTTTGTTGTTTTTTGTTTTTCTTGAAATTTATTTGACTAAAGTAAAGCTCTGCCACACTTATTTTGCACACTTTAGAGCTAGCTGCTATTATTGAATGAATGAGGAATGGTGCCAAAGACAGGTTAAGTGAACTGCCTAAGATCACAGAGAAGTCTGTGACAAAGCAAGCAATCACTAATGACAGTGTTTCCTGAGTCCTTCTCTGGCACAGTAAGAAAGGATCACCTTTCTGAGGACTTAACAGCCATATGATAACAGAGGAATCATATGATGCAGAAACATGGCTTTCAAAAACTGACTGTTCCTTTCTGATGTTTTGTATTCTGAAGCTCAGCTTGGAGACATCCTTTGGATTGGGTCTAAGGGAAAAATACTCAGCAAAAGCACTCACCATCCAAAATGCTTCAGACTGGGCATTTAAAATCTGGGGCACCCCGAACAGTGACTGTTTGTGAACATTTGCTCTTACAACTGTGATTTGACCTATATAAGAGAGTAATTCAAAAAATGTCTGGAATCTTATTTTGTTCAACAAATCTGTAACTGATATGGGCTAATGAAATATCATTCACCATAGTTCCTAGCCAGATTCACAACAACTTCTTGGTCCATCTGTTCACTGAAGACACAGCATTTTACATATCTGTTTGTACCCATATTTGTAAAGTCTGTATTTAACTTCCTCCACTATATTTATGGTCCTTTCTCAGTCAGAAATACAGAAACAAGTGGATTCATGAAATAGAAAATAATATAGGTTGGATACAATGCGAACATGATCCTCCTTCTCAAAATAAATAAATAAATAAATAAAGCATGAATCTTTACAGAATAATCTTTTGCTATTCAAAAATACATATTTATGTGACTTCAGAGTTCTTGCTGTTCTACCAATAACGAACCACAAATAGCTAAAGTGAACAGCACATGAATAACGAATAGGCTAAATATTAATCATTCAAAATATTCACTAAGTACTTAGAATTTTTAACTACTTTAAAAGAATGACAACTTTTTCTGTTAATGTCTTAAGCAAAAACGAAATGAAATGAATAAGTAAGGAATTTATTTTATGCAATTTCAGTGGATGGTTATTACCAAGCTTTTACATAGATGTTTTTCTTCCAAATAACAATTTATTGTTGGAACAATAATCATATTTTGAGATAGTCTGCTCATATATTTATTAAAATTTCTGATGAGTAAGTTGTGTTTCTCTGTTTGCAAGATATATATAAAGGCAAGGACCCTTTAAATTCTTGTTTGTTTGTTTGCTTGCTTGCTTTTTCACACTGCCATTTAGTGTATATTTAAATGAAGCCCTAATATTTAAGAAAATGTGCAGAGTCATAAACATTTAAGGTTTTCCATTGGTCGAAAGGATCTGCATGCAAGGGTTAAGCTTGCCTTAAGCAAAGTGACTGTTTTCTTTTATTACCTTAACTGCCAGGAAATGAAGCATGATTATAAAAGACTGATAAAAAAAAAAAAAAAAAAAAAAAAAAAAAAAAAGTTAAAGGGCCAACATTTCATTTATGAATTTTGAATAGAGATATGCACAGGTACCTTGTTTAAAGCTAGCCTATCTTTAGAATAAATATATAAATGTATTTATTTAGAATGAACAAAAATCTGAATCATCAAAGTTATAGTGCCCCACAGATTTACTTTTCTTTCTTTTTGAGAAAATAGGCTGTTGGTGAAAAGGGGTTAAATACAGTTTCTAAATGAAAAAGTGTTTTATTGTGTCAAGTGTCAGGAAGTGAGTAGAGGTGTAAAGGAAAGAGAGAACGAGAGAATAAGATCGTTAGAGCTGATACCGTGAAGTGTAACATAAATTCAGAGATGACAGAGCAGGTGAGGTCTTTGAAATGCAGCCATTACAATAGTGTCACTTACAGCTGAGGATCCACAGAAAAAGAAAAGAGAAGAAAAGAAAAAGAGAAGAGAAGAGAAGAGAAGAGAAGAGAAGAGAAGAGAAGAGAAGAGAAGAGAAGAGAAGAGAAGAGAAGAGAAGAGAAGAGAAGAGAAGAGAAGAGAAGAGAAGAGAAGAGAAGAGAAGAGAAGAGAAGAGAAGAGAAGAGAAGAGAAGAGAAGAGAAGAGAAGAGAAGAGAAGAGAAGAGAAGAGAAGAGAAGAGAAGAGAAGGAAAAGAAAAGAAAAGAAAAGAAAAGAAAAGAAAAGAAAAGAAAAGAAAAGAAAAGAAAAGAAAAGAAAAGAAAAGAAAAGAAAAGAAAAGAAAAGAAAAGAAAAAAGAAAAGAAAAGAAAAAGGGGAAGGGAAGGGAAGAAAAAAAGGGGAAGGGAAGGGAAGGGAAGGGAAGGGAAGGGAAGGGAAGGGAAGGGAAGGGAAGGGAAGGGAAGGGAAGGGAAGGGAAGGGAAGGGAAGGGAAGGGAAGGGAAGGGAAGGGAAGGGAAGGGAAGGGAAGGGAAGGGAAGGGAAGGGAAGGGAAGGGAAGGGAAGGGAAGGGAAGGGAAGGGAAGGGAAGAAAAAGAGTATCAAGGAAGGAAGGAAGGAAGGAAGGAAGGAAGGAAGGAAGGAAGGAAGGAAGGAAGGAAGGAAGGAAGGAAGGAAGGAAGGAAGGAAGGAAAGAGTGTAGAACCACAATGCAAATTTGTTCTAAATACACAGCAATAGACTTTACTACCTACTGAAACAATTAAAAAAAAAAAAAAAAAAAAAAAAAGAAAGAAACAAAAAACTTTTGATTAAACAGTGAGTAAAACTGTTAGGGTATCATGCAGACCTTCCATAGGAAGTATGTCATTTCTCTTTAGCAAATAACTTTCCTGCAGTGCCAGATTCTGTCTTATTGAATCAAATTAGTAACATAAATTGCATGAACATTTGTCCCTACACATATTGTTACTTTGACTGTTCCTTTTATCTTGTCAGATCCCACAAACTTTGACAAGTTTATTTGTGCTCACTGTGATAAATTCTCTAGTAGTGTACATAAGTGTATGTATTTGCCCCAGTAGAGAATTTGTTATCTTATGTCAGGCACACTTGTTTTCACGTAAAGCTTCTTCATGAGTCTTTCCAAGGAAATGATCTCAGGAAATTTTCCTTCTATTCTTTTCTCCTAGTGCCACAGCATTTCATCTCATAGGCAGTATGTTAACTCTTCTTAACTGTCTCAGCTACATGCATCCAATTGGTTTTTCTGCCTGAAGGCAAAATTCTGCAATCAGGATTACTCAGACAAAGCTCACATTGAAGTGAATAGGGGTGTTACTCACATATGGCTAAAAGCCCCCTTGTCTGGTTATGCAAAGAACTGATGTACAAGGTGGGCCAAGTTTTCAGTCAGAACAAATTAGTGTTCTCCACAATGGAACAGAGTTAGTGTACATCAACCAAGGAAGTGGTGTTACATGTGCAGCACTTTCACAATATAAAGGCAATATTTGTTACATCAGAAAACAGAGTTGATTCTACAGCTACCTTGTTAATTAAAGAAAAATAAAAGAATCTTGAGCAAAAAAAGCCACTCCACAATGTTTGGCCTTCTTTGGTCCAAATGTTGCATCTAATTATGACAAGAAAACATATAAAAATTTCACCAAAAATAATAATAATAAAAAAAAATGCAGGTCTCATACAATATTCACTCCTGTCTATATTACATTATAAGTCAGATTCATAATAATTTTATTTAGCAGTAACGTACTAAGGGCTGTGTTGCATCTTATGAGTCTGCCTAAGCTTCAGAGATGGCTACATCTGCTTGAGAAAAGGATTAGAAAGAAAGGCACTTGAAGCTGGTGTGAAATACGAGCACTATCTAGAGTAACAGAGAGCATGTCAAACTAGTAAAAAAGAGAAGCAAGGCAGGCTGACAAAATCAAAGAGAACAAACCCAATTCAAACCTCTACCACGTATGTGCTATCACGTATTCTGAAACTAAAACAGTTTAAAAAGTTTGCCAAAAATGTTAAACTATTTGTCAAGCTTCAGTAATTTATGTGCTATTTGTTTAGATAAAAAAGACAACATGAGATGTCCTAATAATTAGCATTTAACTTGTTACGTGCAAGTGATTACTTCATTATCACCTTTTTCTATACCACAAGTTTGTCTTATGCTTACCTATAATGGAAAACAAGGACAAAGCACTAAAGATTGTTTCCATCAACCTACTACTGACAAAATTATCCTAATTTAGGAAAGTTATTTTGGGGACTGAGTTCCCCTGGCCTGAAATGTATGTATCCCAATGAACCAGTTGGCCATGTAACGTGTTTTCAAAGAGCTTTTTAAAGTAGTTATACCATCTGATGATATTTTAACCCTTCTCTCTACAACCAATATTTTTGTTATGGTTCTTTCCACAGTTGTTGACACAGTTATTTGACTCTGCTTTGAGCACAGGAGGCTGAACTAAATGACCTGTAGAGGTCCCTTCCAACCTCAACCATTCTGCAATTTTGTGATCTTTTCAAAGGAATAGCTCTGTTCTTCCTAGTATGCTCTGTTTCAGGAAAAAGCAGCTCAGATTTAATTGGTCTAAATTCTACCTTTGCTCTTATATATTCTGTTATTTAATACTGAGATGTCTTTGACAGCACAATTACCTTGTGAGCTTTGTATTTCTGTAGTACTGCTCTACTGAGTTTGGCTTGGCTGGGGAAAAAAAAAAAAAAAAAAAAAAAAAGGAACAAATAACTGTATCTTCAGGCAGGATTCTCATATTTGAAATCCATGCTCTGATTCTTTAATTTTTTGTTGTATTCTACTTGTATTTGTATTCTATGTATTTCTATTGTATTTTATTTGTCTTCATTCTTATTTGTATCCTGATTTTTTTTTCTGTGTGACTATTCCATTGTTGACAATACTACTTAAATTCTTAATTTTCTTCTTGACTAAGAGTACATTCAATGCATTTGAAAATAACTTCTCAAATCCTAGAACAAATGGACAAAAAAAAAAATAGGCTCCCAGGTCTTTCCTCAAGAAAACAAATTTTGAATGATACCTATTTACATTCAGTCTACATTGTCAGAGCTTTTAATGTGATCTGAGGGGTATGCCTACAAAACCCTATGAACTCCATTGAACTGGACCAGTCATGTATCAATGTATTTCCCCTCAACTAATATTAACTGTGGTACAGTACTCCTGTTCAAGTCGAACTGTTAAAACTCAATAAAATTAACATCTCTTGCAACACCTATTTAACATCTTCCTGGACAGCCAGATCCTTCTGGGTCACCACTTCCCTTGGAGTCCCTTCCTTCATGGAACTGCCCCAGACAAAAGATATGAGATTACCAGCAGCACAGTCCCAGACAGACTAACACTTCTACACCCCATCTTCTCCTCACTAATCCTACTCTTCCACTGTCTTACCAGAGCTTGACAACTCTTATGCAGAAAGGAAAAGCAGTTGATAAGCACTTGAAAAAGCAGTTGATAAGCACTTGAAAATCAATGATGCTAACATTACTATAGAAAAGCAGGGGGCACTATGGGAGGTGGTGGGGAGGGAAAGGCTTGCTTAATAATCCTGTAAATCTGTGCCTAGTCTGTCAGCAGGCTTCATCTTTTCCAATGTTCTTTGTGACAGATTTTTCTAACATACAGCTTTTAGATTTCATGTATAGAATCATAGAATGGCTTAGGTTGGAAGGGACGTTGAAGACCATCTAGTTCCAACCCCCCTCTCATAGGCAGGGATCAGGGCCTCATATAACCTGGTCTTGAACACCTCCAGGGATGGGGCATCCATAGCCTCTCTGGGCAACCTGTTCCAGTGCCTCACCACCCTCTGAGTCAATAATTTCCTTCTAACTTCTAATCTAAATCTCCCCTCTTTTAGTTTAAAACCATTCCCCCTTGTCCTGTCATCATCTGATGGAGCAAAGAATTGCTCCGCATCTTTTTCATAAGTTCCCTTCAAGTACTTAAAGTTTGCAGTGAGGTCACCCTGGAGCCTTCTCTTCTGTAGGCTGAACAGCCCCAGCTCTCTCAGCCTTTCTTGGTAGGAGAGGTGCTCCAGCCCCTTGATCATCTTTGTGGCCCACCTCTGGTTCTGCTCTAACAGATCAACATCCTTCTTGTGCTGGGGCCCCAGACTTGGATGCAGCACTTCAGGTGGGGCCTCACAAGGGCAGAGCAGAGGAGGACAACAATCACCTCCCTTGACCTGCAGGCCACTCCTCTTTTGATATAGCCCAGGATGCAATTGGCCTTCTGGGCTGCAAACACACCCTGACAGTTTATGTTGAGCTTTTTATCCACCAGAATGCTCAAGTCCTTCTCTGCGGGGCTCTCTTCATGAGTTCTTCTCCCAGTCTATACTGATGTCTGGGATTGCCCCAGAACAGGTGCAGCACCTTGCACTTGGTCTTGTTGAACCCTATTACGATCATGTGGGAACACTTCATGTCAAGTGATCATATTAGTTCTCTAATGGCAAGGGATTACTCTGTGATAATGGAGTGTGCTTTAGGTGGAGAAAGCAAAGGCTTGATCCCAGCTTAAAACAATAATAAGGAACTTTAGTTTAAGAAGTTTTATTTTGCAAGGACTGTGCTGGACTTCATACAGAACATATGAAATGGTAAAGAGAAACTACAATAAATAACAGATTTGCCCTCAATACCCAGTTCTCCGAGGACAACTACCTTCTTGAAATTTGCGTGAAAAGAAGCTCATCAAAAATAATAAATAATAATGATAATAATACAGTTCTTGCAAATTTGTGCTTTCTCACTAGAACTGTAGCAACAATGACCTAAGCTCATCCCCTGCCTGCCCCTCTTCATAATTTCATTTGTAGCAATCTCAGTGAAATCAGAAAGCATTCTTATGAATCCAGGAAGTATCATGGAGTAAGCTGATCTCTGTTGTGCTGGCAGTATCTGTCCCTGGTTATCTGTAAACATATCTTCCTCTTTACAGAGAAGCTGGATACTGCAGTGCTAGGCACCACTGACAGGCTTCAGCTTGGAATATAGAGATTAAAGGAAGAGATTTTCATAAAATTAGTTAACTATTTTCACTAATGACAGAAACAGAAAAAAAAAAAATAATGAGCAAGAAGAAAAAGATATAGTCCTTCAAAGTTCTTTATAACTTGATTAAAGGTATCATGGATAACAGGGACTTTACAGGCTGTCAGCATTAACATTAGCAGTTTTTAACCATGACCTGAGCTCTGACAAGCTGTTTCCACACTGTCAGTCTCTCTGCTTGAGCTGGCAAGTCATATATAGTAAAACTGTCCAGACTTTATCTGTGCAGTTACTTAAAAAGCCTATCTGGTGCATTTGCCTGTCCCACCAGTACTAAGAGAGCCTGGAAAAGTCTGAGTGACCTGTTAATCTGAGCAATCTTATTGGATAGTTAAAAAAAAACATCAACATGCATCACCAGGTTGGCTTGAGAATTCTCACTGTCTTTCTACTTTGGCAGATTTTTCAGAAGGTATTTCACTGTTGCTTAGTGGATGCATTGATTAAAATACTATTTACTTAGAAACTAAATAAAAGAAATTTTATCACCCATCTAATTACTCTTCAGGATAGTCTCCATTAGTCTCCCTTGCCTTTTGCAATGTAGAGTTAAAATGTTCATTCAAGAAAAAAAAAAAAAAAAAAAAAAAAAAAAAAAAAGAATTGATTAAAACATACTAATGATTTAGGTGCACATATGCCATATGCTCTTGATTTTCAATACCATGTGGTCTTTTCCCTATGCCTGTGAATCCAGAAGCACTGTTCAAAATTTACCTCTGAGAGTGCTTGCTGGCCACATCCTGTCTCCAGGGTGGAATGACATCTAGTGTGCACACAGAATTGTATAAGGAGAGCTGAGTATATAGGATCAGAAGACAGTGGCAGCGTGGGGATCTGGCAAGGGTCTACAATCTGGAAAGTAAACTAGAGAACAGAAAATTCAACTTCTCTTCAATCCAGATACAGCAAACAACTTTTAAGTACTGTCACAAATCCTGAAATCCTATTGTGCCAGTTTAAATCTGAATAAACTCCTTCCTTCTTTAACAAAAAACAAACAAACAAACAAACAAACAAACAAGATACCGCATTTTCTAAAAGATACAGATGTTCATTAAATATAAAATGATATTTAAAATTTCTAACAACACAACCCTCTGTCTGAATACTATGAACAAAGTTTTAGATTTTCATATGGAAAATCTGAAAGTGTCAAATTTTAAGGTGAAGTTTCTAGATTACAAGTAAAACAAAACACCTGTGTAAAATAACGTAAAAATAATCCACACTAAATCTTTATATTTCCCTCTCAAATATCTAGTTATCAGAGGATACAAGCTTGTAGCTTGAGCTACAAGACAGATATTTTCTTTCTAAGTATATATGATCCTAGAATCATACAAAAGCCCAAGTTGGAAGGGGCCCACAAGGGTCACAGAGTCCAACTCCTGATTCTCAAGCAGAGCTCTTACCATTGTATATACAAACCTTTCCCTATGCATAAAAACTCCCTGCCTTTTATCCAGCTACTCTAACTCCTCAGTATGTGGCTCTTTTCTTTCCTTGAAGAACTGATGCAATAAGCCACCTGAGAAGTCTTTATCCAGCTCTAACATGTTAGTGGTAAAGAAGAACCACAAGGAACTGAGACAGGAGTGGTTCTCTTGCCTTGCCCATGTAAAGAAAAAAATCCAACAAACATTAGGTAGATAGATAAGCTTTGCCTACCTGTAAAGCACTGAAGGCAATCCTGAATCCCTTAGATCAGTAAACAAAAAAGATGGGAGGCTTTTTTCTTGAAATCTGCAAACTAAAATGCATGTATGTAAGCTCAATTCAAAAGAACCATGTCTATGAATTTTGACATGATGATTACTACATACATGCATAAATTGATTGGTAGGGAGAAAACTTTGGAGCACAGATTTTTAAAAACAGAAATAATAACTCCTATACTAAAGTCACAATGTTCTATTAAATTAAATTATGTAAGCAGAGCTTCCTTTCTGGGAGACTTTCTAAAAACAAAAACTGTTTCTTTCTCATTCAGTGGCTTTACATTAAGTCTTCACTACAAAAAAAACACTGAGAAATCATAAGTCTAAAGAGAAAAGTTATGCAAATATATGTTCTGTTTTATTTCTGTTAAAATATATTGTTTACATCACAAGTTTAGCACTGCTGGAGACCTTCATTTGCCCAAGTACTCTTATGAGAAGGAAACAACAAATAATCCTCAATGTTGGTAAAATCTGGGGTGTTAGGTTAGCTGCAAAGTAAATTCCTTCCTCTGTGATTTTTGTGTGGGAATGTGAGACCACAGCTGCTGTGGTACTATGTTTTCAAAGGGGTAAAAGATATTTTGCTTTGTATACCTCCACAATACAAGTCCTGATCCATCTCACAATAGAAGAATTGGAAGCTTTATTTTCTTTGAGCCTTGATGTACTAAAATAATCTTGGATATGACATTTTCTAAGCTCTAAGGTTCTTTAGCTATAAACCCCAATCAAAGAAATCTAAGATAGAAATTGAATAAGTTGGTAGGAATATTTCAATTGTGGATATAAAAAGTCAGGATCAGAACCTCCACCCATAAAAGCCTGAATGGTCCCTATTGAACTGAATTAAGCGATGGATTCAATGCAATTTTTGAAATTAAGAAAGGTTTATCTCATTTTTTTTTCAATTATGTTATTGAGTTGTGAATCTGAAAATGATTTATTTTCTTTCATATCTTGTGGATTCATGGCATTTTCTAGTTAATTGTTTGTTTTGTTTTGTCTGAATGATCAATGAACATTATCAGATCCTAAGCCCAGATCTTACAATGGACCTCGTTTGCAGAGAAACAAGATACCAAGTATTCTCGTTTCTGAATTCCTTGTGTAAAACGGGTAGACTCTAATTATTATATTTGGTCAACGTTGTCTGAAATCTAATGTTTTGAAAGCCACTTTTAATTTATAAATGGAAAGGACTATATAAATGCCAAATTACAAACCATTAATTATTATCTAACAGTGAAGTGGCACAATGATCACTCTGAATCTAAATGCACTAGTTGAAAATCTTGGACATGGATTTCAATTCCTAAATCTAATCAGAAGTTAACTGTTAAGTACTATTTGTATCTATCTATCTGTGGACTGGAAGGCTAAACAAAATCATCCATGAAACAAACCAAACCAAAACCCTCCCAAAACACAATTCCATCTGCAAACTTTGGGGTTCCCTCTTAACTTGAAAACCTAATGTTGACCTCCAATTGCATGTACAGAGAAAAGTAACAAAGGAAATGATGAACTATTTAAAGCAAGTACACAAAAATTGGTTGCAGCAGATATTCAGACTTGTCTTGATGTACATTCTTAGGTACGTGCGCTGTTACCGCTGAAAGGTAAGCTACTAATTATCATAAAGGTCTTTGTGTTCTCATCCATGCAAACAGCAGAGCAAGCAATTGATAGATCAATTAAGCCAAAGTATTTGCACATGAAAAATTAGTGACAGGGGAATGTAAGACATGCACAGGTCTTTCTTTATTTTTCAGTTTTTATTTTTTTTACAGTTTGTGTGTAAATTTAGTCAGATTCAAGAAGCCCTTTTTGCTTAGTTTTATTCAGCTTTCAGGTTTTCTTCTTTGTTAAGATTATTCTTGTATAAGTACCTTCTTACTGTGCACCCTCAAGGCAACGAAAACCAATGACCTTGAAAGGAAGGCCCTGGAGGGGAATAGTTTTTGGATCCTACGGCTTCTTCTCAATGTCATTCTGGAATTAGTACAAAGGTTCCTTTTTGGAGCCAGTTGTTCAGCCATCAGGCTGCTGTGAGACAATGAAGCCAAAAGATCACAGGCAAAAAAAAAAATTAATACTGGAAATGGTCACAGCAAAATTCATGCAGGGGAGGTCATTGTTCTGAAGACAGTCAACAGGCAAACACTTTCAAATTTGTATTTGCTGCTTTGCAAGGAATTTCTTCACCAAAAGTCCTTTGCCAGAGTTCAGATGAAAGGGGATGAACAGATTACTATAGACCACTTTGATTAACTTCTAAATAGAATAGCAGGAATAGAACAGCAATCCTCTACACTGAATATTGTTTTCCAAATAAAGGTCAGTAATTGACAAAAAAAAAAATGCAAAGTTGTTGAGCTATTCCTTAATTTTTTTAAATTTCTTTAGTGTGAATAAGAATGTGTTCTAAATATCAGTAGCAGCTTATATTAATCTTTTCCATGCTGGAAATAAGGTGTTGATGGTTCTAAAATGAAATAATACCTAAATGACAACTCAGTCATTTTCTTCATAGTTCAAAGTTATTTGCATAAGATATATCACCCTTTACAAATATTTATTTTGCTATAGACAAAGAAACTACAAATTATACATGTATGTGATGAGTTTGAATTCCTGTCTCTCACACTTGTCTTTGAGTCTGCATCTTTCACTACTGTTGGGTTTGAGAAGAGGGAGAGCAAAATAATTTTTCTCCAATAAGATCCAATGTGGACTTCAAAGTGAAAGACCTGAATTCTACCTATAAAATTTGATTACAGCATGATTAAAAAGATGGGGAGAAAAAAAGAGCTGTATTCATGGGCTCATTACAGGCACAAAAAGGGGATTCTCATACAGACCATAGAGAATTTAAAAGATTTATTTATGATGTATTACTGTAATTTTTAATTTAGACATGCAAATTTTTTAATTTGCACTGACTGCTTTGCCTTAATGGTTTTGATTAATACTTGGAGGTAGTGTTTGTGAAAGAGATTTATACTGTGATTCATCTGCAAAATAATCAAATCATTACCAGCTAATGACAAAGCTGTGAAAAATGATATAGATATTGTGTAACTCGCAGCTATTGCAGTGCATGTGAAGGTACCCAGTATTTCCTGCAAATGTGGACTTCTGTTAATAACTGCTCAGAAGTTTGCTCTAGGTCCACAGTAATTTGGTTTAAAAATAAATAAATAAATAAATGACTTTTTTTCTTAATAAAGCTGTCTGATAAAAATAGCAGTGATTAACGTCCCCAAACCCTACATTCTCATGGAGTTGTCAAAGTTGGGGACACCTTCCTTCTCTACCCAGGAATGAAATCTCATACCACCTATCTCTGTATCTTACTTCAGTAGTCACAAAACAAAAGGTCTTGTGATAAACACGAGTGTTTGCAACAACGGGAGTAGATAATGTCTGCGTTTCTCATTATTAAAAAAAAAAAATAAAAATTAGAATTGCCTGTAGCTTTCTAAGCACTTTGCAATTATATCTTTCTTACTTCCTATTGTGGAATTCTTCCTTCATTTTCTGTTCTGGAGGATATTTTACTGTAAGGCTAATGAAAGGATTATTGAGCTCCTAATATATGGTATTTTTGCAACAGAAGTGGGTATACACAGATGTACATGAACATAAGGTCCACAGCCTATAAAATAATTTTAGAACTGGAAACAATTTCAAACTATCCCCCTACAATTAGCTGGAAAGATTCTTTTGCTTGACTTCAAACTGCTTTTTATGGATTTATAGCAGATTTTCCTTTTATTTTCAAAAAAGGTTTTCCTAAAGAGTACATGAATCAGAACTTTCTGCTGAAAATCAGGAAGAAAACCAGAAAAGAAATAACTTGCTTACCAGCTTGTGAATTTACACCTCTAAAGCAACTTAAGCCAACAGCTAGAGTAGACCAACTACTAGAGTAGGTCTATCAGAAACAGTAAAACTATATTACTTTAAGCCAGTTGATAGTTTGATCCATTGGTCCCAGGAATATGAGGATGTGTTTTCACCTCATCATTTAAATTGAATTTAACTGTACCTACCTTGCTGCCCCTCTCTTTACCCTTGACAAACCAGAGTTTACTGATATTTCATGTGTATTCCATGATGAGTCAGTTCAGTTCAACAATCTGACAGAAAACTAACATATCAAAAAATTTTTTGCTTAGTTTGATGATGTGACTCACTTTTCAACTGCATAATTACTATAGTTGAGTCAAAAAAAGTAAGGGGAGCATGTGGGCATGAAAGACTACAGATTTTCCTCTGGACAGTATTTTCATTTTTGAATCTAAACAAGCAATGATATCCCCTTTATTAGTCCATGGTGTATAGTGGGATCTCAAGCTAAATGGAAGTCCTACAGAACACATCCAGATTCTCTAAGCTCTCATTTTCTAAGCTGAGCCACTGTCAGACCTCTTCAGGATCATAAATCTATCCTCTGATTCTTCTTACTGTGTGATTCATGCTTACTGGCTTTACACAACAGGCTGTAAAAGATCAACAGCCAGCTTATGGATTGACAAGAACTACTTCTTCTTTGCAAAATCCTCCTATAAAAATGCTTGGTCATCTGATACAGTGATTCAGCTATTATCACTTGAATATCAAAACCTAGCCACCTCTCTACCTTGGAGGAATGCTTGTCTGTGTTGTATAAACTCAGGTTTTGGATTGCATCTCTTTGTACCACCTTTTCTGAGCACAGGTTTGAAGTACCTCAGTTCACATTATTGACTTAGTCAACTGACGGCTCAAGACTCAAGCCTGACCTACTGTAGGTCAAATACATCTTCCTTCCTGGGCAGGGCTTAAACCAAATCCAGTCCTATACCACAGCTGACTTTCCACATCTGTAGAAACAGCCTAAAGTAAGAGACAAATTCTAAGCATGTGAGCTTAAGTCTAAGCTAGAATGATTGAGTAGAAGTATCTACTGAGTCCTTAAATAACTTCTGTTGAGGTAAAATTATGCCACATTCAAGAGGACTGCTCCCTCAAGCATGCTCTCAGTTGTGAACACCAAGTCTGACATTTTACCATTCAGCATAGGACTCCACAGCCCTGCTTTCTTCAACATGTTTTGTAGTCCCCCAGCTGTTTATTCGTTCTCCTTCAGCTTCTGCATCACTGTATTTGCTCCTGCTCATTCACTGTTCTGTGTAAGAAGAATGCTACAGAAACAAGCTTGCAGTTAAAGAGAAGTGAATGAAAGCAGGAGACAAGTGGAAGTTTAAGCAGCACGTACAAAAACATATCCAGGAAAAATATGTTTGCTCTACATACACAGGTAGTGACACAATGTGAGTTACCTAAGGAACTGCCTAGATGGTGCTGTGTTGGCAGCTGTGTGTTGCAGTATTTGCTCAAATCTTGTTCCTGATCATATCTTGGAGTGGAAAACTGTTAGCAAATTTGTGACACCTCTCATTCTACACTAGTTAACTGTGCCACCAAACAATTCATGAGGTGTAACTTTAAGTATTCCTCACATTGATGATTAACATTTTCATTAAGGTCAGTGTCATGTCCTGTAATTACTAAAAAGCACTCATTTTCTCTCCTGTAAAATCAGCTAGCCTAAAATTACTGATCTGTGACTTCATGAAGGCCATTGGTTTCAATACTTTGTAGTGATCTGGTCCAGGAGACTGTGTGCACTGATTTGTTGTCCAATTGATCTGCAATCAAAAAGAACATTGAAGGGCAAATTCATATAGAGCAGCACTGGATCTGCAAAGGAATTTGAAAAATACTAAATATTGCAAATATTCCAAAAGTGACAATTTAGACACTGTGTTTCACTGTTATGCAGCCTGGTTTGTCTTGCTTGTATGGGGAATTTGGCATTTATGAATAGGATTCACAGAAGCTAACACTAAGCACGGAGCTGCTGAAACAGATGCTGAAAAATGGATTTGAGATTCACCACCCCAAAAACAGATAATTTCTACCTGGTTCAGCTTCTTGACCTTCTGGAGATAAATATCTAAGCATGGTTTGTTTATGCACTCTCTCATGGCATTGAATTTAGTTACAATTTTAAATTCAATAGCTCAAAGTTAGATGCTTGAAAAATCTGGGCACTTTCAGGGTTGGGAAGCTGCTGAACTTTAAGTTTTAATAATCTCAATGTTTCTGTGTCCCTTTTGAAGTAATTCCCAATTATATCCACAAACAAACTCTTTTAGTCTGCCTTAATTCAATATCCAGTGAAGAGAGTAGAGTTCTTTAAACCTACCACTATTTTATTATTCAAGACAAATTGTGTTTAAACTAAACATAATATATAAATTTTAATAACATATATTTGTGGTTTCTTTAGCCAAACATTTTATAGTATTTGAGTATGTAACCATTTATTGGGAGATTTTTCTACTGGTAAATATTTCATATATCAGGAAATCCTAAAATACATTCAATTTTCATCTTTACTGCAGTAGTCTTTACCATGTGTCCACCACTAAAAATAAAGACAAGATAGTTCTTTGCAGTAATATATTGATAGGGTATAGCTTCAGGCTATGACACTTGTAAAGTCTTGAAGGAAGCAGGGGGTCTATAGCAGTCAAATTTAGTCAATCTTAGAAGTTTTTCCGGGAAAAAATAAAAAAATAAAAAAAAATTGCTTTTTCTTTCCTCCAGTTATAGCTGCTTTCATTAGCTTCTTCTTTGCATGGCAATTTGACTTGCCATTACTGATTTTTTTACAAGATTTATGTTTTATTTCCTTATCTCTAGCCTGGACACATGTATATGTGTTAAAAATAAATAAATAATAAATAAATAAATAAAGTGCTGTTATCTCTGACATAGCTTAATTAACATTTTACGTGCATCTAATGTGCTTTATAACTTAAACAGGAAAACAAACAAAAAAAATCAAGAAACACAACCTTTGTTAGGTATGAACTGGTAGAATGTTCAAATTGTGCAAGACTTGAAGAAGTTCTTAGGAGATAACTACTGAAGTCAAATAGAGTTGTAAGTATACAAACGGCTTCATTAGGCAAAACTCTTACAAGACATGGATGTAGCATTTATGAGGTCATGGTGACAAGGAACTTGAAATGATTTGTGTCTTCTTTAATATAATCATATAGATATGAACAATTCATTCTACATTGCTGCAACTGGATGGAGCTTTAGAGTGTCTTTTTCTATCCTAAAATATCAATATTCATTAACATAATGTCATTTTATGATTGGAATAAGAGATTTCAAACATTTCTGCTAAGTATGACCAGGCAGATCATTATGAGTTTTATACCATTGATACACAAAATCCACTGGTTTCAGTCTAGGTGCAGATGAGTGAATCTGTGTGGCAGGTTTGTTTCTCATAGTTCACCAATCTTCTTCTGAGTCTGTGAGAAGCCAAAATTCAGTTTGAAACTTAGAGTTTTCTCAGATCCATTGTAAAACCACTAATTTACAAATGATTCACTCTGAGAATGGCCAGTTCTGTGTTGCGAAATTCTAACTGTTTTCGGGTAAAAATTATGTTGAAATCATAGAGAGAGAAAAAAAATACCATGAAAAATTTGCATATATCTTTAGTGGTTTTTCCAACATCTGTGAAACCCTAAGCAATGTAGTTTTGGTTTTCAGTACTAAAGGGAAGGGGGGAGGGGAGCGGGGAATAGGAGAGATCGTACAGCTTTACTCAAGACTAAATTCACAAATACTTTGTGAGGACTCTTTATTTTCTTTCCTATGTTATTGTAGTTGTTCTGAATCTGTCCAGAGATGCAACTACATATGGGCAATGTGTTGATATACAGGTTGTGAAGAAACCTGCTTTGAGGCAACAGGTACCCGTCCAGTTTCAGCAGTGCAGCATTAAGACATTTGCAGACACTTGAAACCTGAGGCACCATTGCTTTGAAGTCCAGTCATATGGTCAGACATAAGCACATGGTCAAGACCTCATTTGGAAGATTTCACACATCACCTGTGTCACGTCACCACACTCTGTAAACTCCCCTGCATATTCTAACAAACCCATAAAAAAATCAGTTTATAGAAGAGTAAAATCCTCAAAAAGGACAGGAGAGGTTCTCTCCAACAGCAGATTGCTGAGGTTTAATAAGTCACCAGTGATTCTAGCAAATTAAACTTCAGAAAAAGTATTTTTTTTGTTGTTTTGTTTTTTAGAAAAAAAAAAATAAATAAAGTAACATATTCATGCCCAGCTCATTGGGCTGAGTTCAGGGGGCAAGTTCTACCTAGGAAATGGGTGAAGTAAGGAACTTGCATCCTGGCCATCTTTGGGAGACCAGTAGAAACTCTGAACTATGGTATACCTGCAGTATAAGGAGGAAGCACACAAAATGCAGTTCACACTTATGTCACTCTCCTTCAGTTACAGCAGCACACTGGATATCCGAAAACTTGTGCTGCCTTTTCCCTGATCTGGAGTTTCACCTGTGTTCTTCCATAAATTAGTATATCTAAGCATTTTTAGTTCTTTACATTGGTACTATATCATAAAATCTCAAAACCGGTTAAAAACCTTTTGCTAATATCCAGTCTACATTTAATTTCAGATAATTTTAAAACTATTGCTCTTGTTCCACTATTGTTTTTTCAGTTAAATAGATGTTTTCTCTCTTCAACACTTTTTCCTGATTTTATTTCTGAAGAATCCTCGTATCCCTTCTCAACCTTTGTTTTTCTAGGCTTAACAAATCAGGAAATCAGGTCTTTTAATCTCTCTTCATAAGATTGATTCTCCATTCTAGCATACTAGC
This sequence comes from Aythya ferina, assembly GCF_964211825.1. NCBI lineage: Eukaryota > Metazoa > Chordata > Aves > Anseriformes > Anatidae > Aythya > Aythya ferina. The sequence goes on along the minus strand of NC_140297.1, from coordinate 38,628,351 downwards.
TGTCTTTCTATGCTTCTGTTTTAAGTTCATCTTTCTTGAACACAGGTGACCAGAACTTTATATAATATTTGAAAAGAGGTTTTACCAAATATTTGAACAATGAAATAACAATTTCCTTATTCAAAATATCTTAGATGATGCATCTCACAATTACAGTAAACTTTACGATTGCATTAGACTTTTCAAAGTTGCTTTATATGAAAAGCAATAGTAAACCTCCACAAAAACTAGTATGTCCATATCTCTTTCCCAGTACTTTTAACTGACAAATACATGTTATATTCAAGAAGGAAAAATAAATAAATAATCTAGCTACTGGTCCTTAGATTCATGGCTTTGCAATATATGCTATCAAATTTTGTCCCCTTTCATCACTCTAATCAACAAAATTATCTTGTCCATTTTATGTTCTCTGCATATCTCATAAATACCTTTTTAATTGTTACTCCTGCATCTCCTATATAACTAATTGATATGTTAAATGGGATCATACCAAAGACAAGCCATTAAAACATTTGACAAACTCTTCTTAAGGAAATTTTTTAGGCTTCTGACAGTTTTCCTGTAAGAATAATTACCATCTTTCAGAATGAAGTCCAGTCCATTGCCATTGTCTAAAAAAATCTATTATCTCATTAAAAAAGATACTGGGTTTATCAAAGATTATCTACCTTTGCTAAACCAATGTTGTAATTAGCCTGTATTCAATTTATCTTCATGTTCGTTTCTTTACAAACTGTTCTAAGATTGAAATCATATTAACAAGTCTGTAATTGTCCTCATCACCTTTTTGCCTCATTTTTAGTTTACAGATAAATTGGCTGTCCTTAATATTTAAAATTTGGACTTATTAATATGCCTATTAGCTAAATACTCTTGCTACTAGGCTTGCATATACTGTCAAATATTAAGACTGGATATTGTCCAGGTTCCCTGATTCTGGAGCATAGAAGCTAAAATTTTGCTTTTGCTGGGATATAATTTCTATTGATCTATTCTCAATTTCTTTAGATACCTTTTCTTGTAGATTGAAATTGCTCAAAATAGTCATACAGCTATAGAACTTCAACTTTAGAGAATTTGGGGAGTGTTTAATTCAGGTTTTGATATATTTCATAGAGTATTGAAAAAAAACTTCATGCTGCTCTTGCAGAAAGATTGAAAAACTTGGAAACCTTAGAACTATGTCTTAAGAAGGAAAAAAAAATAAATAAACCCACAGAAATGAGTCTGTTGTAACAATACAGAGACTTGTAAACATGAAAAAATAAAATAAAATAAAATAAATAAAATAAAATAAAATAAAATAAAATAAAATAAAATAAAATAAAATAAAATAAAATAAAATAAAATAAAATAAAATAAAATATTGGAACAATTCCTGGTCTGCCTGACCTTAAAGGAGCCACCAAATAAGAAGTGTCTAGTTCTAGCAACAGCTCAAACCTGTGACTGACTTTGGAAAGGAAGACTAGTTGTGGTGGATATGTATGGAGAAGAGAAATGATTTGTTTTTAGTCATCACCTTTACTGGGAAGTGACACAAAATACTTGTTCAATATTTGATTCAGTCCTTAGTTAGCCTTACCTTCTTCCTTTATCCCCTGCCATCAGTGTATAGAAAACCCAGTTTCCCACAATTTTTGCTTATGCAATTAACAAACTTCATCCATTTATTTTCTGTGCTATTTTGGGAAGACATAAGAGCAGTTTAATTTGATTTCTACTCAGGCTGATATTTTGAAGATGAACAAATATCTTAGAGTAAATAGTTTACAAACAGTATAATCCCAAGAGTTCTATACTCTTCTCTCTAGTTTTTCCTCATCATTAACCTCATCTTTATCCATCTGAATTACAATAATTCTGTCTGATAATGAACCTCAATATTCAAATTCTCAAACCCTGAATCCAACTACTTAATCTCCCAACCCTCCTTTCTGTTCCAAAATTGCTTTTCTAAAATCCCAAGATTCAGTTATCAGCCTTCATCATTGTAGTGTTAAATCTCTCACAATCACAGATAAATTTACCTTTGGAATTCCTCTGTAGCATAGGAAAATATTATCACTATTTTGCAAGAAAGAGATAACAAAGATAATTGATTTGCCTAAAGAATCCATAGCTGAAGAACCAAACTCTGTTATTCAAAGCACCATACATGTGATAACTCTCATTCACATTTGTTATAAACACGGAATGAAGGCATGCACTGAGCACAATAGTAGTCACCTAAGTATGAAATATATATCTTAACCTATAAAGTTTCTTTTAATTGTATCCCACAAATTAGTAAAAGATTTGTGGGTTTTGTTGTGTTCCATTTTGTGTGTGTTTGTGTGTGGTTTTTTGTTGTTTTTTTTTTTTAGTATTTTCTGCACCACTTTAACAAATATAAATTTTGCATGCTTATGCAATCGAACAACTTGGGACTTAAGGGTGTATGCTAAGTTTCTGAAAAAGCACATATGCTAAAATCAGAATGTGGTATGAATGAAAGCACGCTGATACAGTTGCTGATGTATTTTGTTTCTGTCTCTATTTCTTGCATAATATAAGTGCCTGGGCTCCCCTCACTTCTTTGGAAGGTATAGTCCCTTGAGGCCATGGAGATAACAACAGCAAATCCAAACCACCTGGAGACAGCATTTAGTAGATGATTAACTCAATGGTGAATCTGAGTGTTTGAAACAGAAGCAAGAAAATAGCAGGAAATAACTTGCACTGTGTGGCTGAGAAGCTGGATTGAAATCCTGGCCCCATCAAAGTTAATGCTTAATACAGACATTCATTCTTGATATTTATGATCCTTCCTGAGTAGTTCTAATATCTTTATTTCACTAATGACAAAGTTTGAGGTGAGAAAATGATATGGGACAATGTATCAGTTAACATAATAGTCATGTACATACCTGTTTGTTTCTGTGCACTTGCGTTTGTTGGAAATTTATAAAGATTCTTGTATGTGATAATAGAAATAAGCAACCTGTAGAAACTTACCTCTTCTCCCGTTAATGCTGACTTGATTTTTTTTTCTTGGAACAGCTACACAAAGTGAACAACCAAGGTGAGAGAACAATAAAATTATTCATTGTGGCTTTATTTACTGTGAAAGCAACAAACAAGAAGCTGGTGTCAGTCAAGTCTTAATATCTGTTGCTAGGAAAATAAATTAGGAGAATCTTACAGCAGTTAAACTCCGAAGATGTTCCTCTGGTGTGGACATAGAGAGAATGCTTAGTGGAATCCACCTGGCTTTATCAGAGCAGGCAATCCTCCATATCACCATCAGGGAGTCATTCGGATCCTAGTTTCTGCTATTCAAGTTGAGAAGGAGATGGGGTGGGGTGGAAGGTCAGAGGCTGAGTGGGCTCATGAATCATGGCTAAATATTCTCAATGGATGCCAACTTTTAAGAGCCCTACTGTGTCTGCACAGCCAACACCTGTGGAGCTGGAGTCTATACATAGCAAAGCTCCATATATTTTTTAGTTTGTGTATTTTCAATATTATCTTATCTCTGTTTGATCTTATTCATGCAAGCAAAGTTATATATTTAAAGGCAACTTGAGATTTTTGGGGGTGGGTAGGGGTGTCTTTGTTTTCTTTTCTTTTGGAAGAGACAAATACATAATATTGATAGGAAGATGTCTATATGGGGGAGGAGAGCAGGAGGAAATAGCATAGGAACTTTTAGTATTTTTAGTTTCTTTATTGTCATCCTGATGATATGAGCATTATTGAGACTGAATTTAAGAACCCATCAGGCTTAAATTGTAGCACTATTGTGCTTCACTGTAAAGTCACTGGGACTGGTCATCATCATCAACGTAAATTAGGAATGTGTCTAAATGCAATACAGGACTATGAAAATTCAATTTACAATATAACAGGAGATTTTGGAAGACATTAATAAATGATTTTATTTATTTATTTATTTTTAATGGAGTCACAGTGCTACTTTTGACATTATAAAGCCTTCTGGGTAGGAGGTCTCTGTCAAACCTCTAGAGAAAAAATATCCTTCAAGGCAACAATTAGGTAATGTCAAAGTAAAAAATAAACAAACAAACAAAAAAATACAGTTTAAAAAAAAAAAAAAGGAAGAAAACAAAAAGAAAAATACAGCAAATCAAACCACATTTCTCCCCATTTCAAGTGAGAATTGTTGTGTTATTTTTTTTCCACTTAAATTATTAAATAAATATGCTCATATTTTACCAGTGTGTTTGCTGCAAAAAGTGCAATCTATTTGTACAGCAGAGAGAATGAAGGACTTACTGCTTAAAGGCACAAAAAGGGTGTGTAATAGGATTTTGGCATCTTCCCAGACAGCTTGCAGACAAATTCAGAGATGAACAGAGAAGTATCCTTTTTGAAGTATATTTGGCCAAGGTCTCATTCACAAACAGATAAAACCAACACATTTCTGCATGATAAGGGTCAACAGAATAGCGTATTAGTTTGAGAAGAGAACCCATCTGCAATTTTCTTATATAAAAATATACGAGGACACAACAGGAAAGCTGTCAGCATGACAGTTGGAGGATTCTGCCAAGGAGCCAGATGCTAGTGTCAGAAGAACATGTTCCACAGCTTGGCATCTGGGTTCTCTCATTGCCCTCCAAGAAGGAAGAAAAGGAGGAGTGATAAGATATGCCTAAATGAATAAAACTACAAGCAATTCCACCACCACCCCCAACACACTCAAATCACTACTTCTTTTATAAAATCCTCAGATACATGTTCTCCTACATCTTTTAAATTAAAATGGAAGATGATAAATTTAATCCGCTTATATGTTTTAGTATGTTTAAAAGCATTTATATTTCTAAGTATGTCTCACATAATTTTAGTTGCACGTGTGTAGCTGTGTGATTTATTTTATTGTTTTCTGGTGGGTGTTCACTATTTGTTAGAGAATAGATTTGAAGCTCAATTTTTAGCCCATGTCATTCTCGGGGAAGAGTGGATATAATGATGCATTGACAGTTGAGAACTAAGAATAATTACAAATTCATTCTTTCTCTGAACAGCTATTAACTGAGAAAAGCTCAGATAGATAGGGGAAAACATTAAGTGTCAGTTTAAGACCCAGCAAGTTCATGAAGCACCATAGGGAATCACTCATTATGGGATATGGGTAGGGAAGGAAACACAGATCTTAAGACAGTTTTGAGAAAGTCACAGCTCCCTTAAAGATTCTAGTCAGAGAGTAGCAAGACTAAGGATGTGTTCATAGTCTAGGTCCTTTAGACACATCCCCTTGCTATGCACAATTAGGTAAGCCTTAGCTTTCTATCTGTGTTCCTCTCCTCAGACTATGACCGTGATGCCTGAAAGTGCCAGCCTTGGATTCAGCTTTCAGGTACTGCTGGATCTTTGCCTCTCTTCTGCTGTACAGCTCTGACCAGGTAGCATAGAGCAGTCCCTTCCTGTAAGCTGGTGAGGTTTCGCGGAAAGCTTTAAAAACAAAGACCAAATCCCTGATGTTTTTCAGATCTTAGCAAAAAGAGACTAAAAGACTGGAATAATGTACTTCTCCTATCTTGAAAAATAAACTGGCTGCTCTCCTTTGAGCTGACAGAAGTTTTTGAGGTTAGACATTTCAGAATTGCAAGTGTCATTCGCCCCCATACCTTACTATGGATAGATGTGTTGTAATCACCACCTGTACTGATCTTCTAAAGGGCATGGGACTGGCTTCCACCTAGGCCTATACCCAATTCAGACAAAAAAGCAAATGATTGAACTCTCTCTGCACTTATTTAAAAGCACCTTCAGTGTCATTACATTCCCAGAATGATGGGACAGAGGGAATGAGGCTGAAATACAAGCAGTTTAATTCCCTATCTGTGCAATAATGTCTGGCATGTTTACTGGTATTTGTTTTCAGGAGCAATGATTGAATCCTTTCAGATATCATTCTGCCTACCTCTCTTTCAGCCCAGGACCTACAAAATGATGAGTGGAAATGTTTTTTCAAGTAATAGAGTGGAATTCAGAACATAGGATTGCAAGCTCCATCCCAAGTTATTCTGTTGTTAAGAGACTGACAGAGGAGTCTGTTATAATTCACTGAAGGGACAGAAAGAGAAGGAAAGCCAGTTATCGCTAATACTGTATAATCTACTGCTTGAATGCAGGATAAAATACACACTCATGACAAAACCTTATGGTGCTTGACCCTCAGATTAAGAAAGTGTTGCCCATGCATAGTCAAAGAATAGTTTAAAACCAAAGCTTATATCTAAAATGCAAAAAGCCATATTTGTTCTGCCTAAGTAACTCCAGGAACATATTTGCTCAGCTCAGAAATGAAAAGGTGATTTTAATCACTCTCTGTACTCTAAAATCCATTTGAGATCTGAAAATCAAACTGCACTTGCTTTCTTTTCCATCAGCACTGGCAATAAAGCATCTGCCTTTGGAAGCACTGACAATGGGTTGTGAGACATGAGGGGAAAGAGATCATGGCTGTCACGGCCTTCAGCAGAGCTGGCAACACAATAGGAAAACTACCTTTTTTTTTTTTTTTTTTTTTTTTTTCCCAATAAGTCAGTGTATGTGGTACAAAGGCGCATAAAAAAAAAAAAAGTAAATAAATTATGCAAATGACAAAACAGCACAGAAATGTATAAGAAGCAGTGTTCCTCTGTTCAAAGGTCGGGACATTTGTTATCAAAATACTGAGATCCTTATAAGATTGATCTGACAGGATGGCCTAGAGGAAGTTAATAACCAGATGAAGTTTTTCAGCAAAGTATTAGGCCTATGGTTCTTGATTCCCTGCTACATTATTGCAAAATCTTCTTCCCAAACTCCCTGGAAAGAAAATCTTACCTATGGTCTAAGCAGGTAAGCAGAACTCTGAGCAGAACTCTGCGGGACAGTGCAATCACGGTGATTCTGGTGGACATTAGACACTTTTCTGAGGAACCAGGGTAGCTAGTCTGTGAAGTCCAGGTGCTCTCATAGGCACAAGCAAGAAGTCTGATTCTAGGATAAAGTGCTAGAGTCCCAGACTAGAAATCTGTTCTCCTCAGACATCCAGACACAGGAGGCAACGAAGTCCTGAGATGCTGAGTGCTGCCCATGAAAAGTTACAGTACCACTAATCTGGGAGACTTGGAGATCTGATCCAAGAATTCTAAAACAGCCTTAAATTATGGTTTTTCTCAACATCTGTCATGCTGGAATAAAAGTCAGATGTACTGAAAACCTCATTACACTTCCAAACAATCCAGTAGCTCTGAAGAGTTCAGACATACAATGAAGTACACAGCAGCAGACCACCTCAGCTTTTCTGGTGCTTCACTCACATTTCAAAATCTTCTCAAGGTTTGTCCATTACAACCGTAATGTATTTGTTTTGTTTGTTTTGTTTTATTTTCCTGCAGCAGCATTTTATATATTACAAGTTATGGGAAAATCCATTCAAAAAGGAAAGTTTTAAATTCCAGTGCAGAGTTTCTTTGTTAATTTCAAACTGGCATGAAATGAGCAAGGAGTAGGAGTGCTGTGCCTGCTTCATGCTTTTTATGCCACTTTGATTCATGAGAAGCAAACTTCTGTGTATGTTTAAAGTCTTTAAAGATTTATATTATTAACAAAACAAGGATTTTTACAATCAGTGAACATTTGTTTAGATTCCCCCTCGCCTCCTCCCTCCCCACCCGACCCCCCAACCAGAACACACAATTTTAGGAGAACATTTTGTTGGCTATAATTAAACTATGTGTGTTAATTAGGATTAGATTTTAAATGCACTGCTTGGAAAGTAGAAAAAATACAGGATCTGAATGAGCCCAAATTGAGATGACACTTGAATTTTCACAGATGTTTCCATAATCCTAATTTCAAATTGATTGTACTTCCTGAACAGTGAGAAGCCATTTTCAGTTATTTATTCAGATATGAACTACTTTTTCAGTGAGTAGAAAATATCCAGTCCTGTAGTTAACTGCTTAAAATAAATGGATCCGAAGAAGATTTTGACTATGTATAGGTAAGTCATTCGACAAAACTCGAAGAATATCCATATCTGAAAGAAGATATCTCTAAGCACGTGAAGAATCTGTGGTCCATAAGAAGTGTTGCTATTGCTGTAGGTTGATCCATGGCACCAATATGTGTCACCATATTTACAGTCCTGTGCTCACAGAGCAGATCTGCTCCATCTATCATACAAAGCCAATACAACCTGGCTCTGCACCAGGAAAACCTAAATTATTCATCATGAAACCAAGTAGAGCCTGAGGGCTACTTTGACTTAATGGCAGCTGGCAATGGCCCCAAGAGACTAAAATAGCAGCCATTAACCCATGTGCTCGGTTGGTATTTTTTCCTTCTCTTTTATCACGATCTCTAAACCAGTGTCAGGGAGGACTGGCATCTCATTCTCTACAGACATGATCTCCTCTTGGCTGGCAGCAGCTAGAGTCTACTAGAGGAAAGGCATGGCACAAGAATGCCATGCTACATGATGAAATTCTGCACAACTTCATTCACAACAGTTCCGTTGGTCTGGTAATGTTGGAGCCACATTTACAAATTGGTGGCAGAAAAGGGGTTATCAGTATTAATGTATGTCCTTCTGGTCTGACCAAGCCTTCAAATTCTTGCTGAAGGAATTCATGTAATTGAGACACCAATCCAACCTGATTTAGGAATAGTCCTAAATGATTGTCCTGGTTTCAGTTAGAACAGAATTAATTTTCTTCCTAGTAGCTGGTGGAATGCTGTGTTTTGGCTTAGGATGAGAAGAGTGCTGATAACACCCCGATGTTTTAATTGTTGCAGAGCAGTGCTTATACCAAGCCAAGGACACCTCAGACTTTTGCTCTGTCCTGCCAACAGGCAGGCTGGGGGTGCAGTAAGAGCTGGGAGGGGACAGACCCAGGACAGGTGACCTGAACTAGCCAAAGGGGTATTCCATACCATCTGACGTCATGCTAAACAATATATAGGGGTGGCTAGCCGGGGGGAGGGGGCCGGACTGCTCGGGGTTAAGCTGGGCATCGGTCAGCGGGTGGTGAGCAATTGCATTGTGCATCACTTGTTTGTACATATTATTATTAGTAGTACTATTATCATCATTGTATTATTATTATTATTATTATTATTATTATTATTATTATTATTATTTTCCTGTCTTATTAAACTGTCTTTATCTCAACTCACGGGCTTCACTTTCCATTTCTCTCCCCCGTCCCAGAGAGGGAGGGGGGAGGGTGAGCGAACGGCTGCGTGGTATTTAGCTGCCAGCCGGGTTAAACCACGACAATGATGTAACTCAAAGTTTGTTCCTGGACACATCTGTGGTACAGAATGTTCCAAAAACATCAGAAAGGATACGTCTGAGCAAGTTTTCAATGTCTCTTTCTAAAATATTCTAAAAGAATAAGCAACTTTTAGCAGTGAGTTAGGCTGGGCTTGTGCAGACAGTTTTCATACAAGCTTCTCTGCACTGCTGTGCCAGCGATCTGTAACATAACAGTGAGAAACTGAAATTTAATCTCACTTTTCACACAACATTAAAAAATATATTCCTTTTTTCCTATTGGAATCTTTATTCCAATTTTATTCCCCCACTTTATCACCAGTTATACAGAAGTGCTGGATCTAATGTGGATAGGTTGGATGAATGGCACCAACTTGTGAATATGGAACATTGTAGTGGGATAGTATGAGTTTGCTTCTGGCATAGCTACTCACTCCTATCTACAGCATACATATATTTCTATACTATACTAACTATAACCATTTTCTTGCAAATTTAAGTCATGCCATTCCATTACATTCAGGGTACATAAACATAAACCAGGGAAACTTCAAGTGATGACAAGATCCAAAGATGGGACATTGGAATCACATTCCATAAATAGCACATTGCACAAAATAGTAACTATTTTCAAAAAGAAAGGGAAGAATGGAAGACGTGTGAATTGGCTGGAGCAGTTACCTTAAGGTAATTTTTTTACTACTGGAGCAAAATCAAGGTGATATAATATGAGTCAAAGATCCATACTGCCTTTGGCCTTGCATTTGTGGGGCCAAGCAGCTTGAGTCAGTTGCCTTCAAGGTAAAACATCCTTAAAACAGTACTTGAATTGCCTGGGGAGCTTGTGACTCTTTCCTGGCCCAAATCATACTGAAAGACAAAAGCAGATATTGTTAACAGGCAATGAATTCAATATCAAGCATGACTCTGAACCCCAGGTTAAAGTAAAAGCCAAACTGCAACACCTGTCTTGGGGCTGCAAACAGACATATACTTAGGAATAGCAAGAAGCTGCAATTAAAACAAAACAAAACAAAACAAAAAAGGATATATTTTTAATTTTCCTCAATCTTATAGCTTCTTCTTATCATTTAGAACACAGGCAGCTTTTCCTAGTTTGCCTAGGAGCAATCATTCAGCCTAGAATAATGAAGACAAGAAACTCAGTAAATGCCATCTGCCTCTATTCACCACCATCAGCAAAAATGATACCTTTGACTCCCCTACAATTGATTAAAGTTTAAGTCCATAAAAGCTGCCCTCGCATCACGTTTGGTGTTACTTATTTCATTAAATGTCAGATTAATTGGTAATTAGTTCAATAGAATTACTTAATATTATTACTTCATATAAAATGCTTCATAACTTTTCTGCACATCAAAGCATGTGATTTACACCAAAATCGTTACATGTCAATACTTTGGGGCATCAGTATAAAATCAAGATGCCATACAGCATATTCAGCTAAAATGAAATCCCTTTCACTGATTCCTCCTGCTGCTTTTCTGTGCGTGTGCTTCAGTATTTCTGAGAATTTTAGACTAACCATATTTGTGGTCTGAACGCTGCCTAAAATAGACATCTTCAAACGCCGTCCTAGCAGTGCAAGCAGTAATGACAACAGAATACTTTTCAATGTGCTTGAAATTGTAAACAGAAAGGCTCTATCCTGCCTCACACAGACAACCTGTATTGAATGCAGTGGGAGTTACATGAAACCGAGGTCAGAATTTGGTCTACAGTTAAGGAAATAGTGCCAGCAAACTGTTTCCACTGAAAAGTCAAAACAAGTTTATCAACTAAACAAAGTGGATTTCCTGAAAACGACAACAGGTATAGGTGTAATTTCAAGAACAACTTGAGGGTTTCATTAAGCCTCTCTTTTTTCTCCCTCTCCGTTTTGAGAAATAACACATTTTATCAGAAACTGCATGTGTGTGCATGCATGTGTGAACACATAGTCAGTACAGGAGTGAAGCGGTAACCAATCTGAGGTTTTTCTCTTTTGCTTCCTGGCTGTGTAAGCCTATTTTTCTTTTATTACTGTAATTATGGGGGGGTGTGGTATATTGACCATTGACAGGATGGTTACCAAACAACTTTATCAGTAGTATTTCACGTATATGAGTATATAAAGTATAAATGTTCCATACATATATGCACATGTAGATTATAGTTCTGTGGTGCAACTATATGCATGGGTATACACACACACACATAGCAATGTGCACACATAAATAAATATATTGTGGTACAACTGTGGTAGCTGTAAATAGCTTGATGTAGTTGTACAGCAATTTGTTGTAGACTGTATTCAATATTATTCCATAACTGCATGGCAAAAACAATAAATAAATAAATAAGCTTTTACACATATGGACCTGTTAATGGCTGTATCAGAAAATACAGTCCAGTATTTGATAGGTGAAAGCTGTATATAGTGCAAAATCACAAACTCTATAGAGCATATTTAAATTTTTAGTGAAATATGGTATGTACCACGAAGCATTGATATTGTTTCTAACCTTTTCATTTACTGAGCCACCACTGAAGTTCAAAAATACTCAACCCATCCCCTAAATGACAAGTTCATATCTGTTATTGTTTTATAACACAGTAAAACGCATTCTTACATTGCAGATTAACTTAGCAGACTGATATCTCAAAGGAAGGTTTTTGGTTGGTCTGTCGTGTGTACATCTGCCTGGCAAACAGTTCCAGGAAGGTTATTTGTATTTAACAGGCCTTACTCAGAAGTTGTTCCTGGTGCCATAAATTTCTTCATTTTGAAAAAGCAGATATTTTTTTCTAAAATTAAAAAAAATAATAATAATAAAATAAAATCAGGAAGTTGCTTAGTTTCTGGAAACTTCAGATAGAAAGAATAAATTCACAAAAAGAAAAATGGTTAAAAAAAAGTTCAGTTTCACAGAAAAGGGAGTTTTGGCAGATACTCCATTTTTGAAGCAAAGGCAAATTCATAGCCTAACACCTGACCTAAATAACTTGCTTACAATTAAACGAGTGTCTCTTAGGAGCAAGTCTTACAATAGCTTGCATAAATTTTACAGAGAGTGACAAAATAGAAGAGTCCGACTTTGAATCCTCAGCTTCTTGGAGCACCAGCAAAAATGTGTGTCTGCACCCAGCTCTGCTGACTCCTCCTGTCCCTTGGTCCTCTGTCATCCCAGAACTTCCTCTCCTGGCCTCCTTTCTTGCCCAGGAAACCTGAGAAGCATCTGCTCCCTAGGGCTGCTTGGTAAACCAAGATATCTGAGTGAGTTTTATCCCTTGGACTACATGGCAGAACCATGTTGTCAAATCTACTAACAAAAACTACTGTTTGGCTTTATAAAGCAAAATCAGGGCATACTGAAATATGTCTTTATATCTCCTTTTCTCAGAAGCCACATTATGGACAAGCATTGTAGGAAGTGTGTCAATGTCTGTCATTTGTCTGTTGTCTGGAATTTTCTCCATTAGTTAGTCAACATTGTGCGGTGATAGTTAAGTTTGCAGCCAGCACTTTTAGTTTGCCTGACTTTGGTCAGCTTAAGTCAGATCCTTAAATTTAATCATGGTTTCCTGGAAAAGTGTAGCATTAATTTTAAATGTAAATTATTGAAATGTACAACTAGTAATTCGTATTTTCTAATTAATAAATATTCTGTGCATGATGCATTAGTAATGCTATTAAATATTTATCTATAGATGGAGATACTGTGAATTATAATAAACTGTAAAAGGATTCTATTAGCTTTTTTTAAAGATAAATAAAGTTGAAATTGTGATCAATATAACGAATGCATTATGTTAAAATTTCTGTTGCCTCACAAACCATATCTGTTGATGTGTTTTACGAACAAATGTCATAAAAATGTTAGCAATATTTAAAAACAAAATATGTTAAATAAAAATAAAATCGACTATGGGAAGTAAATTTAAATATTTAATGATATAATTAAGTCTTATTAATGTAATGTTCTTTATTTTTTCAGATTAAAAATTCACAAGAATTGTCATCTTCTTTCATCTTAATCAGATAGTATGTTTGTCATAATTATTTGTTATGTATTTTCATTAACATTTGATGAATATTAACTTTATGAAATAGAACAATCTTGTTCCTGAACAAATCAACTGGAATGATGCAAGGCCAAGTATTCTGTGCCTTTGCTGCAACAATGTCGAGGATGCAACAGAACAAGAGCAGGAGTCTCACCAGCTTTGAGGACTTTCATGTTTGGGCCATTGTCAGGTGGTCTTTCAAATATATGTTCAGTTTGGGTCCTCGTGTCTGATTTGCACTTCTTGCCTTGAGAGAAAATCATTTGTGTCAGATTCTAAGCTCCCGCAAACTGAAGGAGCTTCATAATTACCCCAGCTCAGAGGTAGTGAAACTCTACCAGGTCTTGCCTTGGTTATCCTCTCCTATTGACACCTCTCCTTGTGTGCCTCTTTAGATGCCAGCTTACTCTGTAGTTACAGCTCCAACAAGTGCAGGACAGGTTCAGACGAAGATTTGCGACCTTCAAAAAGGGACCGCATGTCCAGTAACACACCAGTCAACATGGGAGGGTGCCTTCCACCTTACTTTAACATTATTTTTAACACAGTTCTGACATATTTACAAATATGCAGACAAGCTTGTTACTTGCCTTAGAAAAGGCACTATTATACCACCATGCAACTGTTAACAGATGTCTCTAAGACAACATAAAATACCTTGAGTTGCATAAAGAGAAATCTAAAATATTATCAGAGACTAGGAGCACAAACAACCAGTCCTACATTCCACAATATTGTTTACACACAACTGTGACATCAGATAATTTTTAAAGACGTGATTTTGTCTCCTTTTTAATTATGAAGGACAAAATACAATTGAAAGACTGTAAAGAATAAATAGATAATGAAGTATCAGGATTTTTTTATATAGAAGCTCGTTATTAAAATGACTGTTTCCTTCAACTGCTTAATTTAATTACTCTAAAGCAGGTTTTAACTTGTTCTGCTCATACTAATGCACAGGTATCAGATGTGTTAATATGACACCTCATGGGTCGCACCCTGAGCTTGAAGAACCACTTTAACCTCTTCATTGCCCTGTGGATATAACCTGTGTCTCCTCCCACAAGGCTGCTCACCCTGGCCTGCAGAGTTGTGATGGGCTGAAAAAAGATGTATCAGCAATCAGAAGGCATCACAGCATGCCTCTGTGCTCATTTCCCTCTACACCACTCCAACGGGTACCTCTTCATAGCTTTGACCACTGTTGCAAGCAAGGGAGGTGATCACTATTATATCTGTTAAGCCAAAATTAAACCATGATTTCATTTTCAGTTGCTGTTGGCTCATATGGTGTCCACTGAAGATAATGAAGATTAGGCATTACCCAATAATTTTTTAAAAATGTAGAAAATGCTCATTTCTCCTTTAGAAAATCTCTCTCTGACAGAAACATGAATTATGAGAGTATTCACAATATTTTCAAGTATTCCCTGAGCACCTAAATGACCTGCATCCTACTGAAAGTACCAATTATCTGAAGACTTGTATCTAGTATGATTAAAAGTTTTAGGGTTGGAAAAAAGTTTTATCTAAAGACTTGTACAAACAGGGAGTCAGATGGGAGGGACTGTGTCAGAGAGGGAGCAGCTATTGGAAAGCACCAACAATAGGGCTAGCAGGAGAGAAGGCAGATGGGGGAGCAGGACAAGGCACATAACACTGGAGGAGAAAGGGACTGTAAAAAGATCAGAGGCAGGGAAGCTAGAGTGGGAGGAGGGATGCTCATGTAAACTTTTCTTGTTATCCACACATGCCCATAGTTAGCTGACTCATGAGATAAAGAAAAGGAGTGATTTACAGGTAAACTTCAGGGGAAAACAGTAATACTCTTGTTATCTTAATACCAGCTTTATATTTATGGTAAAAATATCTTCACTGGCCACCTTCCTGTTATGAAGTTTGTTTACTATACAGACATTTGTGAACAGAGACAATAAACTGCTTGACTATGTTTCCTTTACATTCATTTGGAGACATCTATGTGTCTGTTTAGAGCAAACAGATAAGAGTTGAGGGAATAGAATTCAACTCCAGATTTGAGCCACTGTCTCACTGTGTGACCTGGAAAAAAAGAAAACCAGGGAGGTGGCAAACTCCCTTTGCTTGCCCAGCATTGTGCCTCACTATTTGCCAGTGTCTAATGGGAAAGCAAAGCATTTGGTGGGATTCTGTCAGATCAAGGAGGGAAAGATGCTTCTACTATGAAAAGTTAATTTTCTTTCTGTTTATTATTTGTAGGTGCAATGACATCACAGGCAAATTTGAATACTTTTTGCAATCAGGCTCAAAAAAAGTCATTCGCCTCTGCAGACCTCTGAAGACAGAACCTGGTAATTTCATGTGGACAGAGTGTGCACCTGCCAATGTGGGATCACAGATCTCTCTCTGTAGTTGTTGAGTTTCAGCAGTAATTGTCTTTTCCATTTCACCTTCACTTTGAAAACTCGTGGGTTTTATTAACATAAAAAAGCCTTAGGTTATTAAGAAATGTTGTGGGCTGTATTTATGGAGAATTCTGACAGAAGATAAGGATCTCTTCCAGCAGTTAACACCCTCTCAGTTTGCTGAGACACATGAACAAAAGAAGCAATCCTCATAATGGCTGAATCCTTTATAATCACTTCGACCTGAAACCAAAACAGTAAAACAAATCTATAGGTGACTAAGTGCTTGAGATCTGGTAGATTTTAACCTTTAGTTAAAAATGCCTTGTGTTTTAATCAAAACCTTACTCTCAGGCAAATATGCCAAATCTCCAAAATATTGCTTTAAGCCTCCAGTAGAACTCAGTGGAAGGGATATATTTTTATTGTTGTTGTCATTATTTTCCAACTCCAATCACATGCTCAAGATGAGCTTCAAAACCAGAAAGAACCTTAGCAGAAGAACGAGTTGAAGAGCACACTCACAGTGTGTCAATTCCCTGTCTTTCCTGTTCAGAAGATGTGAGGCATGATAGGCTAAGAGAAGAGGGCAGAGTCCACTTGTTTAAAGCTGTAGTCTTGTTCTTATATGTGTTGTTGATCCATCCGCCCCACTCTGAACCAAACAACCCTGAACTCAGCCTGCCCTGAATTAGGGCAAGCCTTGCGCTGTCTTTGAAATTTCTCCAGGAAATCGTGTTTATAAGGGAGAGAGATTGCACAGGAACCTCCCTATTTCTTCCTCACAGATTTTGCAAAGAGCAGTTACACTTTCCTTCTGTTTTTTTTTTTCCTTAAATGAAAAGCAAAAAATATGGCAGAAAGTGGTCTGTCTATTCCTGCAGGCAGTTTAGCAAAGCTGGTCAGCAGAAATACACAGCAGTGCCCATTTTCCCAGTGAAAGTGAGGACTTGGAGAAAAAAATATCTCCTGGAGGTTTTTGTAGTACTGCAGATCCAGTGTACCTCCAACATGGCAACAAGATAGAATCTAATCTACAATAAACGATCAGTGAGGTAATTAGACAAAAACACAGACTAAAAGAGGGGAACACAAGTATCTTCCCAGCCTTTTGATGTCATCTTCAGTGGGTATTATTCTCCTCTTGACACCTTTCAGAACACCCATTGACATTAAAGGGAGACATGCCCTTCCACTAGTTACTAATACAGTCCATTATATGATTATATTTCAGAGATAAATGTTATTGATTAAAGGTACAGAAGAAACAATAATTGCATTTTAGCTGAGTCATTTTGCTACCACTTCACCTGTAATTTTATTATCACTTCACCAAAAGGCAACAAAGATGCTTGAGCTAATGAAAAGCTTAAGGTGTATCAAGAAAATTAATAAGAAAGAGAATTCCAAAGAGAATAATGCCTTTGTTGAGGTGTAAAATGCCAGAACCACAAAATTGCTTAATTGCTACAGCCAGCTCAGTTTCTAGTGGCAGTAGGAGTGAAGGAGTTAATACTTGGGTGCTAATCAGACAGAATTTCTTTGTGACTTGAAGTGCTTGTAGCAGATAAGCAGTAATATGCCTTGTTTTACAGGTTTTATGTTGCTGTGGCATGGTCCCTTGCTGCACAGCATATATTGAGTAAGATGGATACACAGAACAGGGGTAATAGCTTTCCATGTCACAGCAATATAAAACAGACAGTTTTTACAAACTGGAAACATGTTTTTAATAGTAGTTCTATACAAGAAATATCTCTTTGAAAACAATAGTATAGGTGGGAATTTTTTTCCTCTTCCTAACCAGAGGTAAAAAGGAAAGCCAAGCAACCCACATAAATCTATTGTCAAGCCTCATGGGAAACCCCATAGGTGAATTATGAGTCATAATAAGAATTATTTGTTGTACTACTGTATGCAATCAATCAGCAATTCAGACACAGAGGACTTTTACCCTCTGTCTCTATCAGATAAACCCATAACCCTTTCAGAGGACTTTAAACCAGATGTAAATTGATGTGAAGCATGAGCAAATCCTAATACAGATACATTCAGAGTGACACTTCTTCTCCTTCAGGGGTTCTCAGCCTTCTCCAATTAGAATATAAAATCTTGTAAAAATAAAAATAAAAATAAATAAATAAATAAAAATACAAGCTTTATCTTCCCATGCTCCAAGTTGCATTATCTGATGGTTTCTAGACAGGTGGGAAGTAGTGGCAGAGCAGTTGGGAAGAAGCTCAGGGCCTATGAGAGACATGATGACCTAGAAGATGGAGAACTGCACGGTTTCTCAATTAAGTGCTGCTAAGGGGAAGACAAAATACTGGTAATGTGTGCGTACTCATCTCTCCTGTATTTCAATGAAGCATGAAGTGGAGAAAATATTCTAAAGAATGAGTAGTAGAGTAACAATGGCAATGAAGAAATTATAAGGAAATATAATTCTGAATTTTCACCACTACCCATTGCTTGTCCCAGAATATCCCAGTTATTGAATAGTCTGACCTTTCAGATATTATAAATGTTTTAATGCTCTGTATCTCCTCCACAAGGCCAGCACAAGACAACAGCATTTCTGCTGCTACTTATCAATTTATACCTTCCTTCTCGAAACCCCACAACAAATTTTGTCATTATCTTCTACAGCACAGAAGATGTGGAAAATGCTGAAAAGCTGGTTCCATGAATGACAAAATCTATTATGTTTGGTTCTCTATAGGTTTGAATTTTGAGATTATCTAAAGAAAAAGTGTGCCCTGTCCTAAACAGGAGGACTAATAAGACTGGCATCCAGCCTCTGATTTCTCTGTGAATGTAATAGTCTTGAGTTCTCTGAATTTTGGATAAATGTGTGTGAAATTTGTCTCAGGCTTCTGAACCAGACACTATGTCCTCTACATATCCCCTGGGGAAGCCCAACTGATCACAGCAGCAACCTCACAAAGAACCTTTCCCAGTTCATCCCCAAGGGCAATTTCATAGCCCACAAATTCCACAGCCGTCTGATCACATTTGCATTTTCCAGCTTGGCAAACAGGTTATTATGGTTGAGGCATCTGAGGACAAGTTGAACATGCCAACTGTGTTGTTTCTGGGTTCCCAAAATAAATGTGGGTGTCATCCAGACATGCTGCTACATCCTGGTCTAACATCTTCCTCTAAATGTTGTAAATAAAATGCTGGAATGTTGCTAGAACATTAGAGAGGGAAGGAATAGGACAGGATTTACCTGTACCAACTGCAGAAAGAGGTCGGTACTCAGCACCCTGTCATATGAGTTTATGCTTCCCGACAAAGGCACATTTGTTCAAGTGCTTTAAATAGTTTATTAATGAGATGCAGAGGCTACTAGTTCCCAACCAGGGTTAAAGCAGGGCTCAGTCACCTACACAAAGCTGGAAGAGCTTTATTTGAAAAAGTCATGGCCATACACTTAAGACATCAACAGGTGGGAATTACTTGGCAATACTTTCACTGAAGTAGTCCAATACATCCATCTAGCTTCCATCTCAGACTACAACTGTCTCCTACAGCCAGAGCAAACTTTGGTTTGGGACAGAGGTTAACAGGCAGTTTGTCTGCACTCTTCCATCAAAGACAATACAAATGCTCTAATATTTTACAGGCAGCCTGTCATCAGCTCATGGTTCCAGTTTGGGGCATCTATGGTCACAAAAGTCTTCCAGTTTGTTGTGGCTTGTTATAAGGGGTTTCAAGTTTCTCAAATATGATATTCAAACCAAATCCAACAGCAATATACTGAACTGAATCAGATTCTGTGGAAAGACCAGTGGATGACCCCAGAATTGTGGGTAATGATGGATTAATATCTAGAATGTAACAATTCAAACTATAATGATTTATTGTGGCTTATTACAAGTCTCAATATTAATAGGCATGAGACTGGAGACCTATTAGTTGACTCTATTGTCGCTTGAATTGAGGACAGGATTGCATAATTTAGGCAAGTGAAATCCAGAATTCAATAAAGATTTGTAAAGTTCATGGCCATGTTGTGGATTGCCAAATCTAGGTGCCTGGTCAGAGTAATGTTTGCAAAACAATCATCAACAAAAGATACCTTAATTGAAAATCAGCCTCTTCTCTTGTAATATAATTAGTTGCCTTCAGTTAATCACAAACCTTGTGCAATATGTCCAACTACTACAAGGTAGTAGTTGTTTACCCAGTGGGTGGCACTCCATAAATCTGAATCATGGCAGTTGGGTGAATTAGGGAGACAAGGAACCAAAGATTACACTAGTCCTCTTTCAGAGGACTGACTACAATTGTCAATGAAATTATACCATCTTGCATCACATATGAAAGGCAAGACAGAAACTTTAACTGAAGAGAGGAGATTTGTTCTGAGACACAGACAGACAAAGAATATGCTGAAGATAAGCAAATTCACAGTCATTCCAGTACTTTATATCCACCTGCCTTCCCATTCCTAGATATCCTGATCTCAGACTTTAGCCTTAATCTGAAAAAGCTACAAAGAACTACATCTCTTTCAGAACTCCCAGCATTTGCAGACAAGCAAAATTGAAGAAAAGTTATAATGGCAATCTGAGACAAGCCGGTACAGAAGTCAGTACAGAGAAGCAACAGGAGGTTAAGAGGATGTTACTGTTCCCACAGATAATATTCTGCTGGTTATAGAAAACAGAGTCTTCTCCTCAGTCTGCAAATATTGAACCCCAGGCAAAGATTTCCCTTCAGCTGTTTTCCTCACCACCTCTTCTTCAATTACCTCCATAAATACAGGTTTATGTAAAGGCTGTTTGAGACACTGACAACCACTTACAAAACTGAAGCTACCACTAGCTTCCTTTGACAGTGCACAAGCCCTGATGAAAAGGAAGCCCTAAGATCTGGTAACCACTGGTTCGCCGATGCAGCTACCTTTTTAAATACCCTGAACATTTTTTTTTCCTCTGCCTCTGAACCATAGATCCAAGCCATGCTTTTTCTCTTCATGTCACATCTCAGTGTCACCCTATAGGAAGGGCACAATTGCTGGGGAGTACTTCAGACTCCACTACCTGCTGCTTCATGATGCCAGCCAGGGGCCATGACCTAGCCCTGTGCAGGTCTGCTTTCTAAACTGCTTGGTGGCTCCACCTGGACTGACGTTTGCTCTTTTGTCTTGTCTACATTCTTGCCTATGTTTCATTTGGTGTCCAAAGTGAGAAATTGCTTTGAAGGAAAGGGCCAATTCTTGCACACAGAGCTGCCCCTACAAGCAAATCCTCACTCCAAACATTGAGCATAGGGCTATATAGCTTATTATGAAACACAAAGACTATTATTTATTAAAATTAGCCCACTGCTTTGGCAACACCTAAATTACTATGTCACAGAGTCAAATGTATTCTCATCCTTGACCCAAACAGTGGTTCCATCTCCCAGCTAACACAAACCCAAGTTTCTAATAAAATCACAAGAAGAGGACAAAGCTGAAGCTCAGTCCCTGTGAATTTTATCATTCAATAGCAGCCAAAAAGCATCTTAAAATGACATTTCTGTTACCAACCCTAGCTGAATATAAGGAGGATAAATTAGAGGTGAAATGTTTCATTTTACCACCAAAAACCCAAACTATAGCAATAAATTTTTATTAACAACTTGAAATTCATCCCTCCCCCCCCCCCCTTCTTTATTTAGGACATTCCTACTAGGCTGTCCTGTGGTGCTGAATAACTCTGTAAACATGTTTTTAAATATTCTGTTCCCTCTCCATTACTACCTTTTCCTTACTCTTGGGACTAAAGGATCTTTTCTCTGACATTTTAAAGCATTAAAACAGCTTGAGGGCTAAAGAAAACATTTTTCATGTAATCTTTGAAAAGTTTAGTTGTCAAGGAGACCAAGACCTTAGCGACCAGGTACGGAGGCCTATTCAGAACACTAACATGCCTGTGAAAGAAGGTGCAAGGATGTCAGTATACCTGGAGGCAAACATGTTTAGTGTTTCAAGAGCATCTTGCCTCTTGACATACCTTTTATTACACAACTAAACGGCAATTCAGATTTCCTTCTCTTTGGATGGTATCATCTAGTGTGCAAAAACATTGTTAAAGGACCTTACTTGGATTATATATTGCCTCAATAAATCACTGGACTCAGGTATGCTCTGGAAATGTCATTCACAGGCTGCCACTTTCCAAGAAAGAATGGGTCGAAAAGCACATTTGATATAATTGCAGAATAATGACAGTCAACAAGTAGCATACTGGAAAGGTGCTCTCCTTACTCCAGGCAAAAGGGACGCTATGAAATGAGTCTCCCTCTATTATTACTTTTGTTGCCATGATAGGGCAATGTCACACAGTGCACGAGCTGAGACAGGGGGAGATAGATGCTTGGTATTTTCATTTTTTACAAAAGTCAAGTTTTGTTTGCAAATTTAAAATCTTTCCATACTGCATTTGTTAGCACTGGAACCTGGGGAAGGAGTGGACAATCTTTTACAGAAAACCGTGGTGTGTTTCCATAAGATTAACCATTAAGCCAAAATATGTATAAATATTATAAAACTAAATATCACTGGAATGAAAGCACAGGCATTTGAGATCTGAATAGAATTACACTTTAAATACACTTAACATTTAATAAAACATTGTAAATAAGAATAAATAAATAAATAATATTTTGTGATAGAATGCATTACTGAACATGTAATAGACACATGAGTGTAAATCTCAGGAAGCCCTAGATATCAGTGCTTGAGATGTTGAATTAGTCAACATCTCTACCAATGATTAGCAGTGTACAGATAATACCAAAGGTTTTTTTCAAACACTCAAATGCCACATTGGCAATAAGAAACTCCAAAATCCATACTGAGTGAGTGTAGAAAACACACATTGTCAGATGAACTTCAGTGTGGATAACTGTAAAATAATATATCAAGGGACAAATGACATAAACTTTGTTTACCCAAAGTTGTTGTTACTCAGAACAAGTAATTACTACTCGTGGAAACATTGGAGTTACCAATAAGAGCTGTCTAGAATTCTGACTTCAGTTTGTATCACTGACCAAAAATAAATAAATAAATAAATAAATAAATAAATAAATGTATGTTGTATGTCATTAGGAAAGATAGTCACACCAGAACAGAGAATTATTTTGCTACTAGAGAAACCATGCTGCACCAGTATTTTGAGTATATCTACGGTTCTGGTCTGTTCATCTTAAAACAGAGTAGAGCAGCAGACAAAGTAGAATGACAAAAACACAGAAAAGAGCAACTAAAATGAAGTGTATAGGAGGTATGCCAGTAGCTTTACTAACAAAGAAGAAAGGATTGATAATCCAATTTGAGACAATATGGCTAAAAAGTATATTGAGATTCACAAAATCATGAAGGTGGTAGATCAGGGTTAATACATAATTGTCCTTCATCAAGGCTTGCAGTATTAGAACCAGAAAGCACATAGTGAAAATAGCAGGAAATGAACTTTAAACCAATGAAAAGAATAAAGCAATACTTTCTTACACAGTAGCTGTTGAATTTCTGGAACTTGTTGTTACAGAATGCATATTTTATCAGTGGTATGCAAGTTCATGGATGGCAGGTCCATCAGCAGATACACCAATGGATCAGGGAGAAATATACCCCCTCAAATCCCTAACCCAATCACAGTGACTAGGGAATACAACAGACTGCAGAGAGAGACCAGGTGCATGTACTCCTCTGCACATCTACTGCTACTGCTGGAAATAGTCTTAGGCTAGATGGACCACTCTTCAGTCCCACACAGCATTTCTTTCATTCTTTTTTTCATTTCTTTTCATTCTTCGTTCACTTTTACACATTACAGGTTGTAAGTAACTTTTTGTCTACTGTCCATTTCATCATCTGTTTAGAGGACTGTATAGTGGTCTCTGCAGTACATCAAATATGGAGAAGCTTCTTGGACTTTCAGACATCCTAGAGCAGCTAGAACACAAAAAAAATATGCTGCAGAGGGAGGACTGCCAGTGAATGTGCCCATTAAACCCCATACTGCTCAAAAGTAGTAACAGAGCACTCAAGGGCTCTGATATGGGCTATGTCAGATGCAGGCATGTTAAATGAGCTAACTTGGCTGTTTATACCCAAATAACTGTGAAATGCTATGTCTCAATGTGGATTACAAAGCTGGCCAAAGAAGTTTATTGTATAGCTTGAGTATTGAAGCAGAAGCCAAGTATTGACACAATTTAGTGAACTGTTAAGGAGAACCAGTACACTGAACTGCAAAAATGAAAGTTCAGAATTTATTTTTGCCCTTTTTTAGCCGTTTTTTCCTACACTGTATTTGCGGCATCCTGTTTGAGTCCTGAAAATCATTTTTCTCTCTTGATATTGATATTTTCACATGCATGTTAAATGGAGTTGAAATGACCACAACCATATTTGCTTAACAACCAGAAATTCAACTTGTGAAGTGCATTATCATGCTAAAGCATGTCTGTTTGTGTACTAGCATTGACTGATGTCATCCCAACACAAAGTGAAAAATCTTCACTATTTGCTATGTACAGGACTGCAAGGCAACATAGGCCAGTATTGCTGCAGTTCTACAAGAACACTGGCAAATCTTAGAAGATATATATATATATTTGAAGTTATTCACACATACAGAACAAAGATAATAAGAAGCGTATATGATAAATATATAGTACCAAAAAAAAAAATAAATTAAACATCATACTCATATTTCCTTTTGAAATGCTGGTTTTTGTTTTTTTTTTTTTGTTTTGTTTGTTTGTTTGCTTGTTTGTTCTTTTCTTACTTGCTTAGAGTATTTGTTCTAGGGCAGTCCAAATGTATTTTCCAATTTATTGGCCCACTGTTCAGGAACCTAGTTGAAGGTGTGCTTCACAGATTAAAAGCTTTGAGACTCAAGCAAGTTGGTACTCTGCTAATAAAATGCCAACCTAACAACAACTTGTTAAAGAAAGTCACTCTTTTACATACAAAATACCCTTGCAACTCATATGCTTGTCACACCATGCCCAACAGCAGTGTCTGGAACAAAGATCAGGAAAAAAATTGTGCAGCAAAGAACTGAAACATCAGTATTAGTTCATGTTGCATTTAAACAGAAATTTCTAGGAAGAGGAGATAAAAGTATGGAAAGTAAGTTTAGCTTAAATGAAAAATTAAAATCTTCATAAAATGAAGAGAGAACAGCTACCTATAATGTAAGGGAAAGACTATTTCTCAGCTGCAACACTTTTTCATAGTTGCTGGGATCCCTCTGAATTTTGTTGAGCAACCACAATTTGAATCCACAGTCATCTGATGCTTAATGTTCCACTTTTCTAAAGTTTCCTAGTTGTGTAGTGTTTCTACACCAATACATACATCTCAGCTTCCCGAGAGACAGCTTTCTTGCTGGAGTTTTAAAGTAATTCAAGATAATGAGGTTATTGACATTCTGTTTAAGAATCATACTTTCAAAAAGATTTATATAGAATCATAGAATCATAATAAAATGTAGGTTGGAAAAGACCTTCAAGATCATCTCGTCCAACCATCACCCTACTACCAATGTCACCCACTAAACCATGTCCCTACACAACATGTCCAACTTTTCCTTGAACACCCCCAGGGACAGTGACTTGACCACTTCCCTGGGCAACCCATTCCAATGCCTGACCACTCTTTCTGAGACAAAACATCTCCTTATTGTTTTAATTTTTGAAGAGTAGTGCTATTTGTTCAATTCTTTGTTTTAATTGTTGAAGAGGAGGGGCATGATGTTTCGATTTTTCCACTCACCAGGGAAATCACCCGAATGCCAGGACTTTTCAACTATGATGGAGAGAGTCTTGGCAGCTACATCAGACAGCTCCCTCAGGACCCTGGGATTCATGTCATCAGGTCTCATAGCCTTGTACCTGTTTAGATTCGTCAGGTGGTGTCAAACCTGCTATTCACTTACAGTGGGTGGGACTTTGATCCCCCAGCTTCCATCTATGAGTTCAGGGAAATGAAAGGCTTGGGAAGCCCATCTATCAGTGCAGATGGAGGCAAAGAAGTTGTTGAGTACCTCAGCCTTCTCCATGTCTGTCATTACCAATTACTCAGATATAGAAACTCACTCCTAATATAAGAAATTAGTCACCTATAATCACTTACACGCTACTGTTTTCACCTCTCAGTCTATTTTCACAAATGTTAAAGGTGCATGGTGGCACAGAGCAAAGACATTCCAGGGTAGTCCTAGGTCTGATCTGGTAGAGGCAGATCCACTTCCATTGGTTCCTTCACATATTCTGGTGGATCCAGCTCCATGGGCTCCACAGTTTGTGGCAGAAGGACAAGCCAGTCCTTGCCTGGGACTGCCCAAATGGGATGCCTTCCATGCAGAATGTTTTCAGGCCAGGGTGCCAAACAGGGTCATACAGTTCCACCCCTAGGTCCCATGCCACTGTCCAGTTGATTTCTATGCATGGGTTTGACGCTGCCGCCGGGTTTACAGCCATGGCTGGGTTCCACACTGTGTTCCAGACTATGAGCATGCTTCTGCTTCACACAGCTGTCTGCCTGATACTCCTGCCTTTGCCCCATTCCACCATTGCACCAATGGGATGGCCCAGGCCCCCTGTAGCTGTATGGTTGAGGGGGCAGCCTGTTCCCCACATCATTGCAGTGCCAGTGGTAATGCTTATACATATCCATGGGCTGCACACCAGAGGTCACCTGACCACTGGTGTCTGTTGTGCTGCAGGTGCTATCCCTCTGCCCATGACACTTCTCCTTCTTGGTAGGTCCCTTCCTTCTTGGTGCTTCCTTGGACTGCATCGCTGTCCTCTCACACTGAGGAGGTCTGCCACTTTCCTTCCTGCTTCTGGATTTCTTCCTGCAATGGATGCTGGCTACCAGAGTGCCTAGAAGCTCAGCAAGTGTTGGGCCAGTTGCAGGGGTCCTGTTTTATAGGGCCCAGAGCAAAGGAGGGGCAGTGGTGGCCACTGTGACCTTAGCAAGCCTCTGTGATGGAGTGGCCCGTGTGTGGCCAAAGGCAGCTGTGTTGGGAGTAGCCTGAAAGATGCCCTCATGTGGAAGAAGGATAAGGGTTGGGAAGGACGAGGGCCCTTTTTCTGGGTCTGGCTCCCCCGGGCCATTTGGGCCATTCAACCTTTCCTTGAAGACCCCCAGGGATGGTGACTCCACTACAGAATCATAGAATTGTAAGGGTTGGAAGGGACCTCAAGAGATTGGGCCCAACACCCCTGCCAAAGCAGGTTCCCTAGTGCAGGTTGCCCCAGTAAGCATCCAGATGGGCCTTGAATATCTCCAGAGAAGGAGAATCCACAACCTCCCTGGGCAGCCTGTTCCAGTGCTCTGTCACCCTTACTGTGAATAAGTTCTTTTGCATGTTGGTGCAGAACGTCCTATGATCCATTTTGTGGCCATTGCCCCTTGTTTTGTCCCCATAAACCACTGAAAAGAGGTTAGCCAAGTCCCTCTGTCTCCCATACCTAAGGTTGCCCACCTCCATGGGCAACCCCTTCCAATGCCTGGGTACTCCTTCTGAGAAGAAATGTCTCCTCATTTCCAACCTAAACCTCCCCTAATGCAGCAACTTGAGGCCATACCCTCTAGTCCAAACACCTCACGACAGCACTCTTTCCTCTCCTGGGATGTCTAGTGCAGGAGGTGTAGGCCCCATATCCCGAGGCCCAACCACACCTCAGTGTTTCCATTTCCTTTAGCTCACATTTGTTTTGTTTTTCCTTTTATTTTAAGTACTTCTAACAACTTCTTTTCATTCGAAGAGTTAGGGTATCAGCCAAAGCAAGCCAAATTATGTCATTTGTTTGGGGTGCCATAATTTACCTGTACATGTATTATGCTCATACAGCAATGACAACTTTTTGCAAGGAAGAAGTGGGTGAATCTTGATTTTTATTGGAGAGGGTTTTGACTGTTTCATACGCATTTGCTAATTTGGTTTGCATATGGACAGTGAGGAGGAAAGGCTAGGAACAAGAAGTTAAATGATGGCAATGAACTATCTTTCATGATAGCATTGCACTTTTGTTTAATATGGCAGAATTAAATTAAGCCAAACCCAGTAACACTACATAGTCAGTCAAAAGATTTCCAAAAGGAAGTTTTGTATTTTTTACCCCAAAAATTCACACTTCTTGCATCTCCGCCAATGTATTTATTAAGTTCATTTTACTGAAAAAAAAAAATGAACAAAGTCACAAATCTCAACAATTTCCACTAGAAATTAAATAACTTCTACACAAGCTATCTTTATGAGTAATAGAATCTTTCATGAAATGCCTCTTCTCTTTCATTTGCTGTCCAATAAACAGTCTAGAAAGATCAGTTTGATTAATGTATTCATTTTGTGTTGAAATATACATGCTTTGTAAAAAAAATAAAAAAATAAAAAAATAAAATAAAATAAAATAAAATAAAATAAAATAAAATAAAATAAAATAAAATAAAATAAAATAAAATATTTTTTTAAAAAAAGACATTTGTTATTTCATCATTATTTTATAATAGCAGTACACTGTAAAAGGTATTGCTTAAGTTGTTAAAGTTCTGGATTAATGAGCAAACCTAGAACATTTGCTTGTTACTTGCTTCTTTACAGATTTGACATGACTGTCTGTAAAAGGAAGGCCTGAAGAACTTGTTCCTGCTCAGGCAGGGGGATTGGGATAGATGATCTTTCAAGGTCCCTTTCAGTCCCTAACATTCTGTGATTCTGTGATCCTGTGACTATGCATAAAAATAAAAAGCACAGATTTTTATAATAAATAATAGGTTTCTAGTATAGATGACATTTCCATCCACCTTACGAGGATAAAAAATGATATTTCAATCACATCTCTGTTTAATTTTCCTCCCCGTTTGGAGAACGAAAAGTGATATTGTTTTTGATTCTTACTAATTATTCTCTTTTCTTCCAGCCCCAAATCAATTGAAGCATCACAGCAGTTTTCAAATTAATTATTAGATTTTTCCCCTGACTCATTTCAGACACTTTTATTAGAAAAGTGATTGATATATTAACACCATTAATTACTTATTTGACCCATTAATTCTGTGTATCTGAACAGACCTAATTGAAACAGCCTACACTGAATATAGGATCTCATTTTACCAATCAAAAATTAATTTTTGGATACTCCTGACTATTGAGTCTGTGTGATGGTGAAAAACACTGTTCCCACCTCACACATCTGTTTAATATTCCCACTCATCTTTCTCAGTCCCAAAAAGACCCTCAGACTCTGCCCCTGAAAGATTCCTATGAGCTTCACATTCTTCTGTCAATAAACAAGACTATCTCAATAGGCTTCCATAAACGACAGTTCCCGTTCATTTGACATAATTTGCCTTTCCACCATCAAGCTAAATTTCTTCAATAGACTCTTAATTATTCTAAACCCATTACCTAATGCTATTATAAATGTTTAAATAATATTTGATATAATCCTGGTCCCACTGAAGTTAATGGGAGTATTGCTGTTGCCTTAATTAAGATCAAGATAAAATTTATATTGTTTAATTTGTCACACATTACTGTTGGGTAAAAACAACCTAGTTAGTATTCAGAGGTACTAAACAGACCCATCTCCCAGGCTGGATCTGGCAGGGACTCAACACTTTTCAGAATAAGGCCATGAGCCTATGCTGTACAGTGGGTGAGTAGAGAAGGGAGAAGTCGCAGGGTTGTGCACTGTGCTGTGCTTCAGCAGGCCCAGCATGCTTCCAGCTCTCTGAGATGTTCATAGGCTTTAAATGGAGTGCTTGAGTCAGGATGCATCAAAAGAACAGGGGAAAAAACAACATCAACAACAGAAACAAGAGAAGTGAGAAAATGGAGAAAAGCCTTCCCCTATTTGAAAACAGGCCAGATACATTTTTGCAAATCATTTTATCAGGAGTCTTGACAATTTTAAGCAAAACATATTTCTAAATCTTCGGCAAAAAGCATTGTGTACGTTGATCAGATCTAGTTCAAAAAGAAATGCATCTTTTAAAACAAAAGCTAAATACCATTAATATGAAGGTTTTTGCCTGCTGACCGCTTAGATCCCATTAAAACTTAGAAAACAAACTGCAAGTTTTTTTCAGACTACCAGCAAAAGCCACAGTTATTCTCATATATTCTCATATTATGAATAAAGCCAACAATAAATAAAAAAAAAAAAAGAGAGAGAGAGAGAGAGAGAGATCTAAATGTATAATTAAGATTTACTACATTTTAAAATATCTGTCCTACAGATCTAATATCATATTACATTCTCCACTGTGATGCTAACTTCAGAAGACAAAATTAAGCAGTAGATTAATTTGTGACATCTTTATTATGTTCATTGCCGACATGTAATCACACATATGTTGTCTCATAGTGCTCCCTCACTGGAGGGTCTTACTGGAGTGACACGTTCCATGGAGACATCTGAAATTCTTGCTGAGTCCTTGGTCCTGTTTGCTCTATCTGAGAGTCCCCTTCATAGCTGTATTCATACCTGTTAGAGCTATAATCAATAAAGGCTATACAGGAGGCTGATTCACCTCCTGTTTTGGGGGGGGGGAGAAATATAAAGCAATTTGTAACTCACTGACACTCTTTCAGAGGGCAGAGGGGCAGAATGGGTTGTGCTTGCCTCTGAGGAAAGGAACCACAACTGCAACGGCTCCAAGTGCTGGGCATTTATTCTCACCTCTTCTCACTTTCACCCTGTCCTCTTTCTCACTGCTTGCAACCTATTTCCAACCCCATCATCTCCTTAGAGTCAGAAAGTATGCTCATCCCTGACTTCTTCCCAGGAGCCAAGGGGAGAAGGTACTGAGATACTGAACACAAGGTCCCTTACTGCAGCATGTCTGGGTATGATGAGAACAGCACCACACTCTGAGAAGCACCACGATTTCTTTCAGAAGAAAGATCATAGGTGAGTTCATTTTAAAAATATGCCTGCCAACAGAAATGACTGAATTTCCTGTCATGCTCATTTGCTGGGACTTCAAAATGTAACTAGAACTACCAGGTTGGAGCTCTGATAAGAGCTATCACAGCTGGGAATCTTAAAAATTGAGTACCCAAGTCTTTGAGCGCTTTCTGATTTTTCTTATGAAGGCTCGTATCCATTCAACCCTTCAGATCCCCATGCAGATTCAAGATCCATTGGTTGAAAGAAAGAGCTCATTGAGTGTGATAAATCAATATCCAGCTTGCTGTCTGCACACTTTGTCCTGCCCCCTCTTTCTAGATTGCTGGAAGTTTCACCAGTGAACAGTATCTCTCCAGTGAATTCACAAGTAAGGTTACTTTGTCACAGAGCTGAGACATAGAATCTCCTGGAGATGGAGGCACTAAGAGAGCCTTTTTCTTTGATTCAAAATATTCCTTGATACAAATAAAAGTTTCTGGAAACCTATTATACATCATGGAGAAAGATGCTTGGAAGTTCTCCAAGAGCTCCAAAAGGATACTTTTTCATTTGGCCCCCCTTTTTCAGGGTCAAAAAAAAAATATATAAAAATGTCAGGGGGCAAAAGTGAAATGTCTTCAGGATGGTGTTTAGGAATAACAAATAGGCTTCAGTGAAGGATTCCTGAATCATTGGTAGGATCTTCTAGTCTTTGCTTCCTGCATAAACCCAGATGTAGCAACTCATTATGTAGTTCAGACCCTGGTTTACTTTTAAGCTCCCATTTGTTTTTTGTTTTTTAAACAACCTGGGTTATACAGCATTGCCACATGGTTTTCTTTTCCACCATAACTTATACTCAGTAATTAACATTTGCCACGCAAATCAACCTACCAATTACAGTGCTTATGTTAGTCCTAAACATAAGTGGAACAAATAAATCAATGAGGAATTTGTGGCCCTTTGCAAGACAACCGATGTCTGTGCTTTCTTTGACAGTGACTAATGACATGCTACATTTTCATCATCTTCCTAATCTTGCAGTTATATAACTCTCCTCTAGCCTGGTATTTATTTGTGTTAGAAGAGAATAGCAAATACATACTACAAAGTGCCTACTACAAAGCAATACTTGTATATAAAAGCACTTTCAGGCATTTATAATATTTACTGTAGGTCATCAAATATATCCCCTGCTGTGAAAGAGCATCTTTGTTGTTCTTCTGCTCTTCTTCTATTTGTTTCATCTTCCACAAAAAGAAATACCCTTATCTGTTCTTACCCACTCTAACACAAACTGTAATCTTCGGCTTTTATTTGTATTGTTCTTGGGGAAAAATACATCATTCCATATGAGCAGAGATAAATCCAAGTAAAATATGTTACAAATGCATTAATCTATAGCAGTACAGCTCTTAAACATGTCTTGGGCAGGTTTCAAATCACTGTATTGTTTGTCAGAGCCATAAACAGTGTATGGTTTTAAAAAAAAAAAAAAAAAAAAAAAAAAAAAAAAAAAAGGTGATATGGAATGGGTTTTAATTCATTTCTTTAAAAAGATGCACATAAATAGGTATGTTCTTAACATTGTCAATTTTCTGCCATGACCCTTTAAAGAAAACTCTGAGTAAAGCAACACCTGACTGAAAGATAGCATTGCTTCAGCTCTCCAACTGCAAATGAGCATCCATAAAGCTCACATGCCTCAAAGCTACAAAAGATTATCCTTTATCCTTCATCTCTTTCTGCCCTTTGGAGATGCTAGGCTACTGTATATAAAAACTGCATAGCCTGCCTGCTGGAAAGTGTCATCAAACGCTTCCAGTTTTCCTCTATGTTAATTTGCTTCTTGGTGGTCGCTGTTTTTAAATGTTATTGCATTATAGTTCCACAGTTGAGCTTATATGTAGGATCAGATTCTGCATTCAAAAATTCAGCTCAAGAAAAACAAGATTATAAAAGTGTGGCCTCTTCAATGTATATCCATCTCAACTGCCACTTCCTGGCTTTTAAACAGAGAGCTAAACCAGTAACTGAGTACCATTAACTCAAGTTGCTTTAAATTCACCTGCTTGTCATCAACCTGCATGGACATCCAGGTGCCCCTGAAAAGAGGGATGGGCTGCTCATGAGCAGAGCTGCAACAGTTGTCAGCTACCACTATCTATCTACCACTTAGTTATTTCCCTGAACCTTCAGAAACTTTTCAAATCTTTTTTTTCAGTCCTTTATATATGGCCTTTAAAAGAAAAAAAAAAAAAAAAAAAAAAAAAAGTACCTGATTATAAACAAACCAATAAGTTTGTACAGTGTTTGCATTATTAATAAAAGAAGCATCACCTCAGTGGCTGCTTGTATAATCAAAACACATGTACTCTAAATAATAGAAAGAAGGACATCTCCTGACCTCAAATGAATAAAGCTTACTTTCTAACTGATGGACACTCCTGAAAGACAGGAAGCCCCATCCAGAGTTTTCTCTGAAGAGTTTACTATGAATGATTAATCAATATCAGGGAAAGGGACTAATCTGAGAGGAGTTTCTTGTGCCATAAAAAATCCATCACATCTTCCTTTCCTGGAAGGCCCAAAACAATGATGAAATAGGAGGAAAGAGAGCCAGACCTGACATTGGAAAGACAGTCCAGGGCAGATAGGAGTCCACACACCTGTGAAAGCTGGTCTGAGACAAGACAGCTAGGACCAACTTCATTAATGCAGTTTACCTTAATACATGCAGGAAGTCTAACATGGCATATATCAGACAACATTGTGGATTAATAGCTACCCCAGCATATCCCAAACAAATTCAGTTTACTGCACACACAAAGACTGATCTACAAACTATTCGGTGAACCAGTTCATCGGATTTACTGTGTGTAATCTATGCAAAGGCAGTAGCTAGTTTTCTGCACAGCCCACAACCTGAACTGAACTCTAGCAAAGTGAAAGATCATCACCCAATGCAGAAGATAACCATAGCAAGACATCAGTTCTACTGACAACACCGGTAGAGTTGATAGACCTGATTTCCCAGCTGGATATTTGAAGAACCACTTTTTCAGCTATTACTAGAGTAGCACTACATATTACTCAAACCAGAAACATGAAGGTATGATTATGCTTAATTGTGCAAAGTTCTGAGCAGTCTAGTCTTAAATCAGATGTGACTTAAACTTTCTAGTGGTCTAGGAACAGGAGTCTCTTTATCTAAGAGTTTCCTCAACACCACAGCTGAGCATGTTGAAAAAAAATATAAAGTTCACAGCAAGAGTTCCTTTTCAGTATATTAGTAAATAAAGACAGATTTTAACTGCAATTTCATAAATATCTAATAATATAAAAAAATTACAGAGCAAAACAATAGTGCTGCCATTATGCTCTTAATCATTATGTTCATTAAAATAAATAAATAAATAAATAAATAAATAAATAAATAAAAGATATGCAATCATATTGCTGATAACCCATTCAAGTCATGTTCCAATCTTCATGGCTATGGAAGAACATCCGCTTTGTTAGAAAAGTGAAACATTAAATTCTCCCAGTACTTTCTTTTCTTTTTAAGTATACAATGGACTAAATTCTGCCCTTCGTTTTACCCATAATAACTTCAGAATTGTATGAATGAAACTAACAGCGAAATAGGATCTACTTTGTGAGCCTATTTCTGCATGTGTTTAATTGAGCTAGCCAAGCAGGACAAGGTTTTTGTATTTGTTTTTATTGTAAAAACACATTTTTTCCCATCTCCGCCTCAGTCTTTAAAAAAAAAATAAAAAAAATAAAGATGAAGCAAGAAGGAACAATGCTAATTACATTTTGTAAGCAGTTTAAGAATGGGCAGGAGGATGGGGAGGCATGGAAAACAGGCCCCTGCAGAAAATGTGTGAGGGTGAAAACAAAGTTCTCCTGAGATGGATAGAAGTTTCTGTTTCACAGACTTCCAAATGAATGGTTCAGATGTTGTGAACACAATGGATAGTAATGATGATTACTTTTGCCAATGCCTATGGTGATGTTATAAGCTAATTATATTAGTCATTTACGCAAAGGCAAGATGCCTTTGATAGCTACTATTTGGAGCAACAATTCAGCATGTTGAGTCACTGTTAAGTCACTCTTACAGCCAGACTCCGATTCCACTTACACCCAAGTGAGTCTTGAGCAACTTCGTTGAATATGACAGCTTTCGTTTGTATTTAAAACTCTACCCAAAATCCAGTTCTGGTTTTTATATTTATGTATATATATATATATGTTCCTTATTTTTTTTTCCCAATTTGATTTAAATCACCTAACCTACACTTCATGGGATTCCATTAGAGCACTGTCTTCATCTGTAGATAACTGATGTCCATAAAAGTTATTGGTCTCTGCTTAGCTTTATCTATTTTGACACATATACTACTCTGATACTTTGGAGCCATTAATTTCTCAATAAATGATAGGGAATCCAGATACCTTACTCAGTATGGAATATATGCTCCAAAATGTTATTGGTATCATTGAAAAATAAAAATAAATTAAAAAAAAATAATAATCTCCTTTAAGACCTTCTTCAGAAATATAACTAAGCACTAGATTTTTGTGAAAACCTAAAAGGGCCTATTTTATTAACAAACCAGGGTCATGCCCATGAACCTCATCAAATTCCCACAGGGTATAAACAACTTTTAAGAGAGAAAAAAAAAATGAAAAATTAATGCCTGGTGATTTTAATGGACTTGTCTCCAGGAGTTTGTAGATATTCCTGTCCAGGACATCATGTGTATCATTAAAGGAAGACAGATCTTGCAGCCAGCAACTTATTTTAATACTCCAAGTTACATTCCCTTCTGTAGCTCAAGGCCTGCTTGTTATGAGTGAGACTGTAAGAACACTCAAACCTCCAGTCTTTGGATTCTTCTACCCTAAACCAGGCAAGAATGAGAGCAGTCATCCAGCTGTTTTTATTTGGCTCCTTGCACAGATGCTTACCAAGGCCTCTGCCAGCAGAGTAGAAATACAGCAGAGTTCTGCTCTGCCATAGCGTCCCAATAAATTGACCATATCCTATCATCCCAACACAGCTGTGTTATCCTCAGTGCAGTCTTTCTGTTGGGAAGTGAACAGTAGCCAATGCAGAAGATATCCATCAGCTTTACACTAGCAGGTAATTCCAATGGAAAAGTCATTTCTCTTATGGTGGCAGGGCATAAAGGGTCTTACTCAAAAGAGAATTCTGTCTTTGATGTCCATAGGTTCACAGGTTCATAGGCCCAAAGGTACCATAAATGTCATCTAAACAGAACATAAATCATAGCAGCAATGGTAGTAGAGTGAGATTCCTGAGCCTTCCCAAAGCACTGTAACTCAAAAGTCAATAAGCTAAATTGTAATCTCTGTGCCTGTTTGAAGAGTCGCACATACCATACGTTGTTCTGGTTTTGACTGATTGGACTTCTTCCTAAGGTTAAATGCCCAGCCAGGAGTTCAGAATTATCCATCTTCAACATCTTAACAGTCTTGAAGAAAAGCCTGATTTCTACCCTTCAAGGTCATATGGGTTTCTTTATATGCTCGATAATTTGATTTCTCAATAACTATACTAAAATTTTTAATTGAAAATTGCATCCATGATTATTTTTCTTTGTTTTCAGAGTTTATCTTACCTTCTTTGCCATCTTAATCCATCTTAGCCTGAAACTTTCAAACATTGCATGTATGACAACTGGGGAGACTAAAATCTTAATTTTTTGTTTTGTTTTGTTTTGTTAATAGCCACCAAACACTTAAGTTAGTTATCGTGGAGAGGATCAGAACTGTCATCATTGTTAATTGAAAGTAGAAAGCATGTGAGATTTTCAGAGAACTGTGGCAGGACTTAACCAGACTTGGGTCACACGAGGCTTGTATTGCCTTTATATATGCATTTTATATGCATATAAATTGAATTTATATATGTAGTATGCTCTGTATTATTTTTATAATAGAATTTATTTCAAACTTTAAAATTCCCAACATCAGTGACTACACAATCCTCTTTGCTTCACATATCACTGCCCATTTTTCAGCATTCAGAGCAGCCTTGGTGCTGCTGTTACTTTTCTTTTCCTCAAGGGGTCAGTTTGTTGTTTAATTCTTTTGAACTTTGGCTGATGCAAGGTGTTTAGAGGGGGATGAGTAATGTCAACGGTTTAACACATATTTCATGAAGAAATGTCTTTTTGAAGGTCAGTTCCAGGACCTTGAGTTTGAAATGCTGAGTGAATACAGATTATAGGAGAGGACTTGATTCTTGACCTATGGGCTTTTTGTGCTTGCTAATTCTGAAAGACACTTTAAAGTCTCTCCTGGAGGATGGAGGATCTTTCTTATTTGTAGTATCTTTTATCTAAAAAAAAAAAAAAAAAAAAAAAAAAGATGTCACTTTTTCTTCAGAGAAATAACTTTTTTGAGTTTGAAAGTGGGAAGAATATTCTGTTGGATTGCTTTGTTGCTGGGTCTTTATGAGTTCCTTAACTTTCAAACACTAACTGCTAATATTTATAAATCTTGTATCCTAGACAAGAGTGATAGGTGTTTTTTGAGTAGCTATTATGATGTGAAATCCTACCTGACACTTGCCCAGATAACACTGGTGCCCAGCTGTGGAGCTGCAGTTTGAGATCCGTCAACATTCAAACTTCAAAATGTCATTAATATGACAGATGGAGACACTCTCTCCACTAGTGAATAGTACTGCAAGGGCTGCATTAGAACAGACATTTCTCTTCTAGCCTTATGAATGCTTTGGATCAAGCACTGGATCATTCTTTTTCAAGTTTGTCAAGACTGATTAGCTGCAAACCTTTTTCTTCACAAGAACTATATAGCCAGTGTAAAACATACCTTTTTCAGTATGTTGGTATTTCTGTTTTGTCAAATCTGTACTGCAGAATTGGAAGGGAGAAAGTAAAACACAGAACAAGACATAAACCATATAAAATATTCCATTTTCATCCTCCTAGTCTGACTAGCCAAAGGTAACGTGCTAACTGACATAATGAGGAAACATAAAAATAATCCATACAATCCACTTCTTAATACAGATTATTCTTAGTTTATCATTTTATTGGGGCTTTCTATTTTAGCATAAATTATTCTGAAAGTAAAGTGCCTCACAAGGGCACGTTGATTTGGGATGTGAATGGAGAACTGCAAAATAATGGCTCACCCCTGTTCAAGTGGAGTTCAGGATGAATTTTTTTATTTTTTTATTTTTTTTGGTTAGGAAAAGGAGTCTTACAGGATTGCATTATCTTTCTTCCTTCCTCCCAAATACCTTTAGAACTTGTAGTCCTCTTTCAGTCCAACCTGAAATACTGAAGATAATTATGTTTCTCTATAACTCAGGAAAATCAAAAGTGGAAGGAGAGCAGAGACAAGGCTGCTTTCTACTAAGAAAAGGTTCAGTTCAGCTCCCTTCCCCACTGTTTGGCCAGCCAGGCAGCATGCACCTTTCCCTGGGGCTCCCCTGCACCTAAGGGATGATGTCACACGGGAAGGGAGAGAGATTAATTCAGTTCAGGGTTTAAGAAACAAAAGCATTAGATCTCATTAGCTCTGCTGCTCTTGAAACAACAACCCCTCCTCCCCCTTGCCACCACTATCCCAGTCTGCTTTTCTTTTTGTATATAATGATATTAATCCTTTATAGTTCTCAGTGCTATCTGACAAGTCCTAAATTCTCTAATATTGAGGACCAGTTTGTGATTTTATTTTCAGTCTTGTTCTGATAAAGAGTTGCTCACTTAAGCAGTCTCATTAACCCCACCATTCATGTAAGCCACCTGCTGTTTGCTTGAGTAAAGAATGCATAAAAGTGAGCAAGAGCTTTGGGAAAAGTAAAATTTCTACTTATACAGTTCACACGCCCAGTGCTGCATATATTGTTAACAATGGCACTACAAACACTTCCCATAAAAGAACATTTGGGACCAGATCTGTAGCTTTTTTAACTCAATAGTAGTCTGATTTCAACAGAATTTTGGATCAGGGCCATAAAAAGCAAACTACTTATAGAATCCAGCCTTTTACAAAACGAACGATTGCTAGTAGGTGTATCAGCAACCTTCAGTATTTTAACACCACACCCTGACATAAGCGATTATTCATTATTCTGTGGGAAAAAGACCTTTATATGTAAATCCTGGGAATACAGCAGATTAAAATCAGGTAGTATACTTAAACACATTTGTAATAATTAATAAAAAATTACAAACAGGTGAGAGAGGATAACTGCCTCTGAAACATTTATTCTACTAGTAATTTTATTACCATTGAATTCTTGCCAGCCAGGAAACACCTAGAGGCTCATGTTTCACACCCAGTATTGCAGAGGTGAAAAGGTAGAACATTCTGCCTTAACAAGTATGCAAAGAGCAACTTCAAGCGGAAACAAGTTTAGCACCCAGCTCATACTGGCTCAGCCACAGAGAAACTTTCCATAATAACTCACTTGGTCATGCAGCTTCTGCAAGGATCTACCTTGGATCTTGGCTGCAGGAAGGCATGCACATGCGCGCGCACACATTCACACATGCATGCACTCACCCTAAATCCACTTGCCATACGAAGGATTCTATTAAATGGTTACATTTTCTCTCTGACTCTCTGCTAGGAAAAAGGAGGGAAGGAGGGAAGGAGGGAAGGAAGGAAGGAGGGAAGGAGGGAAGGAGGGAAGGAGGGAAGGAAGGAAGGAAGGAAGGAAGGAAGGAAGGAAGGAAGGAAGGAAGGAAGGAAGGAAGGAAGGAAGGAAGGAAGGAAGGAAGGAAGGAAGGAAGGAAGGAAGGAAGGAAGGAAGGAAGGAAGGAAGGAAGGAAGGAAGGAAGGAAGGAAGGGAAAGAAAGAAAGAAAGAAAGAAAGAAAGAAAGAAAGAAAGAAAGAAAGAAAGAAAGAAAGAAAGAAAGAAAGAAAGAAAGAAAGAAAGAAAGAAAGAAAGAAAGAAAGAAAGAAAAAGGAAGAAAGGAAGAAAGGAAGAAAGGAAGAAAAAGAAAGAAAGAAAGAAAGAAAGAAAGAAAGAAAGAAAGAAAGAAAGAAAGAAAGAAAGAAAGAAAGAAAAGAAAGAAAAAGAAAAAGCATAAACAGATAGCTAAAGTGCTATATTACAGTCATGCAGTGCACAAACTATGTCTGTGCTAAAACAGCAACAAAATGCTGTAGTGGAATAATCATTCCTCTTTTAAAGAATAAAACCTTCTGTTATAATATACTATACAACCCAGAGGCATAGTGATCTCTCCAGATGACAGTAATTCTCACTATCCTTATCAAAAATGACAGTTGTTCCTTTGAAGCAGATTGCCATGGTAAGGCACTAGCTGAAATGCCACTTTTATTCTGTCACGATAGGAACCTATCCCAACTCTGTGTATGCTTAACATCTTCCTTCTGTGAAAGCAAATGGAATAATTTATCCTTTTCTCCCTGAGAATTCTACTGCTTTTCCTTACGTGTGAAGTTGCCTCAAAAAGCTAGATACACAGAATAAAGTAGACACAGTTGAGTCTACTCAACAAAGGGAGAACTAAAATATCCCCTCAGCTTCAGCCAGACTTCCCGTTCACCTGCAATTACAAGGTCTTACATGTGCCTTTATTTACTACCCAGAGTTTAGGAGTTCCAAAAACACATATTAGGTGTTTATTCATTAATGGTGATAAATTTATGCCTTTGGTACATGTTCTATAATACTGATAAAAAAAATGTATACCAAAATGTATACAAAAATGTATACCAAAAAAATGTATACCACTCAGTAAATGGCACTCAAAATATTCTTATAGAGTGCCTGACATAATCTCTGCCATGGGGAAGAATTGTGTTTTGTTTTTTTTTTGTTTGTTTGTTTTATATATACAAGGCCAACACATTGGCTATAATGCAGATAAAAATATTGGCAGCAGTATTAACATCACTGCAGTTAGTAGTACATAACCCTCCTGCCCAGAGTACTGGCACAGATGCAAGTACAGATACACCTTGAAAGGAACTGGTTATAGACTGGTCTGGCCGTTTTGGCCCGGGAAGAACAAAGCTTAAAATAAGCACAAGAAAATGGCATTTCGAATGCCAGTCTGCGTCATCTAGCTCCACAAACTGCTCTTGTATTTTTTCCCTGGGCAAAATGAAGAAGTAGAAAATGAACATGCTCTTAGTATGACATATTCTCATAATGATCATAATAAATAAGTAGAAATTTAACACAGTTAACAGAGAGGAGAGCTTTCTATTAAGTATATGTGGTAACATGGAAAAAGAAAACAAACGAACAAACAAACAAACAAACAAAAACTATGTTTTGTGCAGAGAAGCCTCTTTTAAGACAGAAATACAAACTTTAAGTTTGCTTCACTCATGCACAATTGTTCTGGCAGAGACAATACCATGCCTCTGAGGTGACCAGTAAGTGCCACACAGTAATTCAAAGGCTCACAGTCATTGTTCAGAAAGGTTTAATAAATCACACACAATTGTTAACACAAATTAATTAATTAATCTATTCACAAAAAAAATAATAAATAAAAAATCATGGAATAGGGAATGCAACTAAAAGTAAGAATCTATAAGTAATATACATGTACATAGACAGGAAGGAAAGATTTCATCTAGCTGCATTCATATATTCATTACGTCACGCAGCTCTGATTTTCACCTGGAAGAAAGGAGGAGTCTTATCCCCCTCCATCTTGCACATGATAAAATTGTTTTCATCCATGCAAAGCAACCACAGGCTCTTACTCCACCAGAATTCTGCTTTCCAATTTAAGTATTTTACATCTACCACACACTGGTCTAACTGTCCAGACATATTATCACCCCAGGCATATTGTCAGCCTGCATATGGAGCTAGCCATGATTAGCTAAAAGATATAGTTGAAGTTATTTTTATAAATAGGAAATATTTATCAGCGGGGTGAGAGGAGAATGGTGGTTTATGATAATAAAGATGGCTTAGTATTATATATATATAGGGAGAATTTATACTTTGTTATAATTTGTTAGCACTCTGGACACATCATTTTTCATCATGTACTTTGAATGAGAGAAAGATACACTTTATAAGAATCCTCCATGCTTATATTATAGCATCATTCTCTCTTAATAGCCTTCTGGCTATCCACATGCTTCATAGTAGAAATTATCTGCCAAAATCACTTAATGTTGAAGATATCATGGGACTGCAGGAAAAAGTCCACATTATAGTTTGTCTTCATTTCTTCTTCAATTTCTTTATTTTTCCATCAATCACAATAGTTGATTCGTTAATAGTGCCCTTGAGAATCCCTACCAAGAAAGCAGAAAGTCCACAGACTCTCTCTCGGTCAGATGTTTCAAGCATACTCCGAGGATCTTGTAAATCTTCTCTAATACAGAATGGATCATTCAGGTCTCAAAATGTTTAATATAATCTCTCCTCCAGTCAGCCTAAGGGACCACAATCCTCAGGGCTGTAGCCCTTCCCCTAATTTTCTGAGGTTTTGAAAATGTCAGGACTAATCTTAGATTCACATAGGGTTTTTTTTTAAATAAGTTGCTTGACCTTTGAATTTCATAGATATTTTGACTGATGCAAACCAATTATGCAGAAAGTTTGCCACCATTTTTTCCCCTTGGTATATTCATGTTCTTTCCTACTACTGTCATCCAGAAGCAGTTGTTAAGTCTTGTGAAATCTATAGCCATTGCTGATCTGATCTCAGACCATTCTGAAGCTACTGATTAGCTGTAGCTCTAGCAGCTACAAGTTCCCTCCTGGCTGCAGACTTGCAGAGGAAATTTCTTCTCCCATAGCCTACAGGAATTGCCACCATAATAGATCTGTAGTAAGAATAATACCTGGCTCCCATGAAAGTTTTTGCATTAACTGTTTTCATGGACTTTTACAAAGGTGAAGAAATGTTACTGCCATTTTTAATGGGAAACCTCAAACACTGGGCAGTGCTGTGTGTTCAAGGTCATCCAATAGATGAAAGTCAGAGCTGGCAATACAGACTTGGTTTTCTGAGGCCACACATAGGATACTAACCTTATTCACATGAGTCAGTGTTATTCAGTAAATTAACCAATCAAACACTTTTGCTGTTTTCCATTTTAATATTGCTTCTGACACTCGGCCCCTCTAATAGTCTTGGTTAAGCCACTGAAAGAGTCATTCTGAATAATCTAATGTCAAGTTTCTTATTATCTCATTGACTCAAGATCCAAAACTGGTCCTCTATTTGCTTATTCTTGCTGAATACCAGTCATCTATGGCTATAGAGTAAACAAATAAGTTTTTCAAGCTTTTTAAACTGCTAAGGTCTGAGCAGAGTTTTTCAGCAGTTTGCAGTGTCATCTCAATATTCTTCTGTGACACCAGCTGCATCTGTTGCATTCTGGCAATGGATACTTCTATATACAGAGCATACATAACTCAAAAAAGCATTTCCTTAGATTTCTGCAAAATTGGCCTTTGCTGAAGGTGCACACTGTATTGTGAGTCCAGCAGCTCTGGTACTGTCATAGCACCGATCCATAGGAAGAAAGTGTACAACAAATTGTATATTCCAGGAAGGGCCACACTCATGATTTTTCACTTTTCAGATGACACATTACAACAGGCAGAAAGCAGAGGAATAAGGGCTATTAAAGACAATCTATCATTTTGCCTGGCATTCATTCTAGAAACATTATCTAAATATGGTAGGATACTCTAAAGACTCTTTCAATAAGAACAGCTTTCATACTCAAAGATAGAAGAACACTGCTAACATTTACTGAAATTCTCATCAACTTTTCTCATTGTTTCCCATATTCTACTGTCATTATTGAGTTTGACAATTGAGTGTCTGTCAATAGCTTCTTACGTGGCCATTACGGTAGTATTTCTACATATTAGAAAAGGTTTGTGTGTTTCCTTCAATGTTTTGATTAGACATGATGGAACTGACTGATGACTGTAGGAAATTTTGCAGCTATTCGGTCTTAATGCATATACCTTGGAACACATTATTTTCAATGAGCATATTTTCC
This sequence comes from Aythya ferina, assembly GCF_964211825.1. Classification (NCBI taxonomy): domain Eukaryota; kingdom Metazoa; phylum Chordata; class Aves; order Anseriformes; family Anatidae; genus Aythya; species Aythya ferina. The sequence continues at coordinate 38,584,662 of NC_140297.1, read as the reverse complement.
TGATTTCATATTTGTTTCAATGGAGTTGTCTGAGGAGTGGCAGGTAGCCCCACAAAGTCTCAAATGTAGTTTATCCCTTTTGTAAGAAATGTTGTGAACACAAATACAGAAATGAACATCTATGTGAAAAGCATAGTCTGTGAAAGGGAGTAGGTTTTGCAGGTGTTCCTAATCCTATTGCATTACAGCCAAAGTTACTAAGCCACCACTCTGCAAAGGTGTAACACCTAGAGTGAGAGTCATGGAGAGCTGTGAAGTTTCCTCATACAGTGTGGCACCAGTACAGAAACACCTGTGTTAAAAATAACTCCAAGCTTATCTACTCTGAAGTATTCCTTAACCTTTAAAATGTTTTTTTTCTTGCTTGATGCTTTAATGCTTGCATTATGTTCCAGACCACAGCTGTGACAGCAAAACAATCTTTTTTTCTTGTTCTTCTGACAAAAACAGTCATTCTGTTTAGTGACAAATAGTTACATCTACACTTGTAATTCCATCTACACCACGTGCACAAGTGCGGCAAGTTAGGATGAAAAAATCCACAGTGCAACACCTATTCATTCTGTGTCTGCCTCCCTGTCCTCACTTAGGATGGGACTGCCATGACCATCTCCTTCAAATGTTGGTCTCTGGTAGCAAGGCTCCTCACTGGGGGAAGCTCACCCTTCACCACAGCACCTGCCTCCACCCCAGTGTCCTGCAATGCTGCTGGGGTGGAAAATGAAGTCTAATATAAATCCTGACATGTACATGAATTACTTCTAAAGAGAGTAAAGTGCTTCCCAGTAGGGGTGAGGAAGACCATGGCAGAACTGAGCTGAATTTTACAGTATCTGACCATCAAAAGGCCCTTGGTGACCAGGACAGACTCACTCTATCTGCTACAGCTCACACAAGTGCACAAAAGAAGATTCCCCTACAATGGTCTTCATGAGAGTTTCCTTTTCTGGGAGGGAATTGTCAACCCACAAAATTCATACATCTGACTTTTATATAGACTTCTTCACTCATCTCAGTAGGACACACACTGGGGAGGGAAGAGAAGTGGACGAATTGGAAGAGAGTCTTTCCATCTATTCACAGCTGAAAAGTGCAATCATCTAGGGGCAAGGCACCAAGCTGGGGAAGTTTGACAACCACAAAGCTTTCTACTTTTGACCCTCATCCTGGTAGTTGCTAACAGTGAGTAGTCTGTCCTACAAAGGATTGTCTCTGTCCACAATATGTTTCTCTACAGAATCAGTAACATCTCAGACTAAAGAAAAAACAGCAACAGTCTCCTTCCTAAGAATAGTGCGTTCTTGATTCCCTTTCACTACTTTATCTGCCAACTGTTTTAACTGATTAGTCAAAGACACACCCCTTGTTGACATCTAATGTGTGGCAAAAACAAATGTATAGACGAATAATTATTTCCAACATTTGCAATGAGATTAAGTGCTTATTGGATTATGAAAATAATGGGATTTAATGGGGTCGTTTATGTTGCTACTCTAGTATAAAAATGTACAGTGCATGCATACATATCAGATTACCATCTCTATAGTTCATCTACCTATAAGCATTTTATCTATCCACTACTAATACATTTTGGTCTCTTCCTTTTTCATATACTACAGGTGAGTGTCTTTGTGCGTAGAGAATACGCAACATAGTTTTTATTGATATAAATAAACAAGCCCTCTTCAGTATGAGCTATTTTTGGCATAACTTTCCTAAACCTGGGGAGCTTCCGTTTATTTCTTTTAAGTTTCAAGCATGTAGGATGAATGCTTCTCTCACTGCTTCTCTCTCTTCATGTTGTTGTAGTCATCATAAGCTCTACCAGTCTTCATTACAGCTTTACCACAGTTCCCTGGAAGAAACAAAGGAACAGGAAGTGATGATTTGGGGAACCCACTTAACTGCCATTGTATTAGGTGACTAGGTGTATTTAGCAAATTTTTGGTAACGGGGCTGGAGGGGGCAGGATTGAGAGTGGGGAGAGAGGAGGAGGTGCAGTGGAGACTTTGTGGGAAGATGAATGTCCTGTGCTGGACACAGCAAGTTTCAATGGACCCACCACAGAAGCACAGCTGAGAGTATCAGGGGAGCCTGTGCGTCTCTATGAAAACATAGCTAGGGAAGGGCAGACAACACTAGACAGACAGAAGAGGAAAGGAGGGGAAAAAAAAGGGGGGGGGGGGGATTGTGGAAGCATGAAACAACAGAAGAAACAGCAAGGTCAGAGAAGGAGGGGAAGTTTCAGATACTGGAGCAGATATTCCCTAGCAGCTCATGGACTGCCACACCAGATCACATAGATATTCTTGCAGGAACTCTGGCCCATGAAGGACCTACACTGGAACAATTTTTTCTCCTGAAGGATTGTACCCCTTGGAGAGGAGCCATACTGGAGCAGAGGAAAATGTGAGGAGGAGGAAGGAGGAGCAGAGAGAAACTGCTGTGCACCTCTTGTAACCTCCCATTCCCCACCGCTCCTGCAACACATGGGTTATGGGAGAGAAGTCTAAAATGAATGGTGAAGTTGAGCTGCGGAAAGGGGAAAGGAAAGATGTTGATTTAATATTTGTATTCTTCTTTCTCACAATCCAGTTCTACTGCAGTTGGTAATAAATTAAATTAATTTTCCTAGGCTGAGTCTGTTTTGCCTGCAAGGGTAATCGGTAAGTGATCCCCTGTCTTTACTTCAGTCCACAAGATTTCTTGGTCCTTTGTTTTTTCCTATTTTCTCTCTCTGACCTAAAGAGGAGGGGAAGTGACTATGAGGCTGGATTTATCTTTTAGCCAAGATTAACGTGCCATACCATTAGCAAAGTCTAGATTTATTTTTCAGCATGTCTTCATGATCTACAGATAGTATAGATAGTATATATACCAGTACAGATAGTATATATACCAGTATATTGCTGGTATAGCTTGAGTCTCTGCTTTTCAAGATAATTTAATAAAAGATGATTATGAGTATCTGTTCCTTACTAGTAAGGTCAGTATGGACATCTTAGTGACAACTTACTTTGTCTTAGTCTAGATTACAAAGCAATGAACTGCCTGAAGCCACTGTGATCTCAAAGTTGATTGGTAGTGTCAAAAGCTAGATGGTGCTAGAAATTGTGGGAGGATCATAATAGAAAGAAGTATCCACAAGAAGAGTCTGTCTGAATCCTAAAGAATACTTTAGTAGTGTGGAAGCAATCAAGAAAGGGAATAGCAATATGTATTTCTCTATTTTGATTTGCCCAGGGAGGTGGTAGAGTCACCACCTGAGGGTGTTTAAGAAAAGGCTGGATGTGGTGCTTAGGGACATGGGTTAGTGGGTGACATTGGTAGTAGAGGGGAGTGGTTGGACCAGATGATCTTGGAGGTCTTTTACAATCTTAATGATTCTATGATTTACCCTCTGTCTCTTGAGTTGTCTAAACTGAAGGAAGTTTGGTTCACATGTCAGCTGCATTCTGTCTTCTGTATGTTTCATCTGCTGTGTATTCTTTAAAAAGATGTAGCTGGATGCTTAAATTCCTGAAGAACAAGGACTAGTGTTGGCTATAGGATCCTACATGTAAGTGACAGCAAAACAATTTATTTTTTTTTTCCTTTTTTCCCCCCAGGAAGAGAGTTAAATTAAAGAATCAGTGAATAAAGCTGTGTGAATGCTGGTGCTTCCAGTCACAGGATATTCAGACAAAATGGAAAAAAGAAAAAGAAAAAAAAAGTCAATCTAATTGTTTTTTAAACAACTTTAAGCTGCAAAAAATATTTAGCTTAACCTGAAACATAAATTTCATTGTGATTTTAAGAGTTTCTTTACGTTTCTAAAATACATTTCGAGGAAAATTGAACATACATAGTACTTCAAAACTGGACCAATAATAGCATTTCTTTTAGAGCATTGCAATAAAACAATAAAACTATATTTTCCGACTTATTTTCAGGAATTTAAGGAAGGTTACTTTTTAATTGGTTGGTTTAGGCAAATAACTTGCTAAAATGAAATAAAACCCGTACAGTTCTTTGATACTGCTGAACCTGCCCTTTTCCTGTATATGAAAAATACATACACAGTATCTGATTAAAAATATTGACAGACTCTACCTGGAGCCAGACACACTCCACCTGGAGTGTTAAAGCTCTGGAGCGGCCACGAGGGAGAAGTCTGAGGAAGGCTGAGGAATGGATCAGTGCTTCTTATTGATCCCAGTAAAGTTGCTTAGGTCTTTGAATACCAGACAAAGCTATAAAGCATAGCATCTTGAAAACAGATAAATAAAAGAACAAATACAGCCTTTGATATCCTTTTATTTACGTAAAGCTTCCAAAAAAGTCAAAAGGACCAGATCTTACCAATATGGAAAGCAAATGTCTAACTTAATTAACATTTCTAATTTTGTTCAAAAAGTTTTTTTTTTAAAAAAAAAAAAAAGTTTGTCCAAATGAAGTGGATAGAATAGCACAACCCAAATCTAAATTCAACAGGTATATTTAACATTAGAGAGAAAAGAGAGAAACCATATTTTCGCCAAAAGCATCTTCCCGTTTAGTGTTACAGATGATAAAAACTCTCACATTTGGACTGTCACACTAACTGAGGCTGTGTGAAGGCAATATGTAAAGACTAGATTCTGCCCAGAAGCATGCACACAGCTTTAAGAAATTGGGTGATCTTGCAAAATCTAGGAAAATACTCATCCTGAGAGTTAAGCACATAACTAAATACCTCACCGTGGGTTCTGAAGAAATTCCTGTTTCTTATGTGCTTAATAAGTATCACGTGGATGTGGCTAGACCAGGCTGATCCAACAAAAAGTCTACAAAAAGTCTACATCTAACTCTCATTCGGCAGCCTGACTTTTCCACAAAGGATGGGAGCAGTTTTGGGGTAGACATACATGACTGACTCAGATCCCCAGATGGCTGCATTATCACATGGAAATGGGGGTGAAGGAGGAGGAAAGGACAGTGTGCAATCCCTGCCCACGCACAGCCTCTAAGGCCTGCTGTCATATTTAAGGGAGGGAGGGAGAAAGACAGGCAGCAGTGCTTCTAGCAGCTTGCAGCCAGAATGGGTAGAAGAGGAAGAAAGTGGCAGTGGTAGAACTGCTTCCATGTTTTAGTAAAGAAAAATGTGAGAGTAACCTGTCCCCCGTTTGCTGTGTATGGGACAGGCAGGAAGAAGCTGGAAAGCAGGACACATACTATCTGCTCAGCCAGCACCCTGAAATCCAGCAGAGATCCTGATCTTCAAGGAATTCCTGAAGTAGGATCCTGTCCCTGAATCTGCCAGGGCTGCCATGCTGACCTAGACCATTAGCTCCTTCGTGCTAGGTCTCTGGGCCCACCTACTTCTAACTGCATGCACTGACTGCAGCTGGTGCTAACTCTATGCATCTCCTGTGCTTGCAGTAACAGTGTCTGGATCAAGCCAACTACTTCTAAAAGTGTTCTGTCTCTCATCACCCAAATAGAAGAAGCTTCATTTTGTGAAAGCCCAGTAGCTTTTTCTGTCACGATTTTGCCAGTAAAACTTGAGGTTAGTCAAAAAAAAAAAAAAAAAAAACAAAAAAAAAACCATAATGCAGCCAATTCAACAGGAATATTTCCCTCACTTTCATGCACCTCTCTCATATAAAATGATATGAGATATTCTGGCTATCAGTATATACTACAAAGCTGTATAAAGCCCACGTTCATTTTTATTTATAAAAGGAACTCAGGTTTTGCCAACAGGTCTCCTGTTGGTGTAAGGCAAAATTGTCACAAGGGTGGGACCAGATGAAGCCACCAAGGTATCAAGGTCATGAAGCAGTGCAGGATGAAGTGAAACGTTAACCCCACCACCGTACTTTCCCACTGATAGCCCCTCACCTCAGGTTTGTAAGACAAAGCCAGTCCTGTGCCATTTTGTGAGTTTTCCCAAGTCCAAACAGGTTGCATTGCTGTTGTTTGTTTTGTGTGTGTGTTGTTTGTGTGGGTTTTTATTTGTTTGTTTGTTTGTTTGTTTTGTTTTGTTTTGTTTTACTATAGGAAAAGTGTTTTGGACTCTGTATTTGCTCAGACATGTTGTATATGAAACAGATGTTCACCCTTTTCTTACTCAAAAATCTCCCCACATCTATGCAATCACTTTAAAACTAACCAAAATTTCCCCATCTTAGGATCATATTGGAAGAGAAATAGTCGACCTGTTATTCAGTTCTGTATCATGAGCACATCCAGAGAAGGGCTACAAAGCTGGTGCAGGGCCTGGAGCACAAGTCCTATAGGAACAACTGAGGGAACTGGGATTGTTTAGTCTGGAAAAGAGGAGGCTCAAAGGAGATCTTATTGCTCTCTACAACTGCCTGAAAGGAAGGTGTGGGGAGATGGGGATTGGCCTCTTTTCACAGGTAACGAGCGATAGGACTAGAGGGAATGACCTCAAGTTGCACCAGGGGAGATTTAGGTTAGAAATTAGAAGACATTTCTTCTCAGAAGGAGCAGTCAGGCATTGGAACATGTTGCCCAGGGAGGTGGTGGAGTCACCATCCCTGGGGGTGTTCAAGGAAAGGTTGGACATGGTATTTAGGGATTTAGGGACATGGTTTAGTGGGTGATATTGGTAGTAGGGTGATGATTGGACCAGGTGATCTTGTAGGTCTTTTCCAACCTTCATGATTCTATGATTCTGTGATTCTATGATACTGGACCATACCAAGGTCTAAGCCTAATAAATTATTTTCATGGATGAAACCAGTTATCTAAAAGGTGGAAATGCTTTTCTCAGTACTATGTAATCATTGGTTCACATACTCCAGAGTTGTGATTTAATCCAAATAAATTCTTTAGGTTATACTTTCAAATATTTTTCCTTTTCCTTTTTAAAACAAAAATTAAATTTAAAATATGATGATGTTTAAACCAATAAATTTGTCTCACAGACAGAAGTTGGGAAATCTATATTTGTGGTTTCTTGCAGCCATGGGTCATGTTCAAGATTTTAGCCCATATTTTCAAATCCACATATATGACTTCTCCGATTTATGTGTAGGATTGCTTCATCCTCTGCAATCATGATGCTTTACATCAGCTACACTCCAGATGTGAAAAAAAAAAAATCTCTCTTTCAATGCAGAAACTTGTTAGTACAGGAGACAGAACTTGGCTGGCAGCTGATCCACGTAGCTGGAAAGGAATTCATATCCGGTATGCACAGGAGGACCACAGACTCATCACCTCCAGCACAACATATATCCCACCACATACATCCCACCACATATCTCTAAAGCAACACTTCACATCTGAAAACAAAGCCAGCTAGATGGACAGATGGGTAGATGTCCAAATATCTTTGCAAGTATAAATGGCAGACTGAAAACATGAGTTGTTTTATTCACAAAGCATAAAGCTTTAAAAAATACATACCCAAAACATATTGTTAGATTGTTTAAACTGCTGACCCAAAGTGTTTGTCATGCATATACTTTGTCATGCAGACAGTATCCAACACTGCCCACACATGGGCATATAGGCCAATCAGAGGTCAGACATGTCAGTGTCACATTGAAGGAGTTCCCATCCTGCTGTGTTCATTAAAAGAGCCTATTTACGCATTGACTACTTCTGTGACTGAAAGCGGGTGGGATCTGGACTTAGATTTGCACAGTTTGTTTACTGTTTCTCTTATACACGTTTTAACTTGTGTCTTAATTCCTAGTTTCATATTCTTTTTTCACTAGCTTGAACATAAGAGAAAAAAAAATCTGAGTCAGTCAGTAAGGGTTTGTTCCTTTGTAACTAGAATCTCAGATTTCAGACTCAGGACTTGCTTTGGTTTTGGTTTAGCTTGAGCAAATTTATATTAAGTGTCGAATGATGTCATACAGCTGAAGGACATAACTGCCAATATGTAATGTATGGTTTGATATAGACACAGACCCAAAAAAAGCACTTTAGTAGGGCAAGTGAAGGGATTTTTTCAATACCCGTGAGGTCCTTCAGCCCTCATTAATCTTAGCAGGAAATGCATGTACTGTGCACTTTTCAGAATCAGGCCCCTATTGCTATAAGGCCATAAACAACCTGAGCAGTCTCCTCCTTTGGATATTGGAGGATTTACTGGAAATATTTGTGAACATACTGACCACTATACTTTCTGCTCTCAAGAATTGAACAAAGCAATCTGAGGATGTATAAATGACTCGCTTGTCATCAGCTGTGGGACTCAGGCATCCTTCAAGCATTCAGATATTGGAAGCTATTTGTATTACTGGTTTAGTCTACCACAACCAATTCTGCATAGAGTCAAAGCCTGACGTTCAGAAACCATCAGCAAGATGGCAGTTTGCTGCTTACATGGGGATTACCGTTACAGTATCATTTCTAGCAATGTGTGTGAGGTAAGGTCTCCCTCAGCTCTTGATCACTTTTCCCACTCCAGATCCCAATTCCAGCCTCACAGAGAACATTTTGTGAGGGCCGCAAGAGAGGAAAATAGCGTGATGATCACAAGTCCCTCCACCTCTATGGGATGGGGTGAATCCCATGGTGAATGGAAAGTCTGCCTTTGCTGTCAATATGGAGTCTGCAGTTCTTTCTTGAGATAAGACTTTAAATTATGACAGCCTTTACATGGCTCCTACCCACACAGTGCCTCCACCTTCAGCTTTTCACACTCCGTTGTCCTGGAGGCTATTGCCCTTTGAGACTGTCTTGGTCAAAATGCATTGACATGAAATTTTCTGCAGTAAGCTTCAAACAATGATTTTACCAGCTCAGTTAAATATATATATATATATATATATATATATATATATACATAATTTTAAAGTGCATGTGATACATTTCCTAATGTTGTTTGCAAAGCAAGGATGTGTTAGAGTGAATTTAGAAGATAATTTTCTCACTTCTAAGTTAACAGTTAAGTTAGCTCTTTAACACAACCAAAGTAGCAATGTGGTAGTGGAAACCCTGTATTTGTGCAGGGAAGGTAAGACTGTTAAGAGAAAGGCCAAAAAAATCCCCTAAAAACACTACTGTGCAAAGTGATGTGAAACTATAATAAAAACATAGCTATTTAAGGGAATAGGACATTAGTATGACTAGATGCAGAAAGAAAACTAACACACGCATATCAATATGATGTTTAACCTCTTGGAAATCAGTTAAATCAACAGAGTGGCTGAAACTATTAGCCTAACCAAAAGTGTTGTCACTTCAAATGTGCAAATAGACAGATTCTGATAAAGGAGCTGCTCCTCTGGTCCACAATTTCTTGCCTTACTCTATACTTCAGGATTGCTTGAGCAAAGTGAACTGATACAGTGGGAATAGGAATGCTTAATCTCAAAGGCAGCTGTATTTTTAAATATATTTTTTAGCACTTCATGATGTATTTGCCTGTGTCAGGAGACTTAAATATTTAAACAGGGTGACAAAGTTCATTTCAACTTCAATGACAGTCAAACCCCCTGACATCCCCTTTTTGTAATGTGAGCAGAATTTTCTTCATAGAAATAGCCTACCTCAAAGGAGCAAGGAAGAAAAAAAGAAAAAGAAAAAAAAAAGGAAGAAAAAAAAAAAACACTTCTGTTCCAACTTTTAAAGCCCAGAAAGTCTTCGTAATTTCTCTCTCACCTTTACCTACTTTACCTACACCCCACCCATTTCCTACATAGAGCCATTTACATTTCTGACCAGGCTGTGAGTACATTTGCATGGAAAATCAGCTGCCCACCTCATGGCCTGACACGCAGACAAGAGGAAGCCAGCTTCATTTTGTGTGCCCCCCAGGGACCAGGTGTTTTCAGGCTGCTCTTTGGCCTCTATCTTCCCAGGGTAGCCCAGGCTGCCTTTTCCTTTCCTGAGCACATGGAGGGGTGTGCCTGTCCTCCGGCAGACTGGGGGATGAGCAAGCACCTTTAAAATGCAACAGAACAAGAAATGTGGATTTGTTGGATGTGTTTTCTCACCTGGCACAGCCTCTGGGGTTTGGCGGGTGCTGGGTCACCCCATTCAGAGTCATACTGGGGTCTGTGGCCAGAATGGAAAATGGTGGGGCCCATCCATCACTGCACACCTCTGCACACTCCTGCACACGCCTCCACCCCACACTCACCCTCTCCCCTCTCTCTCCTTCCTGAAGAGATGTGATAATCCATCCCAGTTTTCGCTTTTCTGTACCCACACATATCCTCACCCCTGCGGTGTTCACCATCCCCTGGTTTAACCCCATCTCAGACATTCTCCGGCCAAGACCACTGCTCTTGGAGCGTTAGTAGCAATAACACTGGCAAGCATTGACTGCAAGGGGAAATATCACCTCAACAGTGCATAAATTCAATTGAAAGGAGTTCAATCTGCTGAAAGTGTTTAGCTTTTTTATTTTTTATTTTTTTATTTTTTATTTACCGGTAAGAAGCAGTGGAGGGGCTGAGAGGAAGAGAAGTACTGGGAGCTCCCATCTCACTGTGCACTCTCCTGCAGTGTACAACCACCAGGCAGTGTACGGAAAGGAAACAGAAACCAAGCAGCTCCCCAGTGCACCTGAGTGCTTGCAGATGGGTCCTTCGCATGATGTATTGAAAAGCATGGAGAAATAGGAAAAACATGCCCCATGCTTTGCAAGAGCATTTCAGTCCTGTATCCTGCCAGGCTGGCTTTACCAGCACCAAGGTGTAAAAGATGACTCCCTGCATGCTGACACAGGAGTTCCCCAAACCTCACTTCTTCAAGCAGGAGAATGACTGAAGCAGCTGACTGCTCACTATTTTTAAGTTTGTGCCCACCTTTGCACTTCTCCCTTCCTTGCACCTTCCTTCCATAGTCAGTCAAATTGGGCACATTTTCCCACACAGTAGACAAGACTTTAATTAGTCTAGTGGGAACAGAAAGGCACTGCCTCCCACCGTTCAGCCATGCCACTGGCCATGGGATGGAACAGAGGGAAGAAGCTGCAGGTAGGAAGGGAAACAGGAAGGAAACAAACTCCTTCCTTCCCCCTCCACTTCCAGCTTGCTGTGTGCAACAGTCAGTGTAGCTAAACTAGAACAAGAGGGCCTATTATTCTAACATTTTACCCTTGCAACAAAGTGAGTCTGACATGTTCTCACTTATTCAATGCTGCAGGTATCTTCCAGACTGTCTGTAACTGCCCCTCCATCATGCTTCTGCAAATGTTTGTGTAGCTGCTCTGTAAAGCAGAGAATGAAACATCCCAGCTTGAAGAAATGCCTGAAAACAGTGATCACCCACAAAACACTTGTATCCATTGTGCTGCTAAATGGAGCTGTTGGGAGAAGCAGAAAGAAGGTAAGAAAGCAAAGGATACACAGCAGTCTTCATCCAGATTTCCTTTAATAAAGCACTTGCTTGTCTACATCCTTGTGGTACTGTCAGAGCCACATAAATAGAAAAATGTTCCTATAATTCTTGCATGCAATACAGAGATGTGGGTTTCAAGTATCTGCCTGGTGACTCCCAATGAGTGCTGAAAGCACCACAGAGCCTCAGCCCTCCACCTGCCAAAAGCAGCTTCCCTGCCTGGGACAGCACATAACCGAAGTCCATGGCACACTCTGACTTAGTTAAGACAGAGCCCATAAAAGCACTGGAGCCAGAAATTCCCCTGGCACCCTCAGGCAAGAAGCTCTGGGGAGGATTTCTGGCTCTGAGGGATAGCGACCACCCAGGCAGGTGCAGCAAGCTGGCACAGGGCAGCCACGTCACCATGGCACAGCGCCCAGCTCGTAAGCTCTTCCGAGAGAGTTTCCTCACTGCCCTGGGTCACGTCTTTCTCATGAAGATTTTACAGGGATGTCATAACTATATATCCTCCTGTATGCACAGTAAAGAATTAGAGCTTTCCCAGCCCGGTGTAATTATTAACATGAGAGCAATTAGATAGACAGATCAAATAGCTTGTTATTAAAAGACCAATGAAGAACATAAAAGGTCTAGCAATTGGCATAGGAAATCTTGGTTCCAGAATACTAAAAACTATAACCTATGAAATGTTTGGTTTATATCATATGACTTATGTGTTATGGGATGTATTTTTCAAATTATACCTGCCCTGTGCCATGTGAACAACCTGATTCATCATGTAGGTCTCCAGGTAAGGTGGAAGTGTAACCTAGTGTGTCTGGCTTTTGCCTGATCTCACACCCTTTTATGATCCAACCTTAGAATATTATTTTAAGTTCAGCTAAAACACTAATTGGAGATTCTGATTTATAGCTGATTTTTTTTTCAACATTGAATTGATAAAGTAAGCTATGATGAGAACTTTCTGGATGATAGATGTCATTCTCCTGAGTAGTGCTATTAGCGCTTGTCCAGCTTCAGAAATATATATTAAGGAAAAAAAAGACACACATATGGCTTAGTGTAATTATGTAGTCCTTCAGAGTAAAAGAACTGTTTAAGAGAACGCAGGTTCATAACGCTATGTTTATCTTCTTTTGATTTCTATTACTTTTTCCAACTCTCTCAGCTTTATATATAATTTTACATTTTGTGAAATAAAGTTGATAACAATTATTTCACAAAAATGAAGGACAATGTTCATAAAGTACAATAACAAGCCAACACTTGCTTGTGTCTGAACAGGAAGGGGGATAAGAAAAAGATCTTGTTTTGGTAGGCAAACAAATTTCAGTTTGCATTTCACAAGGGATTATCATTAGACTTGAGCAAACTCTATGTCTGTGAATATCTTACTTTCTTTCTATTGCCCACAGATTTTACGGAGCTGGCTTGACTCTGCAGAGTTTGATGTAATTTAAACCTTTTTGATTTTTTTTTCAAGTCAGAATTAGCAATGTACTGTAACTTAGCAGGTAGGAAAATCACTCAACTACCTAATGTGATGGATATTTCTTTGTACAATGTGTAGAAGGCTATACTAGTAATCCTTTCAGATTCTCTATCTGTATTATCTAAACCAATCATCATACTACGTTCATATTTGTTATCCCTTACTGTTTTCTTCTCATCTACCTACCGTATTTTATCATTACATATTATTCTATGTGATCATCTTCTAAAAAGAAAAAGAAACCAAGAATATTTCATGGTCAGAAATGGTCTTTGAATGTGCTTGTAATGAGGTAAAATTAGTTCACCCATCCCTAGTTGTTTTGTGTGCATTCTCAGTAAGAAATACCTTGATAGAATCCCCTTAATTAAAACATTCAAGAAAGTGAGAGCCTGTGATAGCTGACTTTATGGATTTACACAGTACTGTAACTAAAAAATTGCCTGGGTCAAGTTTTAGGGTAAGGTGGTGTGATTTCTGTTTTCTTTAGCCTAAAAGTATTTTACTGTCTTGACTCTCTCTTGGTGTACTTAAACACATTTAGACCTACTTAATAACATAGAATAATTTTGATTCACAGTCATTGACTAATGTGTTACATTCTTGTCCCATTACATGTCCATTTTACTTTATAAACCCTGATAGTGTTACAAGATATGTTGTTACACTAATTCTCCCGGTATTACTCAATGTACTCCTAGTGAATAATGCAAGTATTAACAGATCGTTACTCTGTTCTAGGAATCAATTACAAATTCTTTTTTTAGAGATGAACAACACTGCACGAACCGGTGGAGTTTGCAGTGCTTTTCATAACATGTTTATTTTAAAGAGGAGACGTACAAAGACTACTTACAGAAAGTTACTTTCCCATTGAAAGTTAGTACAGCGCATGCATGGTGAGATTTTCATTTAATAATCAAAGCCAAAAATAATAATAATGATTAAAAAAAGATATGACAAATAAACAAAAACACTTCCATTGTTATATCCATGGCTCTTAACCACGGGTGATCTGAAATTTTGGGGAAACTGTCCATAACTGGTACAAACAATATAAACCATCCAGAAGCATAAGTCTGCCAAAATGTTTATCAGCCACTGTGTGAATGCAAAAAGAAAGCCTTCTGAGAGAAGAGAAACACATCTTTGGTGTCAACCTGTCTTCAGACTTCTCTGTAGCTATAACAGTTTTTCTCTCTGTTTTCTAGTAAGGTGTGATGGACAACAAGGGAGGGAGAGTACCTGTAATAAGTGGTGCATCTGTTTGAAGCTTCAGGGAGCAGCTGGGCTGGGTTCAAATGAGTTCGTTGATGATAATTCTTGAAATGACATATTCTTGGTGGTGTACTTTGATTAACTCCTTGAAAAAAAAAAAAAAAAAAAAGCACGCTACATTTAGATTTTATAAGGCAGGAACTGACAGTCATTCTGCAATAGCGTGGAAGTTTATAGTTTACTCAGCAAAAGCTTGCATGCTGGTGAATTTTAGAAATGTTGGTCACCTCAGTACTTGAGAATCCAATCCTTCTAGATTCTCTTAATTCTCTAGAATGGAAATTAATTTCGTAGTTTCAAAGTTTGAATTTCATTTATTGTTCTTGGTATTCATAGAACTGATCTGAGCAAGGTCTCCTCTAAGTAGTTAAGATGTTTTGAACTCGCAGCAGACTTCCCCTGACCCAGCAAACATACCTAGTTCACTGGGCACTACCACTGTAAACCCCACACTGATGAGTTCAAAGGATAGGGCCTTTGTCTTGAGGAACTGACACAAGCGACCCAAAGTCCTCTAATGTCAAGAGAAGACCCTCACTGACCTCAGTAACTCAGTAGACTGTGGATCAAGATGCAGGTTCAGACATGTCAGTATAAAAGAGAAATGAAGACAGGAATAGAAAACATTTGACATTTGATTAAGCAACCTTAGCTTAATAGCATACTGAACTTCTATTATATGCATGGTGTAAAATCATCAAAAACAAATTTTATACATATGTGTTTAGGATCTAATTTCAGCTATGGTCTCTGAATTATAAATGCTTGAAAAGATACAGTGCATAATCTTAATCTGCAAGAAAACAAAGCTACTTGCAAAGATATGCATCAGAGAAGTTCTTGTTAATATTACGAGGAGAAGTGATGCACCCTTGGTAGCAGCTCAGTCACAGCCTGGTCTTTCCTTGACCACATTGCATCTCTATTTTCATCTCTGCTTCTTTCCTGTTTTCTTTGGCCCACAAACATTTTTCTCTGTGGTAAATTCACATTCCTAAATGTCTGCTCCATGGATTGAGGAACTGAGGTCCCTCACATGTCTTTTTCACTGTGTTTTGGTAATGTAAGGAGTGAATTTTCCTTCCAGGCTATGCCACATGCCCACATCCCTGTGTTGTCAGTTGGTAGTAAATGAAAATAATTTAGTGCAAGGTACATGGCCTACCATAGGAGAATATGAATCTGCTTGAGCCACTTATGCTACATAATGATGGAAATGTCAATCTATCCCTATATATCATATGTGTAAACTATAGCAATAGGAATCAAAATAGTGTTACTCGGTTTTGTTGCTATTGTGATGACGTTACTAGCTTGTGAAAGTTATGGGAAAAGTCTCTAAACAATTTTCACAATGAATCACTTTGGCCAGCATTTCTCATCATTGCAGTGGCCAGTAATACAGTTGCAACGCTGAATTACCAACCAACATTCATTTCCACTTATTTGAGGCAGGCATCAACCAAAATGTAGGTAATAAAAATAGTGAGAAAATACTCACAGTTGAGTCTAATAGTTATTTGATTTTAAATGAAAAATATGATAGTGGTGCAGCACAAGGAAGTCCTTGTTTACCCCACGTCTCCCCCCCAAAAAAATAAATTGTTAGACTTTTATTTAAAGAGGATAAAAAACTATGGACTCAGGAACACTTGCAGAAAGTTAAACAAATGTATGAATGTTTGTGTATTTGTGAGGAGCCTCTTAGTTTTCTAAATTAACTGACAGTCTGCCTTTTGAAAGTAATTAACTGTGTGCATATTTACACATTCTTTTTGTGACAAAACACAAAGACAATGTCGTCTTCCTATTTCCTGCAAGAAGTTGCAAGTGTCCTCAGCAATTGATAAAATTAAAATTTTACCAATGATTTTTATCTTCATTTAAAAGCCACCCCACAGAATCTTTAACTGCCAACTAGTTTGTTATTTATTCTACAGAAAATAAATTTTGTGCTGTTCCTTTGTGAAAACTCTCTCGTGTGTTTCCTATACATAAGCAGTGGTTGTAGAAGATTTTTGCATACCCAGAATTTTCAAGTCATGGAATTTAAAAGAAAAACCTAACTGGAAAAAATGACATTGTAACAGCCACCTGCTTGTGCCCACTATGTGGAAAAAAAATGGGGTCCATAAGCAGATATTTTCAACTGTTTCACGGGCAGCATTTTTGTTGTTTGGTTGTTTTTGAGATGCTCATCACTGGTTCCCTACATGGTGTTAGCTAAACCATTCTTGTGTGTTTTACTGTAAAATTTCTCCTTCAAATGTCTGTGAAGGGCAAATAGTGATTAAATCAGTACCTTACAGTGTTGGAAACCCTGAGGCCACATCAAAATTAGTCTTGGTGACCAATACCTTGCAACTCAGATTAAACTATGCTTTTCTGAGAACCTCATTGCAGAACAATACAAAAGCAAAGGCTGCCTTTCCTTCTTGTTTGTTTGGCTAAAATTTGTAGAGATAAAATAAGTAACAGCATGATGAGCTGGCTATCTTCTGACTTGTTCCCGGTTAGCAGAGGAAAATATTATCTGACCTTGTGGATGTGTGGGGAGAGCTGTGAAAAAGCACGTACTACTTGTGGTAGAGCCTGCATCCTGCCTGCAAGGAGGTTAATGTAAGTAGAGCCCAGGCTCTGACCTGCCCTCCCTGGTTAGCTGAGCTGGGCTTCTTATGAAAAGGGACACTTGTATTCTTGGTGTAAAGATATTAGAGAGGGATGCAAGTCATAATTAAATGATACAGAGGAGTTAGCAGTGAAGACTTTCCTGTTTCCCACTCCCCACTTCAGTTTGCCTTCCCCTAGTTTTGCTGACAGAACTAGATGTTGGGCTATGAGATAAACCAGATTCCTGAAATGATCCAAATAAAAATAGTCCTTCTGACTGTCTCACAGCTGAAGTATTACTCTTACAAAGTTCTTGGAGAATAACTTTTATGCTTATTTTATTTAAAATAAATAAGACAAAAATGATTAATTGTTTTATCAGAGAAACAGTACCATAATAAAGAGGCACATAATGCCTTGCTCAGATCATAGACTTTTTACAGCCAAAAGGGACTAAACATTATGAAGGTGTTTTCAAGTTCATGGAGAATAAATGAATTAGATTTTGAGTGAGAAGTAAAAATGGACACCCTAAATTTAAAGCAATATTGGCAAGATACCTAAAAATGCAAGACTGGATATTTGAAAAAGAGAGAGTGAGAGCTAACCTTAATAACAAGAAAACATGCAAGACCAAATGTAAGTTTTTGAAAGATAAATTTATCCCACTTGTATATTACTGCTGCTTGCTAAAGCTGTCTCCAAATAGTTTATATAGATTGTTCAAAAAACCTGCTAAATAATATAAATGAAAAAAAAATGTGAATTGTATACAAGTGAAGTGTACATCAAGGAAATAAAGTGATTACCTACTAATAAACATTCATTTAAATGTTTTTCAGGGACAACTGTAAAAGCCAGTTCTCAATGTCCTGAAAGAAAAAAAAAAAAAAAAAAAAAGAGTAGACGGAAGGTCATGGAACAGCTCCTTCAATAAAATGTCAACGACATTTTGGTCGCTAAAGTTTTTATACAGCACTGTCTTGTAATTCTGGTAATTCTGTTACTTTCACAAAGCACATATTATGCTATTTATGCTAAAATACTTTCTTAAAAATCTGTCTGAAAATCAAAGCGATCAGATGTCAGGAGAATAAATCATTAAGAGTTTGCCCTTATCAGTGCCCTGATAGAAAGTGTAGTCTCAGAGGGGGTTATTGGCCCTTAACCTGAATGTTGCAACTTTCTGTTTTCATTCTCACATAATTTCCTGGATTAGAGAGCACAGTTACAAAATACCTATTTAAGGAGACTTCACTTTGGTTACTGCAGCTGAGGAAGCTTTAACGTAATTTTCTCATCTGCTTCTCCATTTCACCTGCTTACTTGAACAACTTTCTTTCCTCTGTTTCAGCTGAAGCAACCTTCCATCAGCATTGTTCCAGCTCTCTCAGCTGTGTCACTAGCAGATGATTGTACGGTACTGGCCTGTTTATGTTTTAGAGCCTCTGTTCCCATATGGTATGTACCTGGAGCTTCTCTGACTACAGAAAATTAGTAGCAGGAGAAGCTTCACCATGTTGTAGAGGGATTGTAAAAGAGCAAAAGGTGTTCTGTACCTTTTAAGCCAGTTTTATTGAACCCTTCTAGATTGCAGGAAATTTTATAAACCTAACAGAGCTCAGAGGAAAAGAGGAATGGTACAATGCCATACAGTAAAATGCTTTGCTGTTTTAGACTATGATAGTTCATCCTTTTCTGTAACAGAAACATAACTTTTAAAAATGTTAGTGCCATTTGAAAATTGCTTATTGCTGAGCTCTAATAATAACTTTTATTTAGAGTGTCATTTTACTCACTGTATTAGGGTCTTGTTCTCAGCTATAACTTCCAAGACCTAATTTAACATTAACAAAATAATATTTAAATCAAAAAAAAAATTTTTTTTTGAACTGAGATTAGAGCAATTCTATAGAACACTTCTATCTTCTGCAAACTCTTTGCCTCAGTGCCAGGTAATATATTTCTCCTGCTGATGAGAATACTCACACGGTTCTACTAAGCTATATGTGGCACATACATTGGCAGTATTTCTTTCCCACATCCATACTTATAAAAAATCTTTACAAAATGCTAATATAATCTGAACCATTGGGAAGGAAGCATCAAACAAAGAAACGATTTTACACACTGCCAATTCTTCTTTTGGTTTTCTGTTGACTTTATTTATTTTTTTTTTTAATGTTCCATTTTAACACCTGTTTTTTTTAATCTGGGTTTAATCTGGCATTTTGTTGCCATTATTACTGTTTGGAGAAAGACAAGAGGACAGAGAAAGACTCGATGAAAGAGAAGATTTACAACATCTTTTTCCTCCTTAGTTACATCCATATAATTATAGCAAAGCAGTGAGTTGGTACCACTTTGCCATGCACCTGAAGCATTTTTTGCATGACAGTGCACTGATAGTTTAGTAACACAGCCCCTACTGTGACTGACAGTTGGTTTTGGACTAAATCACATACATTTGAATAGGAGATGGTGGTTATTGGCTAGTTCAGCCAAAGTCTATTTGGCAGAGTCTATTAACCTTCATGAAGCTCTGTATTATTGCACAGTTCCATGTGATGCTACTGTCTGCAGCACAGGTTTACCTTTAGTTTGGCTACAAAGAGTAGCCAAAGGCAGTGCTAGAGAATCACTGAAAAAGTTTTCTTTAGCTCCAATGAAGATTGCAGGTATGCCAGACACATCGATATGGCAGATGACCTGACAGAACAGGTAGTTAAAACAGTTTCTAAAATTCAGCCGTAGGAAAGTTGTTCCTGGGGCTGAAAAGCTCAAACATCAGCTCACTCAAGATAAAATTATTTTGGAGCATTGTTTCTATATTTAACATCTTGGGAAGGCAAAATGAGTAAATTAATACTGTTACTTCAGCCCTTTCATCTGTTTTATTTAACATTTTCCAAGAACCCGTTCAATGCCATCTGAATTTGTAAATTACTGAAATGGAAGGCATTAAGACTGTTGATTGGAAAAGGAGCAAATACTGTATTTCTATTAAAGAAGCCAAATCTGAAGGTGATCCAAGAAATTGGATTAATATAGGCTTCAGCCCAGAATCACAGATAAGTCTAGCCATCAATCACCAGGGAGAGAAAATAAAATAGGAGGGTGAGGAGAGACTGTGTAGAAACATAAATCCTGCCATGTGACCTCTGACAGCAGAGCCCAGCACTGATAGGTGCTGCATGAGCATTCCAAACCAAGTTAGTACGTTAGTGCTCTTCTTGAGGGTACCAGGACTGCAAGATAGAGCTCCCAGATGATCTGGGATCCTGGGGAGACCCTGGAGAGAAAAGAGACTTTCAAACCACCTCTATAGGCATGCTTTACTCCAGGCATGTAGACCACCTGCAATTCAAAGTAATTAAAAGTAGGAGCCCGGAGTTCAATTACTTTGTTCAGAATTAAGCATCAAGTGTTTGGAATAATTTAGAGTGGCCAAGACATCAGCCAAAGGTTGACAGGTATAACACTGGCATTACAGGATAACCGTGTCCTTATGAAGCAGGAATTTGCAGGCCAGGCAGGGGATATGAGGGTGTCTCAAATGACGCCAGACTCCTATGTCCAGGTAACTGATCTGAGACCCTAATTTCTCTGTATAGCCCACAGGAAGAAATAGGCACTTGAATGGGTTTGTTCAGGACACTGAAGTTAGAGTATGATGGATTGCAGCCCACAAAGCATTTCCAGAGGCAGCAAGCCTTGCTTGCTTATCCTTGTATATACACATTCTCCTTTGTGCTAGTGACCTGTTACACCTACCATCAAGAGCAAGATGGAACATGTCTGCTTTTGGGGACTGGCACAGTCCTTTTCCTTCTGCTATCACCTGTTCTTCTCAAGGGGGGAACTTGATTGAAGTGGGGCAATGACCAAATGGCACCTGATGCTAAACCCACAGCTTCAGACTGTCTTAATCCAAGTTGGTGTTTCTTCTCTCTCCAGTTTAGCCTCTCTCTGACTGCTTTTTTAGTGAAAAGGGAACACCTGTCATATGTGGCATCCAGCAGGTTCAAATGTCTGATCTGAATGAAACATAGGGTTTGCAACACGAGTGTCTGTTCTCCATCTGAGTGTCCTAATAACCTCTTGGTTACTGGTTTCTCTAGAGTTGCCTTAAAACACTTGTTTCATCGTGATATAAGGAGGGAAATTTCTGAATTTTTGGCAGGATAGTAAAACCACCCAGCTACAGTCTCAAGGCATGCACCCTCTCTCCATGGGAGGCAAGCAATCACACTCCATACTATTCCCTCAGGTACTGGCCCAGCTCCACGGCTGATAAAGAAGGATAATAGGTCTATGGCCCCACCTCCTTCCTTTACCTTTTTGACATCCTGCTCCCCAAATCTGAGTGACAACAAAGGCTATTGCCGCAGTTCCCGGGCTGCCTAGGACACCCACAAGGCAGCCTGTCAGGTCCTGCATGGATGCCAGGGCTCGACTGGGAGTAGAACCTCTGCAACACGAACAGTTTTAAAGCCTTAGAAGCATTTTCTTTCATTTCCAGATACCAGCAGCATCACCCTGCTTTATCTGAATTACTCCAGGGTCCAAAGTTCCCTGCCTACGCTGCTGTCCTACCCTCTGTGAAATGTCCCCTACGGGTACATGCCAAACATCACCTGTTGGAGGGGCAGGAAGGATGGGGAAATTAGGCAGACATTGAGAAGACTCAAGCAAAGCAGAAAGATAATGACTGCTCCAGCCAGTGCTGGCAATTGCTGTGCAAACTTCCCCGCACAGCAGTGCCAACGCAGCTCGCTCCTGACTGCGACACACCTGCTTGCTGAGAACTGTATATCTCTGTGCCAGGGCTGCCCACCGCACCGAGTGCCTGCGACTGCACTGCTCTGTACTCCCAGACAATGCCTGCAGTGGAGGGGAATCAAACAAAACCCTTCACTTTTAAAAGCAAACAGCCAAATTCAGACCTCTAGCTCCAAACAATGGTGTGGTAACCCACTCTTTCACATCTCTGCTGTGTGTATACATGCTGTATACCAAAGCAGGAAGTCACACTTTTCTGTCTGTAGAATCCTCTGTGTGATTTACAAAACATCGCTGAGCTCGTTTTAGGAGAATTCATTGCTGGAAAATGATTTTCAGTTATTGTTTTATTAATCAGCACATGCCAAATCATATCTGCAGAAGAAAAAACAACAACAACAACAACAACAACAAAAAAAAACAGACACTGAAAGAAACCCAAACAAAAATAATAGAACAATTATTGCTTGAAGATTTTGATTGCCTATAAATTATAACTCTATTCAGCTCCATGACAATTTATGTTTTCATTTATGAAACCATTCTTGTTATTAACTTTCAGTCTTGTTTACTGGGGGAAGCAGGAATACACCAAGCAGGCAAATCATTTTAAACTATGTCCTGAAAACCTAGGGTTATGGCACATGGGACACATTTATTACCACTGTTTTAAAGCACACGATAAGTTTAAAATGGAGCCCTATTTCAAAAGACAGGGGTTGGTCAGGACAAGGCAACTTACCAAGACCACAGTTCCTAATGCAAAAGTGTCAATGTGCTTGGTATATTCATAATGTGTTTATTCTCATTACAGTTTTCAATTTGTCAGTGTTTTACTGGCATGCAACCACAGAGCATAGACTGCTATTGCTGGTTAACCTTGTTATTGCAGACAAGTTACAAGTCCTGACAAGAGTTTGATAACTGTGCCTACTTATTTTAAGCCATACATGAGGAAAGGGTAGGAGGTTCAAAGTAAGTTATGCTTTCCTGTGTGAGTCCCCATATGATCACTCAAAGTTACTGTAAATATAAAAGCAGAAGTGCCTGATTGCCATTTTGTCACTATGACACTAGGCAAGAAGGTAATAAAAAAATAAATATATATAGAAATAAAAAGCAGAATCAAACACAAGGATGAAGTTATAAAAATGTAAAACCCTGGAGCCTCAATCCTCTAAAGCAAATGTGTGGATTTAGCCACCTGCACAGGTGTTTTCAGGATCAAGGACTCATTCATTTGCAAATAATCTTTCCTGGAATCTATATCCCAGAAGAAACAGTGGCCAAACAGGTAAATAGTGGAAATTAGCATTTCTTATGGAAAAAAATATGTTTTTCTCCTCCTCCTCTTGACATGTTTACAGTCTATTCACCCATCTCAGCCCCTTGTTATATCCTGTTGTACACTTTGATTATAAACTTGCTGGGTCAGAATAATTTTTTTCCTAGTAATTTAACAAAAACAAAACAGCTTGCAAAGAAACATCATACAGCCCTGATCCTTGACTGAGGCCACAAATCACTTTTGGAATGTAAATACAATCTTACTGTTTGACCAAATGCTCCACAACAGTTAAATAACAATAACGTGCTGGAGGAAAAGAAGAAATGAAATGTTTAGGCAAATCCTGGATGCTGTTTCATGGATCATGGTAAATGGGATAATGCTCTAAAAGCATCCGCCAAAAGAGACACCTAAATATACATGTTTAGATATTCAGGCCATGTGCTGTTCTTTTAAAGTGAGAGTTGTGCAACCCTAAAATTAGAGGATTCACTTCCTATTTACAGCTTGCAATCTAAATTAGAAATTCACCAAAGACTGCCCCCCCCCCCCAAAAAAAAAAAAAAAAAAAAAAAGCTTAAAAAATAAATAAAGGGAAAGTCATTGATCTTTAACAAGCATCTGCCAGTGGCTATTTGCACATCAATTCTGATTGTTGTCCTCCTGTGGAGAGAAATGGTGCTGCCCCTTGTATGCCTTTGGTTTGAGCAGAACTTCCTTATCATTAAGGTCCATTAGTGTTCATTAGTGTTGCTACAATATGAGCAGCCAACATATGGGAGGCAGAGCAGAGACAGGTAAAATTCCTTTCCCAAACAGCATCTGACACGGCTTGGAAATCTTGCTTCTTCAATCTAGGAGCATGTTGCTTCTGAAAAATGCAGTACCTTCCACATAGCTTTCCGTCAGTTGAAGTCTATTTTACTAAAAGTTTTGAAATAAAAAAAGGTTAGCAGGTTTAGCAGCTAAACTCAGAGAGCTGTGAACATGCCCTAAAAGTAAGAAAGTCCTTTACTCATTCATCTTTTAATGTTTCCTCAAATTAGATGGAGAGAAAAGATAGTTACAGGCTTCACCCTCACCCTTCTCCACCCTACCATTTAACCACAGAAAAGACTGATTTACAACAACAGTAACTTCTGTACTATCAGACATCTACAAGTTTTTCAGTCTTCAATTTTACCTTACGTGAGTAGATACTTCAGACTTAACATGCTTCAAAAAGAGCCATTTTAATGAAGTACTTTTAATGTGACTACACTTCTGAGAACACAGAGTTCTTGCACAGGTGTTTCCAAGTGAAATATATTTCTGAGCCAGTTATTTTCTCTTCTGAAATCTGTTTTGACCCAAGTTTTGTTAAAATAAATAAATAAATAAATAAATTCAAAAGTGTTCATTTCTGTTCTTGCTGTTTGCATTCCTATGCATTGGGATACTCTAGAGTAGAAACCTCATACATAATTTCACAAAATGTAAAGGTGGAACACCTATTCTTCTAATAAATTGTTTATTTAGGAAAACCTCCCCTTTTAAGCACAAGCTCTCTGGTGCCAATTTTGCCACCTTGGTAAATATTTATACATGAATCACAAGCCTCTAAAGAAACGTTTTGGATTAGGAGCCTGACTGAAACACGGCTAGTAATAAGCACATTCATGTTTCACTTGCTGACCTTGTATCTGCTACTTTTATGGGAAAATCAAATGCTTTTCATTATTACATTCAATTTCTGTCCTATATTTCAAACCACTTTTAAACTCTGCTTCTTGAGGTTCATGCTGATGTGTAAACAGAACGTTTCTTTATGAATCATACAGAGATGTCAGCACCTTGGGTCTTGGGTAAAGTTCACAAACTTGATAAACCTAAACCTTAAGGGACTTTTTGTTAGGTCTGTGAGAGCGAAGTGGCACATTTAAATTGATTCTGTTTATACATAATGGGTAAAGGAGACTTATTTTTATACCTTGATACACCTCAGTATCAGAAGGTGAAACATCAAGGGTACTGAGGAATCAACGGGGTTGTGGTCATTCAGCCAGAATAAATGTGGTTCATTGTACAAGAAAGGCCATGCCAGAGTTAATTCAATTTTTAGCTCCATGGTTCTCTCCACACAGTGATGTTCCATAGACAGCCTGTGTAACTGTCATTGGGCCAGTGACATGACAACATGCTGTTTTGGAAAAATATTGTAGTTTAATTAAAGTGTTTTTAAAAAATAAAATAAAATAAAATAAAATAAAATAAAATAAAATAAAATAAAATAAAATAAAATAAAATAAAATAATAAAATAAAATAAAATAAAATAAAATAAAATAAAATAAAATAAAATAAATAAATAAAGTGATGAGCAGAACTTAAGGATTGACTTACAGGCCCAACATCCATGTGATTCTTGTCCACTTACTTCACTTCATCCATTCATTGAAAATGCAGATCATATCTCAGCCTGTCTCTGCCCAGGATCAAAACAAGAAATCTTGATACTTTATCTGAAATCCAAGAAAATAAATAAATAAATAAATAAATAAATAGTAATGAAGACTCCATTGTAATCCTTTTATTCTCTTCAGGAGGTTGAGATCGTATACACCAATTCCAATCCCCCCAGTGCAACTGGAGGTGTCAGGTTGATTGCTTTGCATATCTCTGCAAATGAATGTTGGGGACATGAATAAAACAAAAATTGCATTCTGAAAATGAGACAGAAATGTGGGGGATATGCTGCAAAGAAGGGCATTTTCCCTCAGACATGCAAAGTTAAAAATACAGTAGTTACTATCGTGCAGGTCTGTACAATATCCAGACTTTTCAGGTCTCAGAATATTACACTTCCCTTACCTATAGCAGAACAAAGAGAAACAAGATTTAAAACAAAGAAAAGCATTTATTCCTTTTTTTATTATTATTTTTATTTTTTCCAGGTTTTATATTTGGAAAGATGTGACAGAGAAACCCTAAAGTTAAGGGGAAACAAGACCAGAGAAATAATGTCTTAATAATTAACATCCTTACTTCTACAGTCTCGGTGGCTGATGGCTCCTTATACTAAAGTGATTGGACACGACAGAGAAGGGTTTGAGTGGACATTAATACACAGTTACACAGTAAAAAGATGAGTTATATTCCCATCAGTGTGTGACCTGCTAACATGATTTTAAACACCACTACTCTCACCTAAAATGAGTGTTCAAACACAGTGATTAGCCTGGATTGTAGCATAGCTCATTTTCCTAGAGTTAACAATCAGGACTGCAGCAAGAAAGAAAAAACAAAACAAAACAAAACAAAACAAAAACAAACAAACAAAAAAAAAAAAAACTAAGTGTGAACTAATATGGGAATACCTCCACAGCTTGTGGACAGACTTCCCCATTTAATATAAAGGCATTAACTGTGACATCCTCTCGTGGTACTTGAAAGAGTAACAAGATTACTCTCAGCAACATCACTGACAAGAAAGTGTGCACAAACAGGCTGATTATCAAAATCAGCACAAATATTTTATTTTCCTGACTGAAAATAGTTGAAAGCAAGAGGAACGAGTATCTGGTGCCAAAAATAGAAATGGTATCACTCCAGCATGGGATTTTCCAGCCAGCTTTCAAATTTGAGCCCAAACATTATTAACAGTTCTAAAAAAAAAAAAAAAAAAAAAAAAAAAAAAAAAAACTTCAGTAACAAGTTAAAAAAAAATAATTAAATGCTTTGGCAATTACTATTTCTGTCCAGATCACAAAGAAGAAGTATCAGAATGCAAAGGGAAAGGTCTGGCAGCCCTGCTGAGCAAGCTATAAAAACAACAAGTTCCAGAAGCCTCACAAAAACAAACAACCCCTCCCAACCCGGTTTGGTTTTATGTTTTTCCCCAGAAAGTAGGAAGAGTATTCAAATATTGAACAGATTATCCCAACAGAATTAGAGTAATTCTTAATACTGATTATTAGAATATTATTTATGCCTGCTGGCTGAATGTGTCATCTCAAACTCAGAGAAATCAAAGGCACCTTAAAGCAAACTTCCCCTCCCTGTTTTCTAGGGAGAGTTGGAAGAGCCTCTTGTGGCAGGAGATGAGATGGTGATGCCTACAATGTGCTGTGTGGCTGCAGGAGTGAGACAGGGTCCCAGGAGGTTGCACAGATATCTCCACTGCCCTGTTACAGAGGTTCACCTCCTGACTGTGCCTGGCCAGTGGGATGAGACAGCACAAGGGGAATTTGCAAGGGGGGATTTTGCCAGTGGCCAAGCTGGTGGTCTGGTCCGAAGCACAGCATGTCCTTCGTGGGTTGGATGTCAGGGGAAGGCAGCAGGAGTCTGGTGCTGTTGGCCACACAGTTCCACACAGACCAGCAGGGGTGGCCAGGCAGCTGCTTGTCACCATTGTCCACAGAGAGGAGAGATGGAGGAAGTGTCCTGAGCAGTGCTGGGGTAAGATTTGAGACTGGAGCAGGGGCTGAGGCTCTGGAGGCACAGAGAGGCACAGGTGTCCGCAGCCGGAGTGCCGGAGGGAGGGTCACCTCGCCAGCGTGGGCCCAGATGGCACTGCACATGGCTCACCCCTTTCCGGAGCCGTGTCCACTGAGGCAGCACCTAAGGTCACAGCAAGGCTTGGCAGAGACCTTCTAGAGCTCCCCCTCCCCTGCAGTCACTTGGATTTGGAAGGGCGGCAGGTCTGCAAATGACAAACTACTTACCCACGATCTGGGGAGTGTTTCCTGGTGACCTTGCAGAGGACAGTTCCCACCAGCACCTATGGACAACAACAGAAAAAAAAAATGAAAAAATATGTACATATATATATGTACATCTATATATATATATATATATATAAACATAGTTCTGCTCCTTCACATATACTGCAATTACAGGACCATGGTCGGTCAGTCCCTGCCTGACCAGTCAGGCCACCTCAGCATTGCTCAACTTGAGATATATACCCAGAGCTGTCGGGAAACTTTGGATCCACTCTGAGAGGTGTAAACTCTCACCAGTCAGGCTCTGTGCACCAGGCATGGAGATAGCTCTAGTACTTGTCAGAAGGCCTTGGCCTGTGGATATAACGGCTGGTCAGCCTGCTTTGGTGCTCCCAACTAGTGCTTCTTACCTCATGCTCAAACACTGCGTTCCCCCCCACTGCCTTCTCCAGCTGTGCAAGTTGCCATATGCAACAAAATGCATGCGCAGGAGCACACTGGAGGCCAGGCCTACCAGTGCTGGGCCACAAGTGGGACCAAGCGTTGGAAGGGCTTAGTCAGGGTCCAGGCTCCAGGGGCCACACTGGGACCCTCCAGGCATACTGTAAGAGTACCCCTGTCATGAGGATAGGACAGGGTTAGAGGAGAATAGATTCTGGCTGGGTTACCCATACTTAAGGAATCCCAGAGAGTGATATAAAGTAGTAGCACATTCAAACTCCCACCCAGGATCACAAACTCCACGAGTCTTGTGACTTATACTGACTTATTTTAATAAAATAAATAAATAAATAAATAAATAAGCATGAAAACATGACCCAAATATAATCAATACAGTTACAACTGTACTTCACTCATCCTGAAGCAAGAGGGAGAGTGGACTGCATCTCAGTAAAGTATTTAAAGTATTAATATAATGGGACGGGTACCAGCTCAGCTAATAAAACACTCCTCTTTCTTGCCCTTGTGTTTAATTTGCTGTTGCAGCATATGCCAAAAGTTTAGCATCTCAGCTCACTTAAGGAGTTATGACCCAGCATCATACTGGTGCCATCATATTCCAAAAGATTGAACATAGCTGTTAATTACAGCTTCCCAGCAGCTCCAGAGAGGGAACACCACAAACTGTTTAGTAAGCAGTGTACCTGCACTGAATAAAGACAAAAGCTCAATTTGAAATATTTGAGAGTAACTTTTAAATCAAAAGAAATGGTGTGAATTCTTATTACATACACTTCCACAAAAGCCTTTTTTGCTATTACCATGTACCATGTACCCTGGGATAAATGTGTGGTTTACAGCATCTACATTACAATGTATACCTTTTAGCACTTACACTTTATGCTGTAACACATGCACAGACACTTTTTTTTTTCTCCTCAATCTTCTTTTGGATATGATTTCTTAAGCCTTGTCTACATGGAGGAAGTTAAGCAGCACAGCAGTTCTGGGATAACTACTCTCTGATAGCTCCCTGTGGACACTTCATTGCAATAAAAAAAAACAGACTTTATTCGGGAATAATTACTCTGCATTGTGAGTGGAATAATTATTCTAGAATAAAAATCAACCTAATTCCAAGACAAAGTGTATACATCTATGTAAGAGTTTTGACTGTTTGGATTTTGTTGGTTTTGCTGGGTTTTGTTTTTGTTTTTACCCCAGAATATGAGTACATGCTAGAATATCTGGATTATTTTTTTTCCTGGAATGGCTATGTTAGGCCATTTTTCCTTATAGATGAAGTTATAACATTGAGTTAAATAAGATGCCTGTCACCTGGACTCTCATTAGTTTGAAGTTCAGTTTTTCTCAGTCCAAAATATTTGTTTTGGCAGCCAATAACAGCCTGACGGGCCTTTCATTAACATAGTTTTTTTTGCATTCTTTGGTAACAGGGGATTTGTCCTCCTCTGTGTATTCTTCAAACAGAAAATGTGTAGCTGAAAGACAAAGTGTTACAGACTTGGTTTTGTGAGATCATGCTGGAAAATATCTTCTTTTCAGTACATTTCTAGCAAAAGAGGGCAATTGTCTCTGCCCCATAAATCCAGAAGAATCAAATTGTAATTGGCAAGCTTGTATTTAATAGTGTTTTGTCCCTCCTCTCTCCCTAAATGCAACTGGCTGTTTATTTCAAGCAGCTAGGTAATAGAAATCAGAGAAGGCCATGATGGTTTTCCTGTTAAGCAAAGCTGAAATAGCTCTCCACCTGGCCAAGATGCAGGCCAACCACAGGCATCTCTCCTGATCTTTTGTCACTGATCTTCCTCCAAGTTCACTCAAGCATCCCTTACCTCCTGTATTTATGACCTCTCCTGCCTTTGTATTTTAACTGGCTCTGCTCTTAGGCTGTGGGTGGAGTGAAATGTGTAAAACCACCTGCTCATGATGCTGTGTTTCCATTAAGCTTCAGAAAAAAAGGTTTATTCAGTAATTAAAAACTCTTTTTTGCCTTTAGATGTGTCTAAGCATTTCTAACAGAAATGTAAGTCACGCAAACAAATTCATTCCTCATTCATCTTCTTGGCCCGCCTTTCCATTTAAAGACCTGTAATTCTGTTTGTAGATGATCTTCAGGGTCCTTAGTCCTTTCATAATATGTCCTTTCATTTCCCTCCTTACCCTTTAGCATTTTTAAGATCTGGCAGCAAAGACTGTTTCAGATACATACTGTGCTCATGATACTAATAGTGTTTAATGCATAGTCTAGTGGAGATATTTGAAGTATCACATGAACCATAAAGAGTTAAATTCAACTGACTTCAGTCAAATCAGCTTTATGTGCAGATAAATTGCCAGGCAAAGAGCAAAATGCAAATATTGCTCCTGATTTTGTGTACACCAGCATTTTTGGTAATTTTTAAACATTCTATATTATCTTTTAAACAACAGATGGTGTTAATAAAATTATAAACCACACCCCATAAAATGCCGAACAGCAATAGCATTTACCATGGAAATAATACAAGGTATAATATTTCTGTGTTTATGAAAAGCTAAGCACGAAAAACATTCACGTTGCAAAAGATAAGACCCAAAATACTCCTTTTCATTTCTTGTTAATGCAGCTTCAGCATTTTAATTAGTATCAATTACTGTGAATACAGTTTTGGATGTGTTTTAACTTGTTCAAAAGTTTCAAAAAAGAAAGGTTTTATTTGTTTTGTATTAGTCTCTCTCACTGCAAGTTCAGATGTGCAATGCAAAAATAATCTGCTCTAAGAAATGGAGTTTGCTTTGAATCAGTTAAAATGAAAGAGATGGATGACATGTTAAGTTTTCTGTGAGCTCTGAGTATTAAATTACTTAATAAAGAAAAGGTAAATTTGGCAACACTGGGTAAGTAATCAGAAAGTAATGAAAACACTCTTAAATAGGTGACAAGTCAAAGCTCTATCAAGGTCCAATTCTTTTTTTCAGGAAAACTCACAATAACTTTGATCGAAGCAAGAGCTTTTGGTACATCCAGAGACGAAAAAGAATAAAGACTAGTTAATGTAGAGATCTTTATTCCGCTGACATTTTTCAAAAGTTTATAAACTACATGGAAACAGACTGGCTTTCCCCTTCAGATTAAACTTGCAGTCTGAATATCACTCCACAAGAACACTACAGTAGTTTCTCAGCCACAGTATAGAGACATATGGACAAAACAAGTGTCTTCTGTACACGCAAGAGAATGCCACCAAGCCTGTCATCACTTGGGTCATTCAGCACTTCCTCTGCCTATTTTGAGCCCAGCCTGCTGCCTTATCACATTATGCTGGAAGGAGAATCTGTTTCTTCTCTCCTCATTCTATCCTTTTGATATTCATAAGTCAGTCCTCTTTCCCCCAAGAAGCCCAACAGTCATGGCAGTTCAGCTACTTATCCAAAATAAACGAAAGTAATGTGTGTTTGTTAGAGAGCAAGGAAAGAAGTGTTGTATGGAGAACCTGAGCATAGCTAGACTACAGCACAGTAAGTGTGAACCCAGTCAGACTGTACTCTTAATTATGGAAAGTAGTGATTATGCAGGATGAAAGTCCCGTCTCAGCCAACTGCTGCCAGGTCTACCTGTCTTAAGGTGTTCCAGCAAGGTGTGTGGCTAAATCTTCATAGCTCCACCCTCCTTTCATAGTCTCCTGTGGCATGTGTGCGTCTTCATTTTATAGTCTTCAGGGCTAGTCCTCTGAGTTCAGTTTATATGAGTCAAGAGACTCACGCTGGCGTTACCGAGATCAGAATCTAGCCATTTGTATGTCTGAGCACATATTCTCCTTGAAACAAGTTTGTGGTAGTATATTCAGGAATGTTTCGCACTCGGGTTCAGATCTGGTTCCAGCTGGAGTTCCCTTGTAATGTTCCAAATCTCATTAAGTTAATGAGAGTTTTTTTTCCAGCAATTTCAACGGGATTCCCTGTTTCTGTGCCCACATCCTCAGCTCAGCAAGGCACATGGGAAGCCAGGGCGAGTTCCAGGAACAGAAGGCCATGCTCCATCCCAGCCTCTCTCCTTGAAGCAGAACACTGAAAGAGGGTACCAGAGCAAACATGCCAGACAGAGGTGGCTGGTAGCCACTCTTGCCTGCCTCCCCTATGCCTAGAAGATCACAGTTTCCCAGTCTCCCTATTTTCTCTGTGTACTGGTGTGGTCAAAGATCTGGATTTATGTTACACATAGAAAGTTTTTACAAGTAAACAAAGGAAAATAAATGAAGATTTGTGTGTGTTACCAAGCTTGGACAGTGCACATTGACATTGCAGAGGTGGGCTGTAGTGTAACCTCCACCTACAAGTCAATTTCAACTACTTAACAAGTGTATTTTTCCTTTCCATGTATATTACCAAACTGAATTGTCACATCTGGCTGCCTTGCTGACCACCCCCATCCCCCTCAAAAAAGCAATCTCAGGGTGGTGAGGCACTGGCACAGGTTGCTCAGAGAAGTAGTGGATGCCCCATCCCTATAAGTCTTCAAGGCCAGGCTTTGAGCAGCCTGGTCTAGTGGGCGGTCCCTGCCCATGGAAGGGGACTGGAACCAGGTGGTCTTTCAACCTGAGCCATTTTATGATTCTATGAAAAGAGATTCGCCTCAGTTGAACTGAGGGATGGCTATAAACCTTACACAGCTGGTGACAAAGCTTACTTATTTTCATGGAAAGAAGACTCCAGCAATCAGGACAGTCAAACCAGTACCTTTAATGAGAACTAGATTCACCCACACAAACAAGCTGTATGGACTCAGAGATACGTATCTTCTCATATCCAAATCATATACTTCCTATTAGCACTACAGTTATTATACAGACTCACTAAGAGAAGTCTATCTTCCTAAATATTTATTTAGTGTTGATAGAATTGCTTACAAAACCTCTCTCTCATTCTGAGAATCTCTTACAAGACTCCCTTGTTCCCAAGTTCATTATAGCTACGTATATTATTACTGTAAATCTTTCTAATGCCTGAAATGTTTGGCTCTGAAGAAGATTTTTATAATGAGGGTGGGGCAACGCAAAACTTTTCCTCTCCTAATTCATTGCTAAATTGTATTTGCAAGTTCAAATGCCAGAGTGATGAAATCACAATATTATTCATTGGATTTTGTTTGATTATTTGGTAGTGTTGTAGGGAAGGTATCTATAAAACGACATGAAAAGCAAAGCAACAGAGCTTTAGGGGTTTTCCGGAACTTCTCTTCCGCACACATCAATTTTACTGTATGACTGTCCTGAAAGATTTATGCTTTGTGTTTTGAGGGCCAGGTTTTAAATGGCTTCACAGAATAAAAATATTAAAATTTAAATGCAACTTTAAAAATGTGTGTTGGACCTTTGGGCCGTCTGAAGAGGTCAAGTTCAAGACACTTATAAAAAGACCATTCCCAGAGAGACTGCATGGGAAAGCCTATTAACATTACTGCTTTCCCTTTGTTTCCCCTTTGATCGTAAAATAAGGTTATGGGTGGCAAAAGCTGTAGTGGTGGGAAGATCCCAAATAGGATAGTATGATTAAATCTACTGAACATAAAAATAATAAATAATTTAAAAATAAAAATAAAAATAAAGCAACAATATGGTGGGGTACCAAGCAAGACTATGAGTACAAAGTCCCTTGCTAAGGACGAAAGGAAGAAAGGAAGGAAGGAAGGAAGGAAGGAAGGAAGGAAGGAAGGAAGGAAGGAAGGAAGGAAGGAAGGAAGGAAGGAAGGAAGGAAGGAAGGAAGGAAGGAAGGAAGGAAGGAAGGAAGAAAGGAAGGAAGAAAGGAAGAAAGAAAGGAAGGAAGAAAGGAAGAAAGGAAGAAAGGAAGAAAGGAAGAAAGGAAGAAAGGAAGGAAGGAAGGAAGGAAGGAAGGAAGGAAGGAAGGAAGGAAGGAAGGAAGGAAGGAAGGAAGGAAGGAAGGAAGGAAGAAAGAAAGAAAGAAAGAAAGAAAGAAAGAAAGAAAGAAAGAAAGAAAGAAAGGAAGAAAGGAAGGAAGGAAGGAAGAAAGGAAGGAAGGAAGAAAGGAAGGAAGAAAGGAAGGAAGAAAGAAAGGAAGAAAGAAAGAAAGAAAGAAAGAAAGAAAGAAAGAAAGAAAGAAAGAAAGAAAGAAAGAAAGAAAGAAAGAAAGAAAGAAAGAAAGAGAGAGAAAAAGAAAGAAAGAAAGAAAGAAAGAAAGAAAGAAAGAAAGAAAGAAAGAAAGAAAGAAAGAAAGAAAGAAAGAAAGAAAGAAAGAAAGAAAGAAAGAAAGATGGATGGATGAAATTTAAAATGGCTGGTACAAGTTCACAATATGAATTAAGATTTTTTAAAAAAAAATAAAAAAGGAAAAAAGAGCAATTTCATTCTGCTTTTATTACATCTCATTTTATTCACACTAAATAAATAAATAAATAAAAATAAAAAATATTATTTAAAGAGTTCCTAAATCCTGAGTAAAAATAAACAAACTCAGCATCTGGCATAAGAAATAGCAAAGGACAATTGTGTGTTTATGATAGGGACATACCTCAAAATCTCCATATTCCATAAAGGGAATATCCAAGGCCTCTTTCTCCTACTTCTGCAGGCCTAGTAGTGACAGTGACTGATTTTGGCAAAAAGAGGAAGAATATATGTCTCCATGAGCAACTCTGGGCTTATTTTCACCCTGTTTTTTTTCAACTTTTTTTTTTTTTTTAATGTTTCATTCTAAAAGCTGATTTTTTTTTCCTCCATTTTACTGTCTTAGGTAAAATTTTACAAAATATGTTATATGAATGATCTTCCTTTCCTGCTAAGGGCATTTATACTATGTGAGTATTAAAAGGTCCATAGTGCTGAATAGACTCAAACTCATTGATTTTAAGTGGTCCCATATAAATAAAAGCAAAATTTGGCTCTCTAGAAGAAAGCTCTGTTATTGTCATGAATATCTTAAGTGTAATCATTTTTCTTTTAATTAACATTCTAAAGAGAAGAGGAAGTTGGAAATCCAGATAAATCTGTTATGAGTCAATTAAGAAGCCAGCATTAGCATATGTAATCAAGATGGGTGCAGCAAGGTTTCATGGAAGAGTTCATGAGGAAGCAACCAGGATGCATCATTTGCATGGGCAACCTCCTTGGTTTGTGTTCTTCTCAACCTCAGTATTGTTGACTTGACTCACTGCATGAATATTGCCAAGCAGTAGCAAACCACGATTTCATTTTCCTGCTCTCACTAGTACATCTTAGCCAGACATGCGGTTTTAAAAAAGACAAATCATATGAACTATGACAAACAGTAGTGGTCTTTTTACTCTTTCTGCAGATACTCTCTTTTTTTTTTTTCTTTTTTTTTTTAGAGACTCTCCTAGACCCCAGTTGTATAAATATCATAAGCAGATATGCAGATGGTTCTACTTTTCCTTGATCAGAAAGATGATATTGAATACCCCTCAGGCACTAGGAGTGGGATATTTCACACATAGGTCACCTGAGCAAATGAAGCCTTTATCAAGGGGTGACGGATTAGTGGAAGACATAAAAGGAGTTGATGAACGCACACCAGGTACTATCAGATGAGTATTTATATTCTAAAGCCAATGGCAAATTTACAAGAGAATGCAGCTTTTTTTTTTTCCTTTTTTTTTTTTTTGTGGTGAAACAACAAAACAAACAAAAAAGACCTTTATGTGTACAAAGGCTGAAACCTTTAACATTTGTGAGCTGATTATTCTACAGAGGAAAAATCATGGAGAATCTTGGAAATCTTGGTAGTGTATCTGTTTAATAAATAAAATGAATCCCTCCTCCTGGGAGGAAAAGCTAATGTTTTCTTCACTTCCAATTACCCAGAAAGAAGAATTAATGCCTTTTAAAATACGATACTTATCAGAAATAAAAATTACTGAATATGTATCTGTGATCTCAATTGTCCTGAAAAAGCTGTCCGTGGCATTACAAAACAATATAAACATAGCAGAGTTTCTGAAGGACAGTCACTACTGAACTCATTTCCAAAGTATGGCATAATTTTGCTTAGCTCTACAGATTAACGGAGTTTGATAAAAACTAAACAATCATTTGTAAATCTCAAGCCTCAGTTACCATGGTTCACAGGAAGCTGTACACCTAATGGTAGTTAAAACAACCTGTTGTTTTGTAATGACCGGAAAAAGAGTATTGAATGCAAAGTAGATAAACTGCATTTAAGCCTCAAAGATAAAACTGCTAAAGGAAGCTCATGTCTTCTTTTGCTGAACTTTAGTAGTTATAAGCTTTGTACAACACCGCTTTTCCTCATATTGCCTAAGATTTATATTAGTTTAACATGAGATGTAATCCCTCCGAATTCAGCAAAGAAAATGATACTGCTTCACAAGTGGACTTTCCTAATTCAAAGTTTACTGAAACAAAAGACTGCTTCATTTTTTTTATTTTTTATTTTATTTTTTTCATTCATGCTGCGGAACTGGAAACACTTCAATGAGTATGAAAGATAGTACAGTCCTGACACTGTAGTAAAGACTCTGATCATTATAATCATGGCAATGATAAACCCTTATTTTAAGACAGAAACTTCAAAGTATGAAAACAAACACATCTACTGGACTTTATTTCTCTTACTGAATCATGCTCCATTATATTTCTCTACATCATAGTCTATCTAAAAGCAACAAAAAGTAAGGAACCCTGCACATCAGAAATGTTCTACATGGACTACATTTTTAGAGGACATAAATACATTAGAATATATCAATGTATATGAACAAATTAGGGTACAAGGGTGTGTTTCAGAGACTTTTCAATGTGTGCACACTATTAAAATATGTCTGAGATCTGTTTAGAGAAAGCAACAATTATATTTCTTATTAAAGAATATGCAATTACAGCCCTCTTTACACTTCCTGCTTCCTTCAACAATGAAGACCTGTCTGCGTCGAAGATTATAAAGTCCTGCACTGTTTCACTAGGTCACCAGCCTGAACAGGCCAATCCACTTTCATGGCAATTTATTCCTGATTTTCTCTCCTGAGCCAACTTCTTTTATTATAATACTGAGCCTAACTGGAGATTTACAGCATTGTCACTGCAAGAGAATTAGCCCCTGTGAAATTAAACAGAATGCTGTTTAAACTTAAACTCCAGAAACTTTTGTGAGATCCCTAATGTATTATTCTCATGACTACTATCTTTAAAATCTTCTTCAGACGCTGAAAAATCTGAACCTCAATCCTTCCATTTTTCCCCAAAATTTGTCACAGCCATAGCTGTGCTGCAAACACTTTGTATACTAAATCATTATTTTAGTTCCTTTTTGTTTATGGTATTTGTCTGTCATCAGAAAAACCAGAAAGACTACAGTTCAGATTTCTCAGGATCATAAATGGTTTGATTAAACTACAGATGTTAATTAAGACCCAAATCTGTATCTTCATGCATAGCCAGAATAACCAGCTTGTTAGCTAGGGAAGGCCCATGATATTTAGAATATTCCATGTTGTAGGATGCAGATCACAAGTGGAAGGCTTCCAGGGCAGCTTCTGTAACCTCCTCTTCAGTTGTATCATGCAGGTTTGGGGAAAAAAACATGCATGGGACAGACTGTCTGAACAGTGCCCATACATCCTGGACATGGCAAAAGCAGACAGTTATGATATGGCAGGGCAAACCTGTGTGCTGGGCTGCCATCACATTGGCAACATTTTTGTAAGATTATATTGCTCCCTGATTTGAGAAGCTTGAAAGCAGATTAAGTATATATATATATATATATATATATTTACAAAGAAATAAGCGATTTTGAATCTCACTATGCTTTTCCTATAAATAAATCAATAAATAAATTAGTATGTTTTTTTTTCCTTTTTAATTTAAATTCCACAAAAAATCTCTCAAACCAATATGAATGTCTAGCCATGATGGCCGTTACAGTTTCCAGTGAGAAACAGTGAGAATTTTCATTATAAATAGTATTAAATCCAAGAGTTTTTCTGTGCTGTCTTTTGTGATACTAAATAAAATGGACCACAAAATCTGCTGAGAGAACAGCTATCAGCAGATACTAAGTACTGGTGTTCATATGAAACCAACTGCTATGAATAAAGAGGTACTGATTTATATAGTTTATGGTCTAATCCAATAAAATATTCTGGCACTCCAAAACCTTGGTGCTCCAGCATCTAAGTCCCCTATCAGATATCCAGAACCTTGTTTTTAAAGTGGTGGGCATAAAGCGAGACAAGCAGCCTGGAAAACAGGCAGCACATTGTGCCTTGACCCCAGCATAAACTGGCTGGAAATAACAGGGAAGAAACATGGAGGTTTGTCCCAGATTAAAAATCCTGCCTCCCTTTAAAGCCAGGTCTTTACCTGAGGGCTACCTGTAAAGACAGGGCTCTACCCAGGGCTGTCTGAGAGATGCCTCCATCCACTCAGTATCTACACCCTGATTCTTTTTATGAAAATAGGTTCCTGTGATCTTTCCTTCAAAACTTATGTTTTATTAAAACATAGCTAGAGGAGAAGCTGTCTTGCCATCTCCCTCTGTATAACGACTCTGTGATTAGAGCGCTCACACAATCACGGGATTCATCGCTCCTGCCCTGAAAGGCCCCAGCTCACACTCCTTTCCCCCAAGGGAGGACTCTGACCATCAGGCTGATGGTTATTTTAGAACAGGCAATCTCGACCCTTCTGCTGAAATGGTGCCCTTGAGCACAAACAAATTCAGGATTCCTTAGATCATAATCTAATGTTTAAATTATTCCCAGGGTTGGGGAACACACTGAGTTTTCCTGGGATTATGTCTATCTTCTCTATCATAAATTGTTGTGGAATGCACAAAACACCTCCTCCCCCGAATCCAACACCCCAAAAGGGGGGGGGGGGGGGAGTAATGTCTTCTAGGAGTAAGTGCCATCACTACCAGAGTGACCCTGATCCTGTCATGCCAGACAGTCTGGAGAACGCTCCAGGAGGGGCCAGGAGGTCAAGCCAACAAAGCAACCTGGGTAGAGAAATGAAATGCCATGGAGCTGAGGTCCTGAGGTCCCTGCATGAGCAGGCAGCTTGAGAGTTGCAGGTGGAAAAGGAACTAACTCCAAGGCCTGAACCACGAAGACAAACATACTGCTTTGAGGTTTAAGCAACTGCCCAGCAGAAATTTTTGGAATCACAACTGTTTGTTCACATGTTTAAATTCCACCCGAGTCACACATTTCACAACACCTAGACCAAAATGTAAGTATTGACAGAGACATCTTTGTGCTCACCAAAGTATCTGTTTATTTATGAGAGAAAGAGAGAGAGAGAGAGAAAGAGAGAAAGAGAGAGAGAGAGAGAGAGAGAGAGAAGAGAGGGAGAGAGAGGAGAGGGGGAGAGAGAGAGGGAGAGAGAGAGAAAGAGAGAGAGAGGAGAGAGAGAGAGAGAGAGAGAGAGAGAAAGAAAGAAAAAGAAAGAAAGAAAGAAAAAGAAAGAAAGAAAGAAAGAAAGAAAGAAAGAAAGAAAGAAAGAAAGAAAGAAAGAAAGAAAGAAAGAAAGAAAGAAAGAAAGAAAGAAAGAAAGGAAGGAAGGAAGGAAGGAAGGAAGGAAGGAAGGAAGGAAGGAAGGAAGGAAGGAAGGAAGGAAGGAAGGAAGGAAGGAAGGAAGGAAGGAAGGAAGGAAGGAAGGAAGGAAGGAAGGAAGGAAGGAAGGAAGGAAGGAAGGAAGGAAGGAAGGAAGGAAGGAAGGAAGGAAGGAAGGAAGGAAGGAAGGAAGGAAGGAAGGAAGGAAGGAAGGAAGGAAGGAAGGAAAGGAAAAACAGTTGTTGAGGACAGTTAACATTGAAAGCACTGAGTTGTTACCTTCACAGGATAATCCTTGTTGGTGCTCAGCTGACGGATTGATGTTCAAGGTATGGTGTACCTCTGGCTGGGAATCATCTTGCAAGGTTTAGGGCTTTACACTAAAACTGTCCTGTCTGTAGATAAACCACAAAGGGAGAACTGTGCTAAATCCTAATTTCATGTTGCAATATTCCTGAGGTTAAAACATATTTTTTGCAGAAGTAACGTGTTTATTCTGACATTGTAACTAATGCCTTCCACTACATGAAAGAAATATTAGAGGAAACATTAGAAGAAACCTTACTGACTAGATGTGGTAAACTCTGGACCAAAGACATTGCTTTAAAACTTCCTTATTGTGTGCAGTTTCTGCTTAGGCCTTTATAAATTCTCTAAATTTCTAATAACAAAATGTACTTGTATCTCTAATCAGATCTGTGGTGAGGTGTTTATGTTGCCATCTATGGAGCAGGAAAAGGCCTTTCACTGGACTTGTCAGGAATGCAAGAAAAAGAGATGATTTTATCTTATTTCTTCTGGTTCCATAAACCCATTTACTAAGACCTAATGGCACACCTTGTAACTCCTAGTTAGGTATTCAGAATAGCAACATGCGTATGTTAAATATAATTTGTGAAATATATGCCATATTTGATAAAAAATGCATGTAGTCAGAATCATATGATGATTTAATTTGCTTAGATGTAAAACCTGAATTTATTATACACAACCTATATTTGTAAAAGTAGACAGTCACCTGGTTTCTCTTCACTGGTCTAATCTGGTAGTCCCTCACTAGAGGCAACAGAGTTTTTAAAAGCAGCCAAGACAAGCCAGACGCCAAGGGGAAGGAACAGACAATGTGCAGGAAAAAGTGGTTAACACAAATATTAATACAACCCTTCAATCCTTTCCAAAATGAAAGTTTCAGATCAACAGAAGGTGGAGAGGGCAATCAGACAACAGAGAAGTGAGTCTGACGTTGTTGACGCATCTGCCACAAGTTGATCTTTTCTTCTGTAAAGCAGAAGTTATAAGAGGAAATCTACAGGATGCAATTTACTTTCTTAGGTAATCAAAAGATCTTCTGCAGCAGAAAGTGGAGCGGAAAGTAGTTACCATCTTGAAGAGAAGCTGAATGGATTGAGGTACTGTGTAGCATCAAGGCTTGGAAAAAGAACCTTCAGTGAATGACTGGAGGAAACTCAAGCCAGTCTGGAGAAGGACAGATGAATTTGTTATTGACATGATGCACTTTTCAGTGAACAATTTTTTAGAAGAGGCATTCAGGTAGTGAGGTGACATAGGTCTAAGTTCAGGTGATTGGTTTCTAGCCAACAGATAGTGAGATAACAGAAGACTGCAGAAATACTCTGAAGTAGCTGCCATATTCAGAAAAAAAGTCATCCGGATCTCTTCCACTGAGCCACCAGTGATATCAGACATCAGATATGGTTCTGATAAAGCTGATAATGGCCACTTGCATTTAAAATATGCATGGAAGGCCTCTCCAGAATGGTTGTATTTTTTTACTGACATTTTCATCTACAACAGATAATGCTAATATTGGTTGTTGGAGAACAGTTGCTCAAACCAAGTCTTAACATTTCATTAAGCTGCTGAGACAGTTACAGACAGACCTTGCTAGTGAGCAGTCTTTTTGCTCTGTTTCACAATTGTATGAATATGTTACAATACATAGGCTACCATTCTTGTAGCTTCTTAGGGAAAAAAAAAAAAAAAAGTTTCTGATGTGCTCAATTTGAAGCAAATCATGAAGAAAGCAAGGAATCATAAGAAGTGCTAGGTAGAATGCAGTGTTTTTCAGTGCTATAACTGTAGCTGTACACTATGAGCTGGAAATAAGCCATACTTTATAAGGTGTGTGCTACTTGGGGATGACACAAGTATTTGAGCATTACTGAGAGTTCTGTTGATCTGACGATCATCTGTAATAACAGGCAGGAGATGGTCTTCTCTATCAGCCATGGGTCAACATAACTCTCAAGTATGCACACATTTATGCAGTATTTCTTCTTAATAATGACCATTTTATTCCAAGCCCCCACTAACATCAGATTCAGAAAAAAAAAAAAAAAAAAAGTATTTATTTGGTTCTGTGATATATGCAGAGACATTAACCCCACACCACTCCACTCCCTGCTCTACTCTACTCCCCACCTCTACTCTCTACTCATGTCTAAACATTAATGTATTTGCATGTCTGAAAGGAACTGGAAAGTATCTGCAATATTTCCCAGAGGATCTGATAGCTCTTCTCACACAAAAGCATATTTCCAAATCATTATGTCACAGTAACACTTCAACAAGGGGCACCTCAGGAAAGGCTTCTGACATAGTTTCAGTCTTCTGGTTCACCAATTTCACCACCTTGCTTTAAAGATAAACATCTGGACATTCATATTTTCAGTTAATATTGTCTTTCTCTTAATATGTTATGTTTGTGGTTCATATAGGGTGGTTCATCAACAAGATGGTCTTTGGATAAATTTACTTTTACCACTGTTCAAAGTCCAGAAAACTCAGGAACAACATGTGAATTTCTGATGTTCCTTGGCAGGCTCTATATCCACAAAATCATGAGTGAATTATTGTGATTCATATGCCACTTTCATTTTTGGCAGGTAATGCTAATGGCATTGGAGAGTGATTCTTTGAATGATCTGCACTCACTTCCCTGAAATCAGGACTCTGAAAAAAAAAAAAAAAAAAAAACACAAAAAAAAATCAGAATGGAGCTGTCAGTATAAAAAC
The DNA here is from genome assembly GCF_964211825.1 of Aythya ferina. Classification (NCBI taxonomy): domain Eukaryota; kingdom Metazoa; phylum Chordata; class Aves; order Anseriformes; family Anatidae; genus Aythya; species Aythya ferina. The sequence continues at coordinate 38,542,187 of NC_140297.1, read as the reverse complement.
AAAAATATGTATGAGCATATACATGTATTCTGTATAGACTTTGACTGTACAAATTCAGACTTCAGAGACAAGCAGGATGAGCAGGACTTTCTATAGTTCCTGTAGAAGGTTGGGCAAGGAAACATCTGGAGATGGACACTGAGGAAGAGGAAATATCTACGTGTCAGTAATAGGAAAGTTATATTGTACACCTGCTTTTTAGGCATGCCATCTGCGCTCAGTCATACCATAATACAGCTTTGATGACATGCCACAGCTAAAGGGCAGGCAATATACTTCTTGCTTCATTGACATGAATGACACAACTCTGTAAAATTCACTGCTTAATGATATAAATCCTAACTCTCACAGTATATGGTTGCCTCCACATACACGTTCTTCAGCGCTTAAACCCATACTAAGTATTTTGATACTGAAAGCACCGAAGGAGAATTATGGTGAAAACCAATGCACACTAGGTAAGTAACAGCACCTTATCTATACTAATGCTGAACTCATTATATTACGTTGGGCTATAACTACTCCATAACATCCAGTGAATATTGTTTACAATAACCTAATAACGAGCAATTCTGTTCCCATTACCGCTCACAATCTCATATTAAATGTTTCTTGTTTCCAAAGTGAACAGCCTGACCATGTAGTTGAAAGGTATCACTACACTTTTTTAAAAGCTGAATAAATCTTGTATTCAGAAAGGGAAACGTGATATTTATATATACATGTATATATATATATATACACACACATACACACTTTTTTTAAAGTGTGTAATCTGATTAACATACAAAATCAATGAAAAATAAGGTTTATATTACAGTTCTTTCTTAAAGAAGCATTTTCCACAGCTTGCTTCAGAATCTTTAAGAGGGAGCATGGTCTAAATACAGAATTCAGTTCCAGTCCTGGATCTACTCTTACATCCATGTGTGGCCTCAGGCAAATGTGTTAATTTTCCTGCTTCAGTTTCCCTGTCTTTAAAGTGGGGATAACACGACTAACCCAAACAGCTTAGCTGCAATTTATAAGAGTGAGTAACTTGATTATTAGATTTCTGAGACATGAAACATGATTATTATTAGGATTCACTGACCAGCCAGTCGGGAGAGTGGGATACAAATAAAGGAGATGGGTCTTTGACAATAGAAGCATGCCAGTTAGGCAGGCAGGCAGGCAGAGAAGCTCTGCGAGGAGGCAGCTCTAGGGAGTGGATAGTTATGCCTGTAAAAGTGTGAACGTCCCCTTTGTACTGACTTTCTGTTTATTACCCCATGGTACCTAGAGACTATAAAAAGCTAAGTCCTCTCTGAGAAAGGAATAGGTCCAAAACAGTACAACAAACCAGCTGCAGGCAAATAAATTTTTATCTGTGTAAGAGAGCTAGATGTTATTTTCTAGTGGAAATGTCAGAATTGATTAAAGACTTAGCATTTCTATTTAAAATGAGGGTAGTGCTTGATACATTTTAAAGGGAGAAAAAGTCAGAGGCCCGGTAACGTGGAGATAATGGTGTGAATTCATTTCTGGGCTTCCTGCAGTAGTTTGGTACTCAACATACCAGGGCCAAATTCACCTCACTGTACCTCGTATAAATGGGAGTGCCTCTTAATAACTGAAAAAAAAAATTCTCCCTGCTGGCAAGGTCAATATTATTAATTGTTGTTCTTATTATTAACCTTTGGGCTTGTGTATCCTCCACTGATTAATGATTATTCAATAACTGCATTACAAGGTTGCAGTTGCTAATACCAATTAATAGAAGAGTGCAGCACAGGTTAACTGAGAAAAGCATTGATATATCAACTCTGTGGTCTTGGTCTTGTTTCTGAGACACACAAAGGTGTCTACAGGAATTGTAGCTGCTAGTTCCCAGAGCTGGAAGAGGTAATGTGCCTCAAAGTCTTTTTTTTTTTTTTAAAAAAAAAAAAAAGGAGATGGGCTGACATCCAGGGTCCCCTCTCTTCTCAATCTCTTAGGGAATAAGAAGCAGCCTCGGCTTTCAGGGAAACCTGCACTCATTGCCAGGTTCACTTTCCAGGAACTCCATATCCAAACCGTGCAGCAGCGAAGATGGGAAAGAAGGGTCTTAAAAACAAAAGAACAGAGAAAAAGTCCCTCCCCGAGGAGAAGTTACACGCACAAAGCCAGTTCCGAAGGAGCGGTGCCGAGGGGCACAGGGTGCCAGGTGACACTGCAGCGGACACCACCGCGGGGGGCGATGCGTGGCTCCCAAAACCACGCGGCGCGGCTGGACCCGGCTCTGCTCCCGGTCCCGACGGGGCGGCGGCGGGCGAGCGGCGACCCCCGGGGGGCTGCGCACCCCCTGCCCGGCCGGCCCCGACCCCGGCCCCGGTGCTGCCTGAACCGCTGGGGGCCGAGGGGCGCTCGCTGCCCGACAGGGGCCGGGAAAGGCAGGTGTGGAAATAAAAGATCGGGGGCAGGCTGGAGGGAAGGGGAGGGGGCCGGGAAGGCGGGGGCGGAGGGGGGGGCTCTGTGTGTGTGTGTGTGTGTGTGTGTGTGCGCGCGTGTGTCCCACCTGACTCCCTGCTCGGCGGGAGGCGGCACACACACACAAACACACACACAGACACGCAGCCGCCGCTCGGTTGCCCACCCCCCCCCCCCTCCGCCGCTTCCCATCGCCGCCCCCATCAGAGAGGGAGGCAGCAGGCGGGGACCCCCCCGGCCTCCCTCGGCCGCGCTGCCCCGACGGCACCGCCACCCCCTCCCCGGGGGCAGCGCGCACCTCCCCGCCCGGGGGGACCGGAGGAAGGAGGGGGTGGGGGGGGGACCGGGGAGGTGAGGGGGGGCCGCAGGCAGACGCCCAGACAGACAGACACGCAGACGCACGGGCAGGGCTGCCCCACGCCGGTACCTTGCTGCCCTGGTGGTTTCCGTCCGGGCTCCTCCTTGCTGAGGCAGCTCGGGAGCGGAGCCGAGCGGGCGGGTGCGCGCGTGTGGCTGTGTGCGTGTGTGTCCGTGTGTCTGTCTGTGCGTGTGGCTGGCGGTCTGTGCCTCCGTGTGTGTGTGTGTGTGTGTGCGTGCGTGTGCGTGCGTGTGTGCGAGAGCGAGCGAGAGCGAGAGCGACTCTCCCCCCTCCCCCCTCCCCCTCCTCCTCCTCGCTCTCCTTCCTTTAAACGCCCACTCCTGATGGGTGAAAAGACAACTTGAACTTCAGTGCAATTAACTTCGCCGGCGCCTCGGAAGCCGGAGGTGTCGCCGGCCTCGCCCGCCGCGCTCCCATGAGTGAGTCGCTCCCGCTCCTTCGGCGGCGCTCCACGGGCACGGGGGGGGGGGGACGGACGGGGCCGCGCCTGGGGCACCGCCGCGGTGCTCTACGGAGCCCACCCGGCAGAGAGGGCGGGGGGACGGGGCGTGGGGGGGTCCGGGGGTGCGGGCCGGAGGGGGCTCCGTGCGGCGCTGCAGCCTGCGGAGCCTCCCGACGGGCGCTTTCTCACACACCTGCAGCCGGCGAGCTGCCGGCCGCCCGCCCCGCTCCCCTGCCCGCCGCCCCCGCGGCGAGGCGCAAGGAGCGGGGAGGGAAAAGAAAAAAAAAAAAAAAAAAAAAGGAAAAAAAAAAAAAAAAGAAAAAAAATCTGAAACTTTGGCAAACTTCTTCCCCGCGCTCCTCGCGGCAGCCCCGACGGCGGGGGAGAGCGGGGCGAAGCGCAGGGTCGGGAGGAGTGGCGGGGAGGGGGGAGCTGGAGGGAACGGGGGGGCTGCGGGGCGCGGGGGTTGCGCGGGGCCGGGCGCCCCCCGAGCTGCGGAGCTCCCCGGACCCCCCGGCGGCCACCCGGCGCTCCGGGGACCGATGCCAGGGGCTCGTCGCCGCGCTCCGGGATTTTTTCTTTTTTTATTATTATTATTTTTCTTTCTTTTTTTTTTTTCCCTCCGTCTCCAAAGCCGGCCCCTGAGGTTTTGCGCAAACCGTCCTCCTTTTGTCGCCGGCTCCGCTCGCTGCCCCCGGGAGCGCTCCTGCCAGGCAGGCACCTGCCAGGTCCGGAGTTGCCCCCTGCCTGTCCCCAGGCTTCTGGGACCGCGAGAGAAACTTCTCTAAAATGCAAGTTAGATGAAACACTTCGCACCAGCTTTCGGAAGCTGGAGTGAGCTGAAAATGACGAAAGCTCTCCGCTGCTCGTAGTCAGCCCAAGTGAGCGCAGCGCGACTGGGAAAATAATTCACAAATTCGGATCCAGAGCCTCCAAGGGGCCCGGGCGGGCAGTGCCCTTGCCTTCTGGTCCGGGCGTGAGTCAGCAGCGGTCCCTTATTTCTACTCTCTATTATTTTGGTATAGTGCGTTCATATATTTGTCTGCTGTCTGCTGGCAAACATTAGCATTCAAGCTTACATTTTTGACAAATGTGCAGACAGGAATAGCATGAATAGGCATCTTAAATATTAACAACCTAAGCATCTGTTGTGAAACAAATTTAATATATTTACTCTGTTTTTCTCACATTGTTAGAAAAGGTTACAATAAGTGTAAAATTTCAACTGTAGTTAGCACAAGGAATGCTTGGATATTTCACTATCTCTTCAAGCATTCAGCACAATCGCCAGATAGAAATGTGTCAAATCAGGCGCACTATTCAAAAACAACTTGAGACAGTAAGCGGGGAGTGTAAAGACGTGAACGTAGGGTGTTCTCTGCAATTTGTATCTCCTTCTGACTCTGCAGCACTATCTGTAGAATTTGAGTGCTCTTATCAGTCCCATGTTCCTATATGCTCTTTAATGCATTTGTACATGCACTCATTTTCTAATTCATTCTGTCTTTGCGATTGTTATTGGTATTACCTTGCTTTTCAGGTCGAAGCAATGGTTTGCGCAGAAATGTGTAATAACATAGGGTAGGTAGCAAAATGAGCAAGCAGAAAATGTAACGTGTTCACTTCCAGGCGTGCATCTAAACAGCTAGCACGCGCACATAGAAGAAAAATTAAAATCATGGGCTAGCGTGCTGTGTATGCCCACTCGTGAATACAAACAGCTAGTGGAAAAGAAAAAACTGACCCCCAGGAATTCCTCCGGCCCTGGAATAAAACTGTTCTGACTAGAACAAGAGGACAGAAAAGTGAAGTCTCCAAAAAGACTGCAGAGTTATTTCAGGAGTCAGTGCATTCCTTCCCTTTTTCCCACAAGTTCAAATATGTAATAAATAAGTCCTTTGTATGCAAAAGAGTTTACTGGAACAAAAAATATTTAAATGGAATCCTTTTTGTGCATACACTTTGAAAATCTAGCTGTTTCCTTTTTACATTCTTTGCTGCTAATACTTTAAATAGGAAAGTGACTCCCAGTTTCTCCTCTCCTGTTATTTTAGCAGTGCGCACCGATCCGAACCTGCTGCCCTGTAAAGCAGACAGAGTCAGTCCATAACTCGCTGATGGGATGCGCTGCTTTGCTAGACAGAGGAGTGGAGAGGGTCTGCCACAAAAGCCCCAGATCTGAGCAGGGCATCTTTTCTGGTGCACGGCGTAGGCCCCGCGGGTCAGCTGATGAGCACCTGCCTTCTGCTGCTGCGCTTCCCAGGCGAGAGCAGAGAGGCCAGCGCTGCCTGCGGCCCTGCCAGCAGCCCAGTAGCACCGACTGCGGCCACCAGTCCCACGGGGGATGAGGACACGAAACCTTCCCAGAGTAGGAAAGTCCTGCATGGGCGCTGATATGCCCTATGTTGCAGGTTCAGGGTGGACAGGGGTTTTAAATGGGGACGACTGCAGTTTAGAAGATGTTCAGCTGAAGTCTGGTGTTCCTGAAAAACAGTAATAATAATAATAACAATAATAATAATTATAATAACATAAATCTTTTAATTGTATCGACTACAATTTTGGAAGTGATGCCACCTTTTTATTATCACTTATATTTTATATAGAAATTGTCGGATAAATTCAAAGACCTTCTTAATGCTTCCAGCTCTGTTTTGGAAAAAAAAATCAAGGTCATTACTTTATTAATAAAATAGACTGCATCATATAGAAAATTTATATTTAAAGTAGATTTCTGAATTAAAAATGGAGCGAACATGACTTATGAAATGTTTTGGTCACATTTCTAGGAACTACGCTATTTTAACGTAGATACTAGTGAAGCATTTTATTGCCTTCTTGTACATAACTGCCATTGCTCTCTCTAGATATATTTAATATATATCCACTGAAGCCACAAACTTTCCTTCCACAACAGTTTAAACACATCTGGAACATTTTACTTTCTTATAATTTATGTTAATAGATGTAGAGTGTATATACAATCTTCTCAGAAATCATTGCTTTTTCCAAAGGGGAATTTTTTTACTTTCAGTCAGGGAATATATTTATAAGAACAAAATAACTCAAAGTATAGGCAATTCTATATATCATTTTATTTTCTGTTAGATTAGGTTGATTATATAAAGCTTTCATTTAGAGCAATGGGATGATGAAATTACAGAGGAGTGATTGGCTTTTGTTTTTTCAAATGGTTCAAGTCGAGGGCTACAAAAATGAATGTTTTTGGTAAAGTTCTTTGAGTACATAATATTTTTCATAGAATTCTGACAAATTAATTTAATAGAAAAGCCACAAGTCTCTTAGCACGGGAGGCTATATTTTCAGGTAAAATGGGAGTTCTGCTTTTGCCATTATAGGCATCAGGCTTCAGTAATCTGCTCCTCTTGTGGAATGAACACTTTCTACTTAAAGCTATCATGCCCCTACTGTTTATTTACGCTGCATTAAACTGACAGCACAGCAATCAGAGGAAAAATATGACTTACTTTCCTGAAGTAAACACCAGTTTATAGGTTGGTGCATGTATGTGTATTCCTGTTGCCACTAAATAATGTCTGTCTCCATTTTAATATCTACCTGTGATGTTATCTAGGGTAGCTGACTCTTCCTCGCTTGAAATGAGGGGAAAAGAAAAGAAGGGCAGGGGAAGAAAAGAAAGTTTCCTTATCATTCCACTCCAAGGGAAACTCTGTAGAAAAGTGAATCAGTATTCCTTTCTGTGGCATGCAGGAGCCAGTTTTAAAGACACAGCATTTAGTTTTGCTTGGTGTATTTGAATTGCATCTCAAACAGGGAAAACAGAATTCCTTAACAGTATTTGTCTATCCAAGTCACTGAAATTGTATATTCAGGCAACGGCAGATTAAGGGCAGAAGCATTTTATTAATAACTGAAAGCACATATGTGTGTGTGATGAAAAATGTTCTGCAAATCTGTCACTATGCAATCAAGTGCATTTTTTAAACTTTAGTTGTCACAAAGTTGCCACCGATTCTAAAAAAAAAAAAAAAAAAAAAAAAAAAAAAAAAAGTAAAACAGTTTGATGGTTAAAGAGTAACTTACAGTTCTTATTGCTTGTTATACTGAAATTTTGCAACTTTATAAAGTCCATGTCAGAAAACCCCATTGATGTTACTTTTTATCTTGGACTAACAAGTGCAAGTCGCTGGCTCTTCAACTGGAGATAACTGCAGGTAGAGTAACTCACAATTTACGGAAAGCACCCTTAAATTTTCTGCCAGAGGGTTCCATTAATAATCTTTACCCATGAAGTATATTTTTCTCTACCATTCTGTAAATTATAAAATCTAGCATTAAGTTAGCTCATATGCCAGCTCCCATGGAAGTGGTACTGGTATCACAAGCTCTCAACAGTACCTGACCACAATTTGTAACTGTTACTTCAAAAAGGATATGATATAATGGTGCCTTCTAAAATGTAGGTGTTTTCTAACATTTGCCATCCTGTGGCATCTAACTTCACCACAGTATCACTGACACTTTATTGCTTAATTGATATCTGCTTGCTGCTTTGCAAATGTTGACTTTCTAATGGTTCCTGCACTGCATGCTCTCAATAAGTATAAATCCAGGTAGAGATTAATTTTACATGGTTTTGCCAGTCCTGATCTTGTTCACATGTCCTTGTACCCTATGCCAACTGTAATCTACCCTTGATCTGCATAATCTGGTATAGTATAGTAGGAATAGCGTAGCACCAGCAAAGTACGGGAGTGGAGCATAGTTACATACCTCAGGCACTGTCTGAATTGTAAATATCTGTTTTTAAACTTGCTGGGCCTGACTTTCCTCTCATGCACACTTGTGGATCTGTGTGGAGGTCCGTAGACCTTTGTTTTGACGGTTTTGGTTTTGACAGGATCAGTGTTAGGTGTTCAAACGGGCTGAGGGACACACTAGCATTTACTATACAACATTTATGCCAGAGTCACCTTTTTCCTATTCATTTATAATGCCAATATAATGTGATCTCAGTTTTTCAGCAAGACTGTGGGCATTGGTGTATGCCAGGATTGGCACAGGCTGTAAGAAGGCCTCCTCTCACCGGAGCGTGGGCCTGCTCCTGTCCTTAAGCTGCTGTAAAACAGCATTGGAAATGCTTTTCCACATCTGTGGGTTCACAGGAGTTAGCTCGAGCCATCTCCTGCTTTTCTGGTATGAACTGCAGGCTGGATGGGCAGAAGAATCTGCATGTGTGCAGGTGGACCTCAGTCACCTGAACTGCACCTGGGAACAAAGCTTCAGGATGGGCCACGTCTATCAGCTGTGTTGGCCTTGCATAACTCCCAGCCACTATCTGCTTTATCTCTTTCCCTTGGCACATTATGACATGATATGACCTGAGGAGATGAGGGAGGTGCTTTAAACCTAGAATGCACCTCATCTTCCCAGGATCCTGCTCTGACAGGATTTATTTGGCCAGCAGCAATCGTTTGTGCGTCGTTCCACTTGCTGCTCGGTATAAGTGGTGATGCAGTGGGATCATGTATACCTGGAGGACTGTCTCGTAACCTTTTCTGGTGTCTGGAGTCCTGGTCTTGCTTTCAGTTCTGACACTGACAAGGTGTGTGGTCTTGGTAAAGCACTGACCATGGCACATTTGCAGCCCTTTATGTCATGAGCCTGTGAGTGCCAAAGCACTCGTAACTTTGTATGAAAGAAGAGGAAGCTGCAGCACACAATCTCTCTGTAAATGTGGCCTAAATACGCCTCTGGTTTATTTACCCCTCTTTGGAATTAGCAATATATACATTTCATATATCACTGAAATATTAATTAATTCTTTATATTTGTAAATCGGTCCCAGAATGGAAGACATTTTTACAGCACAAGTACAAAGAATTGCTGCTCTGAACTCCAGCCCACATGCAAAGGTTTGACAAAGGTATTTCCTTTTCAGTAACTTCGCTTAGAATATGTCTAGTTGTAATGAAAAACATTTGCCATAAACAGAATAAAAATTCTAAATATGCCCTAAGTATTCCCAATTTTAACGCATCAAATAAAAGACAGAGAGGAGTGGAGAGCGTGCGAGACTGTGCATGCATGCAAACTCAGAGAGGAACTAAAGGGAAAAAAAAATGTGGGGAGAAATTTCAGAGTGAGTTTTACAATGTTTATAATCAAAGATTAAATTATTATTTATTTATTTTTTTGTAGAGCTGTATTAGAATGACTTTAAATCATTAATGCTTTTCATCATAGGTGGGCTTCCTTGATAAATGTAAAAAATCTTGAGAATAATTAGAGGCATCTTAAAACTTTAAAAATGACAGTTTTAGCTTCTAAGGATTCATTGTAATATAATAATACTGTATGCTTTTTAGTGTTACTTCTGCACTAGACATTTAATTACAGTCTTTGTGAGACATGTTATCTGTATAGTAACCAGTGCATAAAAAGAATGATATATACTTCTACATACAAGCTCTTGCTTGCCAGCTTTCTTTTTAAGATTATAGATTAAGATCTCCAATCCAGAATGTTCATGTCTTCAATCAAAACAACTTAATTTTAGACAATTTTCAGGAGGAATGGGGCATTCATTGTAAAAATATTTCTTCTCTCATTACTTTTCTTTTTACAGTAATACTTGAACGGCTGTTTAACAGCGGTTTTGGTTTGTTTTTTTTCTTTTTTTTTTCCTGTGCGAGAGCTGAAAGCCAGCATTTCTTTGCTTGTTCAAAGGATAGATTACAGATCATCAAATGAAAAAGCATGTTTAACTTGCATATTGAGACAGAAGATTCAAAAAAAAGTAAGAGTAGTTAGGTAGGGTTTTCATATGTACAGCTTAATGTTTGAAGGAAATTTAGAGCTTGCTTTCCCTGTGTCAGTTATTCAATATTGTCTGATATGTGTTGTGGAAAATGTAAATCTCTGGAATTCATAACTTGGTCCGTGCACGGCTGTGGAATAGGGAGTTTGTTTGCAAGGAAGATCAGTTAAATGAGAGTTTTCCTTGTGCTATATTTGCAGATTCCGGTAATTGTGCAGCATGTGTAGGGTGCTGAGCTGTGCCCGTAGTTCTCATTCTGCACTTTGGTCATTTGCAGGACTGGGCACAATGGGAACTGCATCTAACCCCTTCAGAGCAGATCTTTCCAATTGATCAGGTGCAGGTCCTCTTTCAGGTTTTTCTTTTTTTTCTTCTTAAGTAGAATTATTGTTCAGGAATACCACAATATTGGAGTAGGACCCCTCATTTCAGTACTCTTTATAAGAAAATCTCACGGTGAAATCAATCAACCAAAATCAATCTCTGTCCCCTTGATTCTACTGTATTGGGTTTCTTTTTCTTTCTTTTCTTCTTCATTTGACTTGCTGAATACCATAATCCTTTTGGCCATTCCTGAAGGATTTTGTTATCATCTTTTTAAGATAAAGGATGTAATAATTATGTAATAACATTTTTGGATTTAAAACTTGTGATTCCACTAGTTTATTTGGATTGCATGTCCTATGAGAAACTGACTTCTGCATTACCAATTAAAATGACTATTAGGATATGCATAGATGCAGTTATTATTTTCTAAGGACTCCAGAAGAATTTCCTAGATGCCATGCCAGCAAATTAAACTGCTAGAACTTTTTTATTTGTGTGGCATGATGAAAGATATGCCTTAAGACACATTATACTGTCTGATAAATTGCATTTCTAAACAGTATTTCATATAGGTTCTGTCTCTTTAAAAATGCAGTCTCCTCTATTTGCCCTATTAATTGTTGATATGTTGCCATCCACGAGACAAAAATTAGAGCTGTAATTAAATAATCATGTGATGCTCCTTAGTGCCAGTGAGAGCAAACTCATTTTTCCAGGCCCTGATGGTCACTGATTATTGTATTACTACTGGCTTGCTTTATTTTTTTTTAATGGCTCTATATTGCTGGGTTACCTAACCACTGCCCTTCTTTTCAAAATTAAAGGAATTGAAGAACATTAAGTCACTTAATTGGCCAGTGGTCTATGGGGACACAAAGTAGTCATACCTTCTCTGCTTTTTGGTCACTCAATTGGTTCTACTGGGAGAGCTACATCAGTGGTGTGGTTGCGTGCCATTTAATTTACACTGGTGTTTTGGCTGGGATGGATGCATATAGGGAATGCCAGGAGAATTACAAAAGGAGCAGGGTATTAAAATTCAGAAATGATTAAAATTGAAATAAAAGGATGCTGCTTCTTTGCCAGTACTCTGGCAGTCATAATGACACATAGAGATTAGTTTCCACCTTCATCTTTTCCTTCTTTCTCATTTCCTCTTGTTTATTGTTGACACATTTTCCTTATGTCTCTGCTTCTCAGCGCTTTTTTTCACTGTTACATATTCCTACTTTTTCTCTTTCCTTAAGCATGGAGAAGCTTACTTAACCTTATTATAACAATAACAGAATAGGTTATTAATATTTAATATGCACATGATTAAAATTTCTCTCTTAAACATAGGTCAGCTCTATTATTAACTGACATGTTATTTTTCATTAAAAAATTTTTATTCTGCCCTTACGGTTTCTCAAACACCCTTTACTTTGGTGGTGATTTAACACATAATGTTTAGAAAACTGTGTTAGGCTAGTGAAAAAAAAGAACTTACCAGTCATGGATAATCAATTATGCATGAATTCAGATATAACAGATGGAAACTGGTGAGTTAAAGTTTCTCTTTAGCTTCATGATTTTTTTGTTTTGTTTTTGTGACACCTGTCTCTTATGTATAGATAAACATCTAACATAGCATACTGCTTTTCATGCATCTTTGTGTTTTTTTCATTTGGGGGGTTGTTTTTTTTGTTGTTGTTGTTTCTTTTTGTTTCTGTTAGTGTGGCATAAACTCATTTTCCTCTGTTTCTAACTTACTATTTTTAATTTGTTTGTCTGTTGGCATTTCTATACTGCCTTACTTTTCTAGGGCCAAATTATCCTGTGATGATAGCACTTAAACTTCTCATAAACTACACAGTGTCATTTAACCTTAAAATTGTGTCAGCGTGATATTTTAAATTATATGAGTTCACTTCTGCCTTTAGCTGCTCATGGCCTATAGTGTTACGACATGAAAGCAACAGGGTAGACTATGGCTGTGCATATGTATTCATATATGCATATGCACACATTCTTGTGATTGTGATACTTATATAGGCGTTCCCTCCGAAGGCATTAATTAAATTTCTTTCAATCCTTTGACAATGAAGCAGATTGCTTTACTGCTTTTTATTAAAAACTTCAGTATGGACTGGGCATACAATTTCTTTTGGTCATGGAAAGATTTTCACAGGCCTAAATCACGCAAAAGACAATAATCCTTTGCTACGTGCCCACAGCAACAATCAATTGGTATTATGTAAAAGAAGAGCTACATATATTTTTTTTCTCTCTCTTTTTTTTTTTTTTTATATAGAAAATTCTAAAAGAGCTTGATGCATGTGCTTGGATGAGTTTACAGATGTGAGTTTACAGTTTTTTGTGTGTAGTTCCTTCCTGGTGGCTTACTGGGGGATTCTTGAAATTGTCCTGTGTTTCAGAAACGCAGGGGTAAGGTGATTTGAACATTCTTTTTCTGTGCCTGCAAAAGTTCGGAGCATTTCTTTACCTGGCTTCATCCACATTTGAAGCTGCACATTTTTGGACATGGTGCAGGGAGCTTTTCGATCTATGAAATAAAGATTAGTTGATAGGGAATGCACCCCATATTTTTCATGAATAAAAAAATTCAAAATTTCTTGTGAGCATGTTACGTACACTTTTGAAGAGAAAATTGTACTACAGGAAGGAGTTTGTAATACAACCTGCCAGGAATGAATGATATTGAAAAGAGTTCCTTAGAAAATGAACATGGACATTTTTGGACAATGTGAAAATAATTGATTTCAAATGTTATTTCGCCTGTCACCGGTGGAGCTCTGGTAGGAATCTTCATGTGCATGCCTCAGCTTCCCCACACGCTTCTTCCTCAGCTATTATGTCAACATCAAATACAAACTTTTCTCCCAAATGTTTGTATGTAGTTCGGAAATATATATATATATATATATATATATTTACACACGGGCATTTTGTTCTAGTTCTAGAATAAATGAACTGTCATGAATATTAACCGCATTTTGCCCTAAAAATGTCATATTCTAGTGGGTTCCCAACTTCTTACCCATGTCAGCCCATTTTCATTGTAGCTGATAGGTAGGAAATCTAGAAATGTAGTTATTTTAGCAAATAAATGCATTAAATACTGGAGCACACTTTTGCTACAGTTTTTATTTTATTTTATTTTATTTTATTTTATTTTATTTTATTTTATTTTATTTTATTTTATTTTATTTTATTTTATTTTATTTTATTTTATTTTATTTTATTTTATTTTATTAATCAGGACAAATATTTTGAACAAGTTACTTGGAGTAACATTTTAAAGTGACTAGTTTTTGCCTTCTGTTGTTTGCGGTTAAACTAAACATACACTGATACATGTATAGATGACCTTTATCGTAGTGACACTGAATATGATAAACGTTTTTTGTTTTAGCACCCAGATATTAACAGGTACCTTGTTACTTAAAAGAACTGTGAACATTAACAGCTAATTGTTCCTGAAAAGAACTGTGAAAAACTCATTCATTTAATCTTCATTATTGTGGAATCTTCTGAGTTTGAGATTGGAACAAGTCCTAGAAGAAAAAGTGAATTCGGCCAAAACCACCAACTTTCAATTTGTTTTACACCAAAACCACACATTTTGCATGTATTTTATGTACAATGAATATTGACTCCTGTCAAGTTTGGCCGTAATTAGATGCACAGTTTTACTTAAAAGGTTTTGAACTTTAGAAAAAGTCTAGAAGAACCTGGGCAGAGTTCTGAGTTAACAATGAAACTGGAAACAGGACATTTCATGTGGTTTTGGGTTTCATAATGAAAGTTTGACATAGTTCAAGTCATCAATCAGTTCTAACCATTTCCTTAGACTTCAACTCTTCCATATTTTCATTTTTTATCAGTAGATTTTATTTATGCTATCAGGTCAAAGAAAAAGATGATAGTTTGTCATGGTGGCGAAGTGTTCCAGTAACGAATCAGTGCTCTTTGAGCTCACAGAAAGCACCTGAACTCAAGTTAATAATGCTTGAATAGTCCTTCTGTAGCGCTAACCGCAATGGTTCTGATTTTCTACCATACCGTGCAGTTTTGCTTGGGTTGTGTGAAATTCATCCTCACTCAGAAGTGTTGGATTAAACTTCTGAAACTTCTGTATGCCCAAAAGCTTTTTTTTTTTTTTTTTTTTTTTTTTTTTGACTGGGAAAGAAACACAGAGGTTGGAGGTGATGGAAAAGGAGTCAGGAAAGCACCTGCCAACACCGCAAAACACTTTAGAGTTAGCTTGGTGTAACGTTGCTTTTAACAAGCAAAACTAACTGAAACTCTACTAGTTTATATGTCTGGGGATCATTCTTTACATAGTATTAAATTAATAGAGCTTCTGTTCAGGCACATCCCTAAAATAACTGCTTATCAACCAACTCTTCTTCCAGGTAAAAATTATATGACCATGTATTTCCTATGAGTTACCTAGTGTTGTGATGATCAGGGTTTTACAGGAACTATTCTCTCTTCTTATTCTCTTATCTTGTATTAAATATGTTCACATGATAGGCCTGAAAATTATACTTCTTTGGAGAAAGTTGGGAAATAAGTAACCTGCAAAACACACATTTATAACATAGGCTGATCCTAAGATGCTGGCTTTCCTCCTTTCTTCCAGCTGCCTAATTGCATTAAAACTAATATATAAAACTCTATTGCATTTTTTTGCTTGTTGTTTTTTGTGGAAGTAGTTGGCTGTAGCTGCCACATGGAAATTACAAGCGTGACTCATCAAGGATTTAGTCTACTATTATGGATAGAAAGGGATATAGTCTAAAAATGTTATTTTATTTTATTTTATTTTATTTTATTTTATTTTATTTTATTTTATTTTATTTTATTTTATTTTATTTTATTTTATTTTATTTTATTTAAGTTGAAGCTTATTGTTTGAAGTAGTTCTGAAATCCGTAATCATAAAAATATTGGCTTATATTAAATACCACATAGTATTTGTGGAAGTTGCAATGCTAATAATATACTTAGGGAATGAACTCAGCTTGTCCGCAGAACAGGTAGAGATTGGGCAACTACAGAGTAAGAATTATATGATTAATCCATTAATATTCATTAATGAATGATTAATGCTCCGATCTTTTATGGGAATGTGGACACCTGTCTATTGCAGTTTCAACCAGCTAGGATTCCTCGTGGCAGGCAGAGGTGAAAGACTTTCTATTCTCATTAGCAGTCATGTTCACCCTTCACTTCCTCCACCACGCCAAACAGTTTTATTGGCTTTTTCTCTGTTATCTTCTTCCAGTAATTTGCCTCTCCATGACTTTTTTGGCAGCAAGAGGCAAACCTAAATGACTGTTGGGACCACATCAGCAAATGTATGTATTTACTTCAGTTATACCTTCATCCTAGTCAAAATAGATGTAGAGCTATGAAAGGTGCTTATGCAAAATGGTGCAGTAGTTTGACTAAAAGTAATTTGTTTTATCCCAAACCTCATTTTGCATATTCCTATTCAATTCTATTTTTAAAAGAAAATTCCATCATTGAAATACACTGCATAAAATGTTTGTGGGAGTAAACGAGCCTCGTCACATAGGCAATCAATAGGGAGATGTCTGTTTGTATATGATTTTACATATCTGCAAGCAAGCGGAGACATCCAACTACAAAATACTGCACCATGGGACATTGTGTAGATACCTGATACTTTCCAAGGGATCTGGGGTCCGTAAACTAATGAGTGCTCTACATGTAGCCATATATGTAGGTTTTTCACCTCTGGCGAATATGGTAAGGATAATTTACTTCACTTAATAAGCAATTAAGTGCAGTTCAATACAGCTGACTCCTGTAAGTTAAATATCCATTTTACGTAACTGTTTCAGGACACTGTATGTGAGAGAACACAAACGAGCAGAAATTGCTCATGCAAAATGTGAGAGGGGACGACAGCTTGTGTGCGATGCCTTTCAGTGCTATGAATTTCATTTCATAGCACTTTTGCTTTTTGACAGGCATACTATCCAGGCTGGGGCAGGTTGCAGTCAAAAAAAATCTAGGTTGGTATGTAACTTCGGTGCTCAGTGTGGGGGACGTCGGTGAATGCCACAATCCCCATCGGTGTGCATCAAGAGCTCGAGGCGCGTGAAAGTTGCAATTGCCGCAGCCAGGTCAGCTGTGGGTTGTGTGTGGTCGGGCACCTGCAGTTGTTCAGGGCAAAACGGAGGGGAAGGCAGTCAGCAGAGACTGAGAAACACCTTCAGTTAGAGGTACAACATTTGGAGGGCTTCAGGACTGAGTCCACAATGCAGTGGTGACCATGCTGGGGCTTGCACAGATGGCCAGTAAAGGGCAGTAGGATTTACCGGCGCTATTTCCCCCTAACACTTCTGTGTACCCCATGCAGAAATTAGGCACAAACTGCGAGGGAGCCATCCACCTTTTGGCCATAGATGTTTCCCTTCAGAAAGTCAGGCACTGGTATTTTCATTGCCTTGCGGTCCAGCAGTTACCACTAGCCATAGATGGTCCCTCACAGCGTGGAAAATACTGCTCAAATTCTGAGTAAAGCGAATTTCCTGACAGTCCCGCTGCTGCACAGCTTCTCTGCATCACCTCCAGCACGGGCGGGAGCTGACGAGTTACCCAAATGGCTGCAGAGTTGTCAGAAATACATATTTACAAAACCCAATCAGCCTGATCTCCCCAAAGAAATCTGATAAAAGAGAATACACAGCCATGCTGGTTTTACTCTGCTGCCAGGTCATTTCTGTTTGTATTGCACAAGAGCCAAGCCTCAAGATTTGGGCCCGTATTTCCTAATTCATTTTGAACAAGAAAAGATTGGAATGGAGACCTTAGAAGGCACCAAGGCAGCATGCCACACTGGAGAATTTGTTTTGTTTTGCAGCCACTGAGACCGCTGCTCGAGAGTTAATTCATGGTGGGGGTGAAGAAACACAGTCCAACTTTATAACTATTTGTCTTATTTCAATGTAACCTAGCACAAAATGCATTTTATATATAAAAAAAAAAATACAGTGCAACAACTTTATTAAGGATTAATAAGCTTTATTAAGCGTATATTTGTTTGCTGAATGTTGACTAGAAGCTATGAAAAATGTGATGTTACTCTTGCTGCATGTTTAAATGATTGCCTGCATATGTATCCATGACAATATCTATTCATCTTCTGTTCTTTATATATGTTTTTATTATAAATATCTTTCTTCTAGTGGAACATTTTAATATCAAAGTTGACACAGTGAAGTGCAAATTGGAATAGGTCAAATGAAAATCAGATATCTGTATCTTGAATTCATTCCAAGTAGTTGCGTATTGATAAGAGAAATCTGCTGCCTATATGCCAAGACGCAGCAGCCCTCAGTTACCCATGCTTTCTAGTTACAGCACAGGTTCCACGCTCCACCTCCCAAGTCTGCAGTAAACACTTTACCAGACATAGGTGATACACAGAAATTAAATTAATCCATGTTGCAGGGAGTTTGTAGGGCTTAGTACATATATGCAGCTTCAAGAAGACAGTGATTTTCCGTAATCATTTATCTCAAGCATAGGAAGCATATGCATGATTATATAATTAACAGAATATTTGTTTGTCAGTGTTTGGTTAGTGTGCATAATAATATCATTATTAGGCCTTCTGTGCTCCTGTATTATCAGATTGTTATCTCCCTGCTCCTTTAATTCTCTGTCTCTGCTTTTTAGATTAATCACTTTGTTTTACTCTGAACATTTTAAGGGTTTTTTGACCACGGAGGGAATGGTTTGTGACACCAAGGCAGAAGTTATTTTAGAACAGATTCTAATCTTTTTGTTTTCTTGGTGGTTGTTATTGTCATATCTGGTAATCATTCTTATAAAGTGGTGTTTTAGTCCCGAATCTTGTTCCAAATCATATTTTTAAATATCAGATCTATTCTAACCAGCTCTGCATCCCTCAAATTATCTTCACTGCATCCCTCAAATTATCTTCCTTTTTCTCCATTGCACTGCAGGAAGCACGCTGCCAGCTGAAACTCCCTCATCTTTCATGTTTTTCTTCTTTAGTGGTCAGTCTTGCTAGCTACTAGTTTACTGCATCAGACTTTCCAGGAAAAGATGAAAACTGATACAATATTGATATTTTCCATTGCGCTCATGAAGTTTAACTTCAACTAGTAAACACCGTCTTTCCTCCAATGGTTCAAATGTATCGGGAAATAATTTTCTTTCTTTCTTTCTTTCTTTCTTTCCTTCTTTCTTTCTTTCTTTCTTTCTTTCTTTCTTTCTTTCTTTCTTTCTTTCTTTCTTTCTTTCTTTCTTTTTCTTTCTTTCCTCCTTTCTTTCTTTCTTTCTTTCTTTCTTTCTTTCTTTCTTTCTTTCTTTCTTTCTTTCTGTCTGTCTTTCTTTCTTTCTTTCTTTCTTTCTTTCTTTCTTTCTTTTTGGAGAGACTGAATAATATTCAATCTATCGTCTTGGAAAAAGATGGGTTTCTAAATAAACAACCTGCAAGACAGTTATCCCTTGATCATATGTTATGGAAGATGTCATCTACATTTTCCCTTGTTTTTCTTTGTGAAATGTGTTTTTTGTTTTTTCCCCTTTTAAGCACTCTCGGTAACGATCTTAGTAACCTTTTTCAGGACATGCAACATCTGTACAACTTTTCATGTTTCCTATGTATTCCACCTCCACTTGCTCTGAATAATAGCATTATGTAACACTGTACTCATTTTCAAGCATTGCATTTCTTTGCTTCTGAGATTATAATCTATTTTGTGTGTTGCTGAATATGATAAATATTTCATGTATTTCACCCTATTACCATTTTCTTTTTTTCTGTACACTGTTTGTGCTTACTTTGGTGAATGTCAGCCTGTTTCTTTACCCGGTCCTGATACATTCCTCTTGTTTTATAGTAGTACGCGTAGTGATAATTCTGTTCTTCATAGATTTGATTTGCCTTCCCTTTGCTCAGAGGCCATGCTATTTTGCGTACTCTACAACTGTTATCAGTCTCCCCGCTTGCCTACTTTTGCTTCTGCATCAAGTTTGTATGTGCAGGTCGCTAATTTTTTTTAAGTTGCTCCCCTAACTATTTGGGCTTTATACCCACCCGCGCAGCAGCTCGCATTTCTCTGGTTGGTGATGCAACGCCCCTTGTTAGACACAGCGCCTTCAAACACCATGCCCTTTATCAATAAAGAACTTTAATTTTTCTCTTATCTCGCAGCCTGTACAAACTTGTTGCGTTCAAGTTCGGCTAGTTGGGTTACTTTTTCTTTCTTTTTTTTTTTTTTTTTTCGTGTTGTTGTTGTTTTTCCGAGTGCATTGTGGGAAGAAGTTACGGCTGGCTGCCGGTTATTTCTGCTGTCAGCGCGCTGCCACCTTCCAGCCCTCGCCTTGCGCTGGTGGCTGCGGGTCCCGCGGGGCGGAGGCGCTGCGGGGACCCCTCTGCCCCGGCCCGGGGCCGCCGCTCGGGGCACCTCGGCCCGGCCCGGCACGGCTCGGCTTGGCTCGGCTCAGCCCCCTCCAAAAACCAGCACCGGGGGTGACCCCTCCCGGGACAGGGCTTAGTGGGGGGCTTCTCCCAGCCTTTTAGGAGAGCCGGGGGTGAAGCGGGGAGGGACGGGGATGGGAGGAGGGGGCAGAAGTTTGCTCCGCTCCCCCTCTCCCCACAGCCCCCCCCCTCCGCCGTGCACCTGCCCGCGCAGGCTCCGCGGGGCGGGGCAGGGGCTCCGCGCCGTGCCCACGCCGGCAGGATATTGTTCGGCCTTCATCCCCGCCCCTCCTCCTCCTCTTCCTCCTCCTCCAGCAGCTCCCCCCCACACACACACAGCCGCAGGCCCCCCATCTGCCGCCTGCGGGGTGAGGAGGGGGGGGGCAGCTTGCGGCGGTGTCTGCGCGGCCCTGCGCGGCTCGGCGCGGCGGGCATTGTGCGCGGCGCAGGCAGGGCCGCCTCACCCGCAGCCAGCTGGCTGCAAATTCGTGCGCGCCCGGAAGCCGCACGCCCTCTTCCCCCGGCCCCCCCCCCCCCCGGGCCACCCCCGCGCACCTCCCGGAGCCCCCCCAGCCCGGCCCGGACCCCCCCTTCCACCCCCGGTGCCACCACCTCTCCTCTCCCGGCCCTCCACTCCCCCCCCCTCCAACCTCAGCTCCCCGGCCTCCCCTCCCCCACGCCTCTCTCCTTCACCACCACCTCCTCCTCCTCCTCCTCTGCCACTTTCTCTCTCTCTCTCTCTCTCTCTCGCTCTCGCTCTCTCTCTCTCCCAGGACGCGTCGGATGATCCGGGGCCGCCGGGGAAGGGCTCCGGGCAGCAGCGGGGAGGCTGCGGGTTCCTCCTCCCCGTTTCGGGGCTGTATTATTATTAAAAAAAAAAAAAAAAAAAAAAAAAAAGCGAGCCGGTGGCCTCGGTGTTATTTTGTATTAAAATGAGGAGGAGGAAGAAGAAGCAGCGGCAGCGGCAGGAGCGGCAGCGAGCGGTAGCGGAGAGGAGGCTCTGAGCAGGGGACGGCGGCGGCGGCAGCAGCAGGAGGAGGAGTAGTGATGAGTCAACTAATAATTTAATGGGGACAGAAACAGGGAGAGAGAGAGAGAGAGAGAGAGAGGAGGGGGGGAGAGAGAGAGAGAGCAGAGCCAGGCAGCTCCGTCCGGGGACACACACACATACACACACACGCACACACAGACACAGAGCCGTGTAACATCCAGCAACAACCACCAAACCGGCCTAAATAGCAGCCCTCCTCAGCCAGCCAGGGGAAACGAGCATTAAAAAAAAAAAAAAAAGCAAAAGCAAAAAAGAGAGAGACCAAAAAAAAACAAACCCCAAAGCCTACCATTATTATTCTTTTCCAATTATTATTTTTTAATATTTTTTTTTTGCTGGTTTGGTTTTTGTTGTTGTTGGCTTTTTGCAGCCTTTCTATTTTATATTTTTGCCCCCTTGCGAGTAACTCTTCTTGGAGTTACCAGATTTTTTTTTAATATTTTTTATTATTTTTTCCTTCGCAGAAAGACAGAGAGGTTTTGATTTTTTTTTTATTTTTTTTTTATACAGAGGTTTTTGTGATTTTTTTTTTTTTTTATTACAATTTCTCCCGGTTTTGGACTCGGAGGGGGAGTGAAACCTCGTCACTTTTTGTAGTGGTGGTGGTGTGCCTTGTTGTGTGTGTTTCCTTCCTCCCCTCTGTTCTTTTTCTCTCTCCCCTCCTCTCCTCGCTCCCTCTCCCCCCTCTCTCGCACAACAGCCCCCGGTAAATGAGAGGAGACAGGTCCTCTCTGCCTTTTTTTTTTTTTTTTTTTTTTTTTCCTCCCCGGACCGCAAAGGCGAGATTAAAAGTGGCATTTTAGTGCCTTTTCCTGCAATTTTCTCGACACTTTTTTTTTTTCTCTCTCTCTCTTTTTTTTTTTTTTTTTTTTTTTTTTTTTTTTTTTATCTCCAGTAGCGATCTCTGGGGCTGAGGTTTCCGCAGAAAGTTTGGGGGCTGTTACGGTGTGTATTTTGGCGGAGGGGGAGGGGAGCGGGCTCCTTCTGTGTGTGCTGCTCCTCTGGGTGCCTATTGGAGAATAATAGTGTAAGTGACAACCTAGAAGTAGACTTTCTGCTCTTCACACTGGATAGAAAAGCTGCCTTTTTTTTTTTTTTTTTTTCCTGCTTTGATTTTTTTTTTTAATCACCCCCCTTTCTCACTTGCTCCTGTATGCATTGGTTTTATTTTTGAAAGGATAGCTAGACTTAAGTCACCCTCCACCCCAATTTAAACCTGGTACTTTATTTTTTTTTATTATTATTCTTAATTCCTCGTTTCGAGCGTTACACTTGTCTGATCAATTCGCTCTCCAGCTTCTTCTTCTGTTGCTAAACCTTGAAAACGGGCTCTCTCTAAAGATATTTAATATAGATATTTTATTTTTTTGCCCATTGCTTTTTTTTTTTTTTTTTTTCTCTCTCTCATGGCTACTCCGTTTCTCGCTCTCTATTTTTGCCCCTCCCCGCCTAGAGGAAAATAGCAACAAGAAAACAAGACAAATAAGCGAATATTAGGGGAAGTAGCCCTCAGGTCTGCTGCCCCCCCCCCTTCTCTCCCCCCCAAAAGGGGGGACCTAGAAAACATCAGTCTTGAACTTCTTCCTCTTCAAGAGCTCGGGCTGCAAAGGAAACCTCCTTTGTTTTTGTTATTTATATGCTGTCAAGTTTTGAAGTGGTGAGTTTCGGGTCGGTTTTGCTAATTTCACTCCGAAAACTGCAGTGTTTCTGTTTCTAGATAAGTACTTTGCTTCTTTGTCTCTTTAAAAGGTCACAGCGAAAGCTTGGCCTGGATTGCCAGAGCCATATGGAACGGATAAGTGCGGAGCCTCTCGCAAATGTGATTATGGGGTTTTATGGGGGAGGGAGGGAAGAGGAGGGGAAACGACTGGGGAGGGGGCTGGTTCAGGAGGAGAGGGAGAAATAAGATAATAGCGGCGGGGCTCCTCCATCGCGACAAAAGGAGACGCGGCACCGGCTTCTCATTGAGAAATCGCGCGGTGGGGCCGTACGCGTTACGCTGGGAAACCGTGCCTCGAAATCGGGCTCTGCTCTGAACGCCTGTGCCGAGAACTTGTAGTTGTGAAAGATGCCGAAACGCGAAACCCGGGGAAACTCTTGGCCTGGAAGCGGAGGAGATAATAGTTCCTCCTCCCTGCAAGCCCTCTCTCCCTGGGCAGGCCACGCTGGTTGTTGCTCATCACTATTCCAGGCTGAGGTTTCAGTGAACTTTAGCCTTGGGCATGGAGTTTAAATGAGTAAATTAGGTGTTTTATGTGCATGTAATTTTGCTTTGTAACATAAAGCTTTTTACAAGATGACTAAGCGGGGAGAGGATGCCGATGGGTGGGTATTCTAAGGCCAAGCGAAAATGACCCATTTGGTGTTTTGGTTGTAGTCAGGGTATTAACTGAGCTGTGATCTATCACTTTTATGCACTGTACATGATGTAGTGCCATTCTGACTCATGATGACTAGATACTTTTTGTAGCAAAGAGCCTTGGTGCATTAGAGTGCTTCCGAAGTTGCCAAAAGTGATGAGGATTTTCTCGTTCAAGGCTTCTTTATTATTATTTAACACCCCCTCCCTTTATTTATTTATTTTTTAATTCCCTTATTCTTGAGAGAGGGCAGTCTCAGAAAAGCAGCCCTATAGCACGTTAGCATCGTCAGAAACATCGGAAGATGTTAACGGTTTGAGACTGTAATTCTTTCCTTAGACTGCAGTTAACACAGTAAAAGGAAAAAAAAAATACTCTCTTCAGAAAGTGGCTAAAATAGGCATGTTTACCATTAATGAGAGACACGACCTAAAACAGATGGGATCAAGATGAACGGGAAACCTTAGCATGTCACCTTGCAGCATAAGGAAAAATGATTTTCTAAACTTTAGCTATTCGCTGGCATTCTTTAGGTTGCTCGTAAACATTCACATTAATACATTACCTCTTTCTTCACCATATCCGGAAAAACAGCGCAGTGTTCACGGGAGAAAAAAATAGTTTACAGAATTGATGTATATACCAATGACATAGAGTAGTATATAAAAAAAAATAAATAAAATCCCAAGATATTTAGACTTTAATAGCTTTGCTATGAATTGTGCAGAAAATGTGTTGAATTACTAGGCAACTGAAAGAAAGTAGCAATTATCAGATTCGCACCAGTCTTTCTAAATATGACTTCCCCAGTATTACTATTTGTGCTCGGTAATGTAAATACTAGTTCATAAATTAATGTCTAGTCACCTGTCCTTAGTGATTATCTTATATGCATAACATAATTGTGAGTGTAGTCACACCTTTTCTCCGTCAGAGAAAGGTAGGGTAAAATCCCTAACAATCATAACAGTATTGATGAATGAAATCATAACCAGAAAGATGTCTCTGTTCTCAGCAACTGATTGCCTTTCTACTTGGTAAAATTGATTCTGACGAGTGACAAAAATCCTTGAAATTTACTCCGTTATGTTCTAGGCTTGGGGGATTTTTAATGATTTCACTGGAATTGTTATTCATGGACTGAGGTTTCAAAAGTTTATAAAAAGGGAAATATAAGCATGCTAACAAATACCTTTTCTTAATTTGCTATTGAAATTACTTCCGTTTTTTGGTTTCACGTAGCTGTGCCAGTGTGTAACTTTGCTTTGCATCACCAAGGGATTCTTTATTTTTAAGGGTTTCAAATGTCTTGTCAAAATTGTGATTTTTTTTTTCAGCATTGTGTTTTGTGAGATGCTGGTTTTCTTCCTTCTCCTTCTTCTATTTTTTTTTAAAGAAAACAAATTACTCTTTAACCGTTAAGGCTTAACACCTTTAAATTTTCATATGCTTATCTTGAACTTTGCAAAAGTTGATAAACTTTCTGTATAAAATCAGTTGGGCGACTCAAAAGCAACCACCTCCCGCCACTGCTTTCTGAAGTTGAATGTTAAATTGTCAAATTCTCTTCTAATTTTTATTCTCAAGGTGTCGGGAGAAATTGTGAATGGCCAGTCTTCTACTTCACTAATAAATCTGTTGCTTCCTCAGCTAAAGTTTTAACAATCCCTCTATTGTTGTGCATCCATTTTTTATCAAGTAGACTGAGAATAGTTTCAGGAGAATCTTTTTCTTTCTCTCTCTGCCTGTCTCTCCCCTTCTCTCTTTCTCTCTTTAACACAATAAAAACACCCAGGTTTAATAACAGCCCCTTCTGTGAGATTTGTAACAATAGCTGTGTTGGAGTACATACCTTGACAAACATCATCATTTATAAGAGTCTTAGTACCTCTCAGATTTATAATAACTATGAAGATTATTTTTTTTTAAGGGGTACTCTAGTTGGCTTTTTAAAAAAATAATTCCATCAGATTACGATGCTATCCCTCTGTAAACTGGGGTATGGGGTCATTTTTGGAGAATAAGTTTGTATCTTTTAAAAAAGGCATCTTCTCCTAGTTAAAATAGTTATTTGTTCTTCTTTATGAGCTTATGATACATATATATCTCTGTACATGTGCAGGCTGTGTACGTATACATATGCGCACACGTGTACAACATATATATTTTTTTTTTGAATCATGGCAGGTGATCTTTAGAGGCGGGACTGAGTATGGATCATTTGAACGAGGCAACTCAGGGGAAAGAACATTCAGAAATGTCTAACAATGTAAGCGATCCGAAGGGTCCACCAGCCAAAATTGCGCGCTTGGAACAGAATGGGAGCCCATTAGGAAGAGGAAGACTTGGAAGTACAGGAGCTAAAATGCAAGGAGTGCCTTTAAAACACTCTGGACACCTGATGAAAACTAATATTAGAAAAGGTAACACTTTTGTTAATTCTGCATTTGAGAAATATGAATTATAATATTGGGGGGGGGGGGGGGAAGAAGCATACTTTTGCAGACTCTACTTCATTTATATTTCAGGATTAAATCTCCATTCTAAAATACTGTATATTCCCAACTCTGATATAAATCACATTTGGGAAATGTAAGCTTCATGCTTGGGTGGAGCATCTTGCTTTACAGGGTGGAGTCTGATTTTTGTTAAGGTAAAGGCTAGCTGCCCTGATTAAAACAAATTCCTACATTGAAATAGAAGTAATATAATGCATTAATTCTTTGAGGAAGTGTTGGTCTCAGAAACGCAAAAATATGTAAGAGCAAATACCGAACCCCTGAAACAAATTCTCGCCTTTCCTCTTAATGATGGTCCAAGCTTGGAAGGGCAGCACTATTTCCATAACAGTTGCAAGTTGGTTGAAAGGAGAGTGTATAAATCTTTAGGTATCACATTGGAAAAGTCATTTATGATGTCAATCTTCGCAGTTTATTTTCTTAAGTACAATTCATTATTGAACAATGAACAACTTGGGTGTCATATTTTTCAGTGGCTGGTTTGCTGTAATTAGACATTTACACAAGGAAAAGGCACATTTAGAATCACTGATGTTTGTATATAGATGGCTTTTGTTTGCATTAAAAATACTTTCAATGGACAATAATCTATAAATTTTACATACCATAATATAGAAACCTTTTTTACCATGTTCTGCAGGCTTGCTAATTTAAATAAAAAGATGTTGTATGTAATTTGGCATTTGTATTAAAACAGCCTCTACTTTTCTCAGTATAATCAGTATATGTTTGTAATCCAGATTTTTCTTGCATTTGCTAAGCAAAGTGCAAAATCCAACCAAGACTATTAAACGCACAAAGTTAGAAGGCAGAGGAATTTCATTGTGTCTGATGCATAACATTTATCGTACAATCATTTATTTTTTCCTCGGTTTGGCGAAAACAAAGAATATATTGATCCTGAAATGAACAGACACAGCAGTCCGTATTGTTAGATCTTTATCTATTAAAAATGGAAAAACAGCACTTCAGCAAATTCTTTGGCCTCTGCTCATGATTACCCTATTTATTGATTGTTTGCCAAGAATGTATGCATCTTAAGAAAGCCAGGGTAAGAGCATTAAAAATATAATTTATTACGGCTTTTCAAGCAGAGTGCATTAATATTGTACAGTGAAGCAGTGGGGCTATATAAAAAGGACTTTCTGACGCCTGCAAACATATAAGTTCCATAAATTCCTAAATAGGAGATTTCAGCTGTCTCTGGTATTATGTGATATTTGCACAGCAAACTTTAATGCCAGGACAGTTTTAGACAAGGATTCTACAGACTTCACTGCTCCTTATGGCAGACGTGCTGTTTACACAGACTCGTAAACCTTCAGCAAAAGCTCTAACACTGCCTTCAGGTTTAAATCATGCTGTATTTTTAGCAGCGAGCACTGACCAGTGCTCTCCCCTTTAATACTAGAAGGTTATGGAGTTGCTGCACTTGGAGGTCTTGCCAAGCACTAGCAGGAGAGATCAGCCAGCTGAGGTTGTGCTCTCCTGTACAACATTTTTCACATTAACAGAAGGACACTAGTGACAGTTTGCTAAAAGATTTAGTAGCTTGATTTGTAGTCAGATGATACTTGTGTCACAGTACCAGGATCCACCTTTGCTAAGCTACTCTGGACATCAAAATTTGTCCAGGAGCGTCTCCTGTTTTGTTTAAAGTACTACATTTTTCAGAATGTTGTAACTCCTGAGACCGCATACCTCTCAAAAACTGTGCTGACATGCAATGCAGTACCTGTGCATTGCTAGTTTTGTGTCTGATCATAACCTGATTTGTAGGAACTGATAAGGAGAAAGACAAATCTGTCTTGGCTGTTTTTGAGTGTATATGCACTGTTTGCTAAAATGAAGCTTTGTTTACATTTCATCTTCAGGTATTAGCAGTGAAACCACTTAAGAATTTTGAGCTCTTTCTTTCAGTCAGATGGTAGCAGGTGAAACATCAATTGTAAGAGTGTGAAAGGAAGGGGGGGAGAAACAGCCAAAACCTTTCTGCAGATGAAGTGTGTGTGTGTGTGTGTGTTGGAAAGCTCTCCACAGCTTAATTAAAACCAATGAAGAAATCACCAGTTTGCACGTACTGCTCTTGCTTTGGTCTTCTCTCCCTTCCTGACCAGTCTCGCTGAGATATAAAAAAACAAGACACAAACACACACACACACACACACACACACATACACACACACACAAAGGAAAAAAAAAAAAAAAAAAGAAAAAGCTCCTTCCTGCACTACATAAATATTGGCAAGCTTTTAGTCTTGTCTTTCATGCTGAGCCTATTGGGCAAACTGGAGTGAGTTTGTGAGCTTTTCCAAGCGAGCCTGAAGGGGTTTGTTTGCCAGAGATTGACTCTCTGGTGAACAGATGTAGTTTAAATATACAAGCTTAAAAGGTATCTTTTTTACTGTGATTTCTTGCTAGATGTTATGGTACAAGTCAGCGGACGTGATCTTAAAACATTTCTGTTGTCAACAGTAAATCTTCCTTTTCAGCTGCAAGATGCCTTGTGCACCGGAGCAGGTTAGGAGGCTCTGTCAGTCTAGAGGGCAGTGGTTATAGAGGCATTAACATTGTAGGACTAATTGGAGTTCCTGGGTGCCCTGTTAAAATAACCCTTGTCATCATTTATGCTAAAGATGATACCCCTCTGGCAGGCTGCCATAAGGCGGTTCAGTACATCTGCTTTTAACCCTTTGGCTTTCTGTCGCCGGGAGATCCTAACCTGGGACAGGGCTGGGGCAGAAGGCTGAGGGGTGAGGTGCCTCTGGCAGGCTGGGAGGGGTTCTCTCAGCGTCTGGAAACCCGGCTGCCGGCCGGGATGATTTCCCCAAAAAAGCCTGGGCTGTTCGTTAATTTTCCTGTCTGCTGTCAAAAAGGAATTAAAAGAATAAAATAAAATCCAAAAGGAAGGGAAAGAGGTGGTTTGCTCAGTATTCTGCGCGGCAGAGGGAAGGGTCTGTTGTGAAATGCTACAAAACTAGAAATTAGTAATTAGTTTCAGGCATACCGAAATAGCAGTGAACATCAGGAATGTTGAATGTAAGTGCATGAGGCAACAAAAAGAAAGCCCCGGCTGCAGGTACACTACTCAAAACTGAATTGAAATCACAGTTTGTTTCTTAAAGATGTGAGTGAAAGCAGTGCTCAAGTGCACTCAATGAATGAGGCATGAATTAGTGTTAACTTTTGCCTTGATTCCTTGTGTGCCCTTTTCAGAGCAAATGTATAACATGCGAGGTGATTTGTTGTTGATGCTGAAGGTAATGAAATATTTTTGGCAGAACCGAGAAAGTTTTAATGTTAACGAACAAAATTATGTGGCTGGTACTAAAATGGCATACACTGAAGACATCTGCAGTGTGTATTTAGGTTCTCGTGCTGCCTGCTACTCACAACAAATCAGGCAGGACAGAGAGAATCAACTTCTCTTCAGTCAACCTTGTGATTTCTATAGCAGGTAATTCTTTCATCTGTACCCCATCAAGGAAGGTAAATTTGCATTTCTGCTTTTCATAGAGAGGGGTGTTTTGCAGAACTTTCTCTTTTTCGGGGAGAGCGAAGGGAAAGGACTCAGGGAATATGTTTATCAAATATTTGTGATGATTCCTGATGCCTCGTCTGCCTGTTCATACAGGTTTTATTTACATAATGCTTTGTAGACCCACCTACTCTACTATAACTCCAGTTTAATACGTAAAATTTATTTTTTTTAACAGGAAGTATGCTTCCAGTTTTCTGTGTAGTGGAACATTATGAAAATGCCATTGAGTATGATTCTAAGGAGGAGCATGCAGAATTTGTGCTGGTGAGGAAGGACATGCTTTTCAACCAACTGATTGAAATGGCATTGCTATCACTCGGATATTCTCACAGCTCTGCTGCCCAAGCAAAAGGTAAATAATGCTGGGAAATTGTACAATGAATTGTGCTTGTTTGGGGGGTCCTGGGGGAGGGGCAGGATTTCTTTCAGGAATGAGATGCGGATTTCACTTCTTAAACTTCTTTCAAATTCTGTCTCTGTTGCTTTTTTTTTCCTTAGTGTATTTTTGTTAGCGCATGTTTTGTTCATGTGGAATGTTGAGGTAGACACTTTTTTCTTTATTTTATTTTATTTTTTTTTTTAAGAAAAAAAGACTTCAACTGAATCATTAGTATGCTTATTGACCTTAATAATCTGCTCCACTGAGGATCCACAAGGAAGTGTAAAGCATATTTGAGCAGATGGACTGTTGAGAGTCAACTTGCATTTATGACTGAATATCCAGCTCTGTTTCTTTTATTTTGTTCCCGATGCTTTTAGAGACTGCAAAGTATTTTTTTTAACTCAGTCCTTGCATTACAAAATCCTTTATAATTTGTTAAGAAGGGTAACTACTATATTACATCCTATTGAATTAATCATAACTTGAGGAAAATATGCTTCTATGTGTATTAAAAAATCTCTATTATAATGCATTTGTATAATTTCACAATACATATAAAGAATGCCCTTGGTGATGTGTGAGTAGGTGTTGCTTTTTTGTTTGTTTGTCTGTTTTTTTCCTTTTTTTTTTTTTTTTTGGGGGGGGGGTAGGGGGACTGTCGTTTTATCATGTCAGATTTAAGAAGCTAGAAACAAAAGTGCCAATCTTGTTAAAATTGGTCATTTTTTTTTTGCCCCTAGGAATTAGCAGGTACATTACTTTTTTGGTTTTGTCCTCCTTGCCCTCCCTCCTCTTCCAAAAAAAAAAAAAATAATAATATATAGATATATATGTACATATCCCACAGGGCTTATCCAGGTTGGGAAGTGGAATCCAGTTCCACTCTCCTATGTGACAGATGCCCCTGATGCTACAGTAGCAGACATGCTGCAAGACGTGTATCATGTGGTCACACTGAAAATCCAGTTACACAGGTAAGTTGCATACCAGTTCTGGGAAGTGAACTGTTATTTGTCAGCTCTCATGGTTAATATTGCTTGTATTTAATTCCCGCTGTGCTGTGTGCTCAAAGTACAAAGGCTTATCTAAATTCCTTTTTAGTTACCCTAATTCTTCTTTAACTTACAGCATACTATTGCAGAAAACTTTTATAGCTCTGATACATAGATTTTCTTTGGATATCTCATTAAAACTATATTGCATTTTAGTCAATTAAATGATGCATTACAAGAAGGCATTTTACATAAAGTTTACTTAAGAGAAAAATATTTTTGCATATCATGAACAGTACCATCTGTGTGCATTTTGTAAAAGAATGACTTGCTCACACTTATTGTTGCTGTCTAGGTTCTTACATTTCACGGTAACAAAAAAGAAAAAAAATGGTTAATATATTAATGCTTTTCATGATCAGTCGTGAGAAAGCATTACACCTTAAATTGTTTTACCAAGCGCATCAGAGCAGGAAGGTAGAAGTAACATGAAAAAATAGTCGCCACATGCAGCTGATGTATAATTCATGCATCAATACAGCAGATGTGTTGTATAAAGTAATTAACTAATCGGAACAATCAGGAGACCGAGAGCAATCTCCAGATGCATCTGCTTGATGCGCAAAATGAAATCTGTCTGTCTTAAAGGAATGTTCTGCAGCAGGATGCAATCTTGTAATAATCCCTTTTCTAATCTGTGTTTCAAATAGTTGCCCTAAACTAGAAGACTTGCCTCCTGAACAATGGTCTCACACAACAGTAAGAAATGCTCTGAAGGACTTACTGAAGGATATGAACCAGAGTTCATTGGCCAAGGAATGTCCCCTTTCACAGGTACTTAGCATAAAATGTAATAAATAATAAAGCACTACAGGCAACACTGATGTGAGATTTGAGATTTCTACAGACTGCAGCAAGTAGTATCCGTGGAGTGAATCTGCCAAAAATGTAAATTCATTTGACCACTTCATGATCTTTATAAATATGCCTGATTCATTTTGAACGTAGTCTTACAACGTTTCCCATGGGGAGTTGTGAAAGGTTGTTTACACCACACTAAAATTGTCTCACAGCAAACTGGATTTTAACTGGTTTTTGTCTTCAGTCTTTGAACTGCTTTGATGTAACTACTTTTTTCAAGCACATGTGTTCAAGATGTTAAAAGGCTCTCTACTTACTGCTGTCAAAAGTACTATTGAATCTGAATGCTTGTTAGATAACCTGCAGTAGTTTTAAATGCTAATTCATAAAATGAGACAGTCCTTGGCATGCTATATGAGAGGGGAATAAAGAATAAAGCTCTTTGGATGATGTGTTGTTGTTGCAAACAACCAAAGGAAAATCAGCCATTTATTAGTTCTAATCAAAATATACCTAAACAAAAATGAAGTCTCAATTTATGCATTGCTAAATATTGAATTGATGCCTTCCTGAAGCCTTAGTCGTATTGTTCTTTTTTTGTCATTCCTTTTTCGAATTACTGGGAGGGAGCAACTTATTTTTCTATGCAGTATGGAGTCCGCCGGTGTTCTGGTGGGAACTTCATATATATTGTTACGTTTTAGATTTTAAATTGTATTTTGCTGTGGCACAGTGGAGACAGAAATTCAGTGTACAAATAAATGATGCTAATTGTGATAGGGAGAAGAAAAAGGAAGTTAAGGAAGTTGAGATATTTTTATAGGAATTTTATTTCTCTTGCTCAGAATATTGGAGTTTTTGTCTCTGAAAGACATCATTTAATCTATAGAGAACTACTTGCTTGCTCTCTCTCTCTCTCTCTGTCTTTCCAGTGGATATATTAGCAGTCTGTTTTCCCATCACTTTTTTTCCCCTATGGTTAGATTGTTTTCAGTGATGTGGCTTCAATATAGGAAGTTTTGAAGTGGAAATAATCAAAATTATCTTCACTGGTTGCAAACCATTCTAGTAATACGTCTGCAAAGTTATCTTGTGCATACCTACTATAAAGGCATGTGAGCTTTTGCACTGCTGGCTTGTGGAGGCTGCGGATAATTTGGGACTATTCTCCATTTTAGTCCAACAGTGCTAGTTTTTACTTGATAGTGATGGAAAGCCAGTAAATTGTATAAAGATGGAACATTTCATTTATAATTGGGATTAGTGTTTCACATAGCAACTTGTGTATATACGTAGATGATGAAGTGGCAAAGCAGGAAAACAGTTTTTGAAAGAAATACTTCATTGTATTCATTCTCCATAGTACTGGAGAAATTTCAGCAATTACTGTTTTTAAAAGATTTTTTTAAAAACAGTACTGAATTTTTACATCATAATTTTAATGGACAAAAATCTTGCCTAATGTCAGTCCTCAAAAACAGCTCCTGAGATTACCAAAACCCCAGATTACAGAACTCTGATTTGAGGCTGTTTGTTTGCTGTTTTTGCTGTTTTTCACTTTTTTTTTTTTTTTAATATAAAAGAATATATTTAAAACCATGAGATATTTTTTTTTTCTGTTGTTTAAAGCATGCTAAGTACTTTTGTCATCTGTTTATCTTCACTGGTGCTGCAGTGGTCAGGTTGCTTGGGAATTTAAATAGCTTCTGCTTTTCTTTTTGTAGTCAGTTTCTTTAAAGACCATATCACATTAAGATTAAAATGTGTTTATTTAATCTTAACTTTTGGAAGAAGAAGTGGTTGGTCAAGATCCCATCGGTTGGTCTAAATCTTTCAGCTTTCCTCCATGAGCAAGAGGAAAGACATGTTGGTCTGATAGTGCCTTTTCAAGTGACTCAATTGATATGAATGTTTCCCATATTTGCAGAAATAATAACTAATTGTATATTGCTCCTGTGCAAAGGAGACTGATTTAAAGTGTCTGTGTTTTGTTAAATATATTCAAGTTCGTGAATTGCCCACAATACTGTGCTGCCGTAACAGAGGTGAGAAGTAAGAGCAAAGCAGAAGGTAGAGGGCAATTTTTCCTTAGAGCGTTTGTCAGAATGCCAGCATTACACCCTTGTGAGAGAGGAGCAGTGGTCTCTCCTCTTATGTACTTCCATGGGCATAGGTAATGCCATATGAAGCGCTTCATCGCAAATGCGACTAATGCAGTGACACCGTACCATAACTTATTAACACTGTTATGGATATAATTTATTAACCACAGAAAAATGACTCAAAGTGGAAACAAGATTAGTTATCGTTTTCTGTCACTGTCATTAGCAGTATTCTGTTTTGTGTAGGTATGGAGGATTTGTTAGAGAATATGTAAGCTGCTGTGCTCAATGCGCGGCATCTCCAAAGCCTAATTTAAGCATGGAAGACTCAGAGTCATCATCTTCACTTAGAATTTACTTTTTTTTTTTTTTTCTTATTTATCTTGCATTTTGTATACTAGGAAATTGCTCTTATTTGTGTAGAACACTGATATTCTGTGAACTGCAAAAATACCAAGCGCGCTATTTCTCTTGTGCAAGCATATTTAATGGCTTGAAAATATATCAGCAAAGAAACTTTGAGATACAGTTTGCATTAGAGCATTAGAGTCTAGAAAACTCAACAGCATCTTCTACTTTAGGGAGTTTTCTTTTTTTTTTTTCTTTTTTTTTTTTTTCTTTTTTTCCTCCTTTTTTTGGCCATTTTCTTTCTCGTTTAAACTAAAACTTTAGGGAGTAAGGATATGAACTCTACACGCGTTCCTCAGTAAAATACGACTACAACTCTTACTCCTGTTAGGAGAGTTGAATACATGGGCTCTTTTGAAGTTACTGCAGCTGTCTCTCTCTGAGACTGCTGTGGCTACCTTCCGACAACCAGGTTTACCACTTATTAGAGGAACCCATGTCACAGGGACATGAATTGGAGTCCTTGGGACAGATTGGAGCAAAAACACAGCTCTCAATTGCCGTAGAGTTGAGAGTATAGGTATCAAGATTTATTCTCAATTTCTTTATTAATAAGGCAAGGTAAAATGGTGCTACAAATTTTGCATGGAAAAGCCAAACCTTTTCTGATTTATGCTCTGAAGTGTATTTTCATGCTTTTCCTTGGGTTTGCAGATTTTATTGCTAGAGACTAGCAGCATATGCAGGTGCTGGGTGAAAGACTTCTTGTGTTTGATACGCACGGCTCACTTCATTTCTGCTTCCTCTCCAGATCTCTTTTGATGGGGAAGGCAACTTAGAATTTAATCTAGGGCTCAATTCTGGGCCATCTTGTGCATTCCATTAAACTGGTACATCTAGCAAGTGGCTTAGATCTCATTTCTCTCCTGGTTTGGTTCTTCAGTCTCCAAAGGGTTGTAAAGAAATTGTTCTACCATCAATTCTTATTTCTAAACCCTTACGCTGAAGCTCTGCTCTACCTCAGTCCACTGGGAGCTGCTCCAAAGTGATCAGCCAAGCAGGCCTGTTGCATTTATTTATTTAATGTTAATCATACCATCTCTCTGCTCAGCATTAGTTCTAACATTTCATACTTCATTTTCACAGTTTTGCTGTGTTTTGAGTTTTAGTGCTCAAGTTTCTTATTACTTCTACAGTGAAAATAACTGAAATACCTATGATCATATCTATGCTGTTATTAATAAGGAGGTTTTTTTGTTTCATTTTCTCTTTTGAATTAGAAAGGCTGGAAGTTCATTTGATTCTGGAACAATCGCACTGTTGGTGTGCTTTTGAACTTTTAGATGTACCCCTTGAGTTCCTGTTATCTTTTCTATGAGAGGGAGATAATAGGTCACCTACCAGACTAAGAGATTGTAGAGATTAATTAGTTTCTGGGCACAGCTTTGAAAATATGGCAATGATCAAATGACATTGACTTTCTAACTAGTATTATCTCCCTTGAATTTCTTCTACAAAAAGATTTTCTGAATCATTGCTGTTTGTATTCACAAACAGGTTTGGGTTTTTCACTTTAGTGTTTTTATTTGTTCGTGTATTGAACTGCTGTAACAGCGCTTGTGAAAGCAAGGAATACTTTCCCGTTCCCCACAGTATCCTGAAACATGAAGGTGGTCTTTTTATTTATTTATTTATGGTCTTTTTCTTTATTTATTTATTTTCCTTCCTTTTTGCTCATCCTTTGAAACTGAGGTTGTCCTAGCCTAACTCTCAGGACAACCAATAGCCAGTGCATTATAGATGAGAAATTCCAGGCCTGATGTATAGTAGAATGTGGGAAAGGAATTTGCAGGTGTCTCTGCGCTGTTTCACACGTCCCTGGATTAGAGATAATGAAGAAACAAGCGGTAGAAGTAAAAACATGAGCAAGGTCAAGATAAAGAAAACTGGCTACAGTGTTAAAGATGAGCTTTGGGGCAGTGGCCAATTGCTGGCTGGCTCGAGGTGCGTGTCTGAGGGTCTCTAACAAATTGTATGACAGATTTGGGCACGTGGACGGTGTGTGGGGCTATGGGGAAATGTAGTAGTGAAAAAGGGCAAAGAAGGCCTTCTGTTCAAGAGCCATCAGGAGTCTGTGTTGTATGTCCCTTTAGTAGAATCTCATGGTTGCATCTTTTCAATGTATTTTGTAGAAGACGTGAAGTATTTCCATTGAATATATCCAAAGTCTGTGGTACTTAAGGACACAGCAGTTAATATGCATTCTATTACTATTTACATTTATTTTGAAGGTCTTTGTTTGCTGTCCCTGTCCCTCTCTCTCCCCTTCCCAGAATATCTTTTACATAATTCTGCAGTTGATGACTGGGGACAGATACACACTTGCAGTCCGTAAAATGTGTGCACCCACCAAACAAGTGCTGGTATGATACTGAAGTCTGAATGGCTCTGCACTTGTGATAAATATAGATGTCTTGACTGCATTTTGATCAAACTCCTGGTGCTGTAGTGAATGATTTTCTGCATATGACATGGGCACAATATATATCACATACTTTGTTCTTTGTTCAAATTTCCTACCCTTAATTTGCATGCTGTTTTATGCAGTTTTTATATGATCTGGCAGAGATGCCAGGAAGAAAGCTTGCTTGGAACATAAGTGTTTCTCAGTTTACCTGATCTGAGTGTACCTGGCCATCATAGCAAACAAGCAGCATAATAGCAATATAGAAATCCTCTCACATTTCCTGGCTGCTGTTCTGACAACCTGCATTCCCACCCCCATCACGACCAAAAAAAAAAAGTTGCAATTGCTAAAATTAAAATTTCCAGACCTATAAATAACCAAGGAATGAGCTATTAAGAGTTGCCAAAATCCATGCTTTTATGAGCATTTCTGAATTCTTTCTTTGCAAAACCGAAAGGTTGTTTTCTGCCCTCCCCTTTTAATTTTACTTGCCTAGACCTGAGACCAAGTTGTTGGGTTTCTTTTGCTGCTTGTGCTTCCCTTCTCTTTCCTCTCTTCCTCCCCTCTCCCCCTCCCACTCTCCCTTTCTCCCCCTAATTAATAAACTCAGTAAGGAATGCAGCTCCGTTTTCTACTTTAGATGTTACTGTACTTTAGGTTTTGAAGATGTCATTAATTATTTCAGGGAAGTAAGTCCTTGAGGGCCCTGGGCCCTGTCTTGGCAGGCAGGTCCCTTCCAACCCACCCCTAGTTGCTCAAGAGTATTCCCTCTGATGTCTCTTCAAGCTGACAAGGTATCAGGATTCTTAAAACATTTACAATTGCCTATTAAAATTTGTGCCCGTGATTTTTAGTCACCCAAGTAAGACGGGCATTTGGAGTGAAGTACTGAGGCTATTGCTGAAGGGATGGGAAAGATGAAATAATAACATTGGGACAGACGGGCTCCGATCCCAGAGCTGGCCTTGCATGGGGCTGCTGGAGCCTCTGTTTCAGCTCCTCTGCAAGACCCAGTTGCAAGACTCGGTGTGGTGCTGGAAGCCCCTGAGCACTCAAGGTGAACCTTAGAGGTACACTGTATTTAAGGTGATCTCAGGATACTCAACTCTTGTGTGTAACCTTAAAATTATTTTATCTTCTATCTGATACCCTTCATGTGCTGCTGGTTGACCTCACTAGCGTTGTATTTCTTTTGAGGACAGTGAGTTCAAAATTCAAATCGCTTAATCTTTTGATCATTGATTTATGTTCTTTAGATGCATATAAACACTCTCAATGTTAGAGTTATATCAATCTCAAACTGGTTTCTCTGGGCAGTAGCTACTATAGGAGAAAAGATGTAGATTATTTTTTTTTTCCTGCCTCTTCATTAGGTAAAATTATGAGGATGTCCCTTTCCACACCAATTATGGGGCCTGGACTTACTATGTAGGGAAGGAGGCAAGAAGGAAAGGGAGCATACCTTGTTTCTCAAATAAGTGCAGTTTATGGCTTCAGAAGACTCTGTAAAGTGTCAACAAATCCATAAGTATCTGTCTGTGCTGTCATGAGGTTGCATGCTTCTGAAAAAGAGAAGTCCAATAGTGGGATGGTGCTAGTGTTGATTTCTTCTTTTTTATTTATTTATTTATTTATTTATTTATTTATTTATTTATTTTCCCCCCTCCATCCCCTTAATTCAGCTGTATGGAGGAATAAGTAGTTGTTTTCTGCGAAGTTTTCATGTGAACAAAGTACAAAATTCATGTTCTTTTAGGGGAATAACATTTTTGTGACTGTCCTCCCCACTTCGTGTGTTAACCACTTGGTATTGTGTCTCAGCAATTTTGAGAACTGTGTCATGTGAGGGATTATCTGCATCATATGACCTTTCAGTTTTAGGGAAGTGACAGAATAAAAAAGGAACAAAACGCATTTTCTTCTGATGCATTTTTCTTCTAAAATGTGTATATGTTGTAGAACTGAACCCTACTCAGCTTCTGTTTTCACTGCCTCAGTGGTCCTGAGAATGGTATATAGAATAACTTGCATTTTAAATACTTGTTATAATGTTCTTCTTTTTTATTTTTCCATATATATAAAAACATGTTTGTTGTTGTTTTTTCCCTTTTTACAGCTAGCTGGTAAAGAGTCAGCCAAGTAATGCAGTGCTACAAAATTTTGTATTCATTCATTCATACTTCTTCATGCAGTTATAGCTGAGTGTGAACCCTGTTTTTTTCTGTAACTTTATTAGAGGGTTAACAAGCCACTCCTCCACTGTTCTTTAAAGCAAGATTGCAAATAAGTCTTTTTCTTCTTCTTATTGGCAAATTGTTGGCTGCAGAGTACTGCACAAGTATAAACAACATGAGAGATCCTTTAACATAACATGAGAGAGCCTTTAGTCGCTTTGCTCCCTAGCTTTGGAGCTCATTGCCAATTGAAGTAAGGAAAGCTCTGGCTGTTGGGACTTTTAAATCTAGACTTAAAAGTTATTTGTTCTGTTTAGCATTTTTAAAATGATTCTATTAGGAATTGTATGTGCTTCAGTTTTAATTTTAACTCATAATGATTGTAAAGCACCCTGGGATGCTTGTATGAAGGGCGCTACAGAAATCCAAGATTGTATTGTACTGTGTTGTAATGTATTGTATTATTACATGGTGCTGGAGTTGGACCACGGACAATTCATATAGAAAGCATTTGAATACTTAGCTAAAGATAAGGAGAGTATGCATGGGGGGGGGGGGGTACTGTCTCTTCTTGCTTCTTTTCCCCCTTTTCTCTGTCAGTTATTTTATTAAACTAAATTAACATGGCAGCTATTCCCTAAGAAATGCCAGTATAATTTACTGCTGCAAAGGGGCTCAAAATGTAAACCAGATGATAAACTAAAAATAAAAAAGTCCACATTAAGATTTAATTGCACTTCCCTTTCTATATTACGTTCTTATGTAAAATACATTACAAAACAGTACTTTCTTTATCACTTCCTTCACTTTTAACTGAATTTCATTAACAATAAAGAAATATATTGTCTCTGTTTCGGTAATGTCACTTGACAGTTAATCCCTTAACTTGATGTACATGTCTTTAAGATTTTTTTTATTATTTATTTTTTTTAAAAAGAACATGATAGCGCTGACTGGAGCCAAGTATTGCACAACCATGTGATTTGCAAGTTTCCCAGCTCGCAGCTTTGCCAGTGCAGGTCAATTCACACCTGCCACACTTATGCCATTCTGGTCCTCATGTTGCTTTTCCTCAGTGATTGTCAGAGGTAGGGAGAGTCGTGCATGTGGCTCGTTCCTTCCTCCCCCCCTCTCCGCTCCAAATGTGTGGTAAACCTTGTGCATTGGAAGTGTCTGCTCAGGAATTAAATGGAGTTTAATTTCTGTCCATTAGGAAACTGCTATCCACATCGCCAATTAAGCCTTCTATTTAAAGGGCAAGTAGATACGTACGTCTATGTCTTAATCACTGCTGCGATGGGTTTGCGGAGACCTTCCCTGACTGGTTCAGTTATTACTAGCAGTGGTGGGAGGCATGGATATCAGTGTGGTTATAAAACCTACCCGAAAGCTGAGCAAATTCTGTAGGTGCTGTAGCAGTGCTGTCAGCAGATTTAAAGCCGAGGTACATCTGCATCAGGGTAAATGGTGATGTAGGCATAAAGATTTGTCTGGAGAAAATTACTTGAATTTGTAATAATCTTTTACCAGACAAGAATGAAAGGCCCCACTCACTGAGAGGTGGTGCCAAGAGATGAGCACCTCTTACCTTGTCAGACCAGACTCATGCAGTTCTCGGCTCTAATCACAACATAGAAGAGCTATGTTTCTCAAAAAGACCCTGAGCAAAACCTCAAAGCTTGCTCCCTTCCCTCCTCCCCCCTTTTCTTCTTTTTTTTTTTTTTTTTTTTTTTTAATTAATAATTGCGTTCTTTATTTATTTCCGAGAGACACAGTAGGAAAACCTAAGGCAAGGGTGAGTTTTGTCTCCCTTACCTTGGACATGTCTTTAAGAACAACACAAACAGTATCAGATTCCTCTGGTGCCTTGCAGCAGCTATCAGAGGACAGGTTTTTCAGGACATCAACAGCCTCAGACCTGCCTCATTACAAGACATGGAATAAACGAGTCAAAAAGAAAAAGTTCTGTTCCCCAGGGGTGGGAGCACATGAAAGACTTGACTCTCTTCATATATGCACGTCTCTTACATCTCTCTCTTTTTTTTTTCTTTTTTTTTTTGAAGAACTAAGATTTCCTACACTGAGAGTTGCAGTTGTTTCATAAGCTTGTGAAGAACAATTACCTAAATTACCTGTGTGCTGGGTGAGGGGGAAACTGTCCTAAAGCATAAACTATTCCTGGCTTTGCCACCTTTTCAAAGGATTTGTTAAGTTTTAGCAAAATGTCATAGAGAAGGATGGATTTTGTGATGATAAAAAAACAGAGATATATGTGAAGGACATCAGTGTCTATATCCTTTCTAGAGATGAAGAAGAGAGTTCATCTCTTTGAAATTTACCTAGCATCTGTATTTAAGTCAGTATATCTACATTCTCCCAGAATTGTGGGATTTTGTATGTATTACAATACAATCTCCCTAAAATATGCTTGCCCGCTAGTATATCCCCAAGCCTTTAAAGCTGTGTGCACTGTTCTACACATTTTGTAAGGAATAGCTTTGTGTGCAAAACCTTATCTAGCTACATTTTAATCTGAGTGGTAACTAAGATAATTTTTGAACGGGTAGAACCTCAAAGTGCACATGCCTATTCCACATAGAAACTAGCTAGAACATTTGTCTTCCAAGATCGTTGAGTTTTGCATCTTTTTACGAACTCTTCAGAACATCTAGACTTTTCACAAACTCTTAACAATGAAAGGCAGCAATGCAGAAGAAACTAGTATCTTGTCTAACACAGCTGCTTAAAATGTCACTTGCATATAATTTTATTTAGCAGAAGTAAAGAATCCTTAGCAAATTTCATTCTATAACTCCTTTTTCTCCTGATAATTCTTTACATATTTTCCACGGACAAAGAAGCTTGTTCATGTGCTTTTTTTTTGCAGGGTAAATATCCTCATAGAATTGGGGTCTATACGATTAAGAATAATCAGAAGTACAGGTGGCTCATAAAGAGGTATGAGGCCTGAAACAATAAATCTGACACTTAACCATTTAAACAAAGGATAGGCAGGGAATGTGACATTTGTCACTAGAGGGGTATTTAAGCAAGCAATCAGAGACATAAGAGATGCACTGACTAGGAGCTGAAATCAATGAAGTTCAAACTAAAAGCTAGTCATTTTTTTTTTTTTTTTTTTTATAAAGTACTTAGCTAGTGAAACAGATTACCATGGGATAAGTTGAAAGATCCAGTACAAGAAGTCTTCAGATCAATATTGGATGTTTGCTCTAGCTCAGCCACAGGTAACTTGGCTGAACTCAGAAATTGCTAGATGAACTTCTAGGGTCTGTTTTTATGTAGAGTCCAAATAGATGCTAAAAATTGTCCCTTTTGGCTTTAAAAATCTACAAAATCTTGTGTAGGAAAAGGAAAAGGGATCAAAGAAAGGGCTTATCCTAAACACCAAAAGAAATTCAGCAAGACAACTGTTAGTGCTACTGAGTCTGATGACTTCTTGTCTGGACATTGTGCCTTAGGGCTCAACTTCATGCCAGACATCTGATGCTTTGCCTAGCAGAACAGTGGAATCCGAGAAGAGACTTGCTGAAAATTATGTCCTATTTCCCAGCAAGGAAATCTTCTTTAACATGGTGGGTAATGCTAAACAATTTTGAGCAGCCTTTTACAAAAAACATTGTAGGAAACAACCATTGCAGCTGGTTGAAGGTAGAGAAATTACCCACATCTGTATCAAGAGGATGTGTATGTTTCATTTTTATGGATTTTTTTTGTGTGCCCATTTGATGCATTAATAGATCTAAAATGTTATCTGTCATAAAAAGCATTTGCATTAGGATAGCATTTTGAAACATTTGTATTAGGATTGTCATTTCCAGGTAGGAAACAAGTCAGAAGCTTTCTGACCTTGCTGGAACAGAATTGTTGAAAGTAAAAGCAATCCACTTAAGAGGGAGACTGAAGATCTCACTCCAGTTTTCTACTAGATCAGTCTGTGTGATCTCCAAAACCCCACCTACCCCAACCTTCATTCTTGTACAAGAAATGCTGGTTGGCCTTGACCACAGTGCACTCTGCCACTGCCTAGTATAAGAGCAGCAGCCTGGAGAGGGAGATGGTTGGGGCGGAGGACCCTGTCTTCACGTTACAGGAATGGGGAGGAGGGATGGAGCTTCCCTGGAGAAGCTCAGCTCTGGTCCCAAGGTTGGAGCACAGCTTCTGGGTTTAGTTCATCTGTCAGAAACTCTGCCAGTGTATTCCAAGATGGCTTCGTGATAGCCACCAAAGTGGGAGCAACAGGGAAAGTCCCTTGAAAATGTGCATTTCTGATTTAAGCTAAAACAGTAGTATAAAGAAACCTAGTTACTTCATAACAGCTTTTTTCAGTCAGATTTCTGACTAAACTGAGTAAGTGCTTGCCTTACCTGTGCAGCTCTCTGGTTTCAGAGCTTTTCCAGCAAAGGCATTGCAGAATCAAAATCTTAAGTTGTAATAAAACACCCCCAAAACTAAAGGACCATTTTCATTCAGTGAAGTAAACTGCAAATTAACTTACTAAATTTTGATTATTTAGCATTTTATATTTTATCCAGATTGAGTTTGGGAAAGGCTTAGCCAGAAATATTTTTGCTACTAAGTACCTATGATTTACAAACAGAGAGCAATAAAGATCAGAATGATTATAAAGATTCATGTAGTGCATCTGACAGTGAAGACAAAAATGTCCTATGTCTCCTATCTTTCAAAGGTTGGTGTTGTGATGACTTTTTTTTTTTTTTTTTCAAGTCTAGGCCACTATGCCGTACAGATTGTAAAGCATTTATAAAGTACTTCAGATCTGAATTAACATTTTTCACCTATTTTTCTTGCTCTTTAAACTTTTAACCTTTGTAGTATCCTGGAAATCAGCTTTTTGTTTGAGCTTTATTTATATCCGTCAGTGGGATATACTCAGAAAGTAATGGGAGGATGCTGTTTGATCGTGCAGCAACTGGGAATTTACATTACCAAACTGTGAAGTGCAAGGATCAGTTTCTTCAGATGATTAATCCTCGTTTCTGATTTTCAGGTCTTCTTGTGTAGGGTTATATATGACTTATTGAGGTTCCTTTTGTTTTATAATCTTCCCTTGTTATGTTCAATGTAGCTCAATGATTGCATTAATACGTACATTTAGAATTCTTAGAGATGACATAA
Organism: Aythya ferina; assembly: GCF_964211825.1. Lineage (NCBI taxonomy): Eukaryota > Metazoa > Chordata > Aves > Anseriformes > Anatidae > Aythya > Aythya ferina. Next base: position 38,498,339 of record NC_140297.1, on the reverse strand, counting down.
GGTAGAAAAGGAAGAGAAGATAATTTAGGCTATGCAAGGACAGGAGAAAGGACAAACTAAGTGCTTGTGTATTGGAAGAAATACTTCTGTCGTCATTTGAAATCAGCCTTTAGGCAGTTTTAACTTATATGACCAGCATTTGCCGTGCAGATCCTTAGTTCTTCTGACCCTGGCAGAAGTATAGAGGTCAGATAGCCAACCAAGTGCAGTGCCAAAGGCACAAACAAAAGTTTTTTTTCTTCTCTGTCCATCTGTGTTTTTTTTTTTTTTTTCCTTATTCTACATGTTTATAGGGCATGCATCAACAAAATCCATTGTGTTGCTTGTTATAGTTCAAGGTAAAAATAAAATAAAAAAATTATTTCTTCATATGCAATTTCATGATTCCTTGTCAAAAAAAAAAAAAAAAAAAAAAAAAGAAAGCTAGTGGCTGGGTATATCAGAGCTATAGGTCTGGTTTTACTTGAAGTGGCAAGTGATAGTTCTCAGCTATACCGGAGCACTAGGAGCAATGTTTTGCCCTGGTTGGGTTTTTGCTGTATATGGGCTAACATAGGCTCAGACAAGCTAAAATCTTTGATTTGGGGTAATCTTGTCTTATCCATTTGGGGGTTTGAATGTTCATTCCTATCTGGAAAATGTTAACATAGAGTCTTCTGAGAAAGAAACACTCCTAAGGGTTCAGCTTGCATTAATACTGATGTTTTCCATTTCTATGCAAACAAAAGCCAGTGATAGCGGCTAGGATGGGGGAAACAAAGTTCCTCTGTCCTTTAAGAAAAGATCTCTCCTCCCACCCATATCTTGAAGTTTTGTCCAGCTCTGCAACTTTATCACTATTCAAATTAGATCTAGGAACAAAGGCTCATAGCATTTCTCTTTTTCTTCCTTTTTTTTTTTTTTTTTTTTTTTTTTTTTTTTTTTTTTTAAAAAGGAGTGTTAGGGTTGCAGAATCGGGATGTGCTGCCCTGCTGGTGTAAAGTGGAGGATTTATGGAAGAGAAAATAGAATAGAGCCTTAAAAGTTTGCCTTTAAAAAATGGAGCCACTAGTTTGACAGATTGTTCAGTAAATGTTCATTTTATTGAGAATTATAAAAAAGGTGCTTAACGCCTCTCTGCCATTAATATAATACATTAAAAGGTTACTGTCAAGATTAGTGTTTCAGCTCTGAAAATTGACTGTAAGGTTTATGGGCAGCACTGTTCATATTCTGCTTGGAAGACAAGGTACCTTCTACTTATCACTTGACAAAACCATTATGATGTTACAAGGCTTTATGCTGAAAAACTTGATAAATAGTAAAACATAAATAAAATCTCATTTGAAAAGCAGGAGAACAGCTCCTGCCTGTCTTATAGCCAGATTTAGCAGATGCGGGTTTGAATGCAAAACAGTTGTGAAAATAGCCAGTGTCAAACTCGTGCAAAATTAAACTTGTGGGGTGTTCTGTTTTCAGTGGCTGTTATTGTTGAAGTGCTCCATTTCAAAAGCATGCATTCCTTCCTACAGGAAAAAAAAAAAAAAATCAGATTCCTTAGTTGAAATTAATTAGCATTCAGAAACCAGATAGCATGTTTTTGGGTATTCATGAGATCTCTGTTTGAAAAAATGTTTTTAACTTGTAGAAATGTGTTGCAACACACAGATGGGAAGAAAAAGAAAAAAAAAATCTCTTTAGCAAGCACTGTGTGTAAAAGGAATATTACATTTTGCACGCTCCTGATTACCCTGTGTAAACAGTTTTTGACATCTGTCTTTATAGTTTTCGAGGAGAGGAAGACTTTGTTAAAAGAACCATTTTTATACAGCAGTCACCATTTCAGTCTTGCTTTACCTGTATTATGAAAGCAGATGGTCTGCATGTCTTTTGAATATTTATAACTATCAAAAACAATCTCTTGCTATTCACCCTTAGGCTTATGAGATGTCAGGACTGTTCTGGTTGAAAAAAAATCATCTTGGGTGTTTACAGAAAGAGGATTACATTAAGCTGAAATGACTATACATTTTCCAGTTTAATATTTGTCCATCAGCTGTTTAATCGTATTTAGATAATTGTGTAAATAAGTTGTTGCAGCCCTTGCCCCTTCCACTGAGCAGGCTTGAAGCTTTAAACACCGATGAATGAGTTGCAGAAACGCTTGGATTTTTTTTTTCCCTCCTCATAGTTAAACATCCTGGAAGGCCTAAATAAGTTTGGGTTACAATGCTGCTTTTGAGGGGAATGCTTCATTTGCACAGGAATCCCCAATATCTAATTCAGCCGTGGTGTTTTAGGAAGCTGCTGTGCCTGTTCCTCTCTGCTAAGTCAGTTACCACATATTTGTTTTGTGTAAATACTGCAGCCCAACTACCCCTTCATGAGGCATGAAAACAACCTCATTCTGCCCATATAAAAATAATTTTAAGGTTATTTAGGGGGAAGTTTTGGGACTGTGGGGGTTAAAAGCTTTTTTGACTGGAAGCTGAGCAATCACTGATAACAGATTTTGCTGTGGTTGGTTGATTTGGCAGAAAAGCATGAACAGTTTTGGTTTAGATGATTGAATTAACCTGATTAACATTGTTTTTGTTGTTTTGCAAAAAGGACAACAGTATACTTTTAGCAATGATTGAACAATGCTTCACCTGGTCTGAGAGCAGTACTAGAGGAAATGACTCACAAATGCTTCCCTGGTAGCACCTGTGCTGGTGGCTGAAGCAACTGGCCAGCATGAAAGGCATGGGCCCTTGCCTTGGCTTGCAGGACACACCTTGCATTAGTTTCTGACACAACATGAAAAGTGTCTGATGCTGCTGTTTTATCAGTTTTTACTTGATGGGCGTATGAAAGCAATTCTGGCTGAGATTTAAGGTCTTTCCCCAGAGAGTTCCCCAACTTATTTGAGAAATTACGGTGCCTAGTTTTCAATTCTCTGATATTTAATATCCCCAAGAGAATGGGATTTGGTTCAAGCTACATGGAATGAACCTCAGCTGAACTTCACAGTGAATTCTACCCCTACCTCCACACAGTTGTTGGATGCCTAATTATAATTAACTTATTTGGCTAAAAAAAGAGCACTTGGGCTGCAGCAGATGGTATCATTCCAGAATAGTGGGATTTCTGTGAAGGTGGCACCATTTCAGACTAGATCTTCTGATTCTCGGAGCAGGACTGTAAGCGCCGTGTCTGGGGGGAGCGATGGAGGGAGGCGAGAGAGGGAAATTTGTGATCTTGAAGTCTTGCAACTTGCTTTCAAGGGTAAACTTCTAGGAGATGTGTTAAGACTGTGGATCTGTGACCAGTTTTTGCATTCTATCAATTTTCTTGGCGACGTGTGAAAAAGAAATGAAATTATGAGTGATGAATGTGATGCATTTGAATACGCCTGATATTTGTGTGATGCATTTATATTCGTCATCCTTGTACATGGAAAGTATCTTCCTCTGTGGCTCACAGATAAGCAATACCTATGTACAGTAGTACCAGAGTATGCTTCAAATACAATCATTCCCACTTTGATTACTGATAAGCCTAAAGCCAGACATTGGGAGCTCCTCACATGTAGTGACCAGGGAAATAAGAAAAACTTGTTAAACAATGTACCTCTAGTCTAGAGTGTAAATCTCTGAAGACCATTAACTTGGAGGGTTTTATATTCAGTTTTAGTCCCTAAACATAGTGGGCATCTGTATAGATAGACTATCACTAAAACGTATAAGAATTACACAGCAACAAGAATTCTATAGGAATTTCTATAGCAAAGTGCATCTCTCTGCACTGATGTGACTGAAGATTTGATGGCAAGATAATATATAAGGAATAGAAACAATGAAATGCAATGTTGTCAAGTTATTTTCTGAGTTAACAAGGTAGTAATATTTTATCTGGCTTGTAAAATTTTGCCTTCAGTGAATTAGTAAATAAATCATTGATTCTTCCTGATGAGGATTTTTAGTGTATGTAATATCGCTTGAAAGTTTGCATGAGTGTTCTCAAAGAAAAAGCAGGATAATTTTCATTTTAAAATGTGTAGGTAATGTCTATGATATTTTTTATCTACTTTGAAGATTTAGAATAAAATCCCACTATTCAGCCATCAGAGTATCAGATTCACATTGTGTCAAAGAAGCTGAAATTCCTAGCACTGTTATTTAAACCGACTAGTCCCCTATTTGGTTGTAAAACAAATTAACTGCATTATATTTGTTTCTGAAGAAGCAGGGGATATCACAAACTGCCATGTCATTGGCATATCTTCGTAAAATGACATGGAGGGGTGGAATAGGAAATCTTAGACAATCATATTCATCGGTAATAGGTAATTTATTAAAATTATTATCCATCTACATGTTTTCGTGCTTAATAAAGTTACTTGAGCAGGAGAAGACATCTGAGATAGACAAAATAAAATAAAGGAAAAACATCATGAAGTCTAAACGCCATCCACAAAATACATGCAGATATGGGAAAGTGGCCTATTAAAGTTGCAGTTCCCCATTTTGTACATACAGATCTGCAAGTTTTGCATATACTATACATTCATATAATTGTCAGTTCAGGTCTACAGAAGCTTTTTTTAATCACACAATTTATATCATGTGCCCATGTTTTAAGTGGTTTAATCTGTAAAAGAGCTTAAACAATAATTTTATAAGTTGTAGACGTTAATGATACTACTATTATGTTAGAAATTGAAATTGGGTTCAGCTGAGCTTGGTTCAGGTCATTCAGGCTAAAGTTGCAGTAGTCTATTAAGATTTCAATCTCCTTTTATATCACTTGCAAAATGCTTATAGTTAATTTCAGAAGTGCCAGATTAATATCAAGGAATGGTGAGAATTTTGGTGATTCAGAGAAATACTAAAATAGCTACCTGATGGGTAAAGGGTATCTACATTTGGCGTAAGTAGTACCGCCTCACTCCAGCAGTTTTGAGACTCTACAAATAGCGTGTTACTGAGTAATGTTAGAAAACAAATGGTTATAATGAACTTCACTAAGATCAATAATCAAGGTCCTTTGAATCAGAAGCTGAACTAGCCTTATAAGAGAAGACTTAGAGTAATATTTATTGTATTTTTACTCCAAACTGTTTCTTCTAGTGGTTATTGCAATTTTTTTAACAAAGAGTTCATGCTGTACATTGATTTTATGACAGCACAAATATAGCTAAATGTTACATGCTGAATAGCAAAGAAACAAAATAATCAAAGCTTTGTCTTTTTGAATGTCATTGTTTTCTCAATATGTTGGATGATTCCTCTAGATAAGCTAAAAGAATCTACTTTCCTCATAGAAATCTAAAGGGTGGCAAAGTTCAGTCTATTGGAATAACATTTGCTAATTATGTTATTAGTGTATCATAAACCAAATATAATTTTCATGTTGGAACAACACCTCATTTTGAAAGGCTTGGTTTTAATTGATTTTTTTAAAAAGAATGTACTAGAACTGAAAGTTTTAGGCATTGTAAATTCTACTGTTTTAAAATTGGTTAAAACTGAGCAGAAGGTAAATTTCTCACTGTAGCTATTTGATATCTCGAGAACCTTTGAGGAAAAAAAAAATCTCTATCATCCTTTAGTCTATTTTATAGCTAATATTCACTTACAGAATTAGACATGACAATGAGAGTTTCATACGCCTCTTTCTGTGAATCACTTAAAATGCCCTCTTTAGGAAAAGCAAGTCTGGGTTTGATTTAGGTAGTTACGTGTGTATTTTATCCTTCCAGAAATCATTTTGTTTTACCCTACCAATAACACATTCAGATAAACTTTGGTCCTGTGATTTTCCAGCTTCTGCGCTGTATGTAAGTGGTGCAAAGGGAATGGACATGGATTCCTTGGGCATCATTACATACCTGGACTCAGTGTAGCAATTGTATTCCTGTAAACTTGTGTTGGTATGTGAAGGGTCAATCAAATTTAAAAGCAGAAATAGCACAAACAAAAGGCACTTTCATGATTAGCATTTTCCATCCAGAGCCCATCCCATGGCCTGATGTTTCTTGGTCGATAACTTTGTTCTTCCCGTAGTACATCTGCTTTTTTTGCTCTCATTTATAATAAACCTTGGTTTGGTTTTATGCTCAATTAATGAGTTTTTTAAAAGGCTTTGGACAACAGGATCAAAATGCAATATGGTTCTCAAACTCTAAAAATATAATGGTTTCAACAATTGAAATAATTTGTGCTTTGACTTGTACTGCTCTATATTACAGATTATTTTTTTTCTTCTCCCCTTTTCACGCAGAGTATGATTTCTTCCATTGTGAACAGCACTTACTATGCAAATGTCTCAGCAGCAAAATGTCAGGAATTTGGAAGGTGGTATAAACATTTCAAGAAGGCAAAAGATATGATGGGTAAGCAAAAAAAAAAATTAAAAAAAATGCCATGATGGTAGATACATAACATACCATTATGTGTCAAGTTGAGGTCTGTCACAGTCATATAAGAAGCCAGGCCCCTTCATGATAAGTTTAGGATGCTTTTGATGAGTAGATGTAGAAAGTACATATATAGTGAAAGAATTCATTTAAATAAATATTTGCTATTGAAACAGCCAAACTGACTTGGTTTGCCAGAGATGTAAAGCTGTCATTCTGTAAATCTAGAGATCTTCTACAGCCCAGAATAATTGTTTAAAAAACTTGTTCCTGGAACTGTGATGGACTGGTTTCTTTAATGTATGTATTTTTTTCTTGCTCTGGCTGGCTAATGTATATTTAAAGAAAAAGGCTTCTATAACTATCACTGCATTTCAAGAAGAATGCTATAATTTCATGAATTCATATATTTCTTTAACTTTGGGACCCTGATTTTGGTTCATATTAGCAAATAGTTGTTGTGACAATCATTTGCTTGTTGTAGTAATCATGAGTAAAGTAGTGGAGAGAAAAATATATCACTGGGACATATTAATTCTATAATACCTTTTATCTTTCTATGACGTCCCTTTTTAAAACTATTTATTAAAGCTATTAACATAATTTTGAACATTTTATGTCAGAAAATTTCTACATAGTTTTCAGCAGAATGAAGAAATGGTACCTCAGTTTGGACCAAATTTTGGCCTGACTTACCTGTTAGTATTTGGAGAAAAATCATTTATCTACCAAAACAGGTTCCTTGCCTTTTATAGCTTAAGGCTGTAATGAAGACAATGAATCACTTTTGTGATAATTGTTTGAATTACTGTTCCAAATGAACGGCCCACTTAGGTTGATCTCTACTTTCTGCTGGTGGAAATAGGCAGCTTCTCTCCTTCATCTACTTTGTACCTTGTGTGCAACATTGAACTGCTCTAAGGGTTTATAGCCTTCCAAGGACCTGCATGACTGCACTTGATTTGAGGCGGTCCATGTCAGCAGTGCCTGCATGGGGGCTGACCATCCCACAGCACCTCCTTCCAGCCCCATTGTAGCGGCATTCCTGCTGTGGGGCCCATGCATGGGGCAACCCCTGCAGAATTCTCCTTATGTGACCTTCTAAGATAGTTTCATCATCTGTTCATTTGGGGACACAGGAAACGTGTGCATATATTCATGCTTAGGACAACAGGGGAGGGCAGGCTGTGGGTGGGAGTCCAGGTGTTGATTTCTTCTTCCAGTTATTTTTGTGGAGAAAAGGGTGTTTTGTACTGAATACCTGTTAGTGAAGATCATAGCCACTATGAAAAGTACAGATATTGCCTTATCCTTGTTAACTATGATTTACTGTATAAGAAAAAATAGCTACAACACTTTCATGAAGATACTAGCTTTTTGGTTCTTAAATAAAGCATGTTTTCTTAAAGCTATTTCCAGACCAGCATTGCTAAACCTCTAAAACTGAGGTTGTTTAAAATGAAAAAGTGACGTATACTGGTAAAAGTGAGACTCCTTTACATTAAGCTAGAGTTATTTTGTATTGTCTTATCACACATGAGAGAGGAGCTGGAAGAACTCTAGTTTAAAAAACTGTGTTGTTAATTAAAAAGGAGGGTGTGTCAAGGCAGATGAGTTAATATAGGAAAAAAAAAATCAACCATGTTGCAAGTCACTGAAAAAAAAAACATGCGTACATGGTTGCAAGATAAAGCAGCCCATCTGTGTAATTTACATAAATTATACTAGTTCCTAGCAGTCCCATACAATTGATGCTGCATCTAGAAATTAGCAAGCATGGGGAGGTCTACACCACACCCTGCTTGTTACAGATTTCCAGTGGCTAAGAACTGCAGATGTAGTGGCAGGGACCCCACAGGAGAAGCAAAACCAGTCACTGGGGCTTCTCTCTCCAATCTGGGTGAGTTTTCCAGTAACAACCCTCCTTACTCTTTGCACAGATACTCTCACCATTTTACTTGCCACTTCTGGAGCATACAGAGGGATTTCCCATTTTTGCCCCTCTTCTGGTTGTTTGCTGCCATGCCTGAAGCACCCTGCATCCCTCACTGTGGGGATGTCCTCTGTAGCCACATGCTCCTGGTTTGGTTGGCAATTGGTGCATTGCACTTTTGCAAAGCTCTCTAGCAGTGACTCCTTTGCCATATGTGGTTTCCAGCACATTGTTTTGGCTCTGATGTTCTGCTGGTTCCTCCAATGGCTTGGTGACAGTGATGGGCAATTTGTTGTGTTTTTTGTTGTTGGTGTTTGTTTTTGTTTGTTTGTTTAAATATCCACTACACCATTATTTGTAGCTATTTTGAAGGCAAATAACAGCAACAGTGATCTTATGCACTTACAGATCTAGGCTGGAGAATATTGTAAGCTCAACCGTGAATGTTGAGCTAGTTTGTATTTATATATTTTTGTTAGCATGTCTTGCTAGGATCATGAAGTTTGTGGTTTTCAGTCTTATGTTGGCTTTTTCAATGTTTCTTTTCCACCATAGTTGAGATGGATAGCCTTTCTGAACTATCCCAGCAAGGTGCCAACCATGTCAACTTCGGTCAGCAGCCGGTCCCAGGGAACACAGCCGAACAGCCTCCATCCCCTGTTCAGCTTTCTCATGGTAGTCAACCATCAGTTCGGACCCCGCTTCCAAACCTGCACCCTGGACTTGTATCTACTCCCATTAGCCCTCAGCTGGTAAATCAGCAGCTGGTAATGGCCCAGTTGCTGAACCAGCAGTATGCAGTGAACAGACTTCTAGCCCAGCAGTCCTTAAATCAACAGTACTTGAACCACCCTCCTCCTGTCAGTAGATCCATGAACAAGCCGTTGGAGCAGCAGGTCTCAACAAACACAGAGGTGTCTTCCGAAATCTACCAGTGGGTCCGTGATGAACTGAAACGAGCAGGAATCTCACAGGCAGTATTTGCACGCGTGGCTTTTAACCGAACTCAGGTCAGTGTTTTTTTCTTGCTCTTTTAAATCTAGCAGCCTCTTCTCTTTCTCTCTCTCTCTCTCTCTTTTTTTTTCTCTCTCATTAATTAATTTACATATTTAGTAATTATCGCCTTTTAAGTCTCTATCTTCAATTCTGTCTTGTCACTTAGCTCCTGTGAAGGAACCACACTTCTTTGTAGGACCAGTGTCCATGTTGATACAGTACAGAAATCCACGGTGATAGGTTTGTGGAAATACATGTTGTTTTTAGAGATATCTTGGTTCCTCTCCATCTTCCCTGGAAAGGGAATGAATAGCTCTTTGTGATCATTCACAAAGTCACCCAACAGATTGCTGTTGTGTTGTAAAGGTATGCCAGTACTGATCACATGCATGCACTGAACTACCTATTTTCTTTTCCTTATTTGTGTTTATTATTTTCTAGTAAAAGTCTTAACAACATGACTCATTGGAACTTTCTGAAAAGACCTAATTTACAAAAAAAAAAAAAAAAAAAAAAAAAGCTTTATTTTTAGATCTTCTGCTCTTATGTGTTTTTGCAGTTTGTTGCAAAATCAGTAGTTTCTGAGATTGCTGATGTCCACGTCAGAGCATATACTTCGGCTCTTCAATGCAGAAAAAACTAGCCCTAGCAAAGCTGATAAGTAACACTAAAATGTGTTATTTTTTACACCTGTTTTAGAAGCTAACCCTGTTATAATTTATTCTGTTTTATGAATTTAACTTAATGCCATGTTGCATGGAATTTAATCAAGCAGAAGTTATGAAAGAAACGTCAGTATACCCAAAGCAAATAAGATCTCAAAATTTAAAAAGTCTGTTTTAACAGAAAATAAAATAGGATTTCCTTATAAGAAATATACAAGTATTTGCCCATTGTAGAATATAATAAAAATTATAATTCGAGATTCTCTTGTTGATGTTTCGGACTTAGAGAATAAAAAATATTTCATATGCACTTGTACCAGATTTGAATCAGCATGTTATTGGTAATCATTCAGAATTATTATTATTACCTTTATTTTTTACATCCTTCAGTTTTTACAACTGAAAGGAAGTACAGTTATGAGGTGAATTCTCTGTAGAGCTGTGTATGTGTCCTTGTGTCTTTCCTCTTAACAGTAGAGGAGACTTTGAAGATTTGGGTCTTTTATAACATGGGATACATGAACTCACACAGCTTACATAAATTTAGGCAGTGTCAGTTGTTATATTTATAAATAAGTGACATAGAGATTTGTTTAATACAATAAGTAGTATTTTGGGTATTGATACTTTAAAGTATCAAAATACTAATAGTAGTTTCAAGTTACCACAGTTTGCAGCTGCCAAATAATTCAGAAAATAAATCATTTATTATTTACTTATTTCTCAGACTTGTCTAAAAACAATTTTTTTTTCTCTCAGCTTCCTCCCCCTTCCAAAATCATTTGTTCAGTTTTCTCATGCAGTTTTGGTCTTTGGTCTATTGCTTGTTTTTGAACAGTATGTATCTGAAGTACAAGAACAATTCGTTCTGACTGGACATTGAATTTATATGACGTTCTGCATAAACATGCTCTCAAGATGGGATGAAAGCAACAGTAGAGCCAGATTTCTAGTGCAAATACTGATTCCTGATTACTAGACATTTTTGTTACTACCAAAGTTATTAAATATTTTTTTAAAGTACAGTTCTTCCACAGACACTGTAGTTAACCAGCTAGGAAGAATGTGCTATTCAAAGTGACCCAAAACTGGGAAGAAATCAAAAAACAAACGTTGAAAAAAATCCAGAAAATAATATGAAATATATATATTTGTAATATATTTTGGCAATATTCAACCAAATCAACTTGAAAGAACACAGAGTTCTTTGTAGGATATCCCCATATCCTACAAATTGTGTTAGCTAATCAAATTAGTATTTGCATTTAGCTACATAACTATTTGCAGTATTTGTTACTTATTGTGGCCAACGTAGGGCATAGAAAGGAAAAATACTAGGAGCCTAGGCAACATTAGCTTCAGTATGGTGAAGAAATAAGTCAGTATACTTTTCATATACAAGTGAAGCCCCACTGAAATCCAGAGGAGTTTGCTTTTGGCACATTTCACCTTTGCAAAACTGAAAATTGCCATTGTACCCACAGGAACAGCTAACATCCAAGTATAAGTACAGGTATAGTCACCTGTGGTTTTTATATGAAAGCACGAAAATTTGTTTTGCTTGCTGTGCTTCAGAATTTATCACAGCTTATTCAAGGATATATCGCATTTAACTAAAATTAAGGCAGCACTTTAATAACTGTTGCTGTTTAGAAGTTGTTTTCTAATATTGATGAAATATCTTCTGACTTTTTTTTTTTTCTAAAGCAAGTGAAAATGCTTGTTTAAATTTATCTACTCTTTTCCAAGATAAAAAGCTAGCTCAGGCTTACCACTGACATTTTTGAAACTGCTATAAGCATATTTGTGCCGTGTCGAGGGACTATATCATGCCATCAGTTGTTGAAGGCAGATCTCACCGAAATCAGTCAGTAGTTCTGCACTAAAAAAAAATAAAAAATAAATCTGATATTAAGATATGGTCTCAGATGAGGAGAGAGATTTGCTTTCACTGTAAAAGTTACGGAAGGAAGTGAATTGTAAACTCAGAGTAATTTAGCTTAGTGTTTTGGCAATAAAGATGAACTTCAGTTGAATTGGCTGAATATGTTGGTACCTCATTTTATGCATTTCTGCTTTGTAGTATGAATGCAGAATTTGTGGTTTTGTTTGGGGGGGGGGGGGAGAGGGTGCAGAGGGTAAATGAGGGGTGGTTCTACCAGCTTAGATAGTAGTTCATCATTTTGCCATCATTTTCAAGATGTTTTTAATTTTTATCTTGGGGCAAAAGTATTGCCTGGAAATATTTCTGCTTCCGCTTAGCCCAAAGGAAAAAAAAATGATAAAATTACTACTGAGAACTAAATCATTTGGTGTTTTTTGTTGTTGTTTTTTGTTTCTAAATTAATGTCTATTAATAGGACAGAAGAAACCTCAGCCACACCTAAGAAAATTGTAAGGGTGTTCAGTGTTTTTAATCTCTTCTTGGATAATTTCCACCCTACCCATACCTTCAAAATGGTAGTTTCAAAACCGTGCATTTTTCAGGAATGTGCCTTGCAAAGTTTAATCAAAGAGGAGGCCAGAAAGCTATAACTTGCGTGCACCATATGTGCACAATAGCACAATTGTTGTGGGCAGCAGAAGTAGCTTTGGAGGCTGGAACGCCTCTCCTTGCAAGAAATTTCACAGTAGGCCTGCTAGGAAGGCTTCAGTGCACAGTGAGGTCTGAAGTTTTATTTGTCCTTCAGCAGTTGCTATTCCAGCTCACTGGCTGCAAAGAAACAGGCTGAATCCTGTTAGTATCGCTTTGTAATGCACCCTGGAAAAGTTTGTTGAGTCAGGATCTGTGCAAGCAGGTCCAAGTTTCACCTCAATCTTGGCTACCAAATGTGTGTGCCAGTCTCTCAACTTGCTAGAGCAATTTTGGTAAATTGAGCTATACATTTCAAAAATTTCAGTAAATTAAATTTCAGTTGCCATTCAGCTGAATTAATAAATTTAATATCTTTTCCAGCTGCTGTCGGTATACTGGATGGTTCAGCTTTTTCCCAGGCACTTTGCTGGGCAGAAATGGTGTTTGCAGCAAAGCGCAGTGACCCTGCTCCAGCCTGTTCCACAGACTCCCCCAGCAGATAGGCTCAGTCTGCCCCTGCAGTGCTCCTGTTAAACCAGGAGGCTTTTCACGCTGCTTGGTTCTTCTTGAAAGAGCTGGAGAGGAGCATCAGAATTTGTTCCTCTGAACCACCTTCGGAGTCTTAGACAAATAAACAAACTCCTCGCCAATTTCTGCAGTGTTTGTAAATGCAAACATGAGTCAGGAAATTGAAAGCTTTGGTTCCCACCAGCGAGTCTGACATTTGACTTGAAGGCATAACTTAACCTGGTGCATGGCACGGTGACATCTACGTGCTGCGCAAGTGAGGAGGTGTTAGTCATGGTTGTGGTTGGAACTGTAACTCCGAATTGCCTGCCTTTGTTTGTGTACACTTTCAACCATAACATTTGCTGCTTGAGCTCAGGTTCTGCTGTACGGAGGTGACCTCTCATCTCCATCATCGTGAAAGGAGGGGGAGTGCTTTCTGCTGCTTTTGCCATGTCTGACTATTGTAATTCTTCTCTTCCCACAAGTGACAGTTTTACATCTCAAGGTTTTTGAGTACTTCTCAGTATTTCTGCCAGATACCTTTCTCTCCCCCTCCTTTCTCCTTCACCCCCATACTTGTTTAAAATATTAGCTGCCAGGATTTATCGCATTTTGTTAATGTATAATGCCTTCTCTCCTATGTGAAAACTTCTGTGTATTTAGGACTTTGCTCATACTAATTCTGGGCAACTGTTGTTTCAGAGGAGAACACTTGGATGCGATAAATGGTTCCACGTAATTTTAAAACAAAATCCAAGTTTACACCAACCACCTTCTCAGGCACTTTTTTTTTTCTTCCACTTTGTCTTTGGCACACTTTATTTTCCAGTAAAATGAAAAATGAAGATGGATTATTCAAAATTGATAACAGTAATGGACCATCATGTAATGTTTTATTGAATTTGAGTTCTGTAAATTATGTGGTAGAGAGAAATTTGCCTGCTTAAGTATAACAGAAATTGCCACTGTATTCATATAATTCTTCGTACTGTAATTTAAGAAAAAGCACACTATCCATATCACTATTGAATAAAAGGTAAAAAGGTGCTATTACACTATCATGACGGCTCTCCTCTTGCTACTAAGCGACATAGATAAATGTGTCTGCTTATAACTTCCTTGGCAGGGATCCAGGCCTGTGGGTGGAGCTTGCAAATAATCCTCCACCTGGACATGGGGCTTAAGCACCCCACGATGGAGGCAGATAGCATTCGAGGACGTTCTGCATATTTTGGGGAGGTTTGGGTAAATTGCATTTTTCTTCTGGAAGCTTTGAAGTTCTGTGAGGCTGATAAAATCTATTTGAATCAATGATTACATTCAAAGAGGAGACAAACTGGGGGCCAGACAGGCAGCGTTTTTGTTCACTTTGGCAGACACTTTCATTTATCTCCAGTTTTAAAGAATTCATAATTAGCTTTTGAAAGCACTGATAATATTTATTGAACATTTTTGTGCAATTAGTAATGAATTATACTTGTGATGATGTGTAAACTTTCTTTTTTCAATGGATCCTAGTAACATCTTAAGAAAATACATTTCCAGTGTGAAAGAATAAGAGGGAGGATGAGCAAAGGGGACTCTGTGCCTGACAGTTTCTATAATCTCTATACCAAATGGCATGGATCCTCTGTGTGACCTGAGGTATAATATCAGGAAACCACACCAAGACTTGCAGCTTTGCAAGCCAGTTCAGGCCTAGTATAATGAATGGTAAATTACTGTATGTAGGAGGCAAGACTTAAGAGCCAATGTATTCTTTCTAGGATTTTCCCATTTTACTTGTTGTCCAACAGTCTTTAGCTGAATTTTTTTGCTCAAAAAATTGAAGCAGTAGCAACAAATTAATATTTAAAGCCGGCAAACTGTATTGTAAGACTTGCCCTGTACCTGGTACTACACCTTTTTCAGCTGTTATTTGCATCCATATTCTGACCTTTTCATTCAAAGCAAGCACCTCCTCATGCCTTCTCCCCATACTCTCATCTCCCCTCTTCTCTCCACATCTGAGTCCTATGCTGTGCTCCCAGCTCATGCAAAGATTCATGCCAGTGATGGGGAAAAGACAGGGGAATTAATACCTAATGACACTTCCTGCATAAATTGTTATACTGACAGACACAGGGGAGGGTAAAAAAAAGTTTTATTTTTTTATTATTTTCTAGTATGGTCCAAAGTATTTTTCAAGGACGTTTTCTGTGGTTGACAGTGGGTTGCTGGGAAGGAGTCTTCCTTCCTGCCAGTAACCAGTCCACTTGTGTTTAGTTTTCCTTTCTTCTTTTTAATCCTGGAGCACTTGTTTTCAGCACAGGAGCAGTCAGAAATCACATGTTTACACCATAATGATACATCCTGTGCTCTGCAGGCAGCTGTGCCTTCTCTTCAGTGGCACAAAATCATTTTTAATGCTCTTTGGAGGATGGGCAGTATAACCCTACCATTAACAAGCAGTAACAGTGTGAGTACTTAAGTACAAAAGTACATTAACCTTGTAGACAAGAATTTAACTTCCATATTTGCTAATAAGTCTATTGTTGAGGCTATACAAAATTTAAAAATTTTGTCTCCACCCAAATTATACTTTTGTCTGTAACCCATTTATTTACCTTCTAAATAGTTTCTGCCTGGACACCAGAAAAGAGGAGGGATGAAGAACAGTGGTAAGAAAGTATCCACCAGATTATTATTATAATTTTTTAAAGTTTACCTCCAAATTATCTTTCAGACTCAGTGCTGGAAGGTTGGTTTGTGTTTTCCATCCCATTTCCCTCCTGTGTTTGCAGACCCATATGGAGTCATGAGGACCACGTGGTTCCAACATAGTGATTAGCACCTCTGTCCTCATTGCCCCTGGGAGGCAGAGGGGCAATGGGGCAAACAGCTCAGAGCCACGCTGGTGGGTGCTGGCCTGCCTGAGCACAGCTGCCTGGGAGCAGTGGCTTTGCAGCAGTGTCTCCATAAGGGGCTTTTGCCTGATAAAAAAGGATTTTTGGGGATAGAAGACAACTGCCATAGGTGGTTTCATAGGTGTGAGCATCAGACTCATCATCAGGAGCTGATACTTTGGCCGTAGCTTTCTGTGTGAATGGCCATCTACAGTCAGTCATCTCTCTTAGCTTTTTTATTACTCCCTCCTTACACCTCCACCCTTCACACCTCGATTACCCCCAAATAACTTAAATGTCCTTTAGGAAAAGGAACATTGGGTTGTGTTCTTTAATGTCACATCCATGTTCCCTTGTTACACTGGCATTAGAAGTCTCTCCGGCCAAGCCTCTCCTTGTCCCTGCATGGCAACAACATGTATTTTCAAAAGAAGTTTGTGTTTGCTTTTGCAGAAATTACAGTTTTCTTACTGCAAGTTTTGTAACTTCAAGACAGCAGAGCATTTTGTATGCCTGACGTATTTAAAAAGAGAATTCGGCAGGGGGGAGACTTCAAGAACCTGTTGACGTTAAACTTCTAGTTGCACTCACAGGTTCATAAATATTTCATCTTTTAGAGTAATTAGGTGTCCCAGACCGCCAGACCTGCTCCATTGCTGAGAACCGAGATGAAGTGATTACGCAGGGAACCTGGCGTGGTCTGTATGAGCCGGCAGCATGCTATCGTCTGCAGCCTGCCATTCCCAGCTCACTGCTGCCTATGCCCTCTATTCTGGCTTTCTTTCACTCCCCAATGCTCACTTTTGTGTATCATTGTTGGGCTCTGAAAGTTGTCAAAAGACAGCAACAGTAAATGGACTTAGGAAGTGGGACCTGCACAGCAGGTACTCAAATAAACAGCCCAGGCAATGGACAGGGTGAGGATTAGGATGGTCTGGTGAGGGGATGAGGGTGGTGGGAGGAGGAGAGGGGCACACTTCTAGCCTTTCAGTGGCCAACAGTCAGTTTTTGCACCTGTTGTTAAACTCTGATATAAAACTCTCTTACCTAAGTATTGACTTAGACTAAAAATATGGACCTGAGTCAGTTAAGCCTACAGGACCATTACGAGTTTATCTTCTCAGATTAGCTGTGGAATATCACTTCCTTTCAAAGAGCTGTTTAAAGTGCTAGAAATGTGGAAAGCCAATTTCTTTAGGTTTGGTATGTGCTTTGCCTGGAAAGCCTGAGAACAGCACAGCATCATGCCTCTGGACTATGTGTGTTTTACTTACTCTTAACTTCTTGTGATTGTCTGGCGACTGTGAAAGATTTCATGGCAAGTTAAGCCAGTAAAAGGAAGGAGACCTATTAGGCAGATTCAGTTTGTGTTGTATGTAAAACAGATGCTTAATAAAATTAAGAGCACAATTGAGGCTCTCTTCTCTGCTACCTAAATTGCCATTAATATATTCCTGTGTGGAGTGGATAGTACATTTGGCTGCTCTCGTTCCAAGCCCAGTGGAAGGAGGACTGATGAGCAACGGCTGTGCAAAGGATGTTTTCACCAGGCTAACTGTCCAGCATTTTTTCTCCTCCCCCTCCCTACAGGGCTTGCTCTCAGAAATCCTCCGAAAGGAAGAGGATCCCAAGACTGCCTCGCAGTCCTTGCTGGTAAACCTTCGGGCTATGCAGAACTTCTTGCAGCTGCCAGAAGCCGAACGAGATCGAATTTACCAGGACGAAAGAGAAAGGAGCTTGAACGCAGCCTCTGCCATGGGCCCTGCACCTCTCATAAGCACACCGCCTAGCCGGCCTCCACAAGTAAACTGCTCTCTCTGTCTTTTGGATTTGCTTGTTGTGCTTTCTCCATATCCTGCCGGGTGATGCCTTTCTTCAGAACAAGAAAGCTTTTGCTGTTGAATTCTTTAAACGTTCACAGAATCATTATTTTGCAGTGCATGTCACAAATTAAATTTAAGGAATGTAATGGATGATAGTAGCAGTTCATTACTAGCTATTTTCTAGTTTTAAGATAAACTCTATCCATTATGGCCCCCACAGAGTTTTTTGCTGTTTCTATTGAGACATGAGCTTTATTTGGTCCAGGAACATGCTGGTTTTCTGTTGTTGTCTTTATTTTTTCCTGTAATTCTCAGGTATTGTTTTAATGATAGAGTTTTAAATAGGGATTTTGAAGGATTTGGACCACTAAACTGAGTGGGAATGAAAAGCAGAAGTATGAGCACATCATATTGCCTTAAAAAATATCTTCCAGAAAACAAACAGGTAAAGCTAAAGGTCTCGGGGAGAGAAGACTCCCTCCTAAAATGCTGGGGGCACCTTCACCAGTTTGGGCTGGGTAAAAAACCAGCCTTGATCTAGTCACTGCTCTGAAAGACTGGGATATATTCTTTAAAACTTTAGTTCATGTTCAGATGAAACTCCTATTGATTTCCATCAAATCTGGTGGGACTATTTCTTTAATTCTCCCCAAATGAAAAAGTCTGATAAACAGGTATCCAGAAATTCAGTGGTGCAGTTCTTGTGTCCGTAAACGAAATTCTTGATGCTGGTTTTAGGGTGCATGTGAAATAAAAGAGTGAACTGTAGGAATGCATATGATTTCCGTAAAGAAGAAATGCAGCTGGGAAAGAAACACTCCAAAAAATTCCATACCTTTTCTGAAATCCTCTGCATTGCTGTGGCTCAGGGCTGTACTTTTACAAGGAAAAAACAAACTGATCTACAGATAGGTGGAAATCATGCTGTCGTAGATTCACTATGCAAAGCAAGGCTTTGGGACTCTGAAAATTTTGTGACAGTTGAATGTATAAACTCAAGGCAGTTTTTTTTAACTAAACAGGCTCAAGCAAGTGCCTAGGACTATATTCTGTACCTTTTCTGAATGCTACAAATTTCTGCAGATTATTTTTCAAATATTCCTGAAGCTAATGGATGCTAAGGACCACACAAGAGTAATGAATAATGAGAACATAGCAAAAGGGAGGACAGAAGATCTCTTCTGACCTGCTACAAGTACTTTTCACATGAAGGGGAGGAAAAAAAAAAAAAAAAAAACTCCAGAAAGAACAGACTGTACTAATGGTCTAATTTTGCTATCATTGACTGAGTTTTGTCTGTGAAATCCACTATAGATACTCTCCAAGATAAAGGAAGAGAGTCTATTTACATAGTAATGCTTTAGTGGGAAATAGTTAAGTATAGATAACTGTGTTAAGACAACATTTAAGTTTGGTTTAATATCTGAACCTGCTCCCACAGCCCAGGTAATTCAGAGCAAAGGCTAACCCTCCTTCTTAACTTATCTCTTTCTGCCAAGGTAATGTCTCACTCTGTCTCAAGTGGTCTTGGGCAATTTCACAGCTAAAGAACAAAGTTAATTACAGGACCTTCCAGAAGGATGTCGAGTCAGAGGTAGTCCTTGTATTGGTTTTAATTCACACTTTAAACTGAATAAATTTTCAGCCAGAAAGGCAGGCTTAGGGTTGGTTATAATTTTACTGGCAAAGCATACTGTAAGTCCACTTTTTTTTTTTTTTCAGTGGTGTTGGGAAGATGTATGTTGCTATTGTGTATTTGTTTACATTTACATTTTTTTTCCTGAGACTCCAGAGTATTGTTAACCTAATCACGACAGTTAAAAGTAGAAACAGCATATGGTTTTGTTTGGATCCTTTTTAAAAGGAAAACAGGTTAACAAGGAATCCTTATAGACTAATACTTGAGTTCTGTAGAACAAAACAAGTATTTTTCTAGTTATTGTTTGTCATTCAACAAAACATATAAGCACTTTATCTATTGGATGGATCGGGGATATAAATACCTCCAAGTCAGGATGCTGCAGAACTGTTTTAATTTGTTGCCAGAATTATCTGCCTATAAACACATGTAGCACTAGCCAGCTGCTAGTAGGTTCTGTAGGTTCTAAGATAAAAAATTGAAATGTCCATGGTAGTAACGCAAGTACAACACTTAATGCTAGAAATAATAATGAAATTATTCTATTAATTGCACTAGCAAATATAATTTTACAAATTGTACCAGAAACAAACAATTCTGCAAAATTATTAATGCAAGCTACTGCTCTGATTGCTGTCCCTCCACGCCCCAAGAAAAATGCCCACAGTTTATTGAATATTTGACACTAAAGAACTAAAACTACTAACAACATTATTACTAAAATTATTATAAACAGTTATTTAACATTCACTGTGTAGGAATAGAGCATAATATTTTTCTGGTTTAGCTGTGAACTTTTTGCATAACTACTGAAGGACAAAACAGACCATTTATCCTGACAACAGAATTTAGGCAAGAGCCAACATATTTAATGTTAAATCTTTAGACCAGTGTAACATTTGAAACAATTAAACTATGAAACCATGAAAAATGGGAGCTAATGTGCCACACATGAAGGTTTATTTTGCAATTGCAAGTTATCAGTTTCGGAAGGATGTGAAAATAAACATCCTGAAAAGGATCTATTTTGCATTTTTGTGTTGCCAACTGGTGGCCAGACAGTAGAGCAGACTTAACCGTTTAGCAGCTGGGCTTGTTCAGTGTGAATTTTGCATACTATTACATGCAAAAACAGAAAGCGTGACCTTGGAGGTCTGATAGGATAGTAGGAACTCACCAAGCACAAACCCCAGTGCCTGAGTTAGAAGAAACTGCATTGAATTTATCTCATTTTTACAGCATTCTTACTAGTTGCTACTTGAGCTAATGTATCTGGATTGTTTCCAATTCTTTTTTGAAATCCTTTAAGAAGCTCTTTGTCCCCTTTACTTTTCCCTTTCTCTCTGACTTAAAAGAAAAAAAAGCAAAATTTTAATTTTTTTTTTTTTTTTTTTTTTTTAGTTGAAATCATTAGCCTCTAATGCCTGAGCTTTCAGGAACATGTTTAGCCCTCTAAGCTGGTCAAGTTGTAAAAGTCTGCTGCCATCTTTCACACTGGTGGGCTAACCACAAAGAGACAGGGTACACAACAATTTTCCCTTGGATGTTGTTCACCTAGTCACCTTCTGGGGCAGAAGCCTGTCTGTCGGGCTCTTTCCTGGGGCAGTGGAATGTATAAATATTAACATCTCCATTAGGTAGATACTGCATGGAGAGCTAGTTCAACATTTCCAACCTAGAAGTGATTAATAAAACTTTTTTTTTCTTTTTTTTTTTTCTTTTACTCATTTCTTTCTCCCTCCCCAAGACATTCAGCTTGCAGATCACCCCACGGTGGTTCCTTTTCAGTGTTTCTAAGTCAAGCTCAGAGAATGGGTCAATGTCTACACACATTGCTTAGGAGTGGGAGGATGTGGGGATACATCATACTTCATAGCATACTTCAGGGGATGCTGAGTGTCAAATTGGGTTCAGGGTAGTTGGAGTTCCCCACAGAGTTGCTAGGGATGGCCTTTCCCTCTCATCATGGTAGTTCAGGGGCCATGGAGAATGAGTGCCGCCTCCTCCTCAGTACAACTTGTAAAGGATGGAGACTGGTGACCAACTTACAGATTTTCTTTTGCAATATATTCTAGTTAAAGCTTGTTAGCCATCCTGCAGTTATGAACAGTTCTGTCTCGGAACAGGTAATCTCAATTTCTGAAGAGCTGAGGAAGAAATCCTCTCCCCACCCATATTCACCACCAAAAAAAAAAAAGTGCTAACTCTACGGGCCCATCATCAGCCTGTGTAAAGACAGAGTACATGTAAAGTCAGGAGTAGAATATAATTTTAGCAAATGATTTTTTTAAGAAATATCCACAAATTTTACATGACTTATGGTTCTAGGTATTCAATGTAGAAAAAGCTTTCATTTTTATAAATATTATCCTGGCCTCCCTGTGACTACAAATAGAGTTCCTTCATGATAAGCAATTTCAGCTTGGATCCCAGAGATAGGATGTCACTTTTGAAAGACTGATCTTGAGCAGGACATGGCTTTGCTGGTGTTTGAGGACCAGTGAACTTCCACTTCAAGGAACTTCACATAATGACAGCTCCCTCAAAACTTCACAGTGGAGACCTGGACTTCAAACGCACAAACATCACAACCAGCAAAAAAAAAATTATTTTGCTACAAAAATTCAAAATTTAGGTTGGTAGCCCTTGTGCCAAGTTGCAATTTAATGAAATTCAAAGTGAACCAAACAATAAATGCAGTCTTCTCCTTCCCCCGTGAAAACCACCATGGAGGAGAGTTAATGGAAACACTGACACTTAACTATAACTGCACTTCCAGGCGCCAGTGTAATAATGGAGTAGTAAACCTTGTCCTGATAAAAGCTGTTCTGAAAGCAACAGCATTTATTGTACCTCCTCTGCTATTTGCAGAGTAGAACTGAAAAGTAGTTTGTTTTGCCTGGAATGAACTACTTTATGAATTTTAATGTACGATGTAATATTAAAAGCTAAACCAGGATTAAAGAAGATTTTTGTTCCCAAGCTAAAACAGTACTTATGAGAATGTGTTATAAAAGATTTTTTTGTTTTAGTTTTGGTGAGGAAGAAATGAACGTCCATATTTATGGAGACCTCTTCAGATTAGTTATTTCTTCTACAATAGTCTCTACTTTGTTTGGGAAAAAAAAAAAAAGAATCCAGAATTTCTTGCTACTGTAATTGGCCTTATCTGATGATAAGATATGTACCTAGGCAGGCCAGGAGGGGATAGATGTGCTATTTTTTGTCCAAGTGTTTTTAAACAACTAAATTGATTGGTGATAGGAAGATGGCCAAATGAGTTTCTGATTCTCAGTGTGCTACATTTATAAAATAATGCTCCCTTGTTCTGTAAGTAGTTGCAAAACTTGGGTACTGTCAAAAAAAAAAAAAAAAAAAAAAAAGCTTATCTATGATTTCGTTTCTAAACAGAAAATGTGGCTATATGTGTGGGTGGGGTGAGAGGTTGTGTTTAAGTGTGGATGAGATGGGACATTATGTTTTGTTTTATTTTTCTGTCCAAAATGAATACTGTTTTCACCTCCTCTCTCAAGTCCTGAAGTTGCACTGTTGAGGGCTTTTTTTGTTGTTGTTTGTTGTTTTTTTTCTTTTTTTTTTTTTTTTTTCTTGTTTTGAGGAGGAGGGTGTTTTTCAACTCAGCTTCAAACAGCCTCTAGCTTGAACTCAATTCTAAATTCAACACAGCAGGCTAGATGCTTGCTATGTATAAATTATGAAACAGTTTTATGTATGGATATTCTCCAAGAGGTTAATTAGTATTATTGCATGGAATTCATCAGACCAGAGCAGACCAATGGTCCATCTAGTCCAGCCATAGTCTATACCTGATCTTTAAAGAGAAATTGTTAAGAAGCGGGGGAAGAATTTTTATACTTGGCTAGTGATGTAAATTGGAGAGGGCTAGGATATGGCTGTGAAGTACAACTCTCGATAATCCCCAAGCCCACTATTTTATAACTTTAAGACTTTCATTCTCATGAAGATCTGTGGGCTAATAGGGCATCTTGATGAAGGTATTAGCGTTTTCTATTGTTCATTTCCTAATTCAAGATCAGCAGAAGGCAACAGGGCAGTATGAGGTTGTTTGTTTGTTTTTTAACTTCAGAAACATTAGATGCCATTGAGTTTATTGTCTTCTATAAAGATAGATGTGATTTAACAACTAGAACGAGAATTTTCAGTAATTTCTAAGTTAAATGCATATCCATACTAAATTGAACGTCGAAAAATATAGACCAAGACACGCAATTTAAATTGTCTCCAATATGGTGTGTGAATTCTGTTCTTTGATGATCTGGCTGTTCACCCCACAGCTCAGTTCAGTAGTCTATGAAGTACTGCTATGACATGAAGCTGTCTTTTGAAGCTGAGTAGCAATCAGAAAGTCAGTATGCTTGCAGAAAAGAGACATTCTGATCAGGAACACAAGAGCAAAGCATTTCCTTTCCAAAAGATGCCACGTCTCTTCTTCCCGAGAGAACCCTCCAAGATTAGATACAGGTTAGAAGTATTTCTTTTGGAAGGAGTGAAATAACTTTGCCAAAATTTAAATCTCTGGTCCAAGATGATGTGTTGACAAAGCCATCACATTTTAGTTTTCTAAGTTAGCTTAGCCTGATTTTTATATGTGCACAGTGAGGGCTCTCTCCAATAGTAAATTTAATGTCCCCATTGTTCATCAGTTATCTTATAGTGAGTCCTTTCCATTTAAAGGTTATAAAATTTCCACTGATTTTGTATTTTTCAAATTATATCACTGCATGGTGTTCAGGAGATGCACCTGCTCTTGTGGCCTCATGCTAGTCTGCTCAGTGTGAGGCATGTGTTTTCCCACCCTGCAATGTGAATAAGAGGAGGTTCGTGGTGCTGCTTCTCATGCTGTTCACTGCCTGGTGCCAGGAACGTTTCTGAGCAGCCCTTGGCCCAGGCTTGACCATCCTTTACTGTAGTATCACCCATTAAATGTCACACTGCAGAAAAGGAAACACCTCACTGTCCTGGTCACTGCTGCAAGGTACTGGTTATTTTCAGATGGAAAAAAAAGTCATGTACAGTCAGACTGTATGAACGAGTTCTGGGATTTTTTTTTTTCCATTTCCCTTTTGATTTAGGATTCCTGTTCTCAGACACTAGAAAGACTAATGCCTGTCAGTAGGAGGCAGGTGGAAGCATGTGCCTTGTCCATGCCGAGATTTTGCCATTTGCTGCAAATGATGAGGTGTTAGCACAGCGCTGGAAATGCCTGATAGACGAATAAGGCTCAGCAGAAGTGGCATGCACTCCCAGTTTCTGGGCTAGATTATTTTATTTTAAAAGTACCACAGAGGATAGTTAGGCTAAATTGAGCATGACATTTCTAGGAAAAAAATGGACCAATGATTTGCCTAAGTATGTCCCTCACCCAAACCCTTTCCTTCTCATATTGGTAGACCTGTGACATGAAAGCTCATATAAAAGTGAGATTAGAAGATGAATTGTCATGCTCTAATGATTTCCCTTTGAACTCTAAGGGACTTAAGAGCACAGGAAGATGCTGACTTGCTCTGGATTAAACTGATAGTGAAACTGGTTTTAGACACATCCTTGAGAGTAGGCTGAATCACCTTCTGGAATTGCCTGTCTCTGGCCATTAACTTAGAGGTAGCCTGAACGACTAACTTAGGCAAGACAGCTAACTTCAGAATGGCTAAACTAATTCAGCTCCCTACAACTTCAGTATGAACCAATTTGAACTGAAATCTAAAGGTTTGATTTTGTTTCATCACCTTGAGGGTTCTTGGCAGAAATACAGCCTCTGAAAGTCCTTAAATCTCAGGCAAGCACTGCAAGAGGAGATCCTAAAGGAAGATGCTGTCCTTAACTGTTGACAGTATTGTAGGGATATTCTGAGGTGTTTCTCAGTGTACTTGCTAATTTTTTATACCTTTCAACTGATACCGCACAAACTACAGATGCAGCTAACATAGAAGAGGCAATATTGTAGTTATTCTGCCTTATTTTCGTGTTAGTTTCTTTAAACTGGATTGCAAGAAGAATACATACTTGAAAATGCATATTTGATGTATGTAAGTGAAATACAACCAGCATTAATAGTTTTAAGATAAGCCTATCTTGATTTCATTAGTGAGATTAAAATATGCATTAATCTAAATTGTTGCTTTCTTAAAAACAGCTTAAGAATTAAACTGATCAGACAATATGTTAAAAGGTTAAATCTAAAGCAACAGATTTTCTACATCACAATTCTTTTGAGTGTACTGGACGTAAGGCATTTTTCTGTTGTTCTTTATATTATTGGAAATACTTTTGTGCTACAGTTAAATTTTTTACTTAAATTGTCCAGGGCAAAGAAATCTTGTAAGGATTCACAAATCTCTACAAGACTGTTTGACAGATTTCCACCTAATTTTTTTTATGACATGGAAATTCACAGTGGTCAGCTAAGAGTAACTTGTATTTCAGATGCATTCACCTGTTACAATATGCTGAATTATCTTGTTTCCCAGTTGCCTGAACTATGGATAACTTATAATGTTAAGTTACCAAAAAGCTGAAAGAATATAAGAGCAGTACTGAATAAAAGGAATAAAATGGAAAGGGGAGAGAATGAGAGGAAAATAACTTTTTCATAATGAAAAATGTCTCATAACATATTTTCTAGGTCAAAACTGCTACTATCGCTACAGAGAGGAATGGAAAAACAGAAAATAATTCCATGAACATTAATGCTTCCATTTATGATGAGATTCAGCAGGAAATGAAGAGAGCTAAGGTGTCTCAAGCACTGTTTGCAAAGGTGGCAGCAACCAAAAGCCAGGTAAAGTTCCTGGGGCGTAACGGCCTCTCTTTTTTCCCCCATCTGGTTTTGACCTGCTTCTGTGTAAGTTATAGTGGCTGGACGTGGGTTAGCATGATGGCACAGTGCCACAATTTGGAGTTCATTGTTGAGTTCAAAGGTAACGTC
The DNA here is from genome assembly GCF_964211825.1 of Aythya ferina. Classification (NCBI taxonomy): domain Eukaryota; kingdom Metazoa; phylum Chordata; class Aves; order Anseriformes; family Anatidae; genus Aythya; species Aythya ferina. Next base: position 38,471,970 of record NC_140297.1, on the reverse strand, counting down.
TGGGTACTGTTTATTCACTGTCCCATGCAGCTCAGCAAGTGCTGGTTTCATAAATACATAGTTGGCATGGATGAGGCAAAAATGGTGTGCGAGCTATCTATAGTGGTGCTGAAGGTAGGCTTTGGTGTTTTAATTACATGGGCTGTAACAAGGAACACCGGGGTTCTGATTTTTGCTAAAATGATGAGTCAGAAACGGGGTTCAGTGAGGCTGTGCGTTGAAAGTGGGGCAGAATTGTCCAGGTCCAGAGGAAAAAAAAAAAAAAAAAGCACATGGTCATACAAGGTACATCTGAAAAAGCATGTCTTTGTGGCTGCTTGGTTACTTGTGCAGGGGCTTACAGTCATATTGCATATTCAGTTTTAAGCTTCTGTTATGTGGTTTTCTATGCTATTTTCTTCAACTGAAGAATTTCTGTCAAGTTTAGTGGCAAGAGAGGGAAATCAGTGAGCACTTGTTGGTTGTGATTACCATAAGTGACATGTCTTCTGAGAAAGATCACTGGAGTATGCAAAAGCATTGATGTAAGTGAGAATGTACTCAAAAAGCAACTCAAGGAAAAACATATAGAAAAATGGAAATGAATAGAACCACAGTTATACCAACACTTGAAGGAAATGTCAAAGGCACCACTCCTTGCAACATTAAATCTTCACATCAGATTAAATGTTAAGTCCAGTTAGTCACTTTTCCTTTACTTTTCTAAAACTCACTCTTAGAAAAACACATCCTCTTCCAGAGAAAGCTGCAAGCTATCAAGTTAGACCAGTGTTTCTTGGGCCTTCAGCATTTTGGTGTTGATTTTCTTTTTAAATTTATTTGACTTTTGACTTCTATGGTGTTTCCATTTTGGAGTTTACTGCATTTTGTTGTACAGAAAGGATGAACTTTTCTCTTAAGTTATATGCTGTAAGGAGTATTTAAAGGGATATTTTGGAAATGTTATATCAAAATGATTAAACTCAAGCTGTGGACTGTAAAAATTATAGCTTTATAGGCCACATGCCTGCCTACCCTTCAATCACTGTCAAAGTGATAATTTCTACAATAATATGTTTCTTTTATTGTGGGATTCTAAACGCCAAGTGCTGTTTAAACATTAAACTGAATTGTTTATGTTAGTGCTGTACTCAGTGTGTCATACATCAGGCCACTATAATCTCCCATGGAATGTAAAAATTCTGTCATGAATCATGGCTTGTATATCAGAAATTACTGTAATTTTGATTGGAAATTACAGGGCTCTTGAAATGTTTCTAATTATGATAGAATGTTACAGCAGCTCCCAACCTGTGTGCTCCTCAGATGTCTTTATTTACATGTCAAGACCAGGGGCTAGAGAGCTGTCCGTTTTCTACACCTTCCCCATCCCTTTGCAGTTCTCCACAAAACTAAGGTATGAATCTGATCTACTGGTCCACGTCATTTCGATCTGAGTTTATGTCATAGAGTATTTATTTAAGGGTGTAATCTTAAAATTTCTAGGCAGGACAGCTCTTCCAATTGTGATTTTAAAAAAGAAAGGTAATCCCTTTTCAAATCAGCACAGGAAAGACAAAGGCTTCCAAAGGATGAAGGGCATTCTTTTTAGAGTATTAGTATAAATTTTCAATTCTTGTGCAGATTGTGCACAAGGCTGTACAAGACAAACAAGAGAAAATGCTTAGTTCTTTTCCCTTTCATTCTGGAAATTATGCCTTTATTTTCAGAGGCTGTGTTTTCTCCTGGATTTAAGCAAGCTAATGTTAGTTTTTTTTTTAATTTATTAAGGAAATTCTCAAGACTGTACTTAGCCAAAGTGCCATTTGTAGTAGAAACCTGCCTCACAGAAGTAACTTCATAGGTAACTGGACGCATTTTGTTTCCTCTAACTAGTTCAGTACAAGTCAGCCAATCAATATATTTTTTTTAAATATGTAACAAAGCCATGTATAGTAAAGGAGATATCTGTCATGTAAAAAAATCTTCATTGGAGCTTGTCAGTAGTACAGAGAAATATTTCTTGGGGCAAAGAAGTTTGTCTTGCATGAACCAGAGACTTGTTCAAACATATTCTTTAAGAGGCTCTTACATAGCTCATTCTTCTTTTTTTTTTATTATTATTTTATTTTTTTTTTCTTTTGGGGATATTGGTTTCTCACTCAGGACTGGAAAACCTGGGATAATCAATTCCAGTTAAAATGAAAAGTCTGGAGAACACATAGTAGAAAATGATGTGCTGGTTAAAAATGTTTTTTGTGTGTGTTTTTTCTTTTTTTTTTTTTTTAAACCTCACCAAAATTGAATATTCTTCTCCCATTTAAAAACTTGATTAACTGCTGGATGTAAAGTCTGCAGTTTTGGTATAAAACAGTGTGTGACCTAAAGCAGTGACCCAGTGGACAAAAATAGTTGTTTGCTGGAGGGCTTTTTTCTTTCACAAACCAGAAACTGGTTTGTGTCAACATTAGATTGGGCCTCTAACTAAGCAACCAGCATCTGCAAGGTGGCTGGGCTTGCCCGAGTCAGGAGACTGCAGATAATGTTCTGCTGACTAGAGCACTTTGAACAGAAGAGCTGTTAAATGATGCGCTACAGAAGTTTCTATTTAGGTAGCGCTGAGGTAAAAATCGAGAGCATCCTCCCTTGTGCTGTGTTAGCGCCTTCAGCAGCAGTTACCTGCTTCACTGAGGACCATACGTGAGGTGGTCCTCACGTATGCTCAACGGATGCTCAACGGACCCAGTGGGCGCAGGGGCTGGGTGCAGCAGATGTCGTAGCACAGGGCAAGGGAAGGATGACGGCAGCAGGAAGAGATTGCAGTGATACCAGTGAGATTGTGCTCTGCCCTAAGTGAGTGGTGATTTGCATACTTGCAGTTTCACGGTGCACTTTGCTGGCGACTCACTCAAAAACTGCTGGTTGACTTTCCTGACTTTCCTGAAGAAATAGATTGGAATGAGTTTGGGGTTGTAGCTAGGAGATTCCTCCCAGTGTTGGATTATTTTCTCATGCAGGAATGTACACAATAAGTGTATTTCAGAAAATCCTATGTATTTAAGGATCAATATATTATCTGCAAAATAAATTCAAATTATGTTAAATTCAAAATACGTACTTTAAAAGTTATGATGATCATACTAAAGAATTCAGGAAAATGTCATAATTAAAAATGCTTGAATACATAATATATTTGGGGGAATTTAGAATTGTAATCAGCAAAACACCTACTATCAGTATTTAAAGTCTTACATCTTTATTGCATTTGGCCTGCATAATAGGCCTGCAATTTTTTTGTTAGGTTGTGTTGAAAAGAGAGCTTTAGAAAAACACATAAAAATAAAAGACAGAAATATTTACCAAGTGCTTTGTCTCTGCTCCCTGTTTTTTTTTTGTGAAAGAAAGGCAGAACTAACAGCATTATTTGCTAAAATTTAATCAGCACACCTGAATAAGTCGAAATGAAAAGAATCCACACACATAACATTTTGTGTGGTATGCATTACTTTTACAATTTAATCATATTTGGGTTTTATTAAATTTATTACCTAACAGTCTGATTCAAATAATTCTGAGAGCACATTCTTAATTTCGTTACTTCAAAAAAAAAAAAAAAAAAAAAAAAGTTGATTTGTGTAATGATCATTAAGGCATCATGGTTCAGTAACTGTGCATTGGTTACAATGTTTTCATGTGGGAGCTAGGGATGAAGGTTTTTTTGATGGTGACAGATGCTGAAATCTAATTTTATTCCATAAAAACAAACAAGGAAACAAACAAACAAACAAACAAAAACCTAAAAGCCCCGAGAGATAAGGGAAGTAGAGACTTGTAGTGCTCCTACATTTTTCTGTATTTTGGGAAGTTATGTCTATGTCTTATCCTTGAAAGCTATGGCCTGTGCATGCTGGTATGAAATGAGGAAGAAAGCAAAACTTTGATGAAAATCAGTTTATGTTGCAAAAGCTGTCTTAAATTTAAGAAATTACAATTTGCAAAACCTGAATTGATACCAACTTCCATATCTCTGAGAGTCCTATGCACTATAATATAAAGCTGTTTGCCTGGTTTATTATACCTAAGTAATTTTAGGTTATAGTACGGTAACTAGGTAAAATAGGTACCCCTCTGCAGCTTCAGTGCATTTTGAATTACTGTGCGTGTGCAGATAGGTATCAGATGCCCTTCCTTCTCCCTGAATAAAAATGTCTGTATGTTGAAGCCTGTGGTTGCTGAGGCACTTGGCTCTTCCAGGATCACACTCTGATTATAATGTTGGAATAAAACAAATAAGAATTTAGCCAAACCTACAGAAACATCATGTAATTAAAGAGAGTTTTGACCCGTTACTTCTGAGCTGTTGCACAGTGTTGCCTAATTTCCTGTCCCTCTGTCCCCGTCTTTCAATTCGGTTAGGCAGTTATCCTCTTTGAAATGAATAGTTCTGCATGCAAACCATGGAGGTGCCATCAGTGGTTCAGACCACGCTACAGACTCCACCCTAAGCCATCGCACAAGTATTTCGTGCAGTGGTATTTTATCAGAAGTGTTCAACTTAGCCTTAGTATGCACCTGGAGTTCCCTCCTCTGGAGCTCTGCATGGGTAGGTGCATGGGGTAGGACTGAAAGAGCATCTCCCACTTGCGAGTAGATTGGAAGGAGTTAAATGGGAAGGGAATGCTAAACATTGGCACTAAAATTGCTTTTGGCATGCAAATACCATGCTTTTCCTGACATAAATATTTTCAGAATAGGCCATTAGAGTTCAGGTATATAAAACCCTGCTTTTACTGGAAATTTTAATGTTGTAGTAAACCCAGAGATTTATAGTGAAAAATTGATGTCTGTTATCTCACTTTTATCTTTTAACCAGCAGTTTTATAAATGCTATATCTTTGATCTGGCTTTTTCCATCTAGAGACTGAGCTATATACTCTAATAGGAAAGTCGTTTTTAAACAGCTTCCCACATTGAACAAGCACAGTATTGTGGATCTGGCACGAAGATGTAACATGCCATTACTGCAGATATATAACGATCTATTCAACTATTTTCAAAGGGAGGGGGGGGGGGGGGAAGAAACCTTTTTATAAGCAGGAGTAACCCTCTGGTAAAAATGTGGCTTTAAGGGGAGGGGAGGGGGGGGTGTCACAATTTATTTCCAAAGCTGTTTCCTCCCAGAGCTGCATCTCATGCTGTCCTGGGGCAGTCCAGCCTGGGGGCTCGGTCCTTCACCCCACTCCTCTGTGAAGTTGTCTCCTGCTTTGTCTCCCTACGAGCAGCTGAGTCACTTCCTGTTTTTAAATCTTGGCTTAAAACCTCCTTTTTTCCCCCCTCTCAGCTTTCAATGGGCTCACTGTGGAGTGGGGAGGGATGCTGCACAGGCAGCCACAAGGTAGAAATAAAAACGTGCTCCGAGGTCTTCCGCTATCCCTCGCTTCCACCTGGAGATAAACCCCTCGCCCTCGCAGGAAGGCGAGATAGCAAGCATTAGCAGCAGAAGCACACCATGCAACAGCCTCTCCCTTTATTTTTTTTCCATGTCCCCCCCTTCACTCCCCGCGGGGATTGCTCTGGCAGTTGAAGACGTGCCATGAGCAGCAGGAGCTGGGATGGGATCCGGTGTCAGCAGGGACGGGAGAGGAAGAGTGTGAACCGAGAAGGCAAGATGGGCTCCTGTGCTTGATCAAGAATGGCCCCATAAAGCAGCGTGTCATTCAGTGAAACTGTGAAACTTGGCAGATAAAGCTGATTTGCTTCTTTCACAAAATATCGTATGGCAGAGGCAGTGTGTTCTGCCTCGCCCGGGTCGGATGCAAAGAGATTTTCGGGTTTCTATTTGCAGGAACAAAAGGAGTGCTTAGAGCACTCCAGGTCCTTCCTCTGCTTGTGTCTTAATTTTGTTTATATTGTGTCTTCTCAGAAATAAAGGTTAAAACCTTAGGAAATTTCTGAAGGATTTTTTTTTTTTTTGAATTCTTTCTCAGGCAATAGAAAAATGAGGTCCAGTTAGCTGGCTTATTGCTTACTCCAGGCAGAACCTGAGAAGGTCTGGCAGCAGTCCTGGCCATCCCTGTTTTATGGACATGACCTTGGTTAAGCAGGTTGTCTTCAGCGAGTCCTGGGTTCCCACTTGTAAAAAGTAGACAGCAACTTTTTTGAATCAACAGCGATATGTTGAAGAGTGTAAGCCTGAAAATCTCTGAGGCAGTTCATATCAGTGTGCAATTGCCCATGGAAATCTGTGTGGAGGGGAAAAAAAGCATTAAAACCCTGATAGAGTTGAAGCCAAAGAAAAAGGTTCAGTATGGAAAATACTTCACTCGTAAGAGGACAATACTGACCACTTCAAGCTGCTCCTGGGGGCCGGGCAGCCCTTTCAGCACGTAAGGCAAAGGTTGGGTTTGTTGACACACGGATTGAAGAGTGTGCTTCCCAAGTGTACTCTACACGTGGGGTCAAACAGCTCTTGCAAGAGGCTCCCAGAGAGGTGGGTTGAGGAGCTGGTAGCAGTTTCCAGAAGCGCCGCATATTTGAGCCCTAAGGAGAGATTTCCCAGAGGAATGCAGTGCACACCTGCCTGGCATTACTCGGGAGTTAATGCTTAATGCTTTCACGGTCTCATCCTGCAGCGCATCTCTTCGAGGTTGGGGCTGCTGAGCACTGGGCAGGATGCAGTCCCATCTCACAGGTGGCCAGGAGCAGCATTCATGACTCTTGCTTGGGTGGTTTTGTCCAGTGGAAGGAGCACGGTAGGGGGGAGAAGCGATGAGAGCTGCAAGTTTAAGTTGTCAAATGTACAAATGACAAAAGAGAGCCAAGTAGGGAAAGCTTTTTACAAAATATAAAATTCTGTTAAGGAAGCAAGACGGCACAACATAAGGAATGTTTGGTACATGTTATTGCAACTGAAAAATCAGAGTATGGAATGAATTATAATGTAGCATAATCCATAATTTTACAGTTTTCATTTTGAATTATTTATCTTATTTGATTTGATTAAAGATAAAACCAGCTAACAATATCTTGAACATCTCTTCATGTCTTAATGACAAATGAAAGATGTCCTTATTATAGCTTCCCAATTTAAAAAAAAAATAATGTACCATTTCTGTATAATTCCCTTTTCTTTTTAAAGCACATTTCAGACATGCATTGTGTACACACGATTCCATAACCCATCAGGCTTCAGTGTTGCCTCAGTACCTCTGATTCAGTAAATCAGATCATAGGCAGCATGCTGTCATATAATAAGGTGTCTGATCCTTATTACCAGTTTGTTGATGCACAGACTCCTTCAAATTGACCATTGCAACACATGGTTTCCCCTGAAACTAGCTGTGATAATTAGCGTGGCTCTAATGAGACAGAATGTCACTGATCTTGTGCTGAACTGTCGAGTATCGACGCTACGGATGGGAACTGTCAAAGCTTGCCATCTGTGACAGAGCTTGGCATATTCCATTTGCAAGGTAGAGCATGCTCAATAGACTGTTTTTAAACAAATGGTCCATTTCTTGATTAGGGCTCTGTGTTCTGCTACCGTGGAAGACTTTATATTAGAGTGAAACTTTTTTCTTTTTTTTTTTTCTTTTTAATTTCTTTTTTCCCCCTTTTTTTTTCTGGGGTAAGCTCATTAGGAAATGAAAACGTTACTAATTCTCAATCCAGTGCCTTCAATCCTTTTAACCGTGGCCTATCAGCTTTTTGGGGAGAGGCGGGGGGAGCCGATCATGTATTTGTTCTCCTTCCTTCCCCAGTTATCTTAAGGTGGTTATTCTAAGGCTACCACTTCTTCTGGGCTTTTACCTGATTTTGAAGCAGTGAGGGATATGGACAGCGTAGTTTTAAGAGACAGAGGAGCAAAAATTAAACCAAAATCCTGGATCCTGCAAAGCGGGAGCACATGCGGCCGGGATGAAAGCATCGAGACGATCGAGAGAGCAGGGCAGCCAGGCTCCCGAGAGCAGCCCTGCAACGCGCCCTGCGAGAAGTCCAGCGCTGCTTATCATTCCAAAATATGCTTTGTTGCTTTTTATTTCCTCCTTCCCTGGCAGACCACACAGGGCTTGTTCTGAAGAACATTTTCACTAATCTGATCAGGCAGCCAAATACGCCGGGAAAACTGCTTTAATGATCCCACTAATTACCTCAAGTCAATATGAACTGTATTATTAGACTGAGGGAAAATATTCCATTAGGTCTCCCCCTTGGGAGTTTCTCCGCTTTGTGATGTCACCGGAGCCTTCGCCCTCTCGCTTGTAATTAATTTTATTTACACACGCAGGCACGCACAAGGTCACACCTGCACAACCGGAGCTGGCCGGGGAGCGAGTGGCACTCAGGCTTAATCAGATCTGTCATAATTACCATTCTGCATGTTTCTGACACACGCTGTGAAATATTTCAATTTAACTGCCGCTACCAGCACAACCAGATGTAGTGTGAGTGTGGCTGCATTGGAAATATTATTCCTCAGGATAAACTCTCTCCTCCTCCTTTTTCCTCCCACCCCCTCTCCCTTTTACAGCTAATGTGGCACAGAAGCTGATGTATCCTGTAAATCTTGAATGCAGCGCTAGATTGATAACAGCAGATTAGACAGTTTAACCACAAACAGCTTGTTCATTTTTCACAAATGAAAACCACATGTGGTGTAACTAAAATTTCAGGCTCTTTTTTTTTTTTTTTTTTTTCTCTCCTCTTTGGTTGTTGTTTCCTTTTGTGCGTGTGTGTGTGTTGAGGTCTGCCTTTCGCTGCAAAGGAGCGAAATAAACGGGTAAACATATGGGGGGGGGGAGAGACACTGCTTTCTTTGGAGATTATTTCTCCATGACCTTTATTAAAAACCTTCCTTGCTTTGGCAAAGAAATCCGATATCACACGGGGGGGTTGCCTCTCACTCTGAGACTTTCTAATCTCTGTTTTATGCCCACTTATTAAAGAAGTCATCCTACTGTGCTGTTTTTCAAAATAACATGCCAGCAAACACCTCGCTTCAAGAAGATCTTCTAACCAAAAAATTGAGCCTTTGCCGCCACCTGAATTTAGCAGAAATAAAATTTTCTGCCAAAGTTTTTCTCCATGAATTTTGTCCCTGTGCTATCTCTTTCTTTTTCCTCCTCCTTTGGGGAGAAGATACTGTTTTTTAAAGAATTATCAAAGTGTTGAGAATTTCGGCAAATGAAGAATTGATTTTTTTAATGAAAACACTCCAGTATTTCCTATGAAAACAGGTTACAATTGGGTTTTAGGAGTCAAAATGTTGTCTATAAATTGATACATTTTTTTTAGAAATCCATTTTTTTCAGTTCAATTTCTCAGCTAGTTAAACAGCCTTCAATACTTAGTTAGGCTTTGTAAAACCATCTACTCTTTAGTAGATCACTGTTGGCTAGTTTTCTTACACAAAGAAAAAAAAAAAGCAGTTTTGATTGAAAGTTTTAATTAAAAGTGTCTAAAACATTTCTTACAGCAAGGAAAAAAATGTGTGTGTTGTGCAACTGAGCAGATTCCCCAAATGATGCTGCAGGTATTGTCAGGTGAGATGAGTGGTGCCACACAGCTGAGAGAAATTTCTCAAATCTAATCTGTAATAAGGCTTCCAAGGGAGGCTTAAAAGAAGTGGCTTCAGTAAGCAACCGCTTTAGCCATTGCCACTGACTTGCGATGAGGTGGCAATATCAAAAGTGCATGAAACGTGCAAGGAAGACTCGGTGTTCAAAGATAGTTGAAAAAAAAGCACATAGGGTAGTGTTTGAATGCCACAGATGGCCTGATTTGCAGAGGAAAATCTCGCTACATGATAACCCCCCAGCCTGGTGCAGGCAGAGCACATGCCCCAAGCTGTGCCCGCACAGCCTGGCCCCAGTGCTGAGCTGCAGCAGGGCAATGCAGGTGTGCTGCCAGCCGCCAGTGCTTCACGGCACCACCACCTCTGGGACATATCCCCGGGGTCCCTGTGGACCCTACGTGAGCAGGTAACCTCTGTACGTGCAGTAGGAGCCCCAGAGGTGCCGTGGCTGCTGATGATTCCAAAATAAGTCCAGGGTAAGGCAGAGGAGGAGAGGAAGCGAGAAAGCTAAGCGTGAACTGTCAGGATGCTCGCAAGGGTCCAGAAATCCATCTCTCATTTCTTGCAAAGCTATTTGAAAATAGCAATGCAGTCTGGAAGCACTGGATTGCCAAGAGAAAGAAAGTGTGGCACCCTCTCCCACCTCCTTTGAGTCTTTTGTTTTCAATTTCTCTTTCCTAGGTAGAGGTGTTTCGATTCCTACAATCCAGATGCGTGAATCAGCTCCTCCTCAGGCAGCACCTGCTGTCTGCCTGACAAGAGGTGCTGTTTCTGGCAGGATGGATTTTCTTAATCTCTCTTCCTGCTTTCTGTATCCTCACCTTCTGTTTTGCTTTCCTCTCATCACCTTCACTAATCCCTGTAGCTATACCTCTCCTCTTAGCCTTTCCTTGACTTCTTCCCACCTTGTCTACATGCTCACCATCACCTTGTGCTCCATCTGCCCCTCTCTCCTGTCCCACTGCTGCTCTCTGCATGTCGGAACTGTGTGTAGGGCATCTCACCCAATGTGTATTTCCCACCCCTTCTTCATTGCCAATGCAGGTTAGTGATATGTAGGGGCTTCTGAGGTCTCAGTATATTGGGTTTTTAACATGAAACTAAGGTATTTAAAAAAAAAAAAAAAAAAAAAAAAAAAAAAAGGAAGAAGAAAAGTCTGAGTGAGCTGTACAGGAGTTAATGGCATACTGAAATGAAAACAAAGCTGTAGTGCCAGAGCTGAGGAAGAGGCTGAGGAGCCCTTGGTTCCCGGCACTGGGGGAAGCAGGGCACCAAGTAAACAGTGCAGAAAACAAAAGAGAGCAAAATGCATAACTAAACAGGATGCGGCAGGGTAAATTTCATCCTGAGAAACCGAGGGCTACAAAATACGCTGCTGCAAAGAATAAAGGCATCTTCTGCAAACGCAAACATGCAGCAGCAGTCAGAGAAGCAATTTGCTGAAGGAGTGACCAATTAAAATTCTGGTGAATTCACTTCAGCTGGGCTAAGAAATACTAAGAAACACCCTACTATTCCTGGGGTAAGGAATAGTAGATTTGTGACGTTAAGCTGGGTAATTCAAAGCATTCAACACCTGAAAGAATGTTACAGGCTTGTTAGGTGCAAGCTGAGAAAGGAGACCGTTTTGTTGCAGATACTTTTTAATTTCACTGTTTCTGATGATTTCTTATTGTGTCTGTTTTTCATTTTCCTCAAATTTAACCTCTAAGTCAAACTCCAAGGTTTTGGTTACAGATTAGCCCAAACTGCTGTCATGTAATGAAAAGACTAGGGCAAGTGCACAGCTTGCTAAGTTGGAAAAAAAAATCCAATTTGCAAATATTTATCTAATTCCCAATCTGCCAGATTATATCAGAATCCACATTATTCCATGGTCATCTTACTTTTATTCCTGTGTGGCTGTCAAGTTCCCTTACAATACAGGATGGCATTCAAGAAACAAAAGAGTTTTCAGAACCTTTTTAAAGTAAAGGTGTTGGACTGAGGGGCCTGCAGCAGAATTCCCTCAAGTTTTGGACCTCACGTGAACAAGCTTTGTACGAGTATCTGTGGGTGTGCTTAGATGACTAGTGTTAGGGCAAGTGAGGGTATTTTGCTGAGCCAGGTGCTTAGCATCTCTAGTCTATGTAGCATGCATACTCATACAGGAACTTTCCAATGTTTATATAAAAATGATTATTAGAAGAAAAAAAAAAAAAAAGCTATGGAGGGCCTAAAGGAGCTGCTTTTTATTTTTGCTTTGGGGAAGCCAGTTTGCTTCATGTCTAAGAAATCATTTCCTATTCTTATATATCATTTCATATTCTTATGAGGAGGGAGTCTTACTAAAGGATCGATCTTCCCCAGCCAGGGGAAGGGGCCAGGGCAGGCAGGAGGGTGCCTGCTCCCCTGGCGCCTGCTCAAGGGGCAGGAGCTGCCGCAGAGCCATGCTGCTCTTCCCAGCCCCTTCTGCTGCCTGCAAATGTTCCACTTGGCTGCTACTTTTCTTGGCTGGTGAGGAAACACCTAACACTAAGAGCTGCTCTCTTTCTAGGAGCATTTCCCTCGTGGCCACGGTTGTCCCCAGCATGAGGGCAAGCTACCTGAAAATGCCCTTGTGTGGGTTCCCAGCCACAGCCAGCCAGGGGGGAAAAACCTCCTCTCCAGCTTCCCCTTTTAGTTCAGCTTTCCTATTCTTGTAAGTCGATGCCCCAAGCAAGCACACTGCAGTTCGGGGGATTTTAGCTTTCTGATGGCTTCACTGCTTTTATTTTTCCATGGGTGATGTATGTGTTTCTGATGGCTTCTTTCTCATTCGCTTGGGAGGTTTCCGTCTTTCACAAGTGTGAATTTTAAACTTTTTTTAAAATGTGTGGAGGAAATGGGCATTCTTAATTTTCTGATGTAATTACAAAGTGTGGAGGGAAGTTAGGGAAAAGTTTGGTTTCAGTTTCTTTAAGACCCCTTCACCTTTGGCACGATCAAAAAATTACATGTTGTTCACCACGGAACCAGGACCTGCAGGATCCAGCTGAATCGTATGAGAAATGTTAAAAGAAATCTTCTCAGCTTATTTAAAAGTCTAATTCAAATACACAGGAAAGCATTTAGTTAGGCCATAAAAATGCCTGAGATGTCTGAGAGCGTGTTTGAGCCGTGTGGGTTTTGGACTGATGTCACTTGTTGGAGCATCTTGTCAGCTGAGCTGAATTCACAGTTAAGTCCGAATATCTACAAGTCTGTGATTCCTCAGCACGAGGTGGATCTTCCTGTGATCCAAAATGAATTCTGGAAAGAAAAAAGGCATATGACAAGGAGCCACAGATTTAAATTACTCCCTCTGGGAAATTATAATCTTTTAAAAAAAAATAAATCTAATGACATGAGGTGCACATGTACAAGTAATTGCGGAAGTGACACTTTGGACCTATGGCCTTTTTACTAGAGATCTTTCCCCCAAAGCAAATGTTAAATCTCCATAAGCAACATAATAATAAACATTTCCAGTTCACTTGTAAATTGATAGTACTAAAAAAGATTTTTAAAACTGCCAAGCTCTTTCTGTTAAAGACCCTTCTCTAACTAAGCTGTAGCTATAGCTGCCATATGAAAATTGATTGCACGTTTAAGAATAAATAAATGTGGGCTATTAAGGGTCATGGTTGGATTTAGGGTTGTATTTACTTTCAGGGGAAGCATTGGCATTGCAGTGAAATCAGTAGTTCTCCCTACTTAAATGAAAGATAAAGGGCCATATATTACCAGTCACCCTCTGTGAAACCCACTGACCCATTTTATGTGCCTATGCCATAAAAAGTAATGTACCAGACTAAGACTGACTTATTTAATAATTAGCAGATATTTTTTCTTGTTTAGATTTTTTTTAAGTATATTTTTTGTCCTGCATATCTCGTGGTTACAATGCCAACTGAATCGTGTGTGTGAAAAAGGAAGGATATGGAGGAGAGGAAGGCAGAATAAAGCTTCACCCACTGTTTTTTGCATCTATTACTTTTTCCCTTCTTTTTACATATGAATGTAGTTGCATTTTATGTAAGAAAGATTTTCAAAGGAATGCATATTATGTTTTTGATTAGGGCTTGTGCCTATCATTGCTAGGCAATTGAAGGCAATACTGTAGAAAAGATACATTTAAACAAGGAAACGGAGAGGTGGAGGAGGCTGAGAGCAGAGAAACCAAGCCTGGGAGAAGCCCTTAATTTAGTTTATTAATTCCCTCTGTACTCGACTAAAAAGTAATGATATTTATGTTTTCAGCCAGTTTTAGAGTTAACGGGTTAGGAGCGTTCTGTTTTTTTTCTTCCCAGGCACTGGTGGTACGTCTCAAGTATTCGCACCCGGGGACCGTGCATACCGATTTTGATACAGCTTCAGCCCTTAATCCGACAAGTTTTTCTGTAGCACTGGCTCCCAGCCACACACCAGGGCTCCAAGTAGAGAGAGGTCTGATATGACAGACTAGACTGCAGGAGCAGGGCAGCAGTTTCCTGGGTCGTTTTGTTGCTGTACTCATTTCATGCCTATCATTGAATTTTACAGGTTGCTTTAGCAAGTTTCCTTTTTTTTTTGTGTGTGTGTGTGTGTGTGGTTTTTATTTGTTTGTTTGTTTTGTTTGGTTGTTTACAAGAGTAGAAATACATATTTAATTTGTAAGTGCTGCAGCTATACAGGGAAAAAAGGCAGAGGGAAAAAGATCATCAGGGATCTTTTCCCACCCAGAAAAATGCAGTGAAATGCTGTCAGCACCACTGCTGGCAGCTTGGTCATTTTTTTTTTTCCTAACCCAGAGAAGAGGTGTAGGTAACATGCAGACAGATGGTGCAGCTGAATAATAGGTTGGATAAGAAATTTAACGGCATAATCTGTTTCTTCAAAGGAAGTTTTTCCTGCTAGTGAAGTTTACCTTTCTTCTGAAAAGCCCTATGAGGTTGTGGGGTTTTCAGTTTGTTTGTTTTACTAAATCTCATCTATTACAATGGCAGATACAGATTTACTTAAAATTCACATCTGGCTTCCCCTTTCAATGTTCTAGTAATGAAAGCCAGTAGAACAGATAAACCAGAAATAGCTGGAGATAAAGGACAGCTTCAGGTTTCAAACTTTCTCTGATTTAGTGGAATGCTAAAAAGCAGAGCCTGAAATTTAGGACTGATTAGTGTGAATAAAATAATAAAGCAAACATCTTTCTGGGAACATTTGTTTTCACTTTACACCACATCTCAAGAAGACGCATTCATGTTCTAGCAGCTCTGCTCATCCTCTGGATCAGACTGAACACCAGCTTTTGCTTCTTGAATTACAGATACACAGTTTTGTGAGCAAAATAGGGAAATCCCAAGCTATTGAACATTGATGGCAGCTTTCAAATTTACTTGAAAGTATGTGCCTCACATAAGTCAGTTCTTAAAAGTACTTGAAAATATAAGCTAAAATGAAAAGCTTTTCACTAACAAATGCGTTGTTCAGTATCAAAAACTACTGAATCTGACAGATTATTAATTTTCCTTAACATTTTATGAAGATATGCAGTGGCCATTCTTTTAACAGACTTCAGCTCTTCTGGGAAACATATAGGTCTATTCAACTTTGATAGGAGATAACCACGACAATTTATGTAGTTTAGGAAAAATACAAACCTGCAGTCAGAATAAATTCTCCTGAAGTCAGGGAATTCCTGAAGAATATTTAAGGCTTAAAAGGAGCACTCTGATCATCTGGGCTTGTACCCATGTCTGAACCCACAAGTATTTCACCCAGAAAGAAGTCAAATTACAGTAATCTCAGCCCAAAGATGAATTTTGAATTAAATGCTGTCTTCTTCCACTGCAGTGGGGGTTGCCTGATGTAGTTTTCTGGATAATACAAACGTAATGCAAACTGCATTCCCACTGTAAACTAAAACAGAGTCCATTGCTACTTATTTGTTGGATTTGTTTTGTGCTGAAGCAACATTTGTTTGTTTTCCTTCATGATGCCATATACAGAAGCTTATGTATTCTGAACTCCCTGAATTTTCGATCCTGTTCAACACTCTGAGAAATCTCAGTTGAAGGGTTTAATGCGTTTTCCAATCAATGTGTAGGAAATTTGGCCTTATCAATTTAAATGCTGGTGATCCTTTCATTGCATTATGGAAGAATCTTCTCTAAGCAGAGATTATTCTTAAGAACTTCATAACATTTAAAGGTTAATATGTTAGGTAAAGAACAATATCTTAAGACAAACATTTTTATTACAGGACATGAAGGGATAGTTCTGATTAAATTACATGATTATTTGAATGGGAAGGAAGACAAAGTGCATCATTTCTTGCCCTCAACTTTAATGCCTTTAATCAAATAATGACCTTCTGGAAATAGTTAATTTTAAGCATTTGGAAAGATCAATACCACTTTGCCACCAAAAAATGGCCCAGATGATGAAATTTGATGTATTTAAAGTACCATTTCACCCTTTTAACCTAGTAAATAATTTAAAATGCTTTCAGTACTCCTATGCTACCATAATGTATCTCATTGGAAGTATTATGACTTTTCCAAAAGCAACCTTTCTGTACAATGAGCAGCTTACAAGTTTAATACTGAGGCCTAAGACTATATGCATGTATTGTAGTGGTGGTATCGGCCTTTTTTCTTCTCTTTTATGTGTGGATTCAGTTTTGAAAAGAAATGGAAATATCTACGACAAACACAGCCATTTGGAACAAAAATGAGATTTGTAAAGCAAGTTGGACAGCTTTTGAAGGGAAAAAGTCAATATTTAAAGTTTAGTTCATGAGTTCTTTTCCTTTGTTTTGTCTATAAGCTTTTGTGTTAAAGGTGAAGGATTTGGGTTGCTCAGACAATTAAGAGCCCATTTTACCAAGTGTAATTTCATATCTGTGCTCTATAAACTGGAGTGCCTTCAGCATTGTAAATAAAAAAAATTGCCCTCTATTAGCATGTTTGTGGGCAGATTAAAAACAGTCTTCATTAGCATAAGTAACACTTACAGATTCTTTTAAAAGTAGAAAATTATTTGCTGAATGATAAATTGCTAGCTTTATAGTTAGTTGCTGAAAATGTGCTCATTCAAAATGCCTACTTTAGTTTAGTCTACAATACTCAATTTTTTTAGTTCAAAGTACTGTTTAATGGATTATGTACTTAGTCTTTGTTCACAGTAGAAGCTGAAATGCAATTCACACTTTTTGCTAAAATGTTTGTATCAAATACCTCCTTATTTAGACTGATTTCTTCTAACACTATATATTTTTATTATGCTATATGCCCCAGAGACTGATACAAAATAATCTCCGATATGCTATACCAAAGAAAAGCTGTTCGCATCTTAGCACTGATACTGTAAAATGTTTTGCCTTCATGGATTCAAATTACAGCTCCTTTTAAAAATGTTTGATTCCTTGTTAGTTATTCTGAAGAAAAAAAATAAATAATCATTTGGCAAATTATCATCACTATAGCAAATTCACCAAACAAAAGAATTCCGTTGCTCCACCTTGAAGCCCTTTCTTCCCGGACTTGTTTATTGCTGATTTGGATGGAAGCTTTGCCCAGAGAGCATCTTTCATGCTGGTAATGCTACCCTCTTTGATCTAGTTAGAATTGGTATTTACACCATAAGTGTAGATTTCCTTTTTTTTTTTTTTTTTTTCATATAATAAGAAGGATACTGGAATGCAAGAATAGTTTTTTTTTAGACGCTGTGTGTGACAGAGCAGGACTTTAAATACAGCTCAATTCAGTCTGAATAAAATAGCATTTGGATACGTAAATAAAATGCACGTATGCTTTCTTTAAAATAAGCGTGCTCATGGGTCTTGCAGACTCTAATGTTTGGCAGTTATCCTCTTTGCGCTTTTCTTGCAATAGTTTGGCAGTAGAGCTTTCACAGGTTTTTTTCCTTTAATATCTTATGTTTCTTTAATGTTTCTTTACTAAATCCCTACAAGAAAACCAGGCAGAAGACCCTTATTTATTTTAAATATCTTAGGTTTAGCATCTTTTTTTTTTTTTCACCATTTTCTTGCTTACTGTAGCAAGACCTTTGCAGATGGTACTTGGTTACTTGAAAGTGCATAACAGTATTTTCTTTGTAGCAGATGGATTTAAGACTTTTAGTTCCCAATAAATGTAGGTTTACAATACATAACTTTACAGGATTTGTGTTGTATATAACAGGTTTGAACATATTATCTCAGAATTCATCTGCATGGCATTTTCAGCTTATCCAGGGCCCATGCCAGTATTTTAAGTAATAGGGAGAGCATAGTGATTGATAGCAGCTAAAGGCGTGATTTTGAATAGAAACAAAGGTTTTAGAACAGAAGGTGTCAAATTAAACTTTGTCAGTTTGAAAAGTAGTAACATCCTGAAAGTTCTGCAAACATATTTACATGTGGCTAATGTTTATATTTTGCTTTGTACTCTCTTTATATTCAGTGTAATGTTGCCTGGCAAATTTACTCTGTTTTAAAATCAAGGTTTTTCCCAATGTCATTGCAGAGTTTTGGGGGGTTTGCCTTGCTGCATAGATATATCTGTCTAATTATTTTAAGGCTGTTTTTTAATGATGTGCTGTATGTGCTGTAGAAACTGGCTGTCATCAAATTTGAGTTATAGATACTTCCTTATTATTTTAGGGTCCAGTCCACTTCTTATAAGATTATAAAAGCATGAAAAAGCAGTGGTGTGAGCTCTCCTTCAGAATAAATTGTATGAACTATACAGAAATTGCTCTAGATGTAGGTGCGTACAAGAGGAGAAAAATCAGCCTTGTTAAATTCACTAGTAAATTAAACTATGTTAACAATAGCACTTCATACTTCTTTAGATCAAATAGAAGCAAAACCTACAAATTTTGCATAACTTAAAATCCCCATTAGACGAGTCTATATCATTATTTTTTCTCAAATTTACAAAAACATTTCATACATTCTCATCTAGCTGACTTTTCTGAATAAGCTTTATGTTCAAACAGAAGTCTGCACTGAAATTAAATTAAATACTTACGGGTTTTGGTTGGTTGGTTGGTTTTCTGAACACGGTGGTATAAAGTCCTACTAACTAAATAAACCCCTACAGTCTCTGTTACTGCCCACTCACTGACTCTTCTGAGAATTTCTGTAAGGTCAACTTTTACAAATATTTTCAAAATAAACAAAGACCCAAAATTGCTTCTGTCCTTGTAGTTTTAGAAGATTTCAGTTGGTCATTTCCATGTTGTCTATCATATATTTTATCAGAATAACTGTTTACTTAAGAGCGTGAAGAACAGAGTGGAAAAGAGACATTTAATTAGAGTAGCAGTATACTCTATACACAGTGTCAGAAGCAACTGATTTCAGTATCTCAAAATCAGTGTTTCTCTGAAAGGCTAGCAGAGACATGCTTCATCTTACAACTCATTAAATCATTTTTACATAAAAAATTAGAAGTGAGATTTCAGTGCAAATACTAATAGCATAGTACTGAAAGTGCAATGCTAGTTAACAGTAATTTGTAAGGCTAAAGACATCTATCAACTGTAGAAACACAGAAAAGGCAATATGGGGAGAAGGAATTTCTTAGTTAACAAGTGTTGTTGTGAAATATGTTTAATCAGCATAAACTTTGATTGCTTAGGAATTATTTTTACTATGGGGCATTTAATAAGAGTTACAACTGCCTTTTCAAAAGAGCATCTGAAATTCCCATTGCCAGTAGACAAAACGTGCAGCTTCTAAGTGCATGGTGCAATTTCTTGTTAGGTCTGTGAGTATACCTTAAAGAGCTGTCATGGAAGGGGAAATGTTGTCTATCTTGTATTTTAATATATATTTATATATATATATATATAAAAAAAAAAAAAAAACTTTTCACCTAAATGCTTTTGAAGTTCACCTTTCTCTTTCACCACCATTAGAAACAGGATCAACAGTTTCAATATGAAGCAGTGCAGACTCCAATTGTCCTTCGGTTAGGACATTTTTTTCAGCTTCAGGGTGGGCCTGTTTCTTTTTAATTAAATTTTCATTTCAATTAAAAGATCTCAATTTGGTTCTCTTCATCTTCTCCCCTCCATCCCAACAAACCACCTATGCTTTCTGATTTCACATCTTAACTTGCTGCAGAAAGCTAGTACTGCTGTTGAGCACAGTCCTGCACTTGACCCCACAGAAGCAAGGCAAGCAGAGAACCACAAGCAGCATATGGATTTTGTTAGGGGCAGGGAGAGTTTGTGCATCGACCTGCTGACGCATCCCAGGGCTCCTCATGATGGGGAGGGAGAACATACATGCCCTTGCTACTGTTTTAGAAACATGCCATAGAGCTCGAACTGAGACAAGCTGTACATTATGTGTACATCTGTAGGATGGCATTTGGCTACATTTCCCAATTCACTTTTTAAGCCCTGGGGCAACACCCAGCATCTGTGTGGCCAAAAAGTGGGGTGTGCCCCACCTCCAGGGTGCAGGGGGCCTCTCTGCTGCCACTGCTCACCTACATCTCAGCACACCTGATGAGCACACAGTGGGTCTGGGCCCTGCTTAAATTTTTGCCTTCTCAGCTCTGCTACCAGCATCTCACCAACATTTGTCAGTTGGGTTATTTCTGCTTTTTCTCCTGTGTCATTTGTTCAGTTTTCCTCCAAGAGCATACACTTGAAATCTTTATACACACCTCACCAAATATTTTTGTATACAATATGAATGCATTAAGTTTATTTGTTTACTTTCACCTCTTCCTATCATGGCAATATTTTTACACTGCATTTATTAACTGCTAGCTAAAGATATGAATGTCTTCAAAAAAATAATGTATCTATTCTGTATCTATGTATCTATGTATCTATTGTATCTAGTAGTAAACTGGTCTGGATAAACCATTTTTCAAATACCAGGACATATAAAAAGGATCTAAAAGCTTCTGTACATTTATATTATTTGTTGATTCAATAAAATGTCATATTATCTTTCCCACAGCATTAAGAAATAAAATTGCATGGACCTAGTTTTGAAAACAGATCCTTGATGCTAAAAGGAAGAAATAAGCATGTTGCATGCGTGCAATATTTTGTTTCTAAATTTTAATATACCAAAAAATTGTTGCCAATGCACACTGTGCTTCCCAGAGCATTTGCACGAATTTTACTTTCCTGCATCCCATAAAAGGATTCCTCTCTTTTAAAAAGACATTAGGGAGCTTTGCTATCATTCTGATTTCCATCAGGCAGCTCTGCAGTCAAAGCAGGTAACTGAAGTACTTTCCTGTTTGGAGGAGTAGTACCAGCATTTAGAAACTGCACAGCAGCTGATCTACCAGCTACTGAAATGTGGTATTGATGCTCTCAGATGGGTGTAGGCTTGCATAAAATAAAACAGGCAGCAGAGAGAGTATCACGTACTGGTATCGGTTTGTAGGGGAGGATATAGGGGATTCTGCCTTGGTCAATGGGTTTGTTGAACAAAGAGCACTGGGGTACAGGACCAAGGAAAATGTGCTTGTGTCTTGCAAGGGTCTGAGCAATAAGGTGGTGGTCTCTTGGTGTGCTGACGTTTGGTTCACATCCAGCATTTACAGTGAAAGCCACGTCTTGCCAAGGAGGTGAGAGAATGCAGTGCTGCTGAAGTCCACGTTTCACCCTCATTTGCTCCTCATGAGGTGAGGAAATACTAACATTTTGCTGGTGTTATCTTCAAGGGGTGGCTCTGCGAGCTGTTACGTTGGAAAGAAGATCCCTCACCAGAGAACAGGACCCTCTGGGAGAATCTCTCCATGATCCGAAGGTTCCTCAGTCTTCCTCAGCCTGAACGCGATGCCATTTACGAACAAGAAAGCAATGCAGTTCATCACCATGGTGACAGGCCTTCCCACATTATCCATGTGCCAGCAGACCAGATTCAGGTTAGTTTACCTTGGCCAATCCAGCAGAGCACTAAGTAAATAAAGCTTTAAACATAGCAAAGGAAATTAGTGTTTCTTTCCTCCCCGCCAGACTAACTACAGGTCTCCTGGTAAGAGATAACAGCACACTGCCCTCCGCCACCTGAATTAAAAGATGAGTGGGTGACCCCCTGTGTTTTTCTTCTGGTTTGGGTTTTTTCAAGTTTGCATGGAGAGGGCAGCTCAGGCACATGTGCGTGGGGCAGTACAAGCTGTTCGCATGAGCTGCCTGGCATCAGACAGGCATCAGGACCAAAAGACAGATGTGTTGGGCACTAGCTGTGCATTGCCAGCAGAGTGGGAGGAGGTGATAACATGCTGCTGTTGGAAAGCTAAGCTCAACCCCTCAGCAGTGATGTCCCACCCCAGGTAGGAGTGAGGGAAGGGGACATGATTCCTCGTCCCATTTGATCCCCAGCCGAGACCGGGATGAGTCAATGTTTGTTTGTTTTTCCTTTAGAGCCCCTCTCCCACCACCCTTGGGAAAGGAGAGCATAGAGGCGCTTTCTTACCAGGCCTGCTGACCGCTGGACCTTGGCTGGGTGCTGCTCCGCAGGTGAGCTGGCACAAGGGCAAATGTGCCAGGGAGAGAACAGAGGGCTTGCAGGACCCACGCCACCTGGCTTGGAGGTGCTGGTCCCTTGGCTCTCCCAGGCATCACGCACACGAGCCTGGTGGCCCCTCAGCCAGGGAGCACAGCTGGCCAGTTTGCTAAATATCACAGGCCAGATCTGCAGCTCTCTGAGCTAGAGACTCTTTAATCCCTTCTCACTGAAGACCTGAGGTCAGCCTTTAAGTGCTCCCTCTTACAGGGCAGATATTACCCCTGCTTTTCAGTTCCCAACCTCAGCTGAGACATGGTGCACGATTTGTATTACCTATACAGGAAAATATTTACAGAGCTAGGGAGGATAGAGTTATCTCGCAGCCAGAAACAACACAAGTGTATATTAAAGATAAAGCAAACTGAATAAGTCAATCCCTTAGGATATCAACTACTAAAATAATTGTGAAAGACTGGAAAGTTGCTGTTTGATATAGCAAAAAGAGAGAGAAAGATCTATATTAAGTAAGAAAACAGCACTTGTTTGAAAACGTACATTGTTTTTAATAAAATCACTTCTTAAGGGGATAAAAGGAAAAGCTTATGCACGGTATAAACATTTTGCCACTATGCCATTTACTTAGATTTTCTTGCCTTGTTGATAAAAGTTTTGTGTTTGATCTCACAAATATTATTCACCTAAGCAGTTGCACTGTAATCTCTTAATATGACTTGTAAGAGTGGATTGGGAGACTGGGCCTGAGTTTTGTCTGTGCTCTTCTACACTGTAATTGTTGGAGATGCAAAATTGTGTAGTTAAGACACGAGTTTTCAAACTGTATATACAAAGCCTCCAGTCTTGTAAGATTTTAATGTGCTGGGAGTAGTCTTGAATCTCTGTGGGTTTGAAACCTTCAATGGGACTGCTCACAGAGCATAAAACATGAAAGGATGTGAATAGGGATGAGGCAAGAGCCCTAATTCCATGGGCATTTGCATCAGATTTTACAATAACAGGATCGCTTCAAGCAGGGGCTGCTGAAGTGGGTGATGAGACCTACATGAAGTCTTCACAACCATAAGTGGCACTGCAAAATGGACAGAAATTAAATTCATCCAATCCCTACAATATTTTGTGCTTCTTAAGGTCTGCAAGTAGATTGCAACCAAAAGCTTGGGAACCACTTCTGACACACAAAAAACTGTCAAGGGGAGACTCGCAAAGGGAAATGAAATGTAGTGATAGCAGCTGCTTGTTTTGCTGCTGTTGTTTTTTAATAATAACTGGTGGTTTGTACCATATGACAAGAAATTTGCTGATCCAAAATATCTTACTAACCAGTGCTTCCTGTGCTGTGAAGCAAGAGAATTGTCAACAAAAACAGTAGCTGATAAATTTACTTTTGATTTTAAACATGATCTTATAATGTGCTGTACTCCAGCAGTGGAGGAGAAAAACATCTCTGTCCCTAGGGCTCAGTGCCTCACCTTTTAAGAATGTTTCTGAATCCATGCTTGCAAAACTTCATTTTAAGCTCTTGTTAATTATTTACATCATGATTTGCTTTATCTTATTCTTCTGATGTGCATACTGGCTCATTTTTATTGCTTGAGTTTTTGGAATGCAGCATGTTCCCTTCTAATAATAATAGTGCAACTTATTTAGAGCTTTGCATCTTAGTGCTTTATAAATATTAACTAAATAATCCCCAGCACAAACACTGCAGTAGGTAAATATGTTTGTTCCCCGTTTATATGCTGGGATCCTTGAACACAGACAAGACACCCTCTCCGTGGCCACAGGCAAGATGGGTCAGAGCCAGACTGGGAAACAAGGAGTTGCTACCTCCTGATCTCTTTGTCCTTGTGGAGGCAGGGTTTGGCAGCATGATGTTAGACCCTTCCAGCTAACGCAGTCTGCAGTAACGTTTGCAAGTTTGGGGAGGCTTCAGTGGCTGCTCAGCACAGATCGGTAGTGGGATATTCCACACTTAGCTAAAATGCTTTCCCTCTCCCCGATCCCCCCGGTCCGTTCTGTCTAGCCATTGCTAGAGATTTTCAGTCCTTGCTTTTGGGCAGCAGCTGCTGCTGCTGGCAGAGCTCCTGTGTGTTTGCCCTCATCTGGCACTTTTCTCACTTTGCCCTTGCTACAGTTCTGGCTAAGCTGGTCAAGTTAATCCTACGCTATGTCATCTACTTAGCATTTTGTCTTGTCTGCACTTGACTCATGGAGCACATTCATTGAACTGTCGGCTGAACTGCCGCTGATGTCACGTCATCGGTGTTTCAGCTGGACCAACTCAGAGTGCTCCACCACTCTGCCCGCATCTTGCCAGCCCTTTATCCCCAGTCCCTGCTCACACATGTGCAGATGTGTGGAAGGTATGCGAGGCTTACTAATTATTTTAATTCAGGGTCACGTTACTACCATTGATAATGAGCCTTTTTTTTGTTTCGCTTAAAGTTACTGAGCGATTACTTATAGCTCTGCATTTTTTTTCCCATGGATTTTCTTCGTAACACAAAATACGGGCAGGAATGCATGTACAAAAAATGCTGTGCTTTGTCTTGCAGCAGCAGCAGCAGCAACAGCAACAACAGCAGCAGCAGCAGCAGCAGCAACAGCAACCAGGTCCCAGACTACCCCCAAGGCAACCGACAGTAGCATCACCAGCTGAATCTGAGGATGAAAATCGTCAGAAACCCCGGCCGCGAACAAAGATTTCTGTTGAAGCCCTAGGGATCCTACAGAGTTTCATTCAAGACGTGGGCCTGTATCCAGATGAAGAAGCAATCCAGACTCTCTCCGCTCAGCTTGACCTGCCCAAGCACACCATCATCAAGTTCTTTCAGAACCAGCGATATTATCTCAAGCACCACGGGAAGCTGAAGGACAATTCTGGGTTAGAGGTGGATGTTGCAGAATACAAGGAGGAAGAGTTGCTCAAGGATTTAGAAGACAGCATCCAAGATAAAAATGCAAACACGCTTTTTCCGGTTAAACTAGAAGAAGAGTTATCGGTAGAAGGGAACACAGAAATTAATGCTGAATTGAAAGACTGATCTAAAAGTATTATTTTCTTTCAACAGTGCCACTGGTATTTACTAATGAAATGAAAGTTCCATCTTGCGTTCTGTCAAAAACCTTTATTATACATTGTTTGGCCAATGAATCTTCCAAAACTTGCACAAAAGTTGAAAAAAGGATAATGCAGACTGCACTAGATGTTTTACTCTGTTTTACAAACTGCTTCGCAGCAACAGATGAAGCGTTGAGGATTGTTTGATATTAATTTGTGTTCACTGGATACACTGTGAGTGTACCCAATAAGCATGATACCAGTGATTTTGATTCTGGAGCCTTCAGACAAGCATTACAACTTTTGTGATTTACTGTTTTTTTTTTGTTGTTGTTGTTGTTCCTTTTTTTTTTTTTTTTTAATTATTACTGTAGCACTCCACACTTGATCTTTGGAAACTCACATTTATTTAAAAAAAATAAAATAAAAAGAGTTTGTTACTCTTGTTCTATTGTATGTTACAAAAGAACTATAGACTGTGGAATGCAGTTTAAAGATAACATATGCCAACAAATGCCTTGTATTATATGGCACTGCCGTAATTCAGATTTGTTTTCTTTTGGAAATAAAGGTCACTGTTTTTTTTTCCATTCTCATTGTTACATGGTTTTAAAGAAAATGAAAAAGAAAATGTGAAACACAATTTAGTCCTCATTATTTATTTGTAGATCCTGCAGCATCATGTTGTAATTAATTTTTTTGGAAGTTTCCGTTAAATGTAATATTGCTTCTCTTGTTATCATACTGATTTTTTTTTCTATTTATAAATGTATTTTGATGGGCAGTAAAACAAAGTGTCTTAAAAGTTTTAAATAGAGAAAATGTGCTTTACACAGTTGCCTATAAAAAGTGCTCTATGTTATCCAAGCAATTCATACTATAAGCTTCACTCTTATTGTTGTATGCAATTTTTACTATCATGCAAATAAGCTTAGGTAAATAAAACTAATAGATCACCTTAGAAACTTATGCAATTAATGTGAAAATAATTGATGTTTGCAATGTGTCTTCCTTTGGTTTACAATCAATTTTAAAGCTACAGCTGTATAAATTTTCTGTATAAAGGTGTATTTCTTTTTTATGAGTTTATTGCTATGAAAACACCAGTTATTTTGTTACAGCTGGCTGTTTTTATAAGTGTATCACAATTTTCTTTATGCAGAAATGTTCTGACTAGGAGTGGTTATTGACTGTAACTACACAATTAAAATTGTTTGTATGGTATGATATGGCAGGGTTTGTCTGCGTATGTGTATATCTGGGAGGAATAACTTGTTCTTAGTGCACATCGTACCTTCTTGCCACCACTTTGAAGATGACATTTCAATTGTTCTCCTTTAAAATCACAAGTAGATTTTTTTAATGACCTTCTTAATATTTGAATATAGATAACATACTTCAAAAAGAAACACAGTTTGGTTATGAAAATCATAACCTGTCTTTTCTTGGTTTAAAAACTTGCCTGCCCAACAGAGATAGCAGGATATTATTGAGTCAAAAGGCTATCAGGCATAAACATATTTACAGTTCCTGGCAGTAATGCACTTATAATGGATACAGCTGGTTTTCTTTTACACTAGAATTATGCTAACACTATTCTTTGCACTAATGTAGAAACATTAAAAAATAATAATAAATAAACCATTATTAGTCACATACTACATAGGAAAGATAGGCTTTGCACATAGCAGTCCCCTTCTAAGCAAGATAATTTTAAATGATCACTAATAAGTCTCTTGATAAAGCCATCATAACTGGGGAGCTCTGAATTTATGCAAAGCTCTTGTCTAGGCTACAGAGGAGTCTACAGCTGAAACTTGTACATGACATGTATGCAGTTGTTCTCCATTCCTAGAGGAGGGACAACTTCCACCTGGTGTAATTTAGCTTTTAACATGAGATTCAATTTCGGCACAGTGATTCTAAAATGACTAAAAGTTTGCAAACCTCAGTTTTGTTTCAAAAGCACAAGTGGCTCTTAGGTGGCTGAAAAATTCTCCTTTTAGCCCCATTCAGTTCTTTAAGAAGATAATCCTTAGGTAACAAGGCAGTCTTTCATACCACATTTAAAATCATTGTTGTCCATGGCCTTTGTCTCAGCACCCATGGGTTTATTGAGCAGGTCCCAGCCATGGCACCTCTGGGCTGCTCCCAGTGCTGCACCAGGCTGCACCGGGCTTTGGGCTTGATTTAAAAGAATGGAGCTTTCATGCCATGCTGGGAGGGCAACAAGCCTTAGGAGGGGCACAGATGTGTAATTTGACATCACAATTTAAGGAAAAGACAGCAAGGCTATACTAACTTGTATTGGGTATAAAGCTATTGATAGCCAACAGCTGTGCTGGTTGCAAAAGGGCATAACCTAAGCTCAGTCCAGGGAAGCCTCTGTGGACACCACTGACTTTCTTCTCATACTGTAAATGGGATCATTTGTTTTGATCGTTTGTTCTGGGATCCAGACTTGCTGTAGTCCAGGCAGTGCAAGCTGAACTGACGTGCAGGATGGTGCCACTGGCACCTTGGGGACAGCTGAAGAGCCAAGAGCCCATTGCAGTAAGATTAAGCTTAAGACTAAAAATAAAAATAAAACTCACTTTTAAACTAATGTGTGCATATGCAGGGTAGAAGGAAAATGCCACTTTCCCGGAATATATTCCCCTTCACGCTAAAAGCTAATATATGCAGCACTCCTAATATCAGAAATAGGGCAACAAGTCCAACACCCTATAAAAGCATATGAAGAAATATTTATAAAATTGTCTTTTCAATTTTGAAAGCAATTTCCTTTTCTTTTATCCTTTTAAGTTTTATGGGTGCTGAAGTGGAGGCCATGTGGGCTTGCAGATGGTTATTATAGCTGTTTCTTTTCCATTACCTTTGTTTTTCCTTCTCCTGGCCTAGATGAGGTTATCTGCCTCAGATGAGGTCCAGCCTGTGTAGTCACACATCACCTGCTCAGAGGTTTGAGTCAGTGCATTTTGTGTCCCCGTGGGTGGGCTGAAAGCAGTCTTTTACCATGGCCTGAGTGACCAAAGTATTTCTGTTAAATCCTTAGTAGCATCCTCAAAGGTGATACAGGTATTAAGGATCTCAATGTTACGTGGGTTCAAGAGGTTTATACTGTTAGAAGTTAAGCTACTACCAGTATATGTCACCTTGACTTTAGGACCGGTTAGACTACGTAGGAAATACCTTATGCCCTTTTCTGTTTCTTTTTCTCATCATCTGGCATAACCCTATCAACAAACTTTCAATTTCTTTGGAGATCAAGAAATTGGGCTTGATTTCAGTAATGAAGTCTCTTTCTAAATGCAGCCCAGACAAAAAGACAATTAGTTGGGAAGTTGTCAGTAGAACTCACTGCTGAGTAGGACTTCGCTGGCAGTGTATGAAAATAGAGTATTTTGTATGTGCTTAGGGAAGTATGGGGAAATAATAGTGCTTACTAGGAATAAAATTTAAGCTGTGAATAAAGCCAAATGCCTAAAAAAGAGAGAACTGAGTGCTGGGTGGGGATGGCAGGACAGCTTTTGCTATAAAACTGAAGTTAAGCATTTACCATGCTTTATGGTTTTTACCATAAAAAGTAGAGTATTTTTACTCCCTGCTGGTTCTCATTAATCTATATTTAAGTGACAAGATTTATGCAGATATACTGGAGTCTCCAGTGAGCATTTTTGAAGCCTGAAATGAAACCAAAGAGGCCCCCTATTCCAGGAGGGCCATGGCTTGGGGGCAGTCAGATGCCCGAAGAACACATACAAAGGTTAAGTGCCATTGCAGTCTCCCTGCCCTACGGTAGAGGATTTCTAGAGCTGCACTTTGCATTGCTACTTTGAACTGGGCAGATGATGCAGAAAGAAATGTCTAGGTTTGAAAGTAAATTATCGTGCTTATTTATTTATTTAAGATAAAACAGTGAAGCAAGTGGAGGAGGAAGAGAAGGTTTCCCTGAACCAGTGATACAGTTTCAGTGATTTTCTGACTCAGTACTCTGGTTGTGTGCTTGGAAAACACCAAACACTGCTGCTTAGTCCAGTTGCCAAAGCGAATGCCCCATACATTAACAGTAAATAACATACTGCTGAAAATCTACTTGAGCATCAAGTATTAGCAATTCTGCTTAACATCGACTGTGTGTTTTTATGTCAGGTACATTGCAGAGACCAAAGGTTTTTTTTTTATTTTTACATAATGATTTATATTGTGCTTTGAATAAGAGTCCCATGGCAAAGCAGGGATATAAATACACTCCCAGGCCTTTTTTGCACACAGATGTAATTTTAGTTTGGTCTCCTCACAGTGCCTTGCGTCCACACAGTCTTTTACTACAACAAATGAGCTAATAATTCAAACTGCAATAAGTGATCCTCCTTGGAACAGGAGCAGCACTACTTGGCAGTGCATTTGTTTGCTTTTAGGTTCATACGGGAGCCTTCCCGACCGCTCAGCTACTGGCAGCCCCCCCATCACTCCCCGCCGCATTGTTTTGCACTGGACTGGCCCAGGCGCCCTTCCTGCTCTGGGTCAGCCTGCCCAAATGACATCTCTCCTCTTACATGCAAGCACTCGGGTATGTGCACCACAGTTTACTATTAGGCAGTAAATACGGTGCGTATCTGTCGTCACCTACCTTTTATCATCACCGTTCATGCTGTGAGCCTTATAGGTTTTCTGGAACAGCTCACTTTCATCAGAGAGATTGTGCTGTCTGGAGCAAAGCCACCAGCAGGCAAGTAGTCCCTGGGGTGCTGGGGTAGAGGGGGCAGAGAGGATATGTGTCCCAGAGGGAAGCAGGAAGAGAAAAAGTGGATGACGACAGAGAAGGATGGGAGCATCAGGAAAGTCACAGTAGCTATCCTGGAGGAGTGGGCTCTGTTACAGGGTGTGCTAGAGGGACACCCCAGAAGGCTACACTGTACTACCAGGATGCTGTAGAAGATGTTCTTGACCAGAAATGTACCATGGTCTCCAACAGAGATACAGCATAATACAAGATACAGCATAACACAAAAGTCTCCTTGCCTGTCCACAGCAAAAGAGGTTCCATAACAGTGTGTGTTCTGGTGCCACCCCACCATGTAGTGCATGCAGGTTTTTTCCTTAGTTGCAGACTGGCAGCTGCCATGGCAGATGAAGGCAGGGCTCTCTTTCCAGGTCCCTTGCTTACCCACACAATATGCTAAAGCAATATACAGTCTGTGGAACAAAAAAAAAAAAACAAAAAACAAAAAAAAAAACCTCCTTTTCCGACAGGATTCCATGCAACCACAAACAGCATGTTTACAGCCTTAACTCCTCCTTGAACCAGATGTGCCATAGGAGCTGAAACAAATCAGATGTGTTGTATGGCCTGCATGTTTATCACAGGGCAATAGAACAGAAGAAAAAAAAAAAAAAAAAAAAAAAAACCTTGCTTCTGTGGGTATGCAGAACTATATAAGCATGCACAATTCTGGGGTAAAAATCTGGGGCAAATAATTTTCCCCAAGAAGCTTCAGATTGTGTTATTCGCATTACAAAATAAACAGCCTTGCAAGACCAGCTGTTGGATGTTGCTGCCCTTCTACATCTGCATTAAAGAAGGACACCATCCTGTAACTGGCAGCACTGCCCACAGCTGTGCATCACTTCTTACCCCATCTCAAGGGGGCTTCCCTGCTCAAAGTATGCCCCTATATTCCTTCTTTCTCTTTACTCCCTTATCATCAACTTAAAAAAGGCCCTTCTTCCTCAGGCTACATTTTTACATGGGGAAAGCAGAAGATTTTTTTTTAGAAAACATCTTACCTTAGAGCAAACAATGGCAGGGAAAGCTAGGCAAGGATGTCCTTTCAAAAGTGTAGGGAAAGTGATTCTTTATCATTATCAGCATGACAGCTTGGATTGGGAAATAAGTACAGGTGTTGTTGTTGGCTTGCCTAAGTGGGAAAAATGCTATATCCCCAGCCTAATAGGAATTTAATAACAGCTGAGAGACCGAAGGAGACAGAAAAGGAAGACAGAGGAGAAGTATCTGGATACAAACTTCTTAGGGCCAGTCATGCCTCACAGTGAGTGGAGAATTGTAAGACTAGTTTAAACTGAAGGAGATCTGAGTTAAGACACCAAAAAAAAGTGAGAAGCACTCATGGTTCACATACTAGATGTAGATATAGGAACAACCTGCAAAAACACAGAAAGAAGGATCAGTCTTATGGACTTGTTTTAGTGGAAAGTTTAAATACTGAAGGCTTGCAAAAAGGTAGCAGCAGATTCCTTCCTTAACAAACACCTGCAAAATTGTGAGGGGTGAATACAAAAAGAAAACTCAAAATTTCTTATAAGGCAAATAAAGTCGATGTTTGAGATTATCAGGCAGCAGGTTTAAGCAACAGCTTAAAAAAAAATTCGAACTGCAGACCTTCTTGTTGCACACCCTGTTTCATAGCAGGGGCATGGCTGCTTCAAGTGCTCCATAGTCATGAGTGAGACGAATGCAAGAGCTCTGAAAGCGGCAGTGTTCTTGCTCAGGTACACTGAGTGCAGTTTGTATGCTCTATTCCCTGTCTTGTTCATAACCGGATTTTAAAACAACTGACCTGAATAATTTCATTGAGGAGTGGGTCACCTGATTATTTAGAAAACATTCCCTCCCACACAGGCCAGTATAACAATTTATACCCAAAGCACTTTGGTCATTGCCATGGTACCAGTGCAGTCACTATTCACAACTGTGCTCCAACTGCAGCAAGAGTGAACTGAGGCTCCTTTGACCCACTTACCTATGAAATCAGGCTGTTTTTATGTGGTACCACCTTTCTTTCAGTCCCCCCTGTGCCCATCCTACTTTCATTCAGGTTTAGCTGCCCTGTTCCATTCTCTTCTTGAAAAGCACCACTGGAAAGGTTCATGTGGGAGAAAGGTAAGTGAGGGCTTCTGGGACAACTGGAAAAAACAGGTGTGTATATTTGCATCATTCCCTTATGTTACATCAGCCCAAAGCTATTTAGGGTGCACTACAGGACGGCTGGGAGAATAATCACAGGAATGTACTGATTTGATCCCAGGTCTCCTCCAGCTGTCACTAGGCTTTCTGCAATGCCCTCCAGGGTACAGCGAGCGGACGGACAGACACTGCAGCCCTGGGTACATTCCCTGGGCACTGCGTGGCACACAAGCATGGCACTGCTTGCAAGCATGCTGCTGGACAAAAAAGCGCACCGTGGGAAAGCAGATCAAAGCAATGTGATTGCATTTCACGTCTGATACAGCTCATTCCTGAAGCCAGGGTGAATAGCCTAATCCAATGTATCATTCCTGTGCAGGCAGAGCCTCAGGCTGGCATCGTGTCCCGTGGAGCACCGCTCCAGTGTGCAGCATCTGCCACCGCCTGCCCTAGGGCTTGGCGTAAGACTGCCCTGCTCCTCTCCACCTCCTTCTGGGAGATGCTTTGCACAAGCCCTGAAAGCCAAAACTCAAGCTGTTTCAGGCCCTTGAGCGCACTGACTCTCTCGCCACGGCCTGCACTACTAGATCTCTGATCCACACTCTTGACCTTTAAGGATTCACAGGGGCAAATTTCCAGTGATTTAGCTTCAATTTCACGTGCAGATAGGATTCTACCCACTTACCCACTCTCTCCCCTGGTTAATCAATGTCAGCTGTCGATGGCAACCCCTGCCAGATAGCAAGTAGATGGGACAATTATTCTCACAAGGACTTCTAAGCCCAGACTTCTAACCCACCAGGTCCAGTACAGAGCAGCTGTAAGAGCTCTGAGTAGCAGCTGCCCCTTTTCTACTGCAACTGCTGAGCTGCTCTGCTCCTGGTCTCTGGCTACTTGCTATGGCAAGAGGAAAAATCTCTATTTTCAAGACATCATATTATAAAGTCTTAATTGACTTCTGCCTTTAAAAAGGAGGTGAAGCCCTACAGCCAGCTCCCACGTAATAAACAGTAAGCTATTCTACTGAGGAGGATCAAGGGATTTGATATCATCCCTCACCCTTTCCAAGACATACTCATGACTGCTGGACTGCACCTCTTCAACGCACCTCCTAAGGGTAAGATTGTGTTAGGGCAAAAAAAAAGTGAGCAGCCAACACATTAACTCATCCAGCTGAGCCCTCAGTTCTGCTGTGGCCCCACAGATGTCACGGACCAGAAAGTGTAACTTCAAGCAGTCTCTGTGTTGCTCTGGCTTATGGTAGGAACTGGCCTCATTGTCACCTGGCACTTGAGACAGGGGCTAAACAAATTTGATTTAAGGTCATACTGTCTGGTTTTGCTGCAAGAAATGCTCATCAATATCAAACCATTTGTACTGTCACAGTCTAAGGCTATAAAATTAAAGCCGTGAAGTGTTACTGCCACTAGTCAGAAGTTGTAGGACACACGGTCCTTTTGGTCTTTTACCCGTCTTCGGCATAAGAGCTGCAGCAGGTAGGTATCTTTCCTGATACCAAGGAAATTCCCTCCTTCTGCTGATTTCTCCTTCATGGCCTCATTCTGAGCCTGACTTCTGTGATTCCTTCATGCAAAGCAAGAAACAAAAAATGAATTTATATCCACAACTCCAGTCTTTCACAATTCCTGAATGTGAGCAATCGCTAACTAGGAGCATGAAATGCTTTCAGGGGATTTGTCATGACTTCTCTGAGAAGCTCACGTCCAGCTCTGTAACCTGCAGGTATATCAAGGTTGCCCTGTGGAGGAATCCCTTCCAGTAGTAGTTGAGAGTGTCTTTCAACACAGCAGAAGGATCTGATGCCTTGGGTCTGTGTAGCAGCACCAGTGCTAATGGGCACAACACTGAAATAGCATGAGGAGAATAGATCTCAGACAGAGTCATGTGCGGAACAGTGCAGGGGAGGAACAGAGGAACTGATAGGAGAAAATAGACAAAAGAATAAAGTGGGAAGGGCAAAAAGGAAACAAAAGACAAATAGATGAGTGAAATATACATTAACAGTTGTAAAATGCCCCTGCCCTCATTCATACTTTATATATATATATATATATTACTCCAGTATTTCCTTCCATGTCTCACAGATTTGCCAGTTTTTCACTCAGCTGGTAGAAATCAAATAGAAAGTATTTCCTACCCAGTGAAGGAAGTGTTTTAAACTTTGAAGTACTTGGATTCTTCTAAATTATTTTTTTATTCTTATTCTTTTTTGGGGGCTCATTGGCATGATGTTTATCTCATCTACACATGGGAAGAGGGGGAGGAATGGGTAGACTTGACTCATGCTAACTGTTGGCAACAGTTGTTTAATTTTTTGCAACATGCACCCAAGTATCAAGAGACTGAGTAAAATATAAATAAATATGCTCT
The DNA here is from genome assembly GCF_964211825.1 of Aythya ferina. Classification (NCBI taxonomy): domain Eukaryota; kingdom Metazoa; phylum Chordata; class Aves; order Anseriformes; family Anatidae; genus Aythya; species Aythya ferina. The sequence continues at coordinate 38,437,547 of NC_140297.1, read as the reverse complement.
TTGGAAACCCCATACATCTTTATGGCCTAGGATACCTTCAAATCATGGAAAAACACGTTTGTTTGTTTGTCTAAAAAAAAAAAAAAAATGGTGGCAAAGCTACCTCCCATCGCTGTAAACAAGGTCAGGAGGCCAAAATTAGTCTGTCCCATTTTGCACAAAACAGTCAACAACTTAAGATGTTTTTGCAATAATCAGAAAATTATTGACCGGTGTCAACACCCCCTTTCTGATAAACTGTTGAAATGTTAATATTCTTGGCAAAATTGTTTTTGCTCTAATTACTGTATCCATCTGCTCTATAAGATTGATTATACTGTGAGAGTGTTTGTTCTCTTGTCTCCTGCAATGATGGGCCTCTCCTTGGCTCAGAAACAGTCCTGCCTCATCTTTACACAGAGACGAATGTGCAATAGACATCAAACCACCATTCAGCCCCAATAAAGCCGAATAAAAATTCCTTGAAGGAGTTAATACAACAGCCATTAACTGGCTCTTGGATGGGCCATCCCTTGGAAAGCTATTGCCCTGGCCTGGACAAAAACAGCTGGTCTCCGTCCAGCACAGGAGATCAGTGACCAAGAAGGCCACCAAAGCCCTGGAAGCCCACAAACGCTGGCACATCAGCGGTGTTACTGATTCAGCTGAGAAGTTTGGCTAGTTGGAGACACCAGGCCTCCTCTGCACCAGCTCCTTGGCAAGGAGCTGCTGAGTTGTCTGAGGAGGAGAGCGCTTCCCGCCCTACCTTCCACGAGCACCTGCAGAGGCTAATGTTACCTGGACTGGACTGGTTATTTTTGGAGCCAACATGTAATGTACATGCTATCTGTGGCATATGCCAAAAAAGACTTGCTATAAACTTATGTCTGGTATTAATCATTATTAAAGCAGATCAGAAGGAGAAAGAAATCAGCAGATAAAATAATTGTTTTATTAGAAAAGTGCTGTTTTCACATGGCAAGCCTGGAAAAGATTCAAACTTGCATTTCATTTTTGAGCTGGCATTTCAAAATAGATGCACAAAAAGAGTCACTCAAACTCAAAAAAATGTCTTTTTCTTTGAGCCTTCTTACACAGCAGCTGAACTTTTTTATTTAGAAAATGATGCTTTTTCACACAAACAAACTGAAATTCAGCAAAAACATTTATTTCAGAAATATGATTTTTCATAAAAAAAAAAAAAAGCTATTCTTTTGCACATACCGAACTGCGTAGTCATGTCTAAAACATTCAAAGACATCAAGTTGTAAGGCTGAGATTATTTTCAGGTTTTTACTTTTAAAAAGATTTCTGATCTTTCTAAAAAGTTTCCAAGTTCTTGACTCCATAGGGTGCACTCAGTGCTTATGCTCATTCTTGGAGAAAGAAGCCCAAAGGTTAGAAAGTTCAAAAAAGGAAGATGGACTTTGAAGGGATGGCTTTTTCATATTTTTTAAATCCTCGACATATGAGTACCTACAACTTTTCCTGAACTGTAATGTAACCTAAAAAGCCTCTGCTGGGTACTCATTCCCACCTTCGTGTCGTCCCTTTATTTGTGCCAGCAGGAGGGATTAAGCTGTACTTAGGTAATACAGGCTGTTTCCAGTGCCTCAGCTATTGTATCATACAAAAACACATCCTGAAGAGTTTTGGGAAGGAAAGGAGAGAAGGCTAATGACAATATTGTTACCAGATTTATTAGAGAGAGTGTGGGAGAATGAGATTTTTAGGAGAAATTTCTCCTGAGAAAAAAAATAAATAAATAAAATTTATGTCCATATGCTTAGTGTGCTATTACACTGCCTGCTGATTTTTTTACACCTGAGAGAAACTGTCAATGATGAGAAGGTGACTGCAGTCAACAACCCCCCCTCTCTTGTTTTCTTCTGAGCTTACCTTCTCCTCCAGCTTCTCACAGCAGTTCCCAACTCTAAGAAGAGCCAGCACAATGCTACATTGCTGCTGCCATTGCCCTCAGCATGCTAGAGCAGGAGAAGTACAGGAAGACCTTATACAGGAGAAATGTAGGAGGAGTTTTCCCACGCACCCAAGCACCCAAAAAGTTCATTCTGCCACCACTCACACAAAGCCCTTGTGTCCTTGTGTCTGATGACCGCCGTTCAAAGGACTTTCCACTTGGAAAAGAAACATTTGGGCTGTTACCAAAGTCAGGGAGTGACAGACAAAATCCCTTTCAAAATGGAACCTGGGAGACATAAGCCCTGGATAACCTATGCTGAAATCAGTAAGGATTTCCAATCAGATATGTAGCTGACAATCACTTTTAAAGATGTGTGGATATAAATTCACAAACAAACAAACAAAAAAAACCCAACAACAACAGCAAAAAACTTTTCCAAGCTGTTTTTTTGTTTTTGTTTTGTTTTGTTTTGTTTTTGTCATACTTTTATCTCTGTACCTTTAGTTACACCTAAAATGCCAGATAGAACTTTAGCAAACACCATTGGAAACCATCATGGAAAGAATATTTCAGCACAAGGAACTCTAAATCTCAGGAAGAAGAAGGATTAAAACTAATAATCTCGGCCTTGGACAAATACAAATACCTAAGAAAAGAACACTGACACCGACGAGGACCCTGCACTCAACAAAAAGCCATTGGGAAGTTCAGAAATCCCAAGAGAAGGTAAGGTTTCCCTAAGCTTTCAACTGCCACAGTTTGTCTTTGTGCAGGGACCTGAACATTTTCTCATTGTCCCCTGCACAAAACACAGGGAGGAATGCAGCGACTGAATTAGGCTTGATAATTTCCTGTCTGCCTGCAGTCTCGGACTGACATCCTGACGCTGTCCTACACTGGAGGACTATTTTAAAAGCTGCCTTTACAGGCACGCTGGATGTAATGCAGTTTTATTTTTAAATGAAATCTTTGATTATGGAGAACAATCCCATGGCTGGGGATGCATGTTACAGAACCACAGAGTCTGTGGGGGACCATGCTTATCACAGCAAAATCGCCTTCTCAACTGTTCAGCATTGCTGCCGTGTCATGTTACAGTAATAACTGCAGATGAAGAGCTTTTAATTCATTGATAAAAGCAGAAGGCTGGAGTAGCTGGCTAGCTGTAATGAAGCTTATTATTCTGCAGCTAATTTGCCGATTATATTAGAGTTTTATTTCTGAGCACTTGTACCAGAAGACAGTATTATCGACACAACATCTAAACATAGAAGGTCCTGGGAAGAATGTTAATGAGCTATCACCTACCTCTGCAAAGGTCCCCGTTATTAATAGTGAGTAGCCTAAGTATAGATCAAAAACTCTCCCTGAAGAGTGTGCAACCTGTGTAAAATATGATTACTCATTTGGAACATAACCAGAAAGTAATGGCTAAGTCATGTCTCATTTAAAAGACTGTGGTTCCTTTAATGACGGTAAGTGGACAAGGGCTTAGCTGAAGCACCCTGGTCCAGCAGTGGGATTCCTGCACTCCCTCAGCAGCCCCAGCCATGGGCTGAAGCCTGATCCACAGAGAAAAGCTGTGCATTAAGGAGCTCTGCTGCTCCCACTCCACTGCCTTTCTCTCTCCTGCCTCTTTATCTCACAATCTGGAGGCAGGAGTTTCTGAAGACTATAGGGAATCTGTTCCTTCCTCCTGCCCCTAGAGCTTTGATCCCCCAAAGGCCTCAAAAAGGATACTGGCACATATCCTTCTATGTCCAGGAGTAAGAGGGGCATCATGATACACAGACAGGTAAAGAGGAATGAAACACCTAGGTACCCAACCATCACTGAGATCCAAATGGACCTTCAGTCAGTCAAGTACCCTGACATCTTCCTAGAAATATTGAAACTGTTCTTCTGTTTTCTGAAAATTCCTTCAAAATTTCAGTGGGAGAAGGAATTCCTCACGTCTTGATGTTTGCTCTCGCCAGTATCCTGCCATGCCTCAATTCCTTCTGAGGAGAACATAATGTCACACTAAAAACACTGTGTCTCTTCAGACCTCCTTGCAGGAAAAAACAGAGTGCCACTGAGGTTCATTGTGGCTTAGGAGTGAGGAAGAGCAAGCGTTGTTTTAGTTGTCTGGCAATTTCATAAATAATTCTACTTATTGCTAGGCTTCTGAGAAAGTCATATATCAAGTTAGTCATTGGCAGGTTCAAGCTAGACCAAAGCACAGCAGAGATTGCTGTAGGACATACTTTGGTTTTGTATGTAGCTACACCGTAGTTCAGAGGGGCTATTTATCCTAATCCACAGAAGCCCATAATTGCTTTGCAAGCTCCCTGCCTGTTCAAGGGAATTACAAGCCTGAGAGTTTCTCTTCTGTGTTGTGTCCAGCCAGAAAAATTGATCTTCTACTACTAAGGAAGAAAAAAATAGGAAAAATTCTGCAGAACTCTTGTTTTATTTAAAACACAACACAAAGTACTCGGCAGCAGGTACAGTCTCTTCCCTATTCGTTAAAATATTGATATAAAAAAATTTCTTTCCTTTCCTAGCAGCAGTGTGCTCTGGTTGTTAAAATCACTTTGAAACTGCAGTTAATGACTTATTTGTTAAGGCACTAATCGCTGGAGGGATTAATGTCAAACTGATGGTAGCTGACATCAGCTACCTGGCATCTCCTGTCCCCTGAGTCAGAGCTGTGGCTGGGATGAGGGCCGAATGTGGGCATCCCACTGGGCAGCTACAGGGGTCAGACGCTGGGAATGGGTCCAAAGCCAACCTTCCCCATCTTTTTGGGCATGATGACCATTTTTGGGCCAGATGACCCTTGCCAAGACAGGAGCCACCTGAAGCCAGGAGCAAGACCAAAGCAACCTTCCAGCCTAGTCAGCTCAGCAGTGAGACTTGCTTAATCTGACCCTTGCTGTTTCTCCTGAAAAGGGACATTTGGGGGTCAGTTCCACTCTAAACTGTGCTGTCTGTGCTCCAGCACATGCTGATTAGCCTTGAAATACCAGGCTGCCAAACACAGCAGACATGCTGCATGCCAAGCAGCTTTCCAGGGTGATGCCTGAGCTGCTTCAGTCCTGATCCCACACCAGTGTGTGGAGCCCCTGCACCCCATGGAGGGGAGAGGGTCACCCCTGCAGGAGGTGGGGGACCAATGTGCAGGATCTGCAGCCTCTGCAGAAATTGCCTGCAAAAGCTGAGGAGATGGACAGTGAAGGCACACTCCCCTCCACGAGCAAATGTCAATGTACCAGTACGACATCCTCTGCGTATAGGATACTTTGCCTATTAGAGACCAATCCACGTAGCCACAGGCAATCTAGACTCCTTAGGGAAACAGAAGGTTGCCTACTTAGACTTATTAGGATGGTAAATGGCTGAGCAGCTGGATGAACAGGCAAAAATAAACTACCTGATATTCTTCCAAGTGCTATACAGAAACAATCCCTATCTCTCTTCAGTCCTCTTAGCTTTGCAAAGCCAGAGGGATTTCAATGTTTAACATTCAGGACATAAGGCCAAATCATCAAAATGTAAACAGGCAGCTTTGAAAATTTGTCTTAGGAGTCACAGTCCTGCTAACTTTCCAACAGACTTTTGAAAACTGGGGTGCAAGGATGTGACAAGGTAAAGTAGCATTGCCAGGGTGTTTTGAAGAAGGTCACATTCACAATAACCTTGCACATAAACAGCAGTGGGGAATATAGGACACATTCCCCAAACCTGGTAATATTTAGGCAGAATATCACAAAATGCTTCCTAACATTCCTTCAGTAAGAAAAAAAGCTCCATTGCTCAAACCATGGAAATCTGGACAGAACAAGGCAGTAGGTACCAAAACACAACTAACAGAAGAATCAACACTATGTCATGTCACAATCACCCAACTGTGACAAAAGTTTATAAAGGACTTATCCATATACAATAGGACAAACTTACATTATGGTGTAGTTAATTTTTCTGTGCTTTTTTCCATTAAAATAATGTTTCAACAAACCACATGTTTTGGTATTGATGGCTTTGTGTAGAGATTTTCTCTATTTCGGAACAGAGCATTAGGTATGAATAGTTGAAATAGTTTCTTCTTGTAATTGTACATTACCTTGAACTCATGTCCCATAAATTTCTTATATATTATGGAGTAAGTCACTATTGATTTCCTTTTCTATCATTTCAATGCTTGCTTTTTTCTTCTTTTTTTTTTTCTTTTCTTTTTTTTTTCTTTCCCCTTGAAGGAAAGAAATTTTACCCAGCTATACAAACTGTAGGTTTCTTTGCACCTTTATATTGGTACAAGGCCGAGAGAGCTTTGTTTCATTATCAGCCCACCTCAGAAATCTCCTGTTCTGTGGTCCTAGAGCATGGAGGCCAACATTTTCCAACACATTGTATAATGTTAGTCATCTAATTCCATATCTGTACACGTAAATAAAGTTAGCCCTGCTTTTCAGAGGACTCTCAGATCCCATCAGTGGGAGTTTTTATGGACAGAAGACTGAATAAGCATTGCAGGATTTAATTAGTACTATTACCCAAAGGAGTGCTTTAAAGATGGCTATATCAGAGGACGCTGATACAGTTCAGGAGATAACTGTTCCTTTTTTTTTTTTTTTCCCCCCCGTATATAAGCTTTCAGTTGTGCTTAAGAGAGGAGAATATTCTTCCTTAAATCAGCTATGCACTGCTTGAAGTGGTATTTATTTGATTAATACATCATGTATTAAGTATATCAATATATATATATATATATATATAAAAGACACAAAAGCCTATAGTTTCTTTATAAGCAGTGTTTCTTCAGAGCTATGCTTAACTGCAGCCTTAGTGGAAGAACAATCAAGGACAGTTAAAAACACCTTTAGGACTTACATGTAGCACAAACCCACACAGCTTCTCAAAAGGAAAGGCACAACACACTTGCCCATGAGATACATGAGAGATCTCATCACACATATCCTTGAAAAAGGAGGAAGTCTGAAGTCAAACATCACCACAAAATTTACGACTGTCTTCAGCTGGTGCCTCAGCTGGTGTAAATCAGTATAGCTCTGCTGATTTGGATGGAGTGATTTACACAGGCTGTACTGGATTGCTGTGCAAATCTGCTTCTTACATACCTAAAGAAAAAAATAATATGAAAAAAAATAAGGAGGGGGATGAAGGCTTCTAGACCTACAGCAGAAAACAAGACAGTGAAATCTGTACCTATATTGCCTTTAGGAACAAATAGGTATTTTACTGCTTAACAGCTCCAAAGTAAAAGGCAGAAATTTGAATTTATAAAGTGCCGCAATTACATTTTAAAACATTTGTGTAACAAAATTAAATTGCAAGCATACATATTCCTGTGATTTTTTGAGGCATCTGTCTTCATATGACTTCAGTTGGACATTATGAACTCTGTTTACAATTTTGATCTTGCTACATTCTTACTTTTTACTGTATTATATATTTACTTACAGTGAAGCTATGAAGCCTGATGCCTGGATGTCTGTCTGTGCATGGTTCAGGTATTACATTGCTTATAAAATGAGTTAGATAAATAATCTGAACAGACCAGCCCTAACAAATAGTAGAATGGCTCCAGCCCAGCTTTATGTAGAATAAGGCTTGCTGCAGTGAGTTTTCTTTTCTCAGAAGAGAAGACATAGGCAAGAGTTGTAAAACAGGCATTCTAAAAGAATTGCTGTAAGAATTAGGGACAAAAAGGAAACAGAAAAACTGTGATTTCATGCTCAAGAAGACAAATTTGAGTTTATAAAGGTTAAGAAGTTTCAAAAGGAATATTTTAAGGTCCCTGAAAGGAACTTACTCTAATTCCAAAGGCCCCTCAGGAGAAAGAGAAGAATATATATATATATATACACACACATATATACATATATATATATATGAATTAATTTTGCATTTACTTCAGTATTTCTTCTTCTTCCCACAGTAAAGAGAGCTGTACTTGGAAAGCACATTGTGAAGTGAACAGGTTATTTATTTAGACTAATATGTCTTCCTGAGAGGTTACACCAGAAAAAAAACGGTACCAGAAGCCTTTGGAGGAGGTTCTCCATCTCTGTGGTGAGCACAGCCTCCCTCTTGCAGGGGGCAGTGGCAGAGCAGGGCAGCAAGCATCCCTATCAGGGCAAGGCAGGGATGGAGGACAGGGAAGGTGGGGGACTACTCAACACAGGAGCTGTTTGTCCTGCAGTGTGGGGCATGTGTCCAGGACCAAAACCTGGCCACTAACCAGCAAAGACCAGCAACGGTCTCAGGGCTGCTTCTCTCTGTGGCCACCAGCAAGCTTCAGAGAGGACTTGAGCAGGTTTAAAGGCAGCCATTCTGCAATTATCCTAAATCCCACACCTAGCCAATATCTCACCCTGTGGGATCATTTCTTCATTCCTACAGATTTAGTCATTTACTCAGACTTACTCTCACATTACATCACTGCTTCTTCATCAGGTCTGGATTTCTCTAGATGTACAAAGGAGTTTCTATGTATTGAGTTCAGAAAAGAAAAGTACAGAACACACAGTGGTTAACACATAAAAAAAAAAAAAAAAAAAAAAAAAAAAAAGATCCATCGTACTTATATTTTCAACCTTTTCTAAATCTCAAGGAGCCAGACTAAACTGAAGTGTCTCCTGAAGTGTCTCACACATGATGAAGTGTATATGTCAGTGAGAATCTGGTTAGGAAAACTATTTGCCTATTTGAGTAGAAGGTAATCGAATGGGGAGTCATATGAAAAAAAGATCTTCCTGACTGGGGCATAAACACAGAGGTGGGAAGAACTGTAAAAGTAAACTAGCAAGTATTGCAGCCATAACTAGTGAGTCCAATGTGTGTGTATGTATGCGAGAGACAGATGAAAGATTTAGTAGATAGATGGCAAAACAGGTGACACGACTTCTGATTCTGACTTATGGAAATTGATACCTCCGTTGAAGTACAACCTGTTCTCCAAATCCTGACATTAAGACGAATAGCAGCCAAACAGCAACCTCTAGCATGTGATATTTGCGAGAGCTCAAATATTGATTGCACTACTTATTAATGAGTTTCATTCATAATAAATACATGGTATGTTTGCACAGAGGAGGTGTTTTCTAGGAGAGGCATTACATGCTGTATTAAACAATGAATAATTTCTTAATCTTAAATGTGAGTAAACAGCGGGATAGTAAGTGTCATGGTTATAAGCAATTTCATGAAGGTGCAAGTGTAGCAAGTGCTCCAGAACACCTGAAGAGGCACCTCTCACTCCAAATGAAGATTTTCTTGATAGCTATCACTACGTGAGGTTTTCTGAGCTAGAAATGTCATAATTAATACAGCTAAAGGTTTTGCCTTTTTTACACTAAATTCTATCTTGTTGGGTTGAAACTGTGACTGAATTTATTATGGCAACTTTCTATGTTGTCCTTTCAGAGCTTCTACTTGGAGTATAGTTACCTTTACAATGTCTGGTCTTGGCTAAAACCACATTTTTTATTCATTATTTAGATCTTTTTTCTAAGAAAATATTTCTTTCTTAAGACAGCCAACACATTTGAAATTCAAAGAAAATAATGTATCATAAAAACTACACAGAATAGACTTTTCAAAAATGGATATTTAACATTATGTTTCTTAATGACTCTGTTCCCCAAATTGCTGGTCAAGTTGCCATTTGCTGTAATAAAACAGGAGATGAGATCTTGTGTTTCGGAATTGAAACCTCAGAGACCTCATCTCTGTCTCTTTTTTTTCCTAGTATTTTTTCACTGCAGTTGCTAGGTGTTTAATTTCTTTGATTGGCTTTTAATATAAGAGGCAAAAGCAATGAGTGTGGATAAGTAGACCATCCAACCAACAATAAAAAGACCACTATTTTATATTGCATATGCAACTTTTCTTGCACAGATGTTCTCTCAATACAGATACTTGTGACTGAGCTACTTGAAAAATTCAGTGTAAAACTACTCCATGGTATTTTCTTTCCTTCACTGCTAATATCCAAGGGCCTCCATTTGCATAGTTCTCCAGGGGTCCATTTCCAGACTCTCTGAAAGAAAAGGGAGTTCTCCGCCCAAAAACACCCACCCAGCTGCCTAGCCCGCCTAGCACCGTAGCTGAGACAAGCCATCTGTGTGCCTAGCCTAGGGAAACCTCACCCCCGGAGAGGGCAGGAAACTGAGCTGAGCTGAGATGAAACCTCAGCCCCAGCCCTGCATTGGGGCAGGTACAACTGGTTCAAGTGACGCAGAGGAGCAACTCTTTCCTGACGACAAGCACAGCTATGAGTACAGAGCTTGACAGCAGCTGCTGCTGCAGGAGGAAGACATATATCCCAAATATTCCTGTATAAGGGAATAAATAGTCGAGACTCTTCCAAGGTCTGATTGGTGACATAATTCACAGAACAAATGGTGGGCCTTTAAAGTATTTGCAAAATACCCCCAATAGTGTTGCATCGTTTTACTACTAGCACAGGCACCCTATTTTCCTACCAAATTTCCCATCGAATACCAGCTAGCAAGGGCTTTCTCAGGAGGAAGAGCCAGCAACTCTCACACTTGCAACATGAGCACTACTGTCTAGGTCTTGGGCACACAAACATTAGGCTGTATCTGTGAAGTGGCAGCTTCAAAGTTACATCCTTGGCTTCAGTGCAGATCCACTGAGACCCCGAACTCTTTTATTAGCTTCTTGACAGTGGTGGCAGTCTCTTGGATGGGAGCAGCATCACTTATTTTTGAGAAACAACATATGGTACTTAGAATCCAGTGGTTGCCAGCTTTTGATGTAATTAGCCATGATCCCTGAACATCTGCACTCATCAGTTAGCCTTTAGGTTGGTGATCTATTGTTCTACATTGGAATTGAAATCATTCCTTCTTTGGGCACCCTTCCTTCAAGAATGTTGAATATCTCTAGCTAAAGTTATTAGCTTCAAAACCCTGTGAGCACTGTGTAGGAAGAAATCCTATTATAGATTATCACCTCGTCACACTTGAAAAGTTCTCCTGAGACTGGAAAAAGGCAACTACTTAAAAGGCACTGTAGGACAGTGAAGGACCACAATACATGGTAATGTCAAGATAGAAATACCCTCCCTAGAATAGCCATGTTTCCTAAATCATATTCGTAGAGTGACATGGTTAGATTTACTGTCACGCATACACAATAGGTAAGCCCAGTAGATTTATAATAGGGAAAATTCAATTCAAAACTACTAGTCAGAAGAGCTGAGAAGATAAAACCATATCAAAATTTTGCTAGAACTTTTTGTTAGAGTTTTGAATTGTCAAAGAATGATAGCCTTACAAAGTAATAGAAGAACCATTTATTCAGTGATTTTTTTTTCTTTCTGAATTGCAAAAACAAATTAACAAAGTATTTGTGACCAATTATAACCTTGGATTACCAGATGGATTGAAAGAAACTGTAAGACGAGAGAGAAACCATTAGTTAAACAAGTAATCTCATAGAAGCCATATGGGCTGTTTAGGCAATTAGGATTATTCATAAAAGAAGGGACTTAACGAGTCTTTCAGAAAGTCCATTATCTTTGATAGCAAGGTTACATTGGGCAATGTGAACTCTCTGTAAGAAAAATGATGCTGGAAAAAAAAATGCAAAGAAAGAAAAAATCCCAGGAATAACAATTACATCTAGAACAGCAAAATAAAAAATAAAAAACTGTTTCCCTCTCCACAGAGGTCTAGAAAATAGTATTAATTAATCCTGGGGCAGCAGGAGTTGAAAGGAAAAAGTTTGTGTCATGAATACTGGGCATTCAGCAGGAAATCACTCTTTTGCTAGCTCTATAATTCTAGCACTCGTGCACATAACTAGAGGACATCTAACATGGGCCAAGGAGACTGTTAACACTTGAGATTGACAAGTTTAGTTGAAATAATAGTCCATCTCCTCACTAAGTAAGAGAAAGCTACCATGTAGTCTATATTGTACTTTCTTAATGTACTTTCTTAATGCAAGCTGAAGGTTTCCTGCCATGCTACACTTCCCAGCAGTTTCTCTGCAACGTAACAACCATACACTGAATTTTGCAATGAAGCATTATTCCCAGTTAAGCATGCCACTTAAGTGTCACCTCAAAGTTACACACTGGATAATGTACCTGAAAGATAAAAAGATGCGCTCAGAATAGCCCAAGCTCATACAGACTTACACAGATTGAGCTTGTTGAACTATCAGCACTTTCAGCCCTACTAGTTTGACCAACAGTTGGTAGGGTGTTTTTAAGGAACTCCAAGCAGGATTATCTTTAATTGACACATTACACCAGTCCTAACAGGTTTAAAGTCCAGTCCTGATTCATAGTGGAATCTCATTATGTAGTATGAATCCTGCACTCCATATAGTATCAAGAAGATTAAAATCCTTCCATATGTAGGGGTTGGAAACTTCTCCCCGAGAAGCTTTTCTGGAGGAAGCAAGTTCCTTCAGGTGGGGATATAGTTGGGCTGTGTAAGAGACCTGCAAAGTGGCATTCAGCAAGAATCGTGTTAAGATAACTCCACACAACAAGAAGAGAATGCTTATTTTCCCTTATTTGCAGTGCCTTTGCTATACTTGGCTGTGACACAAAGAATTGAGCTCTGATGAGCATTGCAAGAAGAGAAGATGATTGTTTTACCAGCTTGAAAGGGAGGGGAATCTGGGGAATTCATTCTTATTTATACTATTATGAAGATCTTTTGTTTTTTGGCCTGAGAGTAAAAAGACCAAAGGACATTTAGAGCCTGCACTTTTTCCTGTAGCATTTTCATCAGCTGACACAAAGCTGGCCAATTTATTGCTCTGACTGACAGCAGCTGATCAAGTGTTCCCACAGCCACTATCACAGTGTGAAACATTGGGTTCAAAATGGTGATGGGTTCATTTGCTGTAATTCTAAATGGGACAGAGCCCAAAACCAGGATCCCAGCTCCCTTGAACTCGAGCTGTTCAGAATTCAGATCCATATCAAAATCTTCCTGCTCAAGCCCATCACTACTTAATTTACCAAGGCTGTTACTGGCACAGCACTTCATTCTGGCTGTCTTCACTAGCCCTCACGTGGCAGCCACAATAAATTATGCAGCTGGGAATGCAATAGCATCTGAAGTGATTGACCCGTGCAAGGATAGTGGTATCACTTACATCGCTGTGATGCAGCCCCATGCCAGGCAAAGCAGCCCTGTCCTCCACCAAGGGGACTAGAGGTTGCTCCCCTACTCTCTCTCCCACATGCGAGTAAATCTGGCCCATTTGACTAATGTTGTCTCCCTCCTGTTGCGTATTGATAGCATTAGATACCATTGACTATAGCCAGATATGATTTCCCTTCAGCAGGTCTGCTTCCACCTTTCTCGAGAAACCCTGTTAGTGGTTTCACTAACAGCCCATAGGAGGACTTATCATGTAGAGGCTTAAGTCCCTTTAGTGAAGCCTTAGTTTTAGCCTGCTTGTACATGTGTTGGGGAATTGGATATAAATTTAATAGCTTCTAGTTCATGTCATCAGTATTCTCATTTCTAAACCAGGCAGTGTAGAGAAATGTGGCCACCTGAACCTAGAGCCCAGAGGATGGCTGGTTTTAACTGAGATTCAGGAGACGCATGGCAAATATGGTAAAAGTGGGTTACAAATGTGAGCCAGAGGAGTCAGCAGAGTGTGTATCATGACTGTCAGACAGGCAGCAGTAAAAGCAAGTCCCTGAGCACTAAGCATCTTTTCTTATCCTGTCTTTTATGACAGCAGACGTTGCTCCACTCATCCCTGCTCCCTGCCCCAGGACTAACCGAGCTTCCTTCCACATGGATATTGCACAGCTTCACCGACTGCAATTGCACATGCTTACTGGGATCCTTTCCATTCAACAAAGTCCTCCAGAGGACTCCTCTGCCCTCCTCACCATTGCCCTGCCATTAAGTGCTCTCAAGCTGCTACTACTATTTCCTTGAGTGTAAAAACTTCCCAGAGGAGGAGCAGAGATGGAAAAACTACGAGTTCCTGGCTTAGCTCCAGAGCCTACACAGTCCTGCTGCGTTACAGATAAGAAAATGACCTTCTTCCCGTAATGGGAGTATCAGAGCAGCTGGGTCACCTGTGAGATTGGGAGCTTTCCCTGCTTCAGAAAGAAGTGTTTTGCACCCTCTCCTTGGAGCAGCTTACCTCTGTACAGAGCTTCCCACGGGACTGACACTAAACAGCGTGGCCTATGCTAATGCTCATAACTAGCTTGCACCTCACTTTCTGTCTGAGGCATCAAGTATTCACCACGAGTGCTGAGCTACATATGGTGCAAGGTATACATTATTCCACTGGCAGCCGTTATATGACACTGTAAGTAAAATAAAGTAACAGGTAGATATATTTTTCTTGTTAATCACAAACCTAATTTTCTATTAAAATGTATGAGATGACAAAATCTCAACAAACTCTTTAAAGCTATTACTAGAGGATAAAGTATTTCACCAAAGTATTAATATTAACATCATTAAAAGAGTTTTATCAAGTGTGCCTTTATCTCCAGATTGCAAACAATAGCAGCCTGAAGGAGAGATATGCCCTTGAGTATTGTGGTATGAAAACCAACAGCAGTTTTAAAGCCACATAAAGTCTTCTTGTGGCTTCAAAATTAGGGGAAAAAAATCTTGAAGCCACAATTATAAGAAGTAATAGAGTAAATGAATCTATTTTTCATCACCTTGGGCTCTGAAAAGAAAACATTTGAGAATTATATTGATAAGAGAAAGAGCTGAGATATTCAAATGCATTTAATGTTGTTTTAATTGATTAAACTAGATCAGGAACATTTGAAAATGCATAAAGGAGCTGTTTCTGCATAAATATTCAAAATATATCTGGTTCAGAAGATAGTTGCTGCTTTGTACATGTAAATGATATAAGATACCTTAACTTCTGTAAATTCAATAAAGTCTTGAAGTCCAGAAGATCAATAGTCTTAAGATTTTAGGGTCCCTTTTTTGACAAGTCATTTACAGAACTGTAAACTGAGAGGCGTTACAGAACTGTTTCTCCCTCCTTTTGTGCTTCAGACAGTCCAGCACTTTAGAAAAGTGATCAGAGAGAAGGGAAGAAGAGGAAAAATTTTGGTTCTACTGTGACAACCCATGGTAGGTTTGTCCAAAAGTCTGGTGGTGGCAGTAAATTAAGTCAAGGTGCAAGAAAGCCTGGGGAAATCCCCAACAAAAATACATTTTCTTAGAGGTCAATACCCTTTCAGCTCTGACAATAAGGGACCAGCTTTTGAAAATGCTAAGCTATTAACTCAAAAATGTTAAGAGCACACCATTTGGTAGCCCTAATCCTAAATTACCAAAGAACCTCTGTAGAATAGCGCACTATGCTCACTGCTCATTCCCAGGCCTGGGCAGTCCTGTGCTACCCCCTCAGAAGTGATGCTTCTCCCATTTGCTGTTGTCTTGCCACTTGCTACTTTGCTGTGATCTGATTTTTTATAAATCCTGACAGTGGATTATTTCAACATATTTACAGAAACGGTCTTGTGGGGACGAGGGGGCAGCCTAGGAGACAGGACAGAGGTAACCAAAAGCCAGTCCATTTGAAGGCCCATACCAGTATCAGAATTCCCAATCTTGACAAGGTCCCTTTAAAATGTTTCTTTGTTTCATGATCATAAACTCGAAATAGTCCCCTTTGCCACATCACTGTAACACTGCTCTGAGATGAGGAAAATACAAGAATATTGTACTGTAGATGTCTGTCTCCCAGCTGCATTGAGTGATGAGGCTCTCTCTTCCCTGTATGTTCATAAGAGGTAATTTCTTCTAGAGTCTCTCCATAAAAAACTCCTTACAGGGAGCCCACCATTAATCTTGAGCACAGTAAGTATTAGCCAACATGGTAAAAAGAACATTAAAAAAAATCTTGTCCCTAAGCTGCAGAAGCCTAAATAATGACAGTAATAGCATAATCTCACTCTCACACACAAAGTTGTTAACTGACAAAAATAGAGTTCATGCAAAGCAGAGTACACAATCAGAGCAGAAAAGCACAACTTTCTTCACTAATTCCTAAATAAATAACACCGAATATATTGCTTTTAAGTGCTTCATTTATTTTAAAGAAATACTTCCAAAAGAAGTGTTCCAATGACAGACCATGAAGAGCACTTTATAAAAGGAGATTAATTATATCCTGAAAGTTACAAGTGTCATTGAGTAAGAGGACTGCTGTATAAAATACCAATATACTATCCTACTCAGCCACCCATTTGGGCTAGGCCTGATCCTGAATTTCCAGCTGAGAACTGGAATTATTTAGCAATTATTTAGCTCAGCATAAATATTTAGAGACAGTTTCTGCTAACAAATCTTGCCTCTAGGAGCCAGGCCCATAACAATATTCTTGGCACTAGTTTTCCACACATAAATCAACCCCCTAACTTCACACCTTCCTTATTTCATTTTTACAATTTTGTAGAATACCCAGCTTGGTTTATTTATGTGGTGCTGCATCTAGGGTTCGCTATATGATGGCTGTTATTAGATCTAATTCTGGCTACAGTGCTACCATTGAAAGCAGCCATACAGTATTAAAACAAGAGACAGGGGAAATAGGATTCTTAGTAGCAGTGGTTAAAAAATAAAATAAAACATTCTTCTAACTGAGGAAAGCACAGACAAACAAAATATCCTCCTTGCCCTCAAGTTCTTCTCCAAATCTCTGCACTGCTTCCCTCCATCTTATATATACATAGAAACCAGTCAACTGATTGCCCTTGGGGGGACCAGCAAATTGTAGGAGGAACCAAATCTGGTAATTTAGGTCCTCATCAAGCATGTGGACAAGGAAGGCCTGGCTCCGGCTGGAGCAAGCAGAAAGCAGCTGGAGCCCGACGGCTACCCCTGACCTCTGAGATTTGCCTTTTTGAAAAGAAAGCCCAGTGAAAACAGCTCAACATTTGCAGCTCCAGATGAATCATGCTGCCAGGGAGCTAGCGACTGAAGACGTCTCTTAAGCCTGGATAAAGATTTCCTGCCTGAAGTGGCCTGGGGGGACCTGTTTGAGGTGAGAGTAGAGTGTCAGCCTGGTGCGAGGGACATGCAACCTGGTTTTCTTCCTCTATGGAAAAATGCCTTTTTGAACAGCAAGCCCCCAGTGCTCCAAACAAAATCAGGTGTTTGCCTCAGGTTGCTTCTTTTGCATTTTCAGGACACAAATTGAGCATGTTGCAATTTTACTATTGCAATTTTTGAGATGGGGGTGTGAAGCCTGCCAGAGGATATGACCTTAGAAGTGCTCAACTGCAAGTGGTGAGCACTGGGCAGGCAGGAGCACAGCAGCCCCCTGCAACACCCTTTGGAGGCTGGTGAGCTCCCTGTTAACCCCAGGGGAACAGCACTGCCTTCCTCACCAAAAAAAGCAAGTCATATTTTAAAAAATGGCTCTTCAGGCCTTCCCAACATTACCCCATGTATTACTGAGGGAGGGAAAGAGCAAGCCTGACTTGCTCTTACCCAGCCTGCCTCTTCTGTATGTGCTTTATTGAAACAACTCTTGTTTCATGCTGCTGTAGCTTGAACTTTGCAGTTCCAGCACACTTTAATTCAATGGAAGTGTGCCCCAACAAAAAGCTTACCAGTTTTCAACTCTAAATGCAGAGGGAAAAGTAGCAACAGCAGCAGCACCACAGCTGAGTTCTCTATAGATGGTAAATAAATCATGGGAACAACAATCCCCAATTTCACATTAATTGTTTGGAAATCTCTACAACATCAAACATTTTGTTAAAAATTGAGAAAAAAATCAGCGTAGCTCTTTTGTTGGTTTTGTTGTTGTTTTGCTTTAAAATGATTTGTTCTAAATACAGCTTAACATGCAGATGACTGGTTTGAGACTAGAGTGTTTCTTCAAGACAGGAAAAAAAAAAAAAAGTAGCAATGAGTTGTATGGGGATGTCAGCAGAGAGGATTTTTAATAATAGAGGTACCTGGAAGAGCACTCAGTGCTTGCACATGGGTGGGGAGAGTCAGGTCTTGGGGCTGTCCAACCAATTTTCCTTTATCACTCAGCTTGGGGAACTGCAGGTTTCAAACCAGAGTGGTATATTCCCTCACTGATTGTAAGGTGTTAGAGGATAAAATAATAATGATGATGATAATGACAATGATAATAATAATGATGATGGTGGTAATAATAATAGTAGTAGTAGTAATAATAATAAATACTAATATCTGAAGTTCCTCACAAAAGATTCAAAGAAGCTAATGACTTGCTAGGATATTTTTTTCCTTTGCTACTGAAATGTTCAGAAAGGAAAAGTCAACCTAAACATAGTGTGTTAAAAACCACTGTCTCTACTCACATTGCACTTTGACATACACAGCCTGATATTGCACTTGTCCTTTTTTTTCTTTTTTTTTTTTCTTTTTTTTTTTTTTTTTTTGGTTGTTTGGGTGATTGATTTGCAATTCAAACCCATGTGTAATTACTGCCCAGTAACAACATTTCCTTTTTAACAGAGCAATTGCTTTCCATATTTTTGCTTTCCATTGAATTTCAATGTTCTGGATCACTTGCCTCTATTGTTCCGTCCAAGCTACTGTTTTTCCCCACACTGAATCCCTTTATGCTGTTTTTGCCTATGATTCTAGCCTCTCTATAGCCTATTGTAATTTTTTGTATCTTCACTCAGATTTGCAACTTCTTTTGACTTTGTATCATCTGACCATGAATTACATTAGCATACTATTTCTTTCCTCTTCCAAATTTGATGCCTAACACCAGCTCCTTTGTGTAGATAACAAAGAAGTAGTTAAAATATAACTCTTCAATGCATTCATTAAAGCTATTACGGGATTTCCCTAATTCATTCCTAGCAACTATCTGACCGATATTAGTAGGTTTCCCTAAAAAGTAGGTCCAATCCTTCCTCAATGCTTTGCAAAAGAAAAAACAAACCAAAATAAGGAAGAAGAAAAAAAATCACAAATTTTCCTTATAGTTCTGACTTTTGCTCTGACTCTTGCCATAATCCTCATTTTACCCCTTATGGCCAATTTTTTTATGGTGGAGTAGAGATAAGAGGAAAACCAATTGCACTGCAGTCTGTAGTGCTGAGTCACTGCCCTCCTCCCACTCCTTTCAGCTGTGCCTGTTCTAGATGGATGGCTTCAAAATCAGCATCTGGGGGCTGGTAATTATGGGAGATGTGGAAATAGGACTTGGGGACAGGAGTGGTAGTAAAGGCTTTTTTGAGGGGAGGGAGGTTTTCTACAGCTATTAAGGATTCTAAAATAAACTGGATATTCCTTTGAAGTGAAGAATTCTGTCCAAATTTTATTTCAATATGTAGTATTTCAGACATCTAGAAAGATGAGAAGGGATTGTGGGTTACTTAAATCCCAGGAGAAAAATGCTAAGAACAAAGTTACTACATATGGGAAATATTTTTCAGAAGAATTGAACATAAAACAAATGATTTACTAGTGATCCTTAGCTTAAGTTGCTTTTAGTGCAAGCAGCCATATTGTATTAAGGGAGCTTTTGGTATGACAGTAAGATGTGAGTTTATAACTGTGCTGAAATTGAACTGCATTTTAAATCTTTATGAGATCGTATTAAAGATTCACTGATATCAGAATATCTACCATCTGGGCTATTCTCTAGTAGTTGGGAAATGGCTATTTCTTGGAGCCTCCAGGTCTATTTTAACCTGCCATCAGCTATAACACCTGTTCCCCAGACCATTTTGTGGGCACTAATGTCCTTTCTTACTCTCTTGGTGTTGCACAGGCAAATGAATGAAATTCAGGCATCCCGTTCTCCTGGAGGTTTAACATGCTCCTCAAAGCTTCTTGTTCCTACTTCAGCAGCAAATCCCAAAGTTAACACAGCCAACACCAACACCCACTTCAGAACAAAGGTGTTTAGAAAACTACCTCTGATAAATAAAATTTTTTCCTTCCCTACCAGTCTGCTTACAAACCAGTTGGTGACATGAGCCAACTGTGTCTTGGCTACCCGTTGCATCCAATAATGTATGGCCCCAGTGTGGGTAAAGGACTGTAATTCACTTGCGGGACTCTGCCGATGTCAGACAGCGCCTGAGCAGTTTATGAACAGTGGCAGAGCCTTGAGAGTGAATTACAGCCCTGCATTCACTCCTAGGACATCTGTTGTTGTTCAATATAGAGTATACTTTCTGTAAATTAAAAAAAAAAAAAAAAGTACTACTTCTTCACCAAGTCTTCAGTTTCCAAAAAATCTTTCTCTTTTTTTGCCCTTTATTTGAATCCAAGCTGATCCACAAGATATCTGAGGTTTGTTGGCATATTTTCTTGCCAAAGTCACCATTACCATTTTAATTTTCTTGCTCTGGACCATCTTTTCAAGATTATGGTAGCCTTATAACGCAGATGAATATATGGTTTCTTGTTCATGTTTACATGTGTCTAACCATTAATTCTACAAAGCCAAATTCTAAATCAGTTTAAAACCATTTTTTGTTGTTGTTTATTATCACTTACTATCAATTTTCTTGTATTTTGCCTAATCTGAATGCAAAAGCCCCATGTGATGTCCCTTTAATTTTACTTCCATGATAGGTACTGTTACACCGGGGCAAATCTGGAGTAATCTGGCGCATTTCATTTCCTTGCCAATACAAGTGACTCAAATCCTTGGAGCTATTCCAGTTTTTCAGAATTTGGCCCAGAGAAGCTAGCTACTGCATGTGACATCAAAGAGGCGTTTGTGAAAAACTTTGTTAAATGTTCTATTTACGAACATTTCTGGCCATGTGTCATATTTTCTGTAGGTTTCCCCCCTCCTCCTATTTTATTACTAGGGACATTTGCCTGAAAACAGACTATTTGTTACTTAGCAAGTTCATTTGCTCCTGCTGCTTATTCCTCACTTGAAGTCACTCCTGTGATTGTGGCATCATAATTAGTTGCTCCGGAGATGATTATGATGTCACAGAGGACTGTGTGTTATATGGCTGCAAGTGATGAATAAGCAGCAGGAGCAGATGATCTCTCAAGCAATAAAGACCATGTCTTTATGAAAATATCCCTGGAAACAGAAAGGCTGAAATTATATATTGAAGCAATGGAATAGTTTCTACTGTGTCAACTTCTTTCCAAAAAATAGCACTTTTTTTTTTTTTTGGTGTTAGTTTTTTGTTTGTCTGTTTGTTTTGAGGGGAGGGGTTACACCTTTTTTATCACTTTAAAACTACTTTTGAAATATTTGGCCTTCACTTGTCCTTAGTGAATTACAAAGAGAGTAAGAGAATTGTTCTCTCTCTCAATAAATAGATGATGTATCATACATACATGTAAAATAACATGTTTGCTTCTGATGGTCAGTGATCTCCATTCCCACAGGAAACAGTGAATTAAATGTGCATTGGCATACAACCTAAATCCCACCACTGTCCTACTCCAGAGAGGAGGGTCGTTGCCAAAGGCATGTCCTGCTTGCCAAGGCAGACAAGATCCATACATCTATTGCCCTGTGCCTGCAAGAGAGGCTCTCCCCTTCCTTGCTCTCCATTGAGAAACTCTTCCTACCAAGCATTTCTTGGCATGTCAATCCTTTCTCAAAATCTCCCTTCTGGCATGGTGCCCTCACCTTCATAACTCTTCTCAGGTCTGCACATGGTTGAAGAAATAGTTCATCTCTCTTCCTTTTTAATCTTTTTTTTTCTTTTTTTCTTTTTTTTTTTTTTTCTGACTTCTATCTTCTTGCCAGCTGCCTACAATGGACAGGAATCAAACATAAGGAAGATTGAGTGCAGGTCACCTATATAACAATAACTTACTTAAGGCATAAAAAAGAGGAATTTCTAGGAGGCACAGTTGAAAGTAGCATGCCTCTTTGCTTTCTTTCTACGTACTTGGTCTTGACCCACCTGTGTGCTGCAGTTACCCTCTCTAATCCTCTAAAACCTCTGGTCTAATTGCCAGATAAGACCTTATCTCTATCCCACCTCCACAGCATTTCAGTCTTTCCAAATATCAAAGCTAATGAATTAAACATTCCTAAAAAAAGAAGGCTTTAATTTATTGTTTAATACATTCAATGTTGCTCTTTTTATCTGATTGGTTAATCTAACTTAATCTAGTGGGACAAAAAGATCTGCTTGGCGCCACAAAATGCAAGAGAATGTTTTTCCCATTCTGACTACAAAGCTTGCTGTTTAGTTGTACAAATATTTGTGGGTTTGGCTAAGGTGAGCACTAATTTGTTATTTTAGCAAAAAGCTTCAAATAATTTAGAATGTGCTGAGAAAATATTCATTGCTTTTTTGCAAACAGTGACATGCTAAATGTTTAAGAGAAACTACCACACTACTGAAAGGACTTTACAAGTAGATGCTTGCAAAATTATTAAAAAAAAAAAAAAAAAAAGTGAAATTTTCAGTGGTTATTTTCCGGAATGTTGAAAAATACAACCTGCAAGAACCTGCCTTGTGGGCAAACATTCCCACTATGTCCCTACTTATTTATTCTATATAATGTTTGGGGCTTTTTTAACCTCTGATGAGGGCTTTTGTTTCTGAGGGCTTTGCCCTTCTAGACTTCAAGAATAAAAGTGTTTGCTGCTGCTAAAATAAAAAGGCCGTGATTGAAGATCTGCACAGTCCTGTTCTCAGACAAATGGGGACCCACTGAATTCAGATAAATACACCTAGCCCCTGAGGATGGGAACTTCAATAAATCTCAGCTTCATCCTGATTACAGACTATGCTGTAAGTGGTCATTTAAAGTAACGCTTGCTGAGATCAATAGCTGCATGCAAGCAAAGTTTCTCTGGGACTGTTCCCCTCACTGGGTAAGATCAGCCCAGCAGCACAGTTGCTGCTGCAGGGTAGTGTTAGTGTTGGGAGGCTTCAGGGCTGTGACACACCGAGCAGGCATGACCTCCCACTTGCTTGCATCATGTCATGGAGTTGCAACCCATCTGCCAGGATGCTTTTTGGCAGCCGCAATGGGCCTCTGGGGAATATTTCCTGAAATGTTCAAACACTGGTACAAGCTCCTATGCCAGAAATTCAGGAAAACCCATGGCTTGGGTGCATAAGAACTCTTTCCCCTCACACAATGTGATAAGCATATGGACTTAACCAGCAGAACATGTATTTCAAAAGAGAGGGGGTGGGGGAGGAATAGAAAAGAATTGTCTATATTAATAACCCCCTATGGCTAACTACCAATCTCCAAAACACACTGGCAGTAGGCCAAGCCTTTCCTCAACAAGAGCGAGTCACAGCATTGGTGACAAGCCCCTGCTCTCCTCCTCTGGCCTCATGGAGGTGCAACGTTTCCACAGCTATTGCAGCTTTGGGCGATAGATTTCACTGCTTCAGCCAAGAAACTACAGGTCTTGATCCCATTGCTTGCCCCACTATGCCTGCTCGCCTTACTTGCTACCTGTTGTTCTCACCACAAGATCCTGCTAGCTGAGCTCCTCAGGGGCCCAGCAGTGCTAGCATGTCTTCCACCTTAGCGAACGTAGTTCTCTCCTGATTGCATGAACTAACACAAGCTCAGTTTCAGGGCTCCCCTTGTCTCCCCATACCCCAGGGCCACACACAGGGAGCACCAGGCTGTGGTGGCAACTCCTCTTGGGGACGTTTAGCTGAGTGCGGTTGCCTGAGCTTTTCACAGAACAACCCCTACCTTTACTATCTTGTGAGTTTTAATAGAAATAACCTGCCTGGGGATTAAATCCATTGTCCTTTCCTTTTCAAGTCTCCAAGAACTGCTGAAAGAGCACTCCCACCCCTGGGGCCTCTGGGCTTTCTCTGATGATCTGTGCCAGGAGCTGCTGCCTTCCTGCAGGCCTCAGGCCCCACCTTTCCATCATAGCTGTTTTGTCAGCTTGTTTGCTTCCTTTTGCCAGAAGCAGATAAAATACAAATAAATTTATTTATTGAAAGAAAGAAAGAAAGAAAGAAAGAAAGAAAGAAAGAAAGAAAGAAAGAAAGAAAGAAAGAAAGAAAGAAAGAAAGAAAGAAAGAAAGAAAGAAAGAAAGAAAGAAAGAAAGAAAGAAAAGAAAGAAAACCACTCAGGTTATTAGAAACAGGCACAGCTCCACAGACACATTCAGGGTTAACTGTGTTGGCCACATTCAGAAGGATGGATGTGGTTAAGCCTTTAGCTGTCTGGAGGAAGCTGCTGGAAATACAAACATGAAGGACATGAAGGAGATATTTCTGATGTCCCTATCTAGTGCTAGTAGAAAAGCAGAGTCCATGCATTGCTTTTTGGGCTTACAACTGTCTTCCTGCTCAGCAACAAGATACTTAGTTAAGTAAATGCTGGTTAGCATACAGTTAAAACTTCACCTAGCTAAGAAGGACGTGAAGAGAATGAGCTCGTGGATAAAGCAGCAGCAAAGTAGTTGAGAATGACAAACTTCTTCACAGAGGTGACACAACCACAGGTCAAACACTCCCAGGCATTCAAACATCCCCTTGATTGATCCAGTTCAGCAAATGCCTATAAAATGGATTATCTGTCACCCAGAGATGAAAGAACAGGACCATCAGTTTCACATCCAGAGCCATAACCTTTGCCTTTACTCCGCTCCAGCTCACACCTAATTGTCTTGTGACTTGCTGTAACCTACAGGTGTGGGGGTGTGCCTGCAAATCCCTCAACAAACATTACTGACCCAGGATCACAGTAGGAACCATTACTGTTCTCCATGCAGTTCCCCACACAAATGTCCAGATGGCTTTGAAATCCATCTGTTTGCTGACTAGTATCTTTGGGCATGGCAAGATGTAAAATCCTAAACAAGTGCCCTCTCTTCAAGACAAGTTTTTTCTTGCATCAAGGAAAACAGCAAAACAAGGAGAAAACAGGTCCCATCGATCCCCACAATTGGTATTTTACCTCCCAGACGGCTTTGTAACTGCTTAGACTGTGGGAGCATTATCTGGCTTTCAGAGAGCTCTCTGATGAGGAATTCAGTACTGTAGCTGTGGCAAGGCATGAGACACGTGGTTGGGATGTAAAAAAGTGAAAAATAGGGCCCAAAGAGCTAGAACGTCTGTGATGAAGCTCCTCCTTCAGCAAAATGGGAAGTGTTAAAGCTCTGAATATCAATCAACGCTTCCCACAGGCAGTGGGATTCACTGTCAGGATCCGCCAGTGTCTTTGAGACATTGAATCTTTTCCTTAAATTAAAATTGTGGCCAACTAGAGGCAGAGCAAATTATTAAGGTAGTCAAAAAATGAGTGACATTACTCTTTTAAAACAAATCTACAAAGTAAAATTCACTGTAGGATGCACGAAAACTTCATCAGTTCTGCATTTTATGGAAATGCTCCCCCCAAACACTTGCAAATCACAGAAAATTGTTAAAATGCACCACAGAGTTCAAGTTTACAATTCAATAATAATAGTGTACAGTATGATGATAATAATGCAATAGCAATAATAATAAACATACGTTGCTTTATTACAACTACAGATTGTCTCTTATCAAATGTCATTAAAAACATACGTAAAAAGCTGGAGAAAAAAAAATAAAAAAATAAAACAACAGAAAGTAGATTTTGCTATAGCTGTTTATGTACAGTACACTTAGCTTCTCTGAAGCAAATCAGCGGAGTGGAGGAACAACAGGAAAACTCCAAAATAATAAACAGAACATTTTAAGGCATGTTATACAACTCCTGACATTCAATTGTAAGGGCACTCTGTCCTAGAAAGATGACAGCAATTAGCTTCCTACAAAGAACAAGGGAAGAACAGGGATATTCTCCTGCAGTTCAAAATACCAGTTGTAATTTTCAGTCTTCCATTTTCTCTTTCCTCAAGAAGCTACGATTAAGCAACCAGCATGTACTACCAGTTATGACCAGAGGAAAAGGTACGTAAATAATCAAGTCTTGATCAATGCTAGTGGCCCAGTCCAAAGCCTCATGGTCATAAAAAGGACATTTCAAATAATGTTTTTGCCCGTGCTTCACCTGGATATCTGTGTTCTCACTCTGGGCCAGACTGGAGCCTACCAGCTCCTGAAAAC
This sequence comes from Aythya ferina, assembly GCF_964211825.1. NCBI lineage: Eukaryota > Metazoa > Chordata > Aves > Anseriformes > Anatidae > Aythya > Aythya ferina. The sequence continues at coordinate 38,411,618 of NC_140297.1, read as the reverse complement.
CTTTAAGGAATGGGTTCAGGTGCTGTGGGAAGCCCTCAAAGATGCTCAGACAGATAATTAGATTGCAGAGTTTACTGGTGTGTTGGCCTTCTTATGCTAGCAGTAAGGAGACTCTTTTGTTTTATCCTTTCTGAATTTATAGATACAGATAATTTATTTGTCTGTTCCTCCTCTTGAATGTATCATTTTCAGATAATCCTCAAAGTTAGAGTTAGGAGAGACTTGTTCCTGCATCCTGCCCATCTTCCTTCCATGGAAAGGGCATTCTTTGTGATGTAGTTCCTGGTGGAGCTTGCATTTTCCCTATGCAACAGTTGAATACTATGCATCGAAAAGAGATGCGTACTTGTCATTGAAACACTAATGATAGCAGAAAGAATGTATGGTAAAGCAAACGATGCAGGATATCAGACCCTTGAACAGCTCTTTAACATCAATTGTGTTATCTCTTATTTCTGATATAAACAAGGCGCAAATGAAAAACAGAGGACACCAACAGATATAGATCATCTGGAACTTAAAATAAGAAGCATGTCATGAAAGCAAGGACATTTATAAGATGTATTTCCCAATTTGTAGTCCATCACTTTTTTTACATGTGCAGAACAATGAACATTTCTCTTGGGCAACTATTCTACAGCTCAGTACAGACAAAAAAAATTTTTCAAATATTCATCCTCAGTTTTCCATTTCCTATAATTATCCCAGGATTCTTAGCTGTACCCTAATTATACCCTAGGTATATAATTAATACCCGAGGTATTAGCTTAAAATAATTCTCTCCATCTTGCTGTCTGCACCCATCTAATTCTCCTGGGAAGAAAAGATGTTAATAAAATAGATGAACTGTTGTCTTTTTTTTTTTTCTTTTTCTTTTTTTTTTTTTCTTGCAGCTTTAATAGAAAAAAGAGAGGACAGCTGAAGGGCAAATAGAAATCCTTATTCATTCCTGTATTATTTTTTTCTTTGTATTATTATTTTTTTTTACACAACTTTTAGCTTTTCCTCCAGGCTTTTGCAAGTTGTAAATCTCTTTCTCCCAGTTCCCACTGTCCTCAATATGAGTGTTATTGAAATCACTCCAGTGTTTACATACAGCTTTCCAAAAAGCATTGTGAAAAATAAAATTTACCCTGTGGATTATATTCTTATGGAGATGCTACTCAGTAGTTAGAGAGACACCATATGAACCAGTCATTTCTTCAGTCTGGGTCTCAAGGGGGTGTGAGTGGATCAGGTCTTTTTCCTTCTGAGTGTGTTACAGTCCAACATGTAGAGTCTCTTTTCTTCAGGAGAAAGCCTTTTGCCCCTCTCTTGGCAGCTGGGAGTTATCTGCAGGTGTAAATAGGGAGGAATCTGGGGTACAGGCTGAAATGGTGACCTGCGAAAGCAGATGGATGAAAGCCTCTCTTGTTCTTCTTTTTGTCACTTGATCAATCAACTGTGCAAGATATGACACTTACACATTGATCAGTTCCCAGAACAGCTTGTTAAACAATCGTCTACTTTTGACTGGTCTCAAGTATATCTTATCTACACTAGGTCACATAGTCTATCAAACATATAACTTAAAATATTGGTAATAGTAATTTGAAACTGGCAAATGCAATGTTACAAAAGGTTAAATTTAAATTTCCCTGGGGTCAAAGGTATTTAAGGATAATCTAGGCACTGGCTTGAAATACAGCATAGTTAGCTACCAGATGAAAATGATTTTTCTTGCAGCAATTACCATGGTAGTCCCAGAAGGGGTTTGTTATGTTAAAACGGCACTGAGACTCCAGAACTGTTCTCAGGCAGGCTTTTTAGGCTGCTTTGGAGGGCCTGCTGTTTGCTTTTGTTGGCAAGCATGACCTATATGTTTATTTTATTTCTTCCTTACTTCACATGGTGAATTTTGTTCTCTGCATGTATGAGAGGATTACAAGCAAGAGATGTTAAAGTTTCTGTTTACCTACAAGGCATGTACAAACAGAGGGCCAGATCCAAACCCTGTTATCATCAGTGGAAAGTTGAGTCAGAATCTCTGAAAACCTAGCTGCTTTTTTGAGGTTTCCAAGTACAAATATGTGTTCTTCAAACAGCAAGTTTGATAATTTGAAAAATATTCTTTATGAGAAAGAAAAAAAAATAAAATAAAAGAAAAAAGAAAGTGGAATATCTCTGTCCCTTCTTTAATTCCCTCTAGATGGTGGATAGTTTTTTTTTTGTTTAAAGGGAACTTTTTTTTTTTTTTTTTTTTTTTTTTTTGACTAAATTTGAGTATTAAAGTTACATATCACCAAAGTTTATGCACATCAGCTCTGGCTGGAGACCAGTTTTCCTTGGAAGGATTCATGAAGTCATTCTTTCAGTGATTCCAAACAGTGTGTCCAAACAGCAGACACTTCTCTGCCCTACTCACCCTGCTGTGGTGTGTGCTGCTCAGAATTTGTTTATTTTGGTGAACAGAAAGAATGCAAAACAACATCAGTATCTCATTTGCCAAGAAAAGAAGCAAGAGAAGACCACAGAACAAAGGGGCCAGCCCAACAGTGAGGGTGGATGGATAAGTACACTGTATCATACACACTACATACAGCATAGAAATAAGTCTTCACTTGGTGCACAGGAGACCTCACCACAGTCTTCTCCAGGGAGTCAGCAATAGGTAAACAGAGAAGCAGCCTCTGTGTAACACACGAGCACATCCTGTAAAGAGCATATGTAGATGGTGACTCTCTCTAAAAAATGATACTTAACATGCTAAGCAAACAAACAGGCAGCTGAATACATGCAAATTAGATGAATGACTTGGGTATAGGAGACAGGAACCTCATAAGTCAAATGTTTCCCAGCTTCCAGAAGGATTTGCATATTGCGTAAGGAGGGACCTTCTGCAGATGCAGGTTTGCTAGCTGCGTGTGTGCCTGGGGAGCTGTGTCTTTGTGGGAATGACAGATTGGAAGAACAAATTAATGGACTAAGAAAATATAATAAAATAAAATCAATTGTAAAAACTTCAAAATGCAAGTGCCTAGATGCGACATTTCCATTTCCTAGCCTTGTCTGTTAGTAGGCTAGGCTTTTCCAAATGAAGCACCTCTTCTTTGCAGATCAGGTACTGGGAATCAGATCAGCTGGTATTTTATACATGGGGGATCTGAGAGAAAGAGGATGATTCCTGTGGCTCGGACACTGGAATGGGATGCAGTCCCTCTGTCTCTCTTTACCTCTGTTACTGATCTGTGAAACAAGCAAGGCAATCCAAAGTTATCTGTAAGATCATCAGAGTAGGAATTGCCCCTAATGGTTGCCAGCACAATACCTAGTATGCTAGATGGTGTGCCGTGTCTGCTATGTGACTTTGTTCTTCAGACAAAAATAATAAACTTCAGGAGGAGGGCTCTTTCAATCTACTTTTCACAGAGTACTGAGTGGTGCTCTGTTGATGCTGAGTCAAAAACATGCACTTTTCTTCCATATTCATTACTATGCTATTTGGAAGGCTCAAGGACGTGAAGCGAACTTTAAGCTGAGAAGATGTTAACAGAATGTATACATGGAAATCAGTGTTTCTGTCTCCATCTGTTTCTTTGGTCTCAAAAAACACAAGTGCTTCTGTAGCACAGTCAGTACAGCAACAACTTCTGGGACCAGTGGGCAGACATTTTTCACATCCTTTTTTCAGCTAGACTGCCAGTATTGAAACCTTGTCACTGTCATTTGTAATGCACTTTTATTTTATCACATCAAGATAAAATTGTTTCAGCCCACTGCCCAGCACTTGCCACCATGACTACTGATCTGAAGCAAAGCTCTCAAGCATGCAGAAAACTGGGGAAAGAGCCTGAAAACTGAAACAAACACAGAGCAGATTAAATTAGACTTTGCACAAAACCTACAGAGCTAGACAGCATGACCCAGGTCATTCGGTCTTTCACACCCTCTTTTGATAATCAGGACAGATAATATAGTACATGAAAAAGGAGGGAGAGAGGGAGGAAAAGAGGGAGGGAAGGAAGAAGGGTGGATAGAGAAGGTGGCTGTACAGCTATTTGGGCTATCACTGTCATGTCAACCACAGGTTACACGAAATAGTAACCTCAAGTCTTCCTCCTCCTGGAAATTAGTGTCTGGTATTGAAGAAAAGTCCATATTTGAAAATTAACTTACTACTGTCTGGCTTTTCTGTGGGATGTTCTTTGGCCTGGAAATAATGCTCCTTAAGTGAGTGACTCCTTCCTTTCTCCTCTGTGACCTGGTTTGTATTATTGAGGAGGTCCTTCAGATACCTTTGGACATAATCTCACCATGATGTGGAGATGTTGTTCATTTGGGCTATCTGGTAGCCTGTGCTGTGCCAGCTCCACCATGCAGAAGGCATGATACGGGTGGAAAACCAAATTTGTCTTAGAGCACGCTCAATTTTTTTGCCAGGCATCATCACAGGATAGGGCAGCCTCACTCTTGTTCTAAATTGTCATAAAACCCATCAAGGGCTGAAGCTGTGGAGTTAAGTTATCATTGCTGCTCACCTCTGTTCTGCTGAGGTAGCACTCACAGGGTAAGCAGAGGAGCCAGGAGTGGACATGCAGTTTATTATCAGTCAAAGTAGATGAACAGTTTATAACTTATCAAGTGGCTTCTGCACAATCCTTTGATCTGTGTTACCCACTCTATTGTTAACACCTGTGCAATACTCAATAAAACACTCCCACAAGCCCTGTTTGGAATCTCCAACGTGCAGTCTGTTATATTTCCTGTCGATGATGCAGTGCATAACTCATTTAGAGGGGCATGTGAAGTGTTCATGAATGACAAATTAAGATTTAGTTCAAACATCCCTGATGGGGTCTTGGTGCATTTACCAGGTTTATAGATCTGTTTCCTGGGAATGTACCTTATAAAGTTGCATTTGTGGGTTGTTTATTCAATGAACAAAGTGATCCATTATGTTTTTGTCACTGTTTTAGACATGAATGGCGGGTAGGGAAATAATTGCAGTAAATAGCTCTTCTTTCCGATTTTCACAAGAGTGAAAGTTGAAGTACAGCAAATGGAATAATCTGTTCAGGATTGCAAGCTGAAGGAAAAAACATACTCAAGTGCATTTAATTCTCTCCTACTTCTTCCATCTTGGGAATTTGAAAAATAATATAAAAATTCTGAAAATCTTTAGTTGATAAAAGGTGGTATGGGAAAATAGGACACAAAATGTTAAATGTAGAAAATTTAGTTTTAGTTTTTCCAGGGACTGTTAATGGCAGTGGAGAGTAACAATTTAAATTACACATTTCCCCCCCATTCTTTCTCCCAGAAGGTCTCTGGACTTTCTGTTTCTGTCCAGTATGGGAAGTGATATGACTGGTTTAGTGTTTCCAGCCCAGAGGGCAAAAACAACTCCTGTCAGTCTCATAAAAGCATCCTATTCTTGATAAATTTCTCTTAGTATTTGGAAGACCAAGTTGGTTTTAGTAACGTGCTTTTAGCTGCTATAAGAACCAAAATCTTTTGATTTTTCTCTATTACTAGCAAGATTTTTGCCCATGATTCCAAACATTAGGCTCATTGCAGAGTAAGTGGAAAACTAAATGATTTAGCTAACAATATATCCGTGTTTTTGTTTTAGCAGGAAATTTCATTATGTTTTCAGTCACAGCCAAGCTACTAAGTAATTCTTTGGAACATATAAAAGATTTATTCAAAGTTCTCAGTCCTTGGCCTCCAGAGAGGCCAATGGACACAAACAGGATGAAAAAATATTTTCATTTAATTCTTTAATTCTGTGTAGACAAATAGGAGAGAAACAGATGAGCTTTAGTGGAAGTCCAGAAGAAGGTGGGAACATGTAAGAACTCAAACTGTTCTTTTACCATTGCTATGTACCACCTTCCTGCAGGAAATTTCTGTGTCTGGAAAATTTTTTCCATGGATATCCACAACGACTTGAAAATCATTTTTAAAGTCATTTCCTTGGGAAAAATAGATGAAGACAAACTTTCAAGGTCTCCTTCTGCCCCACTTAAGAGTAAACACAATCTGAATTCTGTGGGAATGAGAGTGCCCCTCAATGCAGACAACATAGGCTGCAACAGCAGTGTGATCACTCTAAAGGCTGTGTATTTCACATCATCCCCTTGCTTCAGGCTTGATGGCAAACACCAATCATTCTCCTTAGTTCCCTTTCTAGTACAGACACAAAATGTCCACTGATGTGTGTTCATTCCCTCTGCCACAGGGAGATGCTCAACAGAGTTGTTAGTCTCTGGTAGCTTAACTGATTATCTTCCCTGTATGTTACAGGAGCAACCAGAAAAGCTTACAAGACACTTAGTGTAAGACCTTTCCCATTGGAGAATAATCATGCCTGGCTGAAGCAAATTCAATGGATTTAATGTGGTAGAAAAGAAACTTTTTTTTCTTTTTTTTTTTTTCTAAGTTCTCATTCTCTTGAAACAGATTGATCAATAGAGCAACACAGTGAGAGTGAGGACCTGTTTTCAAAGAGGAAAATATCTTGTGAATAAGGCACTGGCCTGAAAATCAAAAAAATGTCTTTGCTTATCACATGTTTGCTGACAGAGAATCCTTGCAAAATGCTGGATTTCCAAGAACAGATTGCTGAACTCCTACTTTCATCTCAGGAAAACTGCAGCCAATAAATCATAAAACCAGAATTACAGAGACTTTGTTTTGGGGTAAAATCAAAACTAGAATTAAACATTCAACTTTCAGGAGATAAACCTCTAATCCGGGACTATTGAGCCAGTAAACTGTAGCCAATAAATAAATTTCACATTTCACCACTAAAAATGAAGGGCAAATGATCTCTCCCCTCTGAGCTGCCAGATTTTCTCCCTTTTGTGCACCATTCCCATAGGCCCCCAAATCCAAATGGGGCCACGGTGAGACTGTTTCCATATTCCGTTTATTCTCCTTTGAGTTCCTGACAGTTCAGAACATAGTCAGGATGAAAGCTTGAGAGCCAAATCTTATCCTGTAGCTACTGATGAAATTCAAGGAGCTAAGAGCACAACTCTCATTCTAGACAATACTGAAATGGAGCATGATGCAATGCTGTATGTTTCAAACTGTTTCTGCTTCTGTTTGTAGAGAAAAGTGAAGAACAATAACACTGAGAAGACAAAGGACATGCAAAGCTGTATTTACATCATTTACCATTTACATAATTTGGAATTTGAATTTAATCTGTGGTCAGGAAGGAATATTTTTCTCTGTGTGAGATTGGTAGACTTGGGAGGAATTTTGCTTTCTCTGACAGTGTAATATAGATTCTTCCAGAGGTATTTTTTTTGACAAATGCACTCACAACTGCCTAGTGCACTGGTGATGTCCCTGTCCTCTCCTGCTCTCCCCCTGTGGCACATTCCCGTTTTGTGGATGCTGCTTTTAAATAAGTGTAGAGGATATAGGGAAAGACTTTGCAGCTTGTGATACATAAAATGGATGTTCTGTGACCACCCTCCAAACAAAATGTCTCCCACAGGTTCCCGTGACTGCAGGGAAATTATGTCCAACATTCCTATGCAGCCTCTAAAAACAAATTTTGAAATTTAAATATTACTTTGTTTTCCATAATTACAGAAAATAGCTGTGATCAACATTCAAGTAGACCAAAGAAAAAGATCTTCCAAACTTATCATTTTTCCTAACAAGTTACATATCTGCCACAAACTTCAGATATATGCTACTCTAATCCTCTGTATTAGAATTCATTCCATGCCATGGATTTTTAACTTACTCTGTCAAATGTAGACATATTGTATTTTGCAAGAGATTCGGTGTTTATTTACTTCGTTCTTCTAACTTAGACTTATTAATTTCTGGAGGTAACTTCTTTGCACAGAGAAGGAAGGAAGCATGAGTTTTTTTGTAGCAGGAGTCTCTTGGGCATCCTTTGATGGTGAATGCAGAAAGAAATTTAAAGTACATGTAAAGAAAAAAAAAAAAAAAAGCCTTTGATGCTCTCAGTAAGCACAAAGGGCCTGTTCCCAAGTCTGCAAGAAGTCAGTTTTCAAATGTCCACATTTTGAGCTTTCTGTATTCCAATCTCTCTCACAATCATGGAGCCCAGGGTGATGATCCACTGCAAAATACACACTTCTGGGGAAATTAAAGATAGGTGCCTCTGACGAGAGTTGTATGAAACCCAGAAACCTTTCCTGCTGTGGAGAGATTGCTTAATATCCTACTGAATTATACTCCTGTCTCTGAGTACAACTATTAGAGGTGATTCTTCAAGATATTTGGAGACTATCATTTACGTGTAAGGCAAACAGATTGCATTTGTAACATTTAACACACAATAACAATAATAAAACACACTGACGTGGGTTTTCTGTGTAAACAGTCTCTTCTGAAGATAGAGCCAGTGAAATGTTTTGAGAACTTTGACATTTATAGCTGTATTTATAATCTCTTTTGGATCATTTCCTCATGGAATCACATGTTTGTGTATTTTAAATTCTCTGGAGAAATAAAAATGTTTAAACAAAATAATGATGTGATAGGCATTTTATGAGGGCTTGTTCAACACACACACATGTATAAGCAAGGCTGGATTTGTTCTGAAGTGAGTGGGAGTTTTGGATGGGGGGCTATCAAGGAGAGAGCCTCTTAACTGAAAAGTGTAGAAAGAGAGGAAAAAGGCAAGTATGCCCAGGCCTGTACAGAAGATGGGACTGTTAGAGTCTGGTAAGCAACATGGAAGTTGTTATACTCACTATACCAATATTTGAAAGAGAGATAAAGAGAGGGGAGATACATATGTGCATGTACCTCGACATGTCTAAGTGAATTCACACATGCACACACATTGTGTTAACGCATAATTATGCATTATCTACTAATGCATAGTAGATATTTATTTGCCAGTCTTTCTACTACTGGCACATATGTGAGCACACTGCTTTTTCCTAAATGCGATTCTCATTCCAGCAAATTCTAGTAGATTTTCACTGTATAGTGAAGCACGTGTAAGACGTCATTTGGTTACATGGTAAAATTATCACTGATGTCCCTCAGCCTACACGAAGAAAATATGTCTTTACAGTGGGAGACAGAGAAACTGCCCTCCTAAACTCAGGAAGAAGAAGGCCCCAGGAGATCTGTCCCAGTATTACCCCCAGCGTGGCTATTGCTTCACCACCCAGACCCTCATTGCCTGCAGAGTCTGGTGGAGGGGGTTGAACTCCACGTTCCAAGAGCAATCACGCATCTCAGTTCTTCCAAAGTGCTAAAAAATTGTATAAGCACAGAGAAGCAAGTCCATTTTTAAACTTAAGCAAACACTTGCCCAGAATGTTTTACAATGCTCAGTTTAGCTTTCTCTTCTATTTTTTCATATTCAAACAGTATCACAAGCGTGTCAGGAGCGTTTCTAAAAAGAAAAGAAGATACAAAGAGCTTGTGAGCCCTGGAAAATTCTTTCTATGTCAGCCTCAAAATTCTCACCAAGGCTGTGTAAGAAGCTTGCTAGAACAGCACCAGATGCTCAAGTGTCTTCACTAGTTGGAAAATGATGGCAATTCAAGAGCTGCACATAGCTCTCATTGAAGTCAGCACTGATATAAAGAGTCACTGGATGAAACCCCAACTTTGTTAAATAAGTTTTTCTTTCTACCAGCTGAAGAAAAAAATCAGGTATGGTTGAAAGTAGAGGCTGTTCTAGAAGGAGTAGTGAGCATTTCAAGTCTAATAAGTGGTCTTGTAATAAAGACCTTTTCTTCTGAGGATTTCACAATTCTTGGAAAGACACGGTGATTTGCAGCTATTCCCTGTAAAATATGAAACTCAATTGTACTTTCTCCCAAATGCTGATTTTGCTCTGGTTCCTGGCAGCAAATATATACTTTGTGCTGTGGTATATAGGGAAACCTAGGAAAAACTCAAGCAGTAGAAGAAAAGTGCACAAATTATGGGACAAAACCAGCCATTTAGCATATTGCTGCCTGAATACATGCCTTAAAAGACAAGACTTGCTTTAGTCCCTGCTCGTGGATGAAGAAAACTTATCACTAAGAAATAGTTCAAAGGATGGAATGATTTAAGCAGAGATCTCTGGGGAATAAAAGAGAAAACAGAGGGTATAGTCTAGCATATAAAGCTCATGTAGATAAAGCAATGACCTTTACTTCTGCAACTGTTTCAAGTCCAGCTTTCTCTCTTAAGTGGAACTAAATAAAGGTTGGTGAGGAGGTTTATTCCCCTGGGACCTATGTTAGGACCATCAGACATCCCAAGAGAAATGACTCAAAAGGTCACAACATAGCTGCTGACTGTCTTTTAGCTGTGGAAGGGCTCCAGAACTTCACACATTTATAGAGTCCTCCAATTGATTGAAAATTATCATTTGTTGTTTTCACTTCTTAGACTATTCTCATCTTGGTTCCAGAGCATTCAAAGACTAGGAAATTCTGTATGAAACCAGAACAAAAAAGGAGATAACTTTTGTCAATGGCTTGTCAACTATATCCTGCTGTGTACTTTTTGCAGTCTGTAAACTGAAAATATATTCCTCTCCTAAATTGCTCTGATGTCCCGCTACAGGTATTCGGTTATGGAAGTTTACAATTCTTCTTTAGAAAATAGACCCAGTCCACTAGAGTTTTATAACAGGTTAGAAAATCTGTTGTAGATTTCTCATAAGGATAGGTAGCTGTGGGAATCATGTCTAAATTAAAAACAAAACAACAACAACAACTGAACTACTCATATGACTAATGGAGACAGTGAGATATTCAATATTTTTAGAGAGCACACCACATGCTTTAAAGAAGTCTTCGTACACCACTATCTGCTAAAAAGGTATTTTCTGGTTTCACTCTTTCCCTTTCCTTCTTACTATGCGTCACATCCAGTTTCCCCTTTTAATGTATTTTCTGCCCTACCATTCTTTCTTCCATTGTATTCATGTTCTTATATCCTTGTCCTTATCTATTCATCCACAAGCAAGGATCTGTTAAAACAATTATGTATTTTTGGCAGAGAACATGGAGTTAGCTAAAAGAAGATATGTTCCTTTGGTTTTCTCCTGGCCAGATCTATGTATGCTGAGTGACATGTGGATCAAAGGCCAAAAATACTTTCTATAAGCCACAGAACTCTATGCAGGTTTTATTAGAGATGTAAAATGTCTCAGGATTGCAAACTTAATTCTCCAACCCCGTCACAAACCAGAAGAAAATATCTCAACCTTTTTTAACTAGAATATATCTACTCAAGTGTATCATAAATGACTGAACTAAGTGAATCAATAAGCAAGAGGGGTTTTCATTTATGGATAGAAAGAACTAATCGGTAGTAATATGATTGTTCTCTGTAGAAAATGGGTAAGGTATAGAGTGCTGCCATTGAGACATAGGCAGCATTAGTCACTGTCAATATTCTCAGAGAGTTCTACTCATTGTGATGAAGCTTTATAAATCTTTGTCATGTCTTCAGTGCAATAGACACCCAAATCTACTTACATTCCAGGTAACATATTAACATAAATAGCCAAGTAGTAAATAGGATATCTGACAATTTCCTTTAAAAAATGGGGGTTAGATTATTAGATGATATTGTGCTGTATTATCTTCCTTTTTTTTTTTTTTCTTTTTTCTTCAGTGATCAGTGCATACAGGGAATGGAAGCAGATTTCAGAGATATTCATGTATGGCATTAAAAGTAGATTGAATAGTCAAAAAAATATACATCTTTTAGATATGGAGTTCATGTCTCTCATATATCAGAGGTGCTTCTCACCTGAATTCATGCCGAATGTCTTTCAAATGTGTTTCTTCTTAAAGATATTTATTGTACCCTACCCAATCACACTCTTATGAGTCTATTCTGGGTCTAATCCTCTTCAGTTGTCAACTGACACAAACCTATTGGACTTTAAATAAATTCACACTAAATGACGTTTTGGTCCCTTCTCATCCGAGGCATGGGCGCAGTTGTCTCTTTCACTTTCCGCACCTATCATGTCAATGTCTAGAAACCGATGCCCGAGAAGTATAGGAAAATAACTCTTCGTGTCTGATCTATGCTATTTTTGAGCCATGTTGCAGAGTGTTCAGATTCAATCCCAATTAGTAACAGTCACAAGTGCTGTAAAAATCCACCTACAATGTCAGTTCAGGATTGAGACTGGCCTTTGTTGTACATTGGTATGCTGAAGCTCTAATATTATCTCTTTCTGTCCCCTCCCTCCAGCTCTGTCTTTTCAGGCAATGCTACCCACATTTAAACATCATGAAATGTCATCAATGGAGTACTTCTCACTATGAAAAGAAGATGAGCTAGTGAGTCAATATATTCTTTTCAGTCTATAGCCAGTGTCTGCCCCATCTGTCAAGGACACAAAGTTCATATCTCTGAGTCCATTTTAGCTTTAGAATATGATTTTAACAGAAGTTCCCAGAGGCAAAAGGATTTGACCCATTGCCCCTGCAGGCCTGGGATTAGGGCATACACTGATAAAGAATCCTGGGCTAAGAAAAGTAAATCTAGGTAGACATTCTGGTTGTTTTTCAGAGAGAGAAAGAGAGAGAAAGAGAAAGAAACATTCTTCATTATGACCTTTTAATTTATGAGGCCAATGTACCAGGAAACAACTATTTGATTCAGGACTTAAATAAGATGCAGTGATAAATACCCACAGTAACTGTGTGCATGTAACACATGTAACTATGTGTATGCAGAAAAGAGGTAGAGAGATAAAGAGTGTGTTTGTACAATTATACTTATGCCCAAAAGTAATTACCGTGTGGCCTGCACTCTGGGCTGGAGGACAAAAATAATCATGTATTTTTCCATAAAAATAATAAGGTAATTACTATGTAAACATTATGTCGCTACATGGTAATTATTGTGGACCAGGTTTTGCTCCCACTATTCATATTGACTACTGCTACCAGGTGAACTGGCCCCCACCTCCTTGATACCAAAGTGACTATTTGGATGCTGTGTACTGAGTATGAGTAAAGGTGACAGCCTTGTGTAATTAAACGGTCAATGAGCAATTACTATGTAAGTACAGCATAATGGAACCTTGCAAAAGAATCTCTAAGCAGAGGAACAAACACATTTAAATATTGCATTATTAGAGTCAACCTGTCCTGTTTCTGTTGTCAGTGAAAAGATACCCTTGAATGTTTTGTTTTGTTTTGTTTTGTTTTTAATTCTCTTTCTGTTCCCCTTTTAAAGAATGCTTGGGTTAAAGAGCAAAGTATTACCAAAACCACAGAAGCTAGAGATGCACAAGAAGCCGTATGTCCTGCTCTTCACCTGTCTGTCCACCAAGTGTGAGCAGCTGGTATAGTAACCTTGGACCAGAAGCCAGCCCTATGCCAAGAGCAGGAAGGATGCTAGCTGACAGAGGTGGGTGGCATACAAAATAGTGGGTTCCAGCCTCATTCCTGCCAGAGACTCTATCAGAAAACTGTTCAAACTGCTCTGTGCCTCAGTCCCCAGCCACAAGATCAGAATAGTGAATTTTGCTTTTTTTTTTTTTTTTTTTTTTTTTTTTTTGTCTGCTTGTTTGGTTTTTGGTCAGGAATGCTTTGAGAGTAAAATCCATCCATTAATGTCAAGCACTCAGGAGCTGCAGGGACAGGGATTGCATCCATAGGAAGATTCTTCCTTCACCTCAGAGAGTCTTGTATGTGTTCATTTGAACTTTCCAGCACCTGTGATAAAGACAGTGCTTCTCTTCTCTTCTGGCTGCATTTCAGGATCTCAAAACACTGTGGGAATATTAATCATCTTGGTGATACTGTTCCTGCTCATATTAAAATCAATAGCAAAACACCCTTTGATGTTAGTGGTAACACAGTCATGCCACAGGCTTTATAATACGCCTTTATAATATAAGGAGAAAGGTATGTATCTCATGCTTTTTCCAGTCAAAAAAATAACAGGATTTTGCTCAGGAGTGACAGGAGAAAACCCGACGTCCCAGCTCTAAGATCAGATTCCAGTTGGCTTAAGATGGCAAAACTTTGCTAACAGACTGCTTGGAGATTGATGATATTGCTACCAAAGCAAGAGGAACTGTACCCATTGCTGTCAGCAGCAAGCCTGAGCCAAGATCTCCTACTCCCTGCACTGGACCATGCAACAATGGTTAGTTATCAGAGCACATAAAATGAAGATGAACAGTCAGGAGGCCAAAAACCTCTTAGTGTAGAACAGAGACATTATAGTGTCTAATTACCAAACTGTCCTGAAAGGTGTTTGTGTTTTCTGAAGCATTCTGTCACAAGACCATCATCAGGCTCATTATAAATGTAAACCACCAGCATCTAATTGGTATTCCAACATCTTTGAGCTGTGACCTAGAAAGACAGAGCAGAGCAGAAGAAAGTAGTACAAAAAATTCTTGTCATGGTCTTGGAGTGGTAGGACAAATGCTTGTTCCTATACTGTACATACGTAAACAGCTCTTTCTCAGCTGCAATTTAATGTTGCTATACCTTCGATTGCAATTACATTGAATCACATTGCAACAAATCTTTGTAATGCCAATCCCATCTTTCCACCTCATTGACAGCTCTGGAGATGCATCTGAAATTCATAGTAGCCTCATAGCCTATGGCAAGAGAAATCCATGCTGCTAAAATTTTATTTTAGAATTCAAGCTGGTTTCTCTCAGTCTAGGATGCTCTGGTTTTAATCTTTTGCTGCCTAGCACAGTGTATCAAAATAACCAGCCAATATTGTTAAACTGTCAGGGGTCTTCACTGCCGCTGAATTTTACCAGTATAAATAAATACTGTAACTTAAGGAAAAAAAGAATCCCTTTGGAGCGAATTTTTCACATTAATAGAATTAAGAGGAGAGGGAAAAATGTGTATAAACTTCAGCTTGATGACAGCATTCTCCTTTTTTTTTTTTTTTTTTTTTTTTTTTTTGGTACAGAAAGAAAAGGCTTGAGTGGAATATTCAGGCTGATTTACTGCTCAGGCTGATAGGGACTCCAGGCTGGATCCCAAAATTTGAACAACGTTCAAAGGGAGAGATATTTAAAAATCCCAGAAAAAGAGATATTTCCAAATTAATGGCATTGCCCAAATGCCTTGGCTCCTTGCACCCCACCAGGAAGGTTTATTATTTTCTGGTAAAATGTTGCTTGAATGGGGAGTGGTAGTCAGTGATGCGTCAGTGCTGCTCTTTGAAGACATTAAAAAGCTGAATGCACAACAAAGAACAGATGTTCCAGCATGCTTTATTTATGCACCCATCAGCAATCTTCCAATGACCACAAAACACAAGCTTTTTTTTTTTTTCTTTTTACTCCTCGCAATATTATTTTCTGATCAACTCACACTCTATTTTTCCTCCAGCTGAAGTCTTCCGTGAATTGGTGTGTGCCTGTGCGTGCACGCATTTGTGTGCGAGTGTGTGCCTGTGTGCGCGCGTGTGCCTGTGCATGAGTGTGTGTGTGTGTGCCTGAAAGTCTGCTTCCATCAAAAGCAGGCTTCTATTGAACTGTCGAACAGGTGTGGATTCTGCAATTAGATCACATTTCAGAGAGAGAGAGACACTGAGGGTAATAATGGCGGTGAATTCTTCATAGTCAGATGCAGCACCATAGCGACCAGCAACAATGAAGAATAATAGGTATTAGTATTAGGGTGATTATTTTTAGTTTATAGAATCATTTGATTGAATACTGCCATAAGGCACCGTTAACGTGTGCACAGCGCTTGCCAGCTGTAGAGCAAACTTGTTTTACTGGCACTTATCTGAAATTCTCATCTCTCCCCCACCCTCTCTGCTCACAATTGGAATGAAAGTAGCGATTAGGAAGTGAGATGTAATGCAGATTAAATGTTATGATGGACTAAGATCCTGATAGGTTATTAAAACTCACTTGCGTTTGGGGTTTTAAAGGCATAGTGTTTGCATATTTTTCCACTGGTCTATGTCTTTTGAAGATAAAACAAAGGGAACGTTTTAAAAATCCATTCATAACCAGGAGGCTTTTTAATAGTGAGCTCCCAAATTTATGACCTTCCTGTGTGTGTTTTACACCTGCGTGTTGTAAATATATATTAAGTGTGGAACAACTGTGTTACCAGTTACTGTGGATCTGATTTAGGCACAGCTAAGGCCTCCGCACTGCAGTGGGCCAGATCCTCAGCTGGTGTAAACTGGCACCTCTCCACCCAACTCAGAGGTGCTACATAAAGTTGCACCAACAGAGGAGCTGCAGTGAGGAGAGAATGACAGCCTTAATTTGGAATTTCCCTGCATCTGTTGGTATAAATCAGAGGCCTAACATTATTGTCACATAATATTCTGGTGTAGCAGAGGTGCTGTGAATTTTTAAACATAGAGAGAACTGTTGATCTATTGTTCCTCTCGCACCCTCCTCCCTCCCTCATGCTTTCGGCTGGCATTGTAAGAAAGCAAGAGTACTACAGCATTGGGCAATATGGAAAATTCCAGTCTTTATTCTTAATAGACCTTGATTTAGATGCTCTGTTTTCTACTTAGGCACAGAACTTGGTTCTTTCAAGGCCCTTGCAAGAAAAATAACTCTACCTCTGATGTCACCTGGTATCATAAATATGCCGTTATTCCTTGTGCAATAATAATTGCTATTAACAACAGTAATAGAAGTAGCAGTATTTGATAGCAGCAGTATTTGATCATCTCCAAAAAGCATACTAATGGCTTCATCACAGAGGTGAATGTTGTAATCTATTTTTGTAGACTAAGTAAATAAAGACTGTCTCACTCAAAGACTTAGCATGCACTGTGTAAATACTGCATTCCAATTTCAATTCCCTTTGTGTTGTTAATTATAATTATTTTTCCCCCCCAAAAAAATCATTTTAAAATATTTTTTAAAATACCTTCCATGTTAGATCATGGTCGTTTTATTTGCAGTTGATCCAATTAAACAAGCACAGCATTATTACCTTTTTCCTTGATGTTATGACAGAATCTATGCAGATGTTGCAATACCAACTTTCCCGTATAATTCAGAATTGCAATCATACTGTGCATTGACATACTGTTCCATTTATTCATCTGATTGAATACTGCCACAAGGCACAGCTAACGTATGTTAACAGTGCACAGTATGCATAACCTAGCTTTCGTACTTCGCAAAAACGCTGGCAAATGCAACAGTGGATGCAAACTAAAAATCACGTGATGAATTTTGGCAAAGGTTGGCGTAAAAACACCTCCAAAAGTTGCATCCTGTGATGTAAATCTCAGTATGCTTTATACAAGTCACAAAAACAGCAACAGGAATCTGTAGCCTATGTATGCACACATAGTGTGCACTGACACTATAATAAAAACACTATTGAAAATAGTATTTCACGTGTGTCTTAGCTTCTTCCTATATATGCAGGGTTTTTTTCTGCTATTATTGTTCATAGTTTTTTTGTTTTAGTGTTGGGGTTGATGGTTTGAAAGGCACAGTGCTGAATCCACTCAATTTTTTCTTTACACTCTTCAAAAATATGCCATCGTAATTTAATATGCTTTAAAATTTCAGTACTGATGAGGAGTTGCATGCCATTTTTTAGCCCACTGAACAAAAGGCTTACTGAGTCACACATAGCCTATTCAAATAGGAAACGCAGATGCCTGCTAATTTATCTTCTCACATAAAGTCCGTTTACCAATCCATACAAGAATTGCCCCCATGTCTTTGTAGTACTGCAACCAGAACGGATGCTGTCACTCAGGGGGGACATGTGACCATTAGAGCCACCTCCTTGGGGAGCTCTTTAGCATACTGTCCTCCACTGCTGTAATTAAAACTAACAAGAGCAGTCTACAAAGGAAAATAAGAAAATGCAAGGAGAGAAACCTGAGTATTACAGCTTGCAGCAAGCTGGAGAAAGGAAGTTGAGGAAACATTCCTATACATCCCTGATATGCAGAAGAAAGCACAATTTCTATGGAGGTTAACAGTGAGGAGAAAAATTAATACATAGATAAGGCAGACTGATCATCAGATGAGAAGATAGTTCCCAAATCGTTAGTTTAAGAATGGGCTGGTTAGAGAGAAATACTTTTTTCTTAAAGGAAAAAAAAAAAAAAAAGAATGAAAAATATGCCCTGTTACACTGATGGGAATAACTAAAATCAAAATCCCAATATTTCCATATTTCTGTCAAAAGGTGAAGTTAAACAAGAAATAAGATATTATAATTAAGGTGGGACATTTTTCCTCCTGAAAATAATTTATTCACCAAATATGCAGTTTGAGGTTGACCACAAGTTTATATATTTAGTTTAAATTCAGTGAATAGTTTCATCCATGGAAAGACTCAGAAATAGACAATGAAGTTAGAACTCGTAAGGCTATTTTAAAAAGCAATGTTATGACATTTTGCTTAGGAACATTTGTTTTGAAATGTAGCAAATGAGTTTTTTAATGATATAATAGATGGCACGTGATATTTCTCCTCCAGGATCAGGACAACTAACCTAGGTATAATGTACACCTAGCACCTACCTAGTGTTTTTTATCACATTCCTATATGTAAAAGCGGATGGGTAAGTTTGTAAAGAGCTCACATGGAGGAAATGGGAGCACTTGAAGGATGACTGACTTATAAGAGGCACTTAAGATCTTGACAAATTTATGGAAACTTGTCATAAGCTAGATCCCTGACAACTTCTGGGGGACTCGCCATTACACTGGTCGGGAGAGTGCTCTGTGTTTTGTCACCTTGCATGGACCTGTGCATATGCAGTTGGGCAGCAAGAAGTACATATAACATAGGACATAAGGCAGCTAACACCAATATCCCTTCAGTTCAGTTTTATATCAATGTTTTGTACTAATACCCAAAGCTTAATAACAGTGTGAAAATGCAACATATTGGTCATAGAGAGGGAAGAAGAGAAGGAGGAGATGTCAAGAAGTGGTTAAAGAATGATTAGGATGTCTCATGACAAGGTGAGCAATGTCTGCTGTTCTGAGCCCTGCGGCTGTCCTAAACACCACTTTAGGTTATCTGAGCAGTAATATGGAACCAGACCTCACTGCGGATGTTCCTTGGCTGATGAGGGGAGAAATGAGAGGTGTAAAGTGAGCACACCACAATCAGCTTTCACTTCAGCATTTCAAAATAACCTCTACAAAGGAATAAGCAGAAAAGGGGTCTTGGCACCACCATTCTAGAAGCAAAAGTATTTGTTTCCTTTGTTGTTGTTGTTGTTGTTTGTTTTGTTGTTTTGTTTTGTTTTGTTATTTTTATTTGTTGTTGTTGTTGTTTTTTCATGGATATGTGTGGAAGAAGAAAACAGAGGCTGCCATGATGTTTTTTTTTCTTGATGGAAAATCGTATTGTTTGATAAGCCTCATTGCTTTGCTGGTGCCTAGAAAATTAATTCCTTCTAACTCACAAATGAGTTGACCTTTGGCTGAACCAGTCTGCTGTCATTTTGGGACTCCATTTTTCATTTATTTCAGGCCAGATTCTACCATCTTTATTTGTGCTACAGAGTCCCATATATATCATGATGTCCAGAAAGAAAGAAAGAAAGAAAGAAAGAAAGAAAGAAAGAAGCTACTTAATGTGAATAATTGGGCCTTCTAGTTGTTATTTTGAGGGAGCACTGATTTAGTTGCTAAGCAGTTGCTTTCTTGTTTTAAAACAAATCTGGGTACTGGTGTCTATAGACATACTTGCACTTTATCTAGTACCTCTCAAAATAACTTGATGCCTCCAAGAAAGCCACCAAAAAAAAAAAAAATGTGTTCTGTGCCCTAATGCACAGGCCTTATGTTATGAATTGAATACAAAGTGATAGAGGGGAATCTCAAGGAACAGGTTGAGAAAGAACCGGGACCCAGGACAGAATAGGGTACTCAAATGACGATGACTACATTTTTTTTTTCTTCACATGGTATGATTCTCCCCCTAGTCAGGCAAAACAGGTGCCTGCAGGAGGCACTGAAAGGAACAGAAATGCAGGAGAGTTGGACTGGAAGTAACGATATGCAGTGAAAACAATGATGTTGAGAGAAAATGATGGTGACATCCACCACTGCGGGAAGAATATGCTGTGAAGTCAGATAAAAGAGTTTGCCTGTTTGAAGTCAGAGGTGTTGACTAAACATACTTAAGATGAGTGTGAGATGGAACAGCAGTAAAATACTTGATAAATAGACAATACCAACCACCTGGCACTTTAAAAACCTTTTATAATTACATTTATTTCACACTAATAATAAAATATGTAGAAATGAACTATATTATTTAGGCTTGTGATGTATCATTTGTGAAAACATGCAACACCCAAAAAGCTCTGCCATCACCATGTCATTTGAGAAGCAGCTTTTAGCATTGTTTTCACAGCTCGCATTATTAATGTGATCACCCTCTAACAGCTGCCTCATGAATCACCACAACCTGACTCCCTGGCAATAAAAGTGGTAATCCTGACCTGTCACCATTTCACCATCACCACCACAAACTGGGATATCATATGCCTGGCTGTGGTTCTGTGCAGTTCAGCACAGTGTGCATATACATGTACATCTCGTCTGTAATGAGAGAGAAGGTTTGAATCAATAAATCCACTATGAGAAGACAACAAAAAGGGGATTGCCATGAACTGACATTTAATGTTCCACTATTGCACTTAGTTCCTGTATATGACCACTAAAGTCAAATACATGTAAATAGAGTAGCAAAAGGAGGCCTGTGGGCTCTGTGCAATAGATCCAGTCTGACACAAAAGCACATGGTCTTTCTTAACAGCAAGAACTAAACCTAACACATACCAACATCGCAGAAATTTAGTTCTGCTTGCTATTTCCAGAATACCATTGATGGACTATATAGAAATCTGGATTTCACAAGTCTTTTTTATTTTTATTTTTATTTTTATTTTTTTCAGGGAAATGTCAAGATACTGAGATTGAGGCCCTGAGGCAATAACACATTTTTTAATCTGGATCAAGAAAACATGTAAACCTTCCCACTGAGACACACTATGAATTCTGGAAAGCCAAAAAAAAAAAAAAAAAAAAAAAAAAAAGTCAAATAATACTTACAAATTCTGAAGATGCTTTGGATGAAGATTTTGCTTTCTATCCTGAGGATGGAGCATCCTTTATGTCAGCCAATGCTAGTTTATTCCATCCCCAGGCTCAGTCCTCTGTCACTTACAGGATGAAATAGTAGGTCATCCATATCAAGTTCCAAATTTTATTTATTCAGGAGCAGTTAGGTTTTATGATTTAAAGCTCTTAATGGGTGCTGGAAATTTTTGCAGAAGAAAAATGATTGATGAGCAGTAAGGAAATGTATCGCTTTATAGGCAATTTAGTTTTTTTGTGGAGAAGGTTCCAAATTATTAATATAATTCCCTACATATAAAAATGGGGTTCGAAGTCAAGATATATGATACCCAGAGGTGTGCAAACCTGTATACATTTACAGCTTTTTCACTAGAAAAACATACAAGGTGTGTGTGTGTGTGTGTGTGTGTGTTTTTAATGTGTGAGCCCCCAAAAGTACCCAGTTCTAAAGAGTCATTTTTGGAAGATGTACCGTGGTGTTTGTACAACTCTATTGTTAAAGAAGAAAGCAGGAAGGCAGGAAGGCAGAAAGAAAGAGAGAGAGAAAGAGAAAAAAGAGAGAAAGAGAAAAAAGAGAGAAAGAGGGAAAGAGAGGGAAAGAGAAAGAGAGAGAAAGAGAAAGAGAAAGAGAAAGAGAAAGAGAAAGAGAAAGAGAAAGAGAAAGAGAAAGAGAAAGAGAAAGAGAAAGAGAAAGAGAAAGAGAAAGAGAAAGAGAAAGAGAAAGAAAGAGAAAGAGAAAGAGAAAGAGAAAGAGAAAGAGAAAGAGAAAGAGAAAGAGAAAGAGAAAGAGAAAGAGAAAGAGAAAGAGAAAGAGAAAGAGAAAGAGAAAGAGAAAGAGAAAGAGAAAGAGAAAGAGAAAGAGAAAGAAAGAGAAACACAGAAAGAGAAAGAAAAGGGAAGGAAGGAAGGAAGGAAGGAAGGAAGGAAGGAAGGAAGGAAGGAAGGAAGGAAGGAAGGAAGGAAGGAAGGAAGGAAGGAAGGAAGGAAGGAAGGAAGGAAGGAAGGAGGGAAAAATAATGAAAGGAAAATAAGAAGATAGTGGGCTTTCCTTGTCTAATAATATACACTTTCTCTTCCTTCCCTCCTCCCCCCAGCCAGCTAAAGCAACTGGCAGGTGCAGTATTACTCTGCAGATGGACCAGGAGTGGCACACATACAGTTATATATGCCTGGCACACTCATATTTCCTGCTTTATATCACATGCCAGCTAACCAGGCAGTAGCCAGATTTGTGAGGACATCCCCAACAGTTGTTGTGCGTGGAGAGGAACCAGTCTATTGGCAGTACACTATTAATGCTTCTCCAAAAATAGTCTGCACACTTAAGCCAGGGCAATAATTCTCATTTTCCCTCACCCTTTCACTGTCACTCTTTGTTTCCCTTCCCTTCCGTGTCATAACAATTGTGAAGATTGCTTTGGATGTGGTAAGTGGGCATAGGTGATTCAGCAGCACTGACCTTCTCTGAACTTTGCACTGATTTACTACCATTCTTCCAGGTCTCCCAACCCTAAAACGGTTCCTTGGGGTAGAAACAAAACAGGTGGAAGGGGAGGAAAGGTGAGTGAGACTCCTGTTATTGTTCAAAATGACAGTTGTATTTTATATGAATGCTACCTATCCACAAAAATGAATCTATGCTTTCATGGGAAAGACCCAAATTTGCTCATAAACTAAATCATGGATTGCATTTATAGCTCTTACAGCATCCAAAGATGTAACTAATTATTTGGTAGGATTTACAAAACCACCTAAAAGTAGATTGGGACTCAGAGTTTGTGTGAATTGGTCAGATTTACAAAATCACCTGTCTCTAGGAGCTTAAGTATTTTATTAAATATCATCTGCCATCATTGCAAAAGTGCCTATTTTGCTTGAAATCTTCTCTAACACTTCATAATTTCTCAGTCATTTCAGGGGGGAAAAAGTGCTGCTGTGTGAATCTGTGAAAATAACATTAAAACAGTGAGCTAGGGCCTTCTGACAAAGGGACTTGAAAGCCAATGTAACCAGCTCCCTGGTAGGTTTTCCCTCAAGCAGAAGCCCGTAGTGATGGAGAGTCAATGGATCAGCTCCCAGAACCTCTCCACTTCCCACTGGAAGTTGTAACCAAGAAGAAAGTAGATGGATCCAGCAGGGATGTGCATAGGCATCTCAAAGCAAACTCAGATACCTTTTATGTGGAACATAGTCTTTGGAAAGATGATTGCTCTAGAAGGAGAATATTTAAGGGAATATCCCACCAATGCAAGCTTCAGCAAGTCTTAGAGCAGGAGAGATTCTGCTAAAAAATAACCACTAATGTAAAAAAAAAAAAAAAAAAAAAAAAAAAAAAAAAAAAAAAAAGGTTTGAACACAGCAATAAAATAAAAAAGAAAACAACAACAACATTGGGTTCCTTTAAATCCTGACATTTACCACACCATGGGATTTACTTTTACTGCAGTATTTAAAGGATTTCCTACTCTTAGACCTGGGGATACTGCAAATAGCACAGTAAATTTAACTACTATGAGCAGTAAATGTCAAGATTTTAATGGTGTATGCCACTTGGTTATACAGTCACCCATATGTGTTAACATATAAGGCCTGATTCTGTTCTCAGTCATGCCACTATAAGCCAGGAGTAAGTGTACTCAAATGTACTGAATTCATCTGAGTTACTATCATATGAAACCTATGTGGAATCAGAATCTAGTTCTGTATCCAAGATCTAGTTTGGAAGAAAATTATTTGTCTAAATCCTGATTGTATTCATTAGCTCTTTCCAGGCAAAATAACAACAACAACAACAACAATAACAATAATAATAATAATAATAATTTATAACAATAATGGTAATGGTAATGGTAATGGTAATGATAATAATAATAATAATGATAATAATGATAATGATAATGGTAATGATGATGATGATGATGATGATAATAATAATAATAATAATAATAATAATAATAATAATAATAATAAATCCTCACTGAAATCAAAGGACTAGGATGGGTCATTGGTATCTAACTTTTGTTTCCCACTGCAGGGGTGCTAATCATGTGGGGAGAGATTGGTCGTCACTGTTATTGCTTTTATTGGTCTTATAGATCAGAAATCCATGAGGGCAGAGATGATGCTCTTTCTGTCAGAGTAAGACTCCATCTCAGAATCAACATCATGAGAGGTATCACACAAAAATAAATTACTTCTACTGTACCCATACGACTTGTCTTCCCTTTTTAAGCTTGTATATAGTTAACACCCCAAATAGCATTCTTGTGCCTTAGAGAAGCTTGTTATTTCCATCCCATGGATTCTGTCTATTAAAGCATCAGAAAGTCATAGATATTGTAGTCATGCACCCAGTCAGAAGGTACCACTGAATCAGGCTGCAGTTGTGCAAATAATATGTACTTAAGTCTGCTTAATAGAACAAAATGATAGATCTGTGAAGGCAAATAAACTTCTTTTAAATCAAAAAGCTTTTAGCAAAAACTTCCTCTGGAGCCAACACCAAGCACTAGACCCATACAGTCGACTCTCATGTCGTGCTGATGCCGTGCAAAGCCACCAGCCTGCAGCCCTCCTAGGATATCACAAACATTGCACCTTGCTGCCTCCAAGCCAGCAGCCAGCAGCACGCACTCCCTGTGAGGCTTCTTTGAGACAATTCACCCCAGCAGATGTCCAGTCACACTGTAGTTAACAAACTGGAAAACATCTTTGAACAATCTCAAATTCCTGAAACGTGCTTTGGCTTTCTTAGAATTTTATTCTTCTGATGTTAAAAAACAGATGTTAGATGCAATCTTGAAATTTGATTCTAAGTAAAGGATTAAAAAAATTTGGTATTAATAACCACATTTTCTTAGATGTACACCAGTTCTATTACCCAACAGAGGTTATTTCAGATCCTTCTATTTTCAGTCTGCCACACACTAAGTACCCATCATTTTATGACACATAGTTACATGGACTAAGATAATGGTAATTATATCTCATACTTCAAAGCAATTACCCGGTGAGGTGAGGAAGGGCTCCTTCTTCCACATTCCACAACAGAGTATTTGCAGCATGGAGTTATTCACCTTTCTGAGATGCATTAGCTATTGGTCAGAGTCAGAAGCAAGATACTAGAT
This sequence comes from Aythya ferina, assembly GCF_964211825.1. Taxonomy (NCBI): domain Eukaryota; kingdom Metazoa; phylum Chordata; class Aves; order Anseriformes; family Anatidae; genus Aythya; species Aythya ferina. Next base: position 38,386,436 of record NC_140297.1, on the reverse strand, counting down.
TTAATGGATTAAAGGTCTGATCCATTATCACACATCTTATAATTATCCAGAAGCATAAGTCTTTACAGTAATTAATCAGTGAGAGATTAGTGAATATTCCCAGTGGGAAGATACTAAGTCTGAGAAATAAGTGTAGTTTGGTGATGTCCTTAATTAGATATTGACTCATTATCCAGAACGTTTGTGTTTCGGACAAGATGGTCACACACACACACACACACACACACAAAATAAATAAATAAATAAATATTAATAAACATGTATTTGCCTGTAGTCTTTAAAGAATAAAGGTTAATTATTCTGGTCATTTACATATGAAATCTATAGACTCTGTGCTAGGGGATTCTGCTTTCAGCTTCTCTCTGTAGAAATAGATGTATATTTTTGGCCACTCTAGATGCAATTACAAAACGGAGGGGGCGAGCATAAGAAAGGCAGCAATTCTGCCATCCTGTGATCCCTAGAAAATAGCCAGTTCAGAGAGAAGGGTGTTTCTAACTCTGTTATAGACTCTGGACCAATCTGACAGCATGGACGGCTGTGGAGCCTCAGTGACTATCTAAGGAAATCTGAAGGGCCAAGTAAGAGATGATAACGAGGAAAATCATTTCCTCAATTTCGACTTCTGGTTATTAATAACTTGTGATGCCACATGAAGATGCTGTGGGTTTTCTTTCCCTAATTGCCCTAATATCCAGTAGCTGGCCTCTGTGAAGCAACCTGGTCCTCACATTTTGAGACCAACAGGCCTGCAAACAGCAGAACTAGGAGCCCAGTGAGCCCTTATCAGTCACTGAATGTAGATGGGATCACCTCATTATTAACTTCCTGGATCCTATCCTGTTGCAGGACTCCTGAAGTGGGCTAATTCAGTTTCTGTTTTCCCACAGTCCAGGGGAGATAAGTAACCCTATCTACACACAAATTCAGAGCACCCCGTTTTTCACCCCAGCAGATAGTGTTTATGAGATATCGTCACTATGAGGTCTATCCACACCGTAAGCATCCCTTCCATCAACATAGAGGTGCTCAGTCTTTTTTACCAACATCTTTCTTAATATTAATGTTATTTGGGATTTTATACAAGGCAACTCAAAAGGAAACAGATTTTCGTAAGATTTCACAGCCCCTAAGGAGGCACAGAGATAGAAGTGCGTCTCGAGCCTCCTCCACTTCTCATCTCACTCACAAAGGAATGGGCCAACACTGTGATGAGGTCTGTTAAAGGCTCCCTCAGCTCTTTAGTCGCCTCCTCTCATTCCTGACATTGTGTCCCCTTCTGTGTGTGGCACCATCGCACATTTCCTTTACTCCAAATAACTTCTCACTCCTCCCTCAACTCCCTCCTTTGAGGAACCTTCCTTCCTTATTCTCCTCACCAGTCATCTCATCTCTCTCTCCCCCCGAGCTGTGAGATTACTGGAACAGGGAATATGCTGTATTCTCTAAGTACTCTATAAACATGTTTAATAACAATCTTTTTCAACCCTTGATCTTTCCTGGATGAATCCCACTTAATCTTCACTGAGATTTTTATGAATGGTTTTTCCTTACCCTTCAAGGCATCTTTCTGCTAATATTTTTATGTCAGCAACTAAGTGGGAGATAGAGTGTAGCTGCTAAAAATAAAGAATAAAAGACAAAAAAACACTAATTACTCAGATCAAAACAAAATCTGGAGAAGTGAGTCATAACTCAAAAGAAATGGAAGAATGTCTTGCTTTTTAATGGGAAAGGAAAAAAGCTGTAAAAAAAATAAATTCTGTTCCCCATACACTTAGGGGATTATCATCATCTTTAAGTTAACCAGACTAGATCGCACTGCAACTCACACTTCCAGACTGCAAGTAAGAAATGAAAGATATTACTAAAAACCACACAAGTTGCAAGGCAAGAAAGCCAGACAGATTGAGCTTTACAAATGAAAGAGATGAAATTGCCACAGTACTAAATAAAAGGATTTAATCAAAGCAGAGAACACAAACTACTTCTGACTATGCAAAGCCAATAAGATAGCACAACCGGTAGAAGGCTGTCTGCTTGTACATTGTGCCAGTTACCAAACTATCATGCACCAAAATAACTTGTAAATACATATCTTTTGCTTTGGGCTCTTATTTTAAGGAAAAATTCAGTAACATGCAAACTATAAATACTTCTGGATCCATCCTTGATGCAACTACACTGCAGTATTTGGAACTAAGTCTTTTATGCATTATTTAGTGTTTCAACTGTGGAAAAATACTTTCATAATATAGTAACTTAGACGTCTGAGATAATGCTCATGGGTCAAGTTCACAGATGATGTGAAGAATGATGTAAGATATATATGAGACTTGCCATATCTTACTCCTTCTGTAGTTTTTCTTAATACAGATCAACTCTTTCTAATTTACTGATCATTGAATTAACAGCCCGTTAAGATGTGTCTGCATGTATGTGGGCATTTTTTGTTGTTATCAAAGGTCTCGCATAGCTCTTGTGTTTGAAGCTGGTAAAAGATGGTACTGGATGACTTAGAAGTTGAAAAATGGCTGAAACTCGTTCATCAAAATGTCAATCAAAGACTGCTGTAATACAAATTCAACTCTATCTATTAGTTATTTAGAGATTTATGAAAAATGAAAATCTCAGAGGTGGGCAATTTGTTGAGATTAGCCTATCAAGAAAAATAGGCCAATAACTCATAGGTTGCTGGAGAGGATGGCAACCACAGTCTAAACACACTTCATATGAAACAGCCATACCCATCAAGGCTTAGCATGGACTACATACCGTTCATGGGCTGTTTATACATGCCGGTACTAGAGACATGTGTTTTATTTGCTGAATCTTTGCCTCCTGTGCACTCAATGCTTTAACTACTATCATTACAAATGTTTACTTCTTCTCTAATGTTTTATCAAATTGCACCAATTTTCATAATAAAACCTTTGCCCCTGATATATAGTTCATTCTAGCTAAAAACAAAAAATAGGAAGATATTTTTTTTTTCTCCTTAGAGATTATATACACTGGGAAAGATTAAGGGCATAATGAATTTTTAAAAGATTATGCTCCTAAAACCCAGTTTACACTTGTTGAAACTAGAGCTTTTAATTTCAATCTGCAAACATACAATCTGTCTTTAAAACTAACTTGGGGAGTAACTCCAAATTGGTAGCTTAAATATCAGCTGCATAGATATCACTAAATATCTATAGTGTTGAAAAAGGCCTCAGACCTTAAGGTCTGTTAAAGATAGCCCTGCAGTGAAGAATCTCTAATGCTGCTCCATCAAAGAGTGTTCATTCTTTGCAATAGGATGGCCAAACCCAAAGTTTTGGCCTACAGTCAAGAAAAGGAGTATAAAGACAGCTTTCAGATGAAAAGGCCAACCTCAAAGGAAATTACTATTAATGATGTTTTGAAGGAGAAGGAATGAGAGTGAATACTGGGTGGTCACATATATGGAAGGCAGCTGTATGGGATATATTCTCCTATGCATCAGTGATTCAACTGAACAGTTGTTTTATTAAACTGTATTATGAACTCTCTGAACATAATAGCAGCTGCTATTTGTATCCCAGTAGACTAATATGCTCTATTTTCCCTATTAAGACACTTTGGGGACAGTTTTGCAGAGGGGTGGAGTGAGAAGATGTGCCAGAATTCCACATTTTAAGCAATATGCTACCAAATACTTTGAAATGAAAATTCTCTATTATTTTGTAGGTATGTTACATATTACAAGAAACTCATACAAGACAGGGTAGCTTACTGTCTTTATACTGCTATAGATGTACTCAGTAAAGGCTTGCTTTTCAAAAAAAAAAAAAAAATGGGAGAGGTATACATAAGTATACACTTACAAGTATACCATAGACTGGAGGTACTTCCAAGAAAGTACAGATTTTTGAGAAAGAATGAACTAGCCAGGTAAAGAAAAAAGAGGCAATGACTGCTATTTGTACCTGCCCAGTCATATTCACATCTCATCATTTGGTAGAGAAATAGTCACTTTGCAACACAGTTCTCCAACCCAAATCTCAGTTGTATTAGGTCCCCTCTGTTTCAGTAGCTGTTTGTGTATACCCATGCTGCATTTATGTGTCTAGCTGCAGTAGACATGGATACTAGATAATTATTAGTTTTGAAAGGGTTTTTAATTTTAGAAGATGCAGTAGCACAAATATTGTCAGACTCATATTCCAATTTAAATATTAGAATGGTGTTTCATTGTCTTTCAGTATAAAAAAAATTAGAAGAGATTATGATTTTTTTAAAATGATGCTACTTTGATATGATATTGCAAAGAGAATAAGGCACTTTCCTTTAAACTGATTTTCAAAGCTATATCTGAGATCTATATCTGCTGTTTATGGATCACAGCTAACTTTATAGTCATGTATAAACTGTACTTCTGAGTGCTGTAAGAGGTATCCCCTGTCTCACAATAAAAATATTATGGAACATTATATTTCCATATAGTAATGGCACTCTTATTTTACTAGTAGGAAAGGTATTGTACTAATTTAATTGACTAACATAAAAGTCTCACAAGCAAGATCAATATTTTATTTTCTCAACAGTTTTTGTCAATGAAGATTTAATTTCCCATGCAGAGAAGGTGTCTGTATATCTCACAGATATAAGTGGGGTGTGGCTTTTTTTGTGGCGCCCATAGGTTTTGACTTCCCTCCCGTGGCACAGTCTCAAGGGAGCCTCAGTGCTAAAACACAAGCCTAGATGTCAGTAAATAGGGGCTTTATTTGTGACCTTAAAATAAACTTATCCCTTGACCTAAAATCAAATAATTTCTCTATGTTTTAGTTTATGCCTGAATTATAGACTTCTGACAGCTTAGATATGTTTGTAGGGATGTGAATATCAGAAAACATAAGCAGAACAGAAAAAAAGAATACAGCTTAGTTACTTCACAGGTTTCACATCAGAAGATAGACATATCTGTAGAAGGGCAAATATCCTAATCTCTGTTGTATATCTAAATTATTTTTTTTTTATTTTAATTTTTATTTATTTATTTATTTATTTTAACATAGAAACAACCACACAAGTTAACCTAAATACAGCATTGTTTAAAGACAATAAAATTAGAATGTTGCAAATATGCAATTATAATTCAGTACTTCAACACAAAGACCAGATTTGTGAACTTTCCCTGAACCTAAAACTAAATGCTGTTTGAAAGAAATTTTCAGCTGATCTGGGTCAACTGCTGAATTTTTGTGGAAGCCATTGGCAGTTCAGTGGCCAGAGTCAAGTTTCACATTGAGATCCTGCATTTGCTCAAACCCAAAACTCACTGAAAATTCAAAGGCTGTAAATCAGAGACAGAACTTCACAAACCTCTAGGTAGGCTATACTCTGTCCAGAGAGCAGATTTATTTACTGTTCTGTTAATCCCTACAAACTCCTCATTTATAGGAAAGAAAAATATCCTTCCCACCTGTGCTCTCAGCCTACTCTAGAGGAAGCCCCAGACAGAATTAGGCACAGGTTTCCCAGGCTATTGTTGTCACAGGCAAGGAGGAAAAACTGAAACTCATCGAAGTGTATTAAAAATAAAGTCAGAGATGTAAATGTAGTCTCATTTTACAGCATGAGAGGAGAAAATAAAGAGTGGAGTATGAAGCGAGTAAAGTCTGATGCAAGTGAGGTCTGATGGAGTTAATGGGAAAGCTACAGCCCCTTCAGCCAGTTCAGAGGCTTGGCTTCTGAGGAGAAGACAGTCCCACCTGGCAAATGATGCTAATAATAAAAATTATTGTAATTATATACATAATTACTTTACACTTATAATTATTAACCAATGCTAATAAAGGCAAAGCCTGAAAAAAATATTAAAATCATGTTGCCATTTGCACCTCAGCAGCATATTTGTTTATCATTCTTTTAATTTTAGAACATACTTTGTGACTTCGAAGGTGCAGATGTTGAAAGAAGAGATAGAGCAGTAGCTGAAGAGCTTTTCTCCATTTTCTGCTTTGTGTTAGGTAAAAGAATTTAAAGAAATTATAAGCCCAGCTGCAAATATATTTGAAGAGAACATTTGGAAAAGCTGATTCCTAGAGAGGAAACAAAAGAGTGTGGTCAGAACCACCACAGATCCTTATAGTGTTACAAGGCCCCAGAGGGCCCTCACAAACCTCTCAGGACCTGACCAGCCTTGCTGGGGGCCTCCCTCACATCCCAGGGGAGACATTTCAGCACAGCATGGGGTCTTGGTGCCCCTACTAGGCCACAGACCCTATTTATCTTAACCCCTCCATAGGCTGACAGCCTGGGCCTGTCCCCTTGGTCTGCCAGCCCCCACAGTACCCTGATATGGCCGCATAACTTCCATTTTGCACATCACTGGCATATGATGGGAGAACAGACTTGCAGTATGAAGACTAGTTCAGTACAGTTAACTAATACCTCTACTTATAAATCCTGTTTTGCTTTTTTTGTTCACTTTACATCCTGACACGTCATTCTTGCGTTTGTTCAGGCCAGACGAAGATGCCTTTATGCTACTTGTGAGCTTAATATCAGTAAGGATTCTCAGCCTGGATCTTAGAAGCTCTTTATACCTATCCTCAAACTTGTATTTTTGTATCCCTGGATTTGATAAATAGCATATGTGGTGAGGTGGGAAAGGTGTTCATAATTTGCAGCTGAAGTATTGCCTGGTGAAGTGTCAGCTTGGGTTACATAACTCATATATAAACAGACTTTTTGTGGCTGGTAGGAGAATAATTGGTTCACCTAGTCTATTCCCCTACCTCACACAGCTGCATCGGCCTGTTATTTCATTATTCAGTAAAGCTTGCAATGACCACCACATTCCTTACAAAATAACATGCCTAACATTATGAAAAAAATTGTAGATTAACAAGATATGGCCAGCATTTAAATGCAAAAATCGCCTAAAAAAAAAAAAAAAAAAAAAAAAAAAGTGTTTACTAGACTATTATGCTACTCTGAAGCTGACCAAATCTGAGGCTTCAAGGTCATTCTCATGGGGTAAGGTTAAGCGTGGAACTAAGCCATTGGCCTGGGACTCGGATAGGCATTCAGGAGCTGCAAAGTTCCTGAGATCCCTCAGTCAGATGCCTCAAATGCAGTGGAGTGATCTGGGTCTTTTGTTCATTAAGCACGAAATAGCCTCCTCCAGTTTCAAAGCTAGGTAGAGTAGCTTACATGGGTAACCAGTATAGTGCAGCGCACCAGCTGAAAATTCATGACTTCCCTTATTACACACTTGCCTTTTCATTCTAGTAAACAAAAACCTAGGATATGTTTGGTACTCTGTAATAGCATATTATGACTTATGTAATAGCATATTATGAGTCATAGCATTATGACTTCCCAAGGAGTGAAGTCAAGAGGAGTGATTAGACCATTGCTTCTACTATTTATTCAGGAGAAACTGGAGTTTTCTAAGAGAAAGTAGGGGTTCAAGGAAAGTAATCAAGGTTCTCTTACGAGCTTCCCATTGTATAAACCAGTGCGAAACCATCAATACATGTTTACTTCATCCTGTCAGTATAGGAGATGTCAATGTTATGACATGTAGAGGGACAACATTGTCGTGTGCATTCTATAGCTATGTGGTATAATGGCTCAAACTACGAGTACTTCACCCTCTTTTCTTCTAATTATCTTAACCTCTCTGGACAGGATGTCGAACAAAAGAGAAGCGATTAAACATCTCACTGTGATCCCCAGCATTTGATATGCCACTGCTGACTATATGTGGTCCTTCCCTGCTGAAGAAACAGGCACCTGTAGAAAGCAGATATTGAAGGTAATATGCTACCTTGACAGGTACAGTTGAGAATTACTGCCATAACGAATCACATGCTGACACTGTATAGTGAGGATATGCTTCACAGACAGAACATTCTACTGTGACTCCTTCTGCTCCAAGTTCAAGTCTTTTAAAATCTGCACATGTTTATACATCAGGCTGCTCCATACACCCTTATTCCCCATTTCCATCTTCACTTCTTCCAGTATTCCTTTTCCACAGTACAAAGGAAGGCACCCTTCCCATGTCTGCATGAGCTAGATTTGCTTCTGGACTCCTCCCCATTCAGTCACGGATGGTCCTCCATCCATATTCCATTTCATACAGTCTTTTTAAGCTGTATCATACATATATCATGTATCATTACAATGTATCATACCATTAAATTAGATTTAAAAAATCTTCAATGATAAAGTGATAAGTATGGTATTCATTTCTTTCTGCTTCTCACCTGGACTTCATAGATGTATAACTTACAGATTTATTTATTCTTTAATTTTTCCAGACTGTACAAGGAAACAAATATTTAAATCCCCTTTCCTCTCACTGGAGGTGTGAAGGCTGATTAGGGAATGTGCAGAACTTTTTCCGGAGATGAGCAACATTTAACACGTGGCTGACACTTGTCTAGAAGCAACAGCAGTATTAGTATCAGTACCAAATGCATGAGAAGGAACATGCCTATGTAAATTGCTGTAAAATCTGTGAAAACTGCTCTGTCTCCTCACTTCAAATGGGGAGCCCAAGAGAGGAAAGAATTTTTACATCACTGAACCATCCCTCTGTTGCCTCACATTGTACAAGACTTGTACTAGAATATACTGGCAAATCTCTAAGACACATCTTCTGCCAGGTCTTTGCAAATAGCATTGTTTATGTTACCTGAATTTAAAATATTGTCAGTTTCTTACACCAGTATCAAAGAAAATGCATATAAAAGTATCTCCTGTTAACTTTCAGCTTATAGTTTAATTCTTACAAACATTTGAGAGAGTAAAATGAAATTGTACAAATGGCCATGGAAAAGAAAAGGTAAACATGACGTCTCTGAGGCCAAGTCAATGTGTTTAAAACCCCAAAGTCTCCTGCATCATTCTTGTACTGAATTGCATGTATAGTTTGCAATAGCAAATTATCTCCTCCTTCAGGTGTCCAATCAAAAGTTACATGAAGTCCCCCTATCCCAATTCCCCAACTGCATGATAGAGAGCAATATAATAAGGCCCCATTGACAAAAATATTCCTTGATTGCAAGGATTGTCGATATCCTGAAAATGAGTTTTCACAACACTAGAGGTGCACTTCAGCTCACTTTGCCAGGTGTTTGCATTGCCGTGATAATTTCCAGTACTGTGCTGGCTGCTGAATATGGCCCAAAATTGGAATCACCCCCGTAAGAGTATTCAGATTGCCTAGAAAAACCTGGGAAAAGAATAGAACCGACTGCCAAAACAAGGAAAAGAGCAGAGCACCCAGAATGCAAGCTGCATCACAGCAAGCATGCAGCATTCATTCTTACAGCCTTATAACTGAAAAGTTTCTGCATGGATAAGCAAGAAAGCTCAAGAAGCATCCCAGAATCTAGTCTCATTTTTAGTTCAAATCCATATTTTTGGGGGGTTGTTGGGTTTAATTCAGATGCATGTGTTTGCACACATCTTGCTTCTTTCCTCTTCACTGGGGCTTTCCACAAATGGTTCCCTTAATCTGAATCCATCTCCCTGGATGTGTTTGATAGTGACTTTCCAGCTTAATGATGAAGGAAGATTTCCTCCATTCCTCAGCAAAAGCACAGCCTTTAGTGCTGGTGTCTTTCAAAGCCTTTCTTTTCTTTTCCTGTGCATGAATGAAGACAGAAAAACAGGCAAGAGAGAGTCTTAGCTTACCATGGTACAAAGGACAATAGTATATGACCCTTCACAAAATTTAGAGCTTCACACAGGCATGTGTGACACCCCAGATGTTGTACATGAAACCCCACAAAGGTGACTTCATGCTTGCACTGAGTGTACACTGTCCATTTACAGTGCCAGAAAGCTGAAAGCAGCTGCCACACACTACTTCTGTTTCTTGTACTCTGTGCTTCCTTTTAGGTAAACATTGCCTCAGTTGTCCACAGTTTTAAATTGATGATGAGAGAAGGCATTGTCCAAAAGCTTTAGAGAAGGGAAAAACCTGCCCCTGAATGTGTAGTGCTGTGAGCACATCAACCAAACTGCTCCTACTTGGAGTCGCATCAGTGAGCAGACTGTGCCTTAGAGTACAGGAGAAAACAGTAAGCATTGCCTAAATGGAGACTTGCAGTTGATACCAATTTATTTAACTGAAAGTTGAATTCCTTCTGTCACACTTTTTTCCCTTCAGCTGCTAGCTATCTCTTACTTAATCGAAACTTTTCCTCTTGATATAATCTTATCTGTTTTGAGCAGTGTTCCCTTCTCCAGAAGAAATTATTTAAAATAAATAGTGATTACAGACACCCCTCCTTTCAGTTACCTGATTCTAGCAATGGGAATCCTGATTTTCAGTAGCTACTCTTAAGTTGCAATTCTGCAACTTGCAAGTTGGGCAAGTAACAGTTGATGTCAAAAATACTAGCCACACTTGAAAACATACAATTAATGACCAAAAAGTTACAAGTTATAAGTCTGAGGTTGGATGTTTGGTTTGCTGTGTTCTATTTTTTTGTTTTGTTTTGTTTTAAGTACTTACAATGAAATGCTAAAAATGACTTTATAATTCACTAGTACATAATTTAAATAAATTGTTTTTTTCACTGATCTGATGTGATTACTCTGGCTTTGACAGTGACTTACTCCTCAGCAAAGGAGAGGAGACTCGAGCTCATTTGTGCAGACTCCGGTCCGGTTCACAGTCCTTCAGGCAAAGCTACACAGTCAGTACAACTCCCCTGCACAAGCACAAGTTGCTAATCTTGAAATTGTCAGTGGAGTACAGACACCCCAGACCAGTCCATCCCACCAGCACTGCATGGAGAACTTTGAGCAAACCAAGTTTCCCGGTTGCTCTCTCCAGGCTCTGGGAGCTGTAGCCCATTGCATAATGAATGAAACCATATGTTTATAGAAGAAATGTGAGTAAGGAGTATGTGATATGAACAAAAGATGTCTATGCCCACTGACATTGTCACTAGAATCCGTTTCTTCTGCAGTCATTGCACTGCATTGAGACTGCAGGCTCGGCTTAATGCAGCCCAATTGCAGCTGTGTCTGCTTTGGTTTCCTGAAAGAACTTGCAAGTCTAGCATGGCAACTTGTCATCTGCAAGCCAGGAGTTTTATTCACAGTTTGCTAGAAGCCACATTAAATAGCAACATCAGTCTGGAGATCAGCTTCTGCAGCAATGTTCTTATCCTTAAGCCTGTGCAGATGGGTGATTCCCTGTGTGCTTGCTTTAATGGCTGTGCTGCTGAAGACACTAATATTCTAAGACATATCTCTCCAGGGGGCTCTTGATATGAGAGTAAAATGAAATTTGTGTCCAGTTTGCCCGGGCCTCACCAGTGCCCTAACAGTAGAATGCTGTATTAGAGAGACACCCTTTGCAGGTGTTCCTTTCACAGAAAGGCTGTCAGAAAAACCTGAAATGCACACATTATTAACCAGGCTCATAAATAGCAACTTCTCCAAACAACTAGAAATATTTATGCTTCCTATTTGCTTGGAGTTCAGAAATCTGTGGCTTTGTTACCAGTGCCGCCTGTGAGGTTATTGAGAAATTAATTCTACTGTCAATGTGTATAGACAGAGCTTTGCTATAAACACACACCCAAATAATATGTATTTTGTCTTCCTTTCCTCCCTCCAAGCACTGTGCTAACAATATGACTCTTTACTATCAGTACAACTTGCGATTATGTAGTGATAAGCAATCCACACTCAATATGCCATCCTATTAGGCAGTGTTAAGTTATTACAGGTCGTATTGCTGAGCCTAAATAAGACCTGACAGAAAAGCTCATTAAATCTGAAAAAAAAGAAAAAAAAAATAAAAAAATCCCCTTTTCCTTTTTTTTATCCCCTAACTAGATTGAGGTATTTAACTCAAAGCTCCCAATCACCTTTGTGAGAGCAGCCTCCTGTGGTGCGGCAGTCCCTCACAAAAGGCCTGTATGATTCCCAACATTGGATTAGCACCAGTTGCACCAGTCCCTTCCCTTGGCTGACCCTGCAGGGGTCAGAGAGCTAATATACTAATTCCACTTCCAGATCCTTAGGCTTTTCTGGTCTCACAAGCAGACATCACAGTCCCTGGAGCACAGATGACACAGAGAGTGCCTTCTCTTTCTTCCTATTTATAGCACCTCCCACTCTTCCCAGCAGACAGATACTACCTGTAGCAGCTGCCCTTCTTACTCCATATGTCCTACATACAGCCCATAGACCAAATGACAAACTAGTGTACAAACAGTGATGAAGAAGCAGAAAGGTCGGCT